>NC_141693.1:1948924042-1949624744 GCF_964263255.1 Lissotriton vulgaris
CACAGATAAATAAATATAAGGTATGTACGCTGTGTAGTGCAAAAAGTCACACTTTGATTTTCCTAATAGACAGTACAACATTTTTGAAAGTGCGTATTTTGTCTGAGTCACTTTTTCAAGGATAAATAAGTATGGGCGAATTAATTTAGCGGATCTTTCCCCTCAAGCTAGGTGTACTGTAAACTGAGCAAAATTAGACCTTACCAGCAGTGCTTCCACCCAGACCCTTACTAAAGCCAGTTGCAAAAATGTAGAAGACCCCCAATCAGATCTCAAAAAACGAGGCCTAGCAGATAACTGGTGACAAAACGTACTTCGAAAGTAAAAGTAGGCCCAAATACCCCCTTACCCACCGTGGATTGTATTTAAACCACTTGCAAGCAAGCAAAAGTATCCATAGCCAGCATCGCTCCAAGACTCGAAAACCCCCCCACCCAAACACATGCAATAGAACTACTGCTAACCCTAACGAGCCCTAAGTTAAGAATAGTGGCAGAGGCTTTCTTTAACTATGCCAAATCCCCCCTTTCCTACCATGGATTTTCGTCAAATGACTTGCAACCAAAATTACACATTCTCACGAGTGCTCTAAGACCCCAGAACTCAGTTGCAAAAATCTAGAACACCCCAAAACACATGCAATCCTGCTGCTAGGGCTAACCCTAACGAACCCTAAGTTACAAAAAGTGCCAAAAGGCTTTTCCTTATGGATTTTGTCCCAACCACTTCTATCCGGTATTAGACCTTCCCAGGAATGCCCCAAGACCCGCCAACCCACCCGCCAAAAAGCACAACACCCCCAAACAGCCCAAAAGCAAAATCTCCTACTTACAATATTTCTCGGCCTTCGGTCCAAACGCGCTGTGTAGCTAGGCCATAACTCCGGTTTACCACCACGGATTTCCTGAAAAGCAAATGCAATCAAGATTAGAGTGTCCCAGCAGTGCTCACAGACCCCGAAACCCACCCACAAACACCAGGAAACCCCCCCCAAACAGGCCCCCAAAAACGCTACATTGAGCAAAATGTCAGAAATAGCACAAAAAAACATCAGCGTGGATTTTGTCCCAACCACTTCTATCCGGTATTAGACCTTCCCAGGAATGCCCCAAGACCCGCCAACCCACCTGCCAAAAAGCACAACACCCCCAAACAGCCCAAAAGCAAAATCTCATACCTACAATATTTCTCGGCCTTCGGTCCAAACGAGCTGTGTAGCTAGGCCATAACTCCGGTTTACCACCACGGATATCCTGAAAAGCAAATGCAATCAAGATTAGAGTGTCCCAGCAGTGCTCCCAGACCCAGAAACTCACCCACAAACAGCCGGAACTCCCCCAAAGAGCTCCTCAAAGGCAAGCAAGTCAGCAAAAACACAAAAAAATTCTGCCTCGGATTTGGTCCAAACCACTTTTATCCGGTATTAGAGCTTCGCAGGAATGGCCCCAGAGCCGTCAACCCAGGAGAAAACGAGTAGAAGACCCCCAAACAGCCAAAGAGCAAAAGTACAAAAATGGGGACTTAGTCATTTTTTGGCCAATTTCCCAAATCACTCCGCGCGCGCTCTGCAGCTAGGCCCTAACTCCCCTTTGCCACCATGGATTTGCTTCAAACCTCTTGCAAAGTAAAGTATCCATAGCCAGCAGTGCTCCTAGACCCCGAAACTCACCCACAAACAGCCGGAACCCCCCAAAGAGCACCTCAAAGGCAAGCAAGTCAGCAAAAACACAAAAAGAATTCCGCCTCGGATTTGGTCCAAACCACTTTTATCCGGTATTAGAGCTTCCCAGCAATGGCCCCAGAGCCGTCAACTCACCCGCAAAGAAGTAGAACACCCCCACAAGTGCTGAGTCTTTCTTCATTGGGCATAAACCAGCCCTCTGCTTTGATGGAAATAGGAGTCTGGAGGAGGAGGATAGAGGAGCATGTTCTTCTGAACTTGTGAACCTGGGGAATGCAGACTGCGGCACCTTCAAATCAATAAGCAAACAAGTGAAGACAGTTCTGCTGATGGGCTTGTTTTTGTGATTAGGTGATTAAAGTTTGAATTATATTAACTGTGCACAACAAAGAAAGACAGACACACAGGAATAAAAGTGAATAAGGACGAAAAAGAAAGTTATTGATTCATTGTCTCATTTTCATGGCTCGGTGTCACAGTCCACGAATAAGAATAAGGCTTTGTCATCATACTCTGCGAATTCAGGCAGGGTGAGCTCAGTGTCACCTGACAGAGAAGAAATTCCCTCATCTATGTTGCTGTCCACCTCGTCTTCATCCGGCGTGCTTTCTCGTACTCTGTAATCTGGTGGTATGAGGTGCTGATTCATCTTGATCATTGTTAACCTCTCCACATTTTTGTGCGAGAGGCGGCTCCGTTTGGAAGTTACAATGCCACCAGCAGCACTGAAAACACGTTCAGAAGACACACTTGCGAGTGGGCAAGACAAGTAGTTTAAAGCCAGGTTGGAGAGCTGTGGCCACAATTCTTTTTTCCCATGCCAATACGCCAATGGGTCAGCATTAACATAGACCTCTGTTGAGTCATTCAGATAGTCCTTCACCATCGACTCAAGGTGCTCCTCCAAGGTTCCTCCACTTTGCTTAGCTGTTGCTGTGACCTTTTGAGAACCAAACCCAAGCCGAGCTAGCCAATCCTCTTCAGCCTCCAATGTTACTGTTGTGTCTGGTGGTGCAGATGATCCGGTTGCCGGTGTCTTTAACGGCTGAGAGGTCACTTGTGCCGCAGCCACAGGTGCAGAAGTGGATTGTTGTGATTGGGGATGGCCTGCTGATGCTGATGTACTGCCCTTTCCTTCAATTTTCTGCCGTTCTCTTTCAAACCTCTTGGCTGAGGAGGCTAGCCACTGTTTGTACTTTGTAACATCTTCATCAGCAAAAGGAAAGAATGCTTGGCCTGCCAGCACCTTTTTGTAGCGTGGATACAGAATAGTAGCACAAATGTAATGCTGGTTTGAGTGGATCATTTTAAGACGTACATCACCTTGTAGGCGCTCTTATAATTTCTCCGCCAGAACAAAAGGGTCTTGTTTTTTTTCATCTTTTTGAAACACAGAACACACCTCCTTCAGTTGGTGCTCCAGCATGTACAACAATGGGATGGCTTTTCCCAAATTACAGTCCTCCTTGCTGACTGAACGCGTGAAGAACTTAAAAGGACGAAGCATGCGTGTCAGGCTTTTAACTATGTCCCATTGCGCCGCACCCATCCTCAGGTCCTCCTTCTGAGCTGTACCATGTGTTAAGAAATAGTGATCGAGTACCGTATACTGCTCATACAGACGCTCAAGCATGTAGAAGGTTGAGTTCCAATGTGTTGCCACCTCCTGGATGAGTGCTTTCACTGGCATTCGACGTTCATATAGCAGGCTCCTCAGATGCTTCCGGGCCTTAAAAGAATGGCTGAAATGTTTGCACATTTTTCGGCAGGTGTCCACTACCCTGTACACTGCACTGTGTTTATCACTCAAGAATTTTTTGACAACCAGGTTTATACAGTGCACCAAACAGGGCACTCTGAAATAGTCACCCAGCTCCATGGCCTTAACTACATTGGCGCCATTATCCGTGGAAACATAACCAACCTGGCATTTTTTTGGGGACAGCCAGTCAAGGACCTTTGTGTTAAACACATCCAAAATGTTTTCTGCTCTGTGACGTTTCTCCAAACCAAACATGGCTAGTGTTGCATGTTTCCGAGCAGCTTTAAAAACTTGGTCCGGGTCAACACCTGCGTTTAGCTTTGCTTTAACCCCTGAAAAAGAGACCCAGTGTGCAGTGATGCACATGTAATCAGCGCCTGCGCCACTGGTCCACATGTCTGTTGTCAGATGTATAGTGTGAACAGCACTCTTCTGCAAAGCTGCCCCAATCACCTCCAGAACATCTTCATGTAGTGCTGGAACCGCAACTCGGGCAAAATAGAACCGGCTAGGAACCTTCCATTTAGGGCAGAGCGCTGCCACTAATTCTAGAAAACCAACCCCTTCTACAAAAGAAAAAGGGAGAAGGTCCAGAGCTAGCATTTTAGCCAGCTTAGTGTTATACAGACGCGTCAGTGGGTGGTCGAGTTTATATTGCGCTTCTGTAAACAACATCTTTTTAATGTTGCCCTGGACCAAGGATTTACGGGATGATGATGATGATATCTTCGACCCAGTTACGCTCGCTGAGGAACTTTTTCGCATTGGTGTATCACTCTCTCCCACACTCTTAGTGTGGCTCACATGGGGTGTGCTGCTGACAGGGGTACTGGGTGTAAGTGAAATGTTTGACACGTCTTCTTCCTCCTCGTCATCATCAGATGAAACATCAACGTTTTCATTACGTGCAATTCGGGCTTCCTTGATCGCCTGTAGGTGCGCAAATCATTGGACAGTGTGCTGTCTCCTAAGATGACCTCTCTGGCCTCCGGTACCATAGTTGGTACCAAACTTACCACAACTAACTCGAAGCTTACAAATGCTACAAATGGCTATGTTTTCCTTTTTTGGGCAAACACTAAAGAAGTCCCAAACTGCAGACTTGAAATGTCTTTGGGGGCCGGAGGAGGCGGCGATACTGGTGGTGGTGGTCCTGCTGCTAATGCCAGATGAAGTGGAGGATGTGGATTGCCGAACTTCAGTACGTTTTGCACTTTCACCACCACTAATTGAGGTCGAGGTGGATGGAGGTCCCTTCTTGCGAGGAAGAAATATGGAAGCGGTAGGTGTTGGTGTACTAGTTAACTCCAATGATTGTTGTGTTTCTATTGCCTCCTCGTCGACATCATCATCACGCTCAGCAGCTTCTCGGGATAGGGTCAAAATGTCTCTTTGCTGCATGCCCGCTGGGGCTGCAGTGACCTTTATGATGACTGGCTCGTCGTCGTGAGAGGCTTCATCAGCAGCAGTATCCGTCACTTCTTGTTGAGCCTCATCACACTCCATAGCTATGAGTTTTTCGACGACCTTCCTTTTACGCTTAGGTACCTTTGTCAGATCATGGTGTGCCTCACTCTCAGACTGCCGTGATGGTTCCCAATCTTCATCCAGATCATCAGAAGGAGGTGGGCTTGAAGAAGATGTAGACACCCCCCTTGATCTTTTCCTTGCTAGGGATGTGGAAGACAATGAATGATCATCAGGAGGAGTGGCTTCCTCAAATGATACCTCGGTTTGATTGTCAATTTCCTGATGTGCCCTTACTTCGGGAGGAACAACTATTGTGGGCACTTGTGACCCTCCATGCACCTCTGCTTATGCATCTCCTTGCGCTGCCTCTCCTTCCACATGTACTTGGGCTTGTACTTGCACATGTTGTTGTTGTTGCGGCTGTGGTTGTTCAACACTTGTCAGATGAGTTACAACAACCTGTGTTGATTCAGGGACATTGCTGCTACTTTCTTGCGATGAGCCAACATCACTGGTCGATGGTGATTGAAGAAGTACACTGACTGCCTCTGCAGCACTCAAGGGCTTTGACTTAAGTTGGCGTGGTGGTGGTGGTGGAGGCACTGAGCCCAATGGAGCGGGGGTGCTGCTCCCAGCTTGGTCCCCAGCAGATCCCGCTGCTGCTGCAGGCATACTTTTTTTTTTACTCCCAAAAAACTCGGCGGCCGGCACACCAGCCTCCTTGGTAACTTGCTTCTTCTGCTCCTTACTGGCAACTTTCTTGCTAGAGGAGCTACGGAGAACTTTTTTTGGGGCCATCTTCTTCAGAGCAGGTCAGAATAGCAGGCCGCAGTTGCACGAGTTGCAGAGTTGTCTGTGGCCAGACGTGACGTCGCGTGACGTTATGCTGCACACACACACGGCTGCAGGACTTCTTCCTGGCACTGGTGGTTCTCTTGAGTCTTGTGCACCTAAAAGCAATGGAAGACAAAGGAACATCAGTTCAGTTATACACCCCAAAAAAATCGAAAAAAAACTGAATAATCAGCACAATCCCATGCCCTCCATGATGTTTAAATTCAAGACACCCCACAGAAAGACTAGGCCCATGCAACACTCACTAGTCACTACCCCTGGTGAAAAGGCCACAACAACAGGCCAAAAAAACGAAAATCACAGAAAAATCAGCACAATCCCAAGCCATCCAGCCCATCCATGATGTTTAAATTCAAGACAACCCACAGAAAGACTATGCCCATGCACCACTCACTACCCCTGGGCATAATGGATGAAAGCTAGGCAAAATGGGTGCAGGCCTGAGAACACTGCCTGCATTCAAAATGGCCCCCTCCCTCACAGCATATGGCCAGGGCCTGTAGCAGCACTCAAAATGGCCCCCAACCACATGGCCTGTCCACAACAGGCCACAAAAACGAAAATCACAGAAAAATCAGCACAATCCCAAGCCATCCAGCCCCTCCATGATGTTTAAATTCAAGACAACCCACAGAAAGACTAGGCCCATGCACCACTCACTACCCCTGGTGAAAAGGCCACAACAGGCCAAAAAAACGAAAATCACAGAAAAATCAGTACAATCCCAAGCCATCCAGCCCCTCCATGATGTTTAAATTCAAGACAACCCACAGAAAGACTAGGCCCATGCACCACTCACTACCCCTGGGCATAATGGATGAAAGCTAGGCAAAATGGGTGCAGGCCTGAGAACACTGCCTGCATTCAAAATGGCCCCCTCCCTCACAGCACATGGCCAGGGCCTGTAGCAGCACTCAAAATGGCCCCCAACCACATGGTCTGTCCACAACAGGTCAAAAAAACAAAAATCACAGAAAAATCAGCACAATCCCAAGCCATCCAGCCCCTCCATGATGTTTAAATTCAAGACAACCCACAGAAAGACTAGGCCCATGCACCACTCACTACCCCTGGGCATAATGGATGAAAGCTAGGCAAAATGGGTGCAGGCCTGAGAACACTGCCTGCATTCAAAATGGCCCCCTCCCTCACAGCACATGGCCAGGGCCTGTAGCAGCACTCAAAATGGCCCTCAACCACATGGCCTGTCCACAACAGGCCAAAAAAACGAAAATCACAGAAAAATCAGCACAATCCCAAGCCATCCAGCACCTCCATGATGTTTAAATTCAAGATAACCCACAGAAAGACTAGGCCCATGCACCACTCACTACCCCTAGGCATAATGGATGAAAGCTAGGCAAAATGGGTGCAGGCCTGAGAACACTGCCTGCATTCAAAATGGCCCCCTCCCTCACAGCACATGGCCAGGACCTGTAGCAGTACTCAAAATGGCCCCCAACCACATGGCCTGTCCACAACAGGCCAAAAAAACGAAAATCACAGACAAATCAGCACAATCCCAAGCCATCCAGCCCCTCCATGATGTTTAAATTCAAGACAACCCACAGAAAGACTAGGCCCATGCACCACTCACTACCCCTGGGCATAATGGATGAAAGCTAGGCAAAATGGGTGCAGGCCTGAGAACACTGCCTGAATTCAAAATGCCCCCCTCCCTCACAGCACATGGCCAGGGCCTGTAGCAGCACTCAAAATGGCCCCCAACCACATGGCCTGTCCACAACAGGCCAAAAAAACGAAAATCACAGAAAAATCAGCACAATCCCAAGCCATCCAGCCCCTCTATGATGTTTAAATTCAAGACAACCCACAGAAAGACTATGCCCATGCACCACTCACTACCCCTGGGCATAATGGATGAAAGCTAGGCAAAATGGGTGCAGGCCTGAGAACACTGCCTGCATTCAAAATGGCCCCGTCCCTCACAGCACATAGCCAGGGCCTGCAGCAGCACTCAAAATGGCCCCCAACCACATGGCCTGTCCACAACAGGCCAAAAAAACGAAAATCACAGAAAAATCAGCACAATCCCAAGCCATCCAGCCCCTCCATGATGTTTAAATTCAAGACAACCCACAGAAAGACTAGGCCCATGCACCACTCACTACCCCTGGTGAAAAGGCCACAACAAGCCAAAAAAACGAAAATCACAGAAAAATCAGCACAATCCCAAGCCATCCAGCCCCTCCGTGATGTTTAAATTCAAGAAAACCCACAGAAAGACTAGGCCCATGCAACACTCACTACCCCTGGTGAAAAGGCCACAACAGGCCAAAAAAACGAAAATCACAGAAAAATCAGCACAATCCCAAGCCATCCAGCCCCTCCATGATGTTTAAATTCAAAACACCCCACAGAAAGACTCAGTGCACCCACCACTGAGTACCCCTGGGCAAAAAGCCCCAAAACAGCCCAAAAAACGAAAATTCCAAAATTGTAGTTGCAGCAACTGTAATGCCCCAAACAAACTTACTTGTGAAATTTCTAATCCAAAAGTGATCCAAAGAAAGTCAAAAAGGCCTCAAATCCAAATATTCAGGAGCATCCACAAAAAGTAATCCTTCCAGCTCCAGATCCAAATGAAAAGTGACCAGGAGATGGACAAAGCACTGGGAGGAGCCTGCTGGACAGGAACAGGAAGTTGAAGACTGTGGGGCACTTCCTTCCTCCCACCCTCACCCCCCTCCCCAAAATGGACTCCTCGCAAAAAAAGTGCAGGCAAATGTCAACCTGAGGAGTTATTCAGATAAAAATCATCATTTCCAGAAGGTTTATGCTGCTTGCTGGTGCATTTCTTGTGCAGAATTGCAAATTTTGTATTTTCGCGAGTGCGAGATTGTTGCTGCTCGCCGCATCTCCAAGCTCGCAATTGCGAAGTACCGCGATACGTGATCACGGCGTACTCGCGTTGACAAACTCTCGCTGTGCAAGTTGGCAAGCCGCGATTACGTAATCGCGCTTGCCAAATTCCCGCGGGATCCCGCAGCAAGATCCAAAATGGCGCAGCACTCGCAAAATATCAAGAAAAATAACTCGGCAAATGCTGAATGACGGTAAGTAAACGCCGCGCGCCGCAAAATTGTATCACCAAGAAGAATAAAAAATCCGCTGCGTGCGAATTTGCGGATTTTGCGGGAAATTCACGAATCTCGCGGATTGCGAATTTACCGAAAATCCGTAAAATCCGCGAGCGGAACGGATTTTACGCCCATGCTTAATGCCCAACGGGCTCAATAAGAGTGAGGATTGCCATACTTATCTTTAACCCGGTCTGACTAATAGTAATTCCACTCTGAACCAATTATGCATTTACCCACTACTACTCTTTTTTGCAACTGACCTCTTTAGTAAACTTCCTTTGTCTCCACACAGACTACTTTTTAAATGATGAAATACTCTTATCACTTTTTTATCTAATTGGGCACACCTTGTTTTATCTCACATTGGTAGCACTTTATGAGTTTATATGCGTGGTGTTGCACATACAACCAACAAGCACTGAACCTTTAGCGACTTTTGCACAAGTGAATGAATTTCCCACATGGGCACTATTAATAACATGTATTTTTATTTTTATCATTATGAATTGATTTTAGAAAACATTGAATTTGATCTACATGTTTTTAATTGATTTTATTGTTGTTTTTATTTGAAAAACATACGGTTAACAATTTTTTACATGTTTACAATTCCAGCCAATTCTACCATGAAATGAGCTGCATACACTATGTGCATTTGTAATTTTTTGCTATTTTTTGTCCGGTGCTAGCAAAATCAATTCTGTGTATTTATACAGTTAAATTGCATTTTAATGTATTTTACTGATAACATATTATGTTGGTTTTAATGATTTTGCCAATATCGCAATGTACTTATGATAGTATGTTTACTATATCCATCACGCACTTTGCACTTTAAAAATGGTAGCCAGGCCCCATGACTGCGTCATGTGATCAAGGCTTTTGGTAGCCGAAACACGTCATGGCAGACTGGTGTTGGGCGCAATAAAACTTTAACACGAAGATTTGGGTCTCGTCTCGTCTCTACGTCGAATTGACTGCATGTGTTGTGGTTGAGCAAGCTGAGGATGAAACATACCGCACATATATATATATATATATATATTTTTTAATTATTTTATTGTTATTTAGAGTATTTGTTTGTTTATAATGTATTACTGACTGCAGTCGGAAAAATAAATTGTTTCCTTCTGCAATCCAACAGTTTCCCTAATGTCACATTGACTGGAGTGGGATTAGTGAATTTTGTCCCTCCCCAATCCAACACTTTCCCTACTGTTGCTCTGACTGGAGTGGAAATATAAAATTTTACCCCTTCGCCATCCAACACTTTTCTTACTTTTGCACTCATTGGAGTGGTAATAGTAAATGTTATCCCTCCGCAATACAACACTTTCCCTACCGCTACAGTCAGTGGAGTGGCACAGTAAAGTTTGCCTGTTCGCAATCCAACACTTTCCCTACTGTTGCACCTATTGGAGTGGGAATAGTAAGTTTTACCCCTCCACAATCCAACACTTTCTCTACTGTTACACTTATTGTAGTGGGAACAGTAAATATTCTCTCTCTGCAGCCTAAAAATGTTCCTAGTGTTGTATTATTTGTAGTGGGAACAGTACATTTTAGTACTCCACAATACAATATTTATCTAATTTTGCATTTATTATTATGAAAGCACTACATTTTACCTATGTGGGATGTAACAATTTTATTACTGTTGTGTTCGGTGGGAGTAGTATATTTTGTATATTATTAGTATAAGAATGTGTCTATTTTTATATAAATTGTAGTGGAAATGTTATATGTATTCATTTTGATATTTAATTATTTCTTTTATATTGTTTTAATGTACAACATTACGTTTTTGTTTATTTAAAAGAATAATATTTATAATTATAATTTTTTTTATATTTGTGAAATATGTGTATTAAATTGTTAAAAAAATATGTTGTTTACTTTTTAATTTTAATTAAAGTGGTTTGCTTTTTAAAAGTTTTATTTTATTGGTATATATATATATATATATATCTATACTACTATTATAAAGAGAGAACTTGCACCTTTTGGCAAGGTAATCTCAGGAACCACAGCGCCAATCTACACACCCGATACATCTTTGAAAATATCAGGGTGTGTAGATGGACATAGGCGATATAAATTAAAAAAAAAAAACAAAATAAAAAAAATAATTTACAAAACAAAGTAGTCCCCTGAAAGTAGCGCCGGCCGAGACCTAGCGCTGGACGTGACTTGCGTCATGACGAAGGAGGAGCGGCGGCGTGGTGGGCGGAAGGCTGGAGGCTGGAGGTGGGCTGCTATATAAAATAAAAACACTAATACGTGAGTCTAAACACAAAGGAAACACTTTACCAAGGTGTTCAGCATCTATCGTAGGGCACTAGGGGACGCTCTGACACCAGGGAGGGCGGCACACCTGTAAAGGGGGCACGTAGAGTGCACAAACAGTGGCACCACAGACACTGACAGGTCGCTCCTGTGAGAAGGTGGCCTGATATGCAGTGCTCACTATTCTAGTGAACACTATGTATCAGTCCAGCAACCCTTATTGATGACTGGTTGTAAGTCAACCTTATAGACCAGCTATCCTAGTAGCATGGATACGAGCAGTCTAAGGCTAAAGACTCGAGAGGGCGTGTTAAGCCAGCTGTTTACCACACATATACCCCTTGAATACCAAGTGAAAGGACACCACACAAGTGTTATGAAAATAAACAAGCTATTTATTAAGAATCACAACAGCCCTGTACTCTTTATGAGGACAGGGTACTAAGCACAAAACAAAACTCTTACGAAAATACTTAAGCTAGCACAGTATATACAAATGCCCGAGGGGCACGGAAAACCATATACTCTGAAAGTGGAATGCGAAATTACTAGCAGGTAAGTACAGTACTAATAGGCTTAGGAATCGCTAGGACTTGACTATAGAATCTTCAGATTACTTCTAGGAGGCCTAGGGGACTCGGGTGCAGAGTGTGCACTCTCACGCGTGATGCGGGACAAAGTCTATGGTAGCTAGTAATGACAAAGTTAGTGTTCTCGGGCGAACCCGACCTGGTAGGAGGAAAACGAAAGTGGATCCTGACCCTTGGATAGTGAGGCTATGCTGGGGCACCGAAATGCCGAAGTTACCTAGCCCAGGGGCTGCAGCTGCATAGGTCTCAAAAGACGTCGGGAATCCTCGTAGACGGACCAGGAGCCTGGAAGAAAGAAGTTGCTGGCAGGCGACCAGTGAAGAAAGTTCGATGGATCCAAGCCCGGATCGAAGGAAGATGACACCTGAAAGCAGAGGGGACCAAGTTCGAGACTACTAGCCAGTAGTCAGTGGGCACCAGGAGGGCACCGGATGGTAGCCACCTCGACTAGGTGAGTGGGTGACGCTGTGCTCGCAGATCTCCCGGACCAGGAGGCGTTGTCGGCGACCAGGATGGAGGAGCGAGCTGTCCCACGATGGATGAAGCTGTCGGCGTCGCTGGACCCAGGATTGGGCAACAAAGCCTTGGCAAATTCAAGCCCACGCGGTGGACTCAAAATGGCGTCTGGAGTGGACCAGGAGGGTCCGGGGTGCCTCTCTTGAAGAAGGAAGCAAGGGCCAGTCTGGAGCAACCAGACCAGCAGCAGTGATGTCCTCGGGCGTCGTGAAGAAGGCCACAAGCCAGCCGGCTAGTAGCCACACAGCGAGGTGAGCAGGCAAAAGCAGAAGGGCCCCACGCAGATCGTGGAGATGCTGGAGGGCTGATCTTCGATGCTGGAGCTGCTCGGGGTTGGGGCTTCTCGGACCCCAAAGCACTCACCAGTGGAGCACACGGTGGGCTTGTTGCAAAGAAGTTGTGCAGTCTTGGTGATCGTCGGTCCCTCGAGGTCTCGCCGCACTCACAGTTCTCAGCTTGGCTGTAGAGGTGAGTAGAGGTCAGAGGTGCCAGGGAAGCCGGGTCTCGTCGAGCTGGGTCGTCGGATTCCGGAGGAAGGACTTGCAGCAGACCGCAGTGTTCTTAGGATGGTGCCCGCTTGATGCAGGGTGACTACTCCTTAGCCACAAGGGAAAATCTTGAAGAAGGAAATCTTGATGTCTTTCGCAGAAAGTCGTGTCTTGATTCCAAAGATGATCTAATTTGAACAGGGGGCCCGCTACTATCTTTATACTAAAAAAGGGGGCTGACCCGGTGACTAGTTCCTGCCTATGGGTGGGACTAGGAGGGGGGTGGTTACACCCCTCTCCCATGCCGGACTTTCCCCAGGCCAGGGGCTGGTGTGCCCCTGGAACTGGTTCTGACCGGCCTATGCGTAGTGAGCACCGGGGTGCCACTCAGCAGTCACCTTCCTGTAAAGCCCTGCCTACCCAGGATACACAAAACCCTATCTGGGACGGTGCTAGCACCGCCCTCGACAGGAAACCCTTTTTCCAGGCTCCCCTCGCTGGAAGGACTCCCAGCTGCAGGGGGTCAGACTCGTGTCTGTGGTGGCAGCATCCATTTTGTGGAGCTGAGGCTTCGTTTAACTTTAACCGGGGTTCACAGTTACATACATGTCGTGTCCCTCTAGAAGGGTGGAATGCTAACCCCGTCGCCAGAATTGGCGAGGGGTTAGTATTCCAATTCGTATGACACCTTACTCGACATGTTTTGATAAAGCAATACCAAAGATAGCATTTAACTGCGAGGATTATAATGCACTTAAGAGTATATGGTATGCGATATCATTGAACAGCTATTAGGACTTGGTTCCGCAAGCTGCAGACAGGCTCAGCTCATGCCAGAGCACCATCTCACACGATTCCAAGCACTCTGCCTTCAGGATTGTCAAGGCCTGCCATAGGAGTGACTGATAGGAATCTGTGTGTCCATTTTAGGGTTAGGTATAGGTATACTATACCTACAGCAAAGGGTGATTACACGACTTTGCCCCAGCTGTCATGCAGCCAGTTGTGTCAAATTTAGGAGGCCAGCCAGGGGTGGCATAATACATGCTTCAGCCCCTGGTAGGCCCTGGGTACACCTATGCCCTGAGTTACAGGGTCTGATAAGGTGGCCCAGTACCAATTGGTAAATGCACCTAGGGTACATGTTGTAATTTAGAGAGAGAACATCCAGGCTGTGGGTCTGATTGGCAGGCCCACAGCCAGAGAAAGTCATAAACCAGTGAAACAAAAGCAAAAAATCTGGGTGATCATAGGATTGCAGACCCTACTCTCCTACATGACCCCCCCCCCCCAAACTTTGGGACAATAAGCTAACCTTGACCAGGTGAGTCTTCTTGTTGTAAGTAGAAATATCTGGAGAGCCCATCGGCATTGCCATGATCAGTACCAGGTCTATGTTCCACTGTAAAGTCCATCCCCTGTAGGGAAATGGACCACCTAAGCAGTTTGGGGTTTTCACCCTTCATCTGATTTAGCCACAAGAGGGGCTTATGGTCGGTCTGAATCTTGAAGTGAGTGCCAAATAAGTATGGCCTCAGCTTCTTCAGGGCCCAAACCACAGCAAAGGCCTCCCTCTCAATAGCTGACCAATTCTTCTCTCTGGGGGTCAGCCTTCTGCTTATAAAAGCAATGGGCTGGTCTTGACCATCAAAATTCAGTTGAGATAGAACAGCTCCCACACCCAACTCAGAAGCATCTGTTTGGACAATGAATGGTTTGGAGTAGTCTGGACTCTTAAGGATAGGTGCTGTGCACATGACCTGCTTTAGGTCATCGAATGCTTTTTGACAGCCTGCTGTCCACTGAAACTTTTTTGGCATTTTCTTACTTGTCAGTTCATTTAATGGAGTCCCAATTGATCCATAGTTCCTGACAAACTTTCTGTAGTAACCAGTCAGGCCCAAGAAAGCTCGAACCTGAGTCTGGGTGGTTGGAGGAGCCCAGTCCCTGATTGACTGTATTTTGCTCTCCAGTGGCTGAACCTGGCCTCCACCTACAAGGTGGCCCAGGTATACAACCTGTGTCTGCCCTATCTGGCACTTGGTGGCCTTGATAGTGAGGCCTGCTGCTTGCAGAGCCTCTAACACTTTCCTCAGGTGGACCAGGTGATCCTCCCAGGTGGAGCTAAAGACAGCAATATCATCTAGATATGCTGCACAGAAGTCATCCAGCCCAGTGAGAACATGATTCACCAACCTTTGGAAGGTGGCAGGTGCATTTTTCAGACCAAAGGGCATTACCACAAATTGATAATGCCCACCAGGGGTTGAAAATGCTGTCTTGGGCTTGGCATCCTCAGCTAACCTGATTTGCCAATACCCAGCTGTCAGGTCAAATGTGCTTAAGTACTTGGCAGAAGCCAATCTATCTATAAGCTCATCTGCCCTTGGTATTGGGTGGGCATCAGTCTTAGTGACTGCATTGAGACCCCTGTAGTCTACGCAGAACCTCATCTCTTTCTTACCACCCTGGGTGTGAGGTTTTGGCACTAGAACTACTGGACTAGCCCAAGGGCTATCTGAGGGTTCAATGACTCCCAACTCCAACATTTTCTGCACTTCAGTTTTTATGCAGTCTCTAACATGATCAGGCTGCCTGTAGATTTTACTCTTAACTGGCAGGCTGTCACCAGTGTCAACCTCATGGGTGCACCAATTGGTCTGACTGGGTGTCAGAGAGAACATATGTCTGAAAGACTGAAGAACCTGTTTACAGTCTTTCTGTTGATGCTCAGAGAGGCTGCCACAAAAGACAACACCATCTACTGACCCATCATCAGGATTCTGAGTGAGCAGGTCTGGGAGAGGGTCACTCTCCTCCTCCTGTCCCTCATCTATGGCCATGAGCAAGCTCATGTCCTTCCTGTCGACATATGCTTTGAGCCTGTTGACATGGAGTACCCTGTGGGGACTCCTGGGAGTTCCAAGGTCCACCAGGTAGGTGACCTCTCCCTTTTGCTCAAGAATTGTGTGGGGCCCAGACCATTTGTCTTTGAGTGCTGCTGGGGCCACTGGCTCCAACACCCACACCTTCTGTCCAGGCTGGTAAACAGTCAGGACAGCCTTTTGGTCATGCCAAGCTTTTTGAAGTTCTTGACTGGCCTTAAGGTTTTCAGATGCCTTCTCCATATACTCAGCCATCCTGGAGCGGAGACCAAGTACATAGTCCACTATGTTGGTTGCAGGCTTTTTGAGAGGTCTCTCCCATCCTTCCTTCACCAAACACAGGGGGCCTCTCACAGGATGTCCATACAAAAGTTCAAAAGGGCTGTAGCCAACCCCCTTTTGTGGGACCTCTCTGTAAGCAAACAGAAGGCAGGGAATCAGGACATCCCATCTACGCCTGAGCTTTTCAGGTAGTCCATGAATCATCCCTTTTAGGGTCCTGTTGAACCTTTCAACAAACCCATTGCATTGTGGATGATAGGGTGTAGTGAATTTGTAGTTGACACCACACTCCTTCCACATAGCAGTTAAGTAGCTTGACATGAAGTTTGCACCTCTGTCAGAGACAACCTCCTTAGGGAAGCCCACTCTGGAGAACACTCCAACTAGGGCCCTTGCCACTACAGGTGCTGTAGTGGTCCTAAGTGGAATAGCTTCAGGATACCTGGTGGCATGATCCACTACCACCAGTATAAACTTGTGCCCTGATGCTGTCTGGGGTTCCATTGGACCAACAATGTCAATCCCCACTCTTTCAAAGGGCACCCCCACCACAGGCATTGGTATAAGGGGGGCCTTTGTTGTGCCACCTGACTTACCACTGGCTTGGAAAGTGACACAGGAGCGACAAAACTCCTTGGTATCCTCATTCATGTGAGGCCAGTGAAAGTGTGAGACAAGCCTGTCCCAAGTCTTCGTCTGGCCTAAGTGACCTGCTAAGGGAATCTCATGGGCCAAGGTAAGGAGGAAACCTCTCTGAGACAAGGGTACAACCAGCCTCCTGGTCATGCCAGGCTTGGGGTCTCTTGCCTCAGTGTACAGGAGTCCATCTTCCCAGTATACCTTGTGGGTACCTGTGGCGTTCCCAGCAGCCTCAGCAGCAGCCTGCTGTCTGAGGGGTTCAAGAGAAGGGCAGTCTAACTGGTCCTTCCCCAGGTCTTCCCTTGAGGGTCCCCCTGAACCCAAGAATTCAACTTGATCAAGTTCAAACTCTCTAGGCTCAGTTTCCCTCAATTCCTGTAGGTCAGCCTCCTCTGAGACTTGATCCTCAACCTGGGGCAAGGGGGAAGGCACAGCCTTAACCCTACTGCTCTTCTTCTTGGAAGGTGTCTGGTCCATTGTTCCAGGATCCAGCACCTGTTCAGTGGGGCATTTCCTGACCTGTGACCTGGTCACAGCAAACACATGTGCTGGCAAGCCTAACATTTCCATGTGAGTCCTCTGCTCCACTTCTGACCATTGTGATGACTCCAAATCATTGCCCAACAAACAATCCACTGGGAGGTCTGAACTAACTACAACCTTCTTTTGGCCAGTTACCCCTCCCCAGGAGAAAGCTACAATTGCCATACTGTGACTGGTAGTGACATTGCTTGCATTGGTCACCAGGAAATCTGTACCTGGCATGATCTGTCCAGGGTCCACAAAGTTAGGTGTCACCATTGTGACACTGGCACAAGTGTCCCTATAGGCCTGAGCCATTTTTCCATTAATGAAAGGTGTCTGTCTGTATTTGCCCAAGGTATTATGTTATGTTATGTTATGTTATTTATTATTTGTTAAGCGCGCATACGCCCAGGGGCTTCTTGGTGCTGGTGAGAGAGTCAAACATAACAGTACATAAAAGAAATACAATCACTATTTACCATAGGCCTGGGAAAAAAGAAAAGTTTTAAATGCCTTCCTGAAAGCAAGGAGGTCCTTGCTATGTCGCAGAGTCAAAGGGAGGGAATTCCACAGTGAGGAGGCTAAAAATTGAAAACTACTGCCTCCCTGACGTTTCTTTTTGAAACGGGGGACCTCAAGTAGATCTTTGTGGATTGATCTCAAACTGCGCGAAGGTGTATATTTGCGCAGTAGTGATCTAAGGAACATAGGACCCTTACCCTCCAGAGCCTTAAACACAATGCAACCCACCTTGAAAGTGGCTCTCTGTTCCACAGGCAGCCAGTGCAAGGTCTCTAGTCCATGTCTGATTGATTCCCACTTAGGGACTTTGCAAATGAGTCTCGCAGCTTGATTTTGCAAGTATTGCAATCTTTTAAGTTGGCCAATAGGCGCCCCCAAATAGAGGCCATTTGAGAAATCAATGTGGGACAGGACTAGAGCACTGACTGTCTGAATTAAGGCCAGATCTGTAAGAAGATGTGCTATCTTCTTGATCTTCCTCAGTTGAAAAAACCCCGAGGAGACCACAGTTCCGACTTGACTCACCAAGGTGAGGTCCTCACTAAGAGTCACTCCCAAACTTTTTACTGTACGGGATTTTTTAGGAGGCGAGCCCATGTCCGATGGCCAAAAACTAGGACTCCAACTGATCTCACTCTTCCCAGGTAGAATGAGCTCCGTTTTTCCCGGATTTAACTTAAGGTGGTTTAGAGACATCCACCTCTGGATAAAAGACATGGTCGCTCGAAATTCCTCGGCAGCATTGTGGGAGTTTAGCACAAAGACCAGCTGCAGGTCATCTGCATAGTTATATACGTCAACCTTAAACTCTCGTAGAGAGAATAACAGTGGCCGCATATACAAATTAAATAATAAAGGGGACAAGGAGGATCCTTGAGGAACCCCACAAAAGGAAATTTTTTTAGGGGCTGTGAAGGAACCTAGTCGAACCGATTGGGTACGTCCAGAAATAAAGGACTTGAGCCAGGCCAAGGCCGAGTCCCGAAGACCGGCCTGTTCGACACGGTTGACCAAGATGGTATAGTCAACCGTGTCGAACGCCGCAGACAGGTCCAATAGCACCAAAGCCTGGTGCAAGTCTCTGTCAGCATTAGACCTTAAAGTATTCTGAACGGCCAATATCACTGCCTCAGTGGAGTGACCAGGCCGGAAACCTGCCTGGTTGGGTTGTAAATACCCAGAGGCTTCCACAAAGCTTGATAGGCAGTTGGTTACATGCGCCTCCAAAATTTTGGATAAGTAAGGCAGTAACGATATTGGTCTATAATTAGAAAGGTCCAAGGAATCAATGCCAGGTTTCTTTTTCAAAGGAATCAATAAGGCCTGTTTAAAACTATTAGGAACATTCCCTGACGCGAGGGAGTTGTTGAGCAGTGGAATCAGGCTACTTGGGAGTGCCCGACCAATTTCTCTCATTACTTGGGGAGGGCAGGCATCCTGAGGAGATCCTGATTTAACTCTAGTGAGCAAATCTTGAAGGGTTTGGTGAGTGATTAAAGGGAAGGAGTGCAAGGTAAGAGGGTTTAAAAAAGTGTCGTCTATCGGGGCGCAAATTGGGAGCTTGGATAGAGTGTCCTTAATCAGCACTATTTTGTCATTAAAATAGTCGTTCAGCGAGTTGCAGAGCAATTGTGAAGGGACAACCGGGGGAGAAGTTCTCTCATCATTGCACAACTCAGTCACAATCCTGAAAATTTCCTTCGAATTATTGGTGGCGTTAAGTATTTTAGAAGAGAAATAAGCAGTTTTGTGAGTGTGCAACGTTTTTTGGTAGGCTTTGCGAGTGGAGCAGTAGGCGATCCTTGCTTGAGGACAATAATTGGAGCGCCATGTTCTTTCTTGCTGCCTCACTTCAAGTTTTAGTTTCCTCAACTCCGGTGTGAACCACTTATGCGCATCCGCGCCGCGTGAGTTATCAAAGCGAGTTAGGGGAACACAAACATTAATGGCCGAGTTTAGCCAGTCTTGAAGCCTACAATCGGCTGTCTCCACATCTGAGCTCTGCTCTGGCAGAGTAGACTTTAACAGATTTAAAAAAGCTGACATGTCCAGCGAGGACCATTTCCGAGTCAGACTGGTAGCCTTCAGCTTAAATTGAAGAGCTTTCACAACACAAAATGAGAAACTAATAGTAAAATGATCAGACCAGCTACAAGGTTTGATATCAATAGAATCAATAGCTAGATTCAATGACCAAAGTTGATCGAGACTGTGGCCCTTTTGATGGGTCTGAGTATCTATATATTGTATTAAATTCAGATCACTCAGAAGGTCCCTAGTCTCAGCTGCTTGGGGATCTGATAGGATGTTATCAAACCAGAGATTTAAATCCCCGACCAGGAGCAGTTTTGAGTTATTAGTAGCTAATATGGCCAATTGCTCCGCAAGAATAGCAGGGAACATAACCATAGTTTGGGGCGGGCGGTATAATAAAACCACCACAAGTGTCCCATTGACAGTATCCAATTTAGCAACAATATTCTCCACATTAGAAATATCTAAGGAGGGGAGTTGTCTAAGTTGATGTTTCTTATTGGAGATAATGGCCACCCCGCCCCCAATTTTACCTGCCGGTCGTAACACGGAGATAATATAATAATCGGCAGGCAAGGCAGCTAAGATGTCCGGTAAAGAATCCGGTGTAAGCCATGTTTCGGTCAACAGAAGTAAATCCGGTTTAG
This sequence comes from Lissotriton vulgaris, assembly GCF_964263255.1. Taxonomy (NCBI): domain Eukaryota; kingdom Metazoa; phylum Chordata; class Amphibia; order Caudata; family Salamandridae; genus Lissotriton; species Lissotriton vulgaris. The sequence goes on from NC_141693.1 coordinate 1,948,944,329, forward strand.
TGTAGGATAGTAACAGAAAAATATCTGTCTGATGTTTGGTCATGGAACGTGTGTTTAAATAAACACATCTAAAATTACAAGTGGTACCTGGCGTGCTTTCCGAGACCGCGTACGTAGAGGCAGAGTCCGTAGTTAGGTTGATGGGGTTAGTGATGCCTAGGCGAAACGTCCGCTTCACCGTGTTGAGGGGTACGGGGGGGCACTTCATGATAGAAGGTTTCAGCGCTAATAATTCAGCGGATGTATACACCAAAGGACACACAGAGTCCCTAGCCCCTAGTCCCGGACGCTCGCGGACGAGCGCAGACGAGCTTGACTCTAGCGCGACTCCGGCGCGCCTCCGTCGCGCCCGCTGCGCTCGTCCGCTGCGCTCCCTCCACCACATTACGTTTTATGTGAGGGAGCCTCGAGCGACTGGACCGCTGCCACAGGTCCCTGCGCTCTCTGGCTCCTCCCAATATGGCGCCCGTTCCCACCACCAGCCCGGCACTAGGAGCCGCGGTAGGTGAGCCGCCCTCCACACAATCGGCAGAAGCCGCGATGGACCAAGGCAGAGGGGCCGCTATTAAGGTAAGGGTGCAATAGCGCTATCAATCAGCCGCCCTGCACACAAACAGATATACCGTTGCAGTCACAGCTTAACACGCAGTAACTGTTTAAAAACACATAGCAAGGTCAAAATGCAAGTTTAAAAATTAGGTGAGCAATTGTAATCCAGTCTGCCGTAATGCAGCGTCTCTCAAATAATGGCGCCGGGCTGCTACCACCAACCCGGAATCCACGAGTGAGGAAGGACTCCCTATCGTTTTATGGGAGGGAGCCTCGAGCGACTGGACCGCTGCCACAGGTCCCTGCGCTCTCTGGCTCCTCCCAATATGGCGCCCGTTCCCACCACCAGCCCGGCACTAGGAGCCGCGGTAGGTGAGCCGCCCTCCACACAATCGGCAGAAGCCGCGATGGACCAAGGCAGAGGGGCCGCTGTTAAGGTAAGGGTGCAATAGCGCTATCAATCAGCCGCCCTGCACACAAACAGATATACCGTTGCAGTCACAGCTTAACACGCAGTAACTGTTTAAAAACACATAGCAAGGTCAAAATGCAAGTTTAAAAATTAGGTGAGCAATTGTAATCCAGTCTGCCGTAATGCAGCGTCTCTCAAATAATGGCGCCGGGCTGCTACCACCAACCCGGAATCCACGAGTGAGGAAGGACTCCCTATCGTTTTATGGGAGGGAGCCTCGAGCGACTGGACCGCTGCCACAGGTCCCTGCGCTCTCTGGCTCCTCCCAATATGGCGCCCGTTCCCACCACCAGCCCGGCACTAGGAGCCGCGGTAGGTGAGCCGCCCTCCACACAATCGGCAGAAGCCGCGATGGACCAAGGCAGAGGGGCCGCTGTTAAGGTAAGGGTGCAATAGCGCTATCAATCAGCCGCCCTGCACACAAACAGATATACCGTTGCAGTCACAGCTTAACACGCAGTAACTGTTTAAAAACACATAGCAAGGTCAAAATGCAAGTTTAAAAATTAGGTGAGCAATTGTAATCCAGTCTGCCGTAATGCAGCGTCTCTCAAATAATGGCGCCGGGCTGCTACCACCAACCCGGAATCCACCGTAGGTATTGGGACTTATATCAGGGGACATATCCACGTCCCCTGTACAAACAAGGACAGCCTGAGTGAGTGTGCCAACTAAGTTGTCACCCCCCTCAGAACCCAGGGTTAACCCAACTAAACCCTTGGGAGGTGCACTACCACTGCTGACTGTACTAGGGGGCACAGGTGCCTTAGGGGCTGCAGTGGCAGGAGTCTGCCCTCCTCCTTTCTTGGTGCACTCACTAAACCAGTGAGTTTTACTTTTGCAGTATTGGCACCACCTTTTAGATTGGCCTTCTTGATTTTTCTTCTTCTGGGGAGCCTGACCCCCACCCTCTTTGGGTTGTTGGGGACCTGTCGAAGACTTCTGGTCATTTTGTTCCCCCTTAGAATCTTTACCCTTCTGGTCTGCTTTCTTCTGACCACCTTGATTCTGGCCCTGGTTCTGTTTAACTCTTGTTCTGACCCATCTGTCTGCCTTCTTTCCCAATTCTTGGGGAGAGGTCAGATCTGAGTCAACAAGATGCTGATGCAACAACTGGTTCTGACAATTGTTTAAAATGTGTTCTCTCATGATCAAATTATACAATCCTGTGTAATCAGTAACCTTACTGCCCAGCAACCAGCCCTCCAAAGCCTTAGTGGCACAATCTACAAAGTCAGACCAATCTTGAGACTGAGTTTTCTGGGTATCCCTGAACAGCAACCTGTATTGTTCAGTGGTTAGGCCAAACCCATCAATCAGTGTATTTTTCAAGATTTGGTAATTGTTAGCATCCTCCACTCTAGTAGTGAGGAGCTTATCTCTACCTTTTCCTTCAAAGGAGAGCCACAAGATAGCTGCCCACTGACTCTGGGGAACACCCTGCACAGTGCAGGCTCTCTCCAAAGCAGTAATCCATTTGTGGATGTCATCCCCTTGCTTAAAGGGGGGCACTATCTTATTCAGGTGCTTTGTATCAAAACTCCTTTCCCTATTGCTAGGTACAATGCTGCCACCAGTGGAGACTACCCCACCTAACTGTTGCTCTCTAGCAAAGGCAAGCCTCTCTTTGGCCAGGGCAAGTTCTTCCCTTTCAATCCTCAGATTGACTGCCCTTTCTTTAGCTTCATACACTCTCCTCTGAGGGGAAGTCATCCCTCTGTGAGAAGAGTTGTGAGAGCCATTGGTTTGAATGGATCTGCCAGAGCCTCTTGACAGAGATCTAGCTCGTCCATTCCCAATGTTAAGCTGGCCTGAGAGAGGTCCCAAGGGTCCCCTAGTACCAATCTCATGCCTGCTTAAGTTGGACCTGGTTAGTCTGCTGACTTCTACCTGTCCCTTGTCTGCCTCATCCCCAGATGGATCCTCATCCTCCTCCCCCTCTTCAGTCTCTGCTGAGAGGTGGATTAGGTCAGGGTCTCCTCTGGTTCCCTCAAGGGGAGGCATGCTCCCATCTGGATTAGAAGAGCTAAGAAGTTTCTCAGCTTTCCTGGCATCATAAGTCTTTAAGAGACCAATCAGAAAGGAAGTTGTGGGGTTAGACCCCTGTTTTATCTTCCTGGAGGTACACACTTGTCTCATCTCCTGGAAGCTAAGAGCAGCATATCTGGAAGTGGGGACCTGTGGAGGGTCCACTGACACAAGGGGAGACTCAGAGTTTCCTCCTTTGTCTGACATGCTGATTCTAGTGTGGTGTAAGTGATGCACCTACCTACACTATGTGTTTACCTACTGATCCCTTGCTAAGAGTTGCAGCCAAGGTGTGCTAAGCCTTGAGGAGCTGCAACAGCTGGTTCAGTAGAACTCAGAGTATTCTAAGCTAAGTTATATGTACCTAACAGTACTTATGTGATCTTTCAACAAGATATTCTTAGGATACGTGTGGTAAAACAACAGCAAGCTCAAATCCCAACCGCTGCTCACCAATGTAAGAAGGTGGCCTGATATGCAGTGCTCACTATTCTAGTGAACACTATGTATCAGTCCAGCAACCCTTATTGATGACTGGTTGTAAGTCAACCTTATAGACCAGCTATCCTAGTAGCATGGATACGAGCAGTCTAAGGCTAAAGACTCGAGAGGGCGTGTTAAGCCAGCTGTTTACCACACATATACCCCTTGAATACCAAGTGAAAGGACACCACACAAGTGTTATGAAAATAAACAAGATATTTATTAAGAATCACAACAGCCCTGTACTCTTTATGAGGACAGGGTACTAAGCACAAAACAAAACTCTTACGAAAATACTTAAGTTAGCACAGTATATACAAATGCCCGAGGGGCACGGAAAACCATATACTCTGAAAGTGGAATGCGAAATTACTAGCAGGTAAGTACAGTACTAATAGGCTTAGGAATCGCTAGGACTTGACTATAGAATCTTCAGATTACTTCTAGGAGGCCTAGGGGACTCGGGTGCAGAGTGTGCACTCTCACGCGTGATGCGGGACAAAGTCTATGGTAGCTAGTAATGACAAAGTTAGTGTTCTCGGGCGAACCCGACCTGGTAGGAGGAAAACGAAAGTGGATCCTGACCCTTGGATAGTGAGGCTATGCTGGGTCACCGAAATGCCGAAGTTACCTAGCCGAGGGGCAGCAGCTGCATAGGTCTCAAAAGACGTCGGGAATCCTCGTAGACGGACCAGGAGCCTGGAAGAAAGAAGTTGCTGGCAGGCGACCAGTGAAGAAAGTTCGATGGATCCAAGCCTGGATCGAAGGAAGATGACACCTGAAAGCAGAGGGGACCAAGTTCGAGACTACTAGCCAGTAGTCAGTGGGCACCAGGAGGGCACCGGATGGTAGCCACCTCGACTAGGTGAGTGGGTGACGCTGTGCTCGCAGATCTCACGGACCAGGAGGCGTTGTCGGCAACCAGGATGGAGGAGCGAGCTGTCCCACGATGGATGAAGCTGTCGGCGTCGCTGGACCCAGGATTGGGCAACAAAGCCTTGGCAAATTCAAGCCCACGCGGTGGACTCAAAATAGCGTTTGGAGTGGACCAGGAGGGTCCGGGGTGCCTCTCTTGAAGAAGGAAGCAAGGGCCAGTCTGGAGCAACCAGACCAGCAGCAGTGATGTCGTCGGGCGTCGTGAAGAAGGCCACAAGCCAGCCGGCTAGTAGCCACACAGCGCGGTGAGCAGGCAAAAGCAGAAGGGCCCCTCGCAGATCGTGGAGATGCTGGAGGGCTGATCTTCGATGCTGGAGCTGCTCGGGGTTGGGGCTTCTCGGACCCCAAAGCACTCACCAGTGGAGCACACGGTGGGCTTGTTGCAAAGAAGTCGTGCAGTCTTGGCGATCGTCGGTCCCTCGAGGTCTCGTCGCACTCACAGTTCTCAGCTTGGCCGTAGAGGTGAGTAGAGGTCAGAGGTGCCAGGGAAGCCGGGTCTCGTCGAGCTGGGTCGTCGGATTCCGGAGGAAGGACTTGCAGCAGACCGCAGTGTTCTTAGGATGGTACCCGCTTGATGCAGGGTGACTACTCCTTAGCCACAAGGGAGAATCTTGAAGAAGGAAATCTTGATGTCTTTCGCAGAAAGTCGTGTCTTGATTCCAAAGATGATCTAATTTGAACAGGGGGCCCGCTACTATCTTTATACTAAAAAAGGGGGCTGACCCGGTGACTAGGTCCTGCCTATGGGTGGGACTAGGAGGGGGGTGGTTACACCCCTCTCCCATGCCGGACTTTCCCCAGGCCAGGGGCTGGTGTGCCCCTGGAACTGGTTCTGACCGGCCTATGCGTAGTGAGCACCGGGGTGCCACTCAGCAGTCACCTTCCTGTAAAGCCCTGCCTACCCAGGATACACAAAACCCTATCTGGGACGGTGCTAGCACCGCCCTCGACAGGAAACCCTTTTTCCAGGCTCCCCTCGCTGGAAGGACTCCCAGCTGCAGGGGGTCAGACTCGTGTCTGTGGTGGCAGCATCCATTTTGTGGAGCTGAGGCTTCGTTTAACTTTAACCGGGGTTCACAGTTACATACATGTCGTGTCCCTCTAGAAGGGTGGAATGCTAACCCCGTCGCCAGAATTGGCGAGGGGTTAGTATTCCAATTCGTATGACACCTTACTCGACATGTTTTGATAAAGCAATACCAAAGATAGCATTTAACTGCGAGGATTATAATGCACTTAAGAGTATATGGTATGCGATATCATTGAACAGCTATTAGGACTTGGTTCCGCAAGCTGCAGACAGGCTCAGCTCATGCCAGAGCACCATCTCACACGATTCCAAGCACTCTGCCTTCAGGATTGTCAAGGCCTGCCATAGGAGTGACTGATAGGAATCTGTGTGTCCATTTTAGGGTTAGGTATAGGTATACTATACCTACAGCAAAGGGTGATTACACGACTTTGCCCCAGCTGTCATGCAGCCAGTTGTGTCAAATTTAGGAGGCCAGCCAGGGGTGGCATAATACATGCTTCAGCCCCTGGTAGGCCCTGGGTACACCTATGCCCTGAGTTACAGGGTCTGATAAGGTGGCCCAGTACCAATTGGTAAATGCACCTAGGGTACATGTTGTAATTTAGAGAGAGAACATCCAGGCTGTGGGTCTGATTTGCAGGCCCACAGCCAGAGAAAGTCATAAACCAGTGAAACAAAAGCAAAAAATCTGGGTGATCATAGGATTGCAGACCCTACTCTCCTACATGACCCCCCCCCCCCAAACTTTGGGACAATAAGCTAACCTTGACCAGGTGAGTCTTCTTGTTGTAAGTAGAAATATCTGGAGAGCCCATCGGCATTGCCATGATCAGTACCAGGTCTATGTTCCACTGTAAAGTCCATCCCCTGTAGGGAAATGGACCACCTAAGCAGTTTGGGGTTTTCACCCTTCATCTGATTTAGCCACAAGAGGGGCTTATGGTCGGTCTGAATCTTGAAGTGAGTGCCAAATAAGTATGGCCTCAGCTTCTTCAGGGCCCAAACCACAGCAAAGGCCTCCCTCTCAATAGCTGACCAATTCTTCTCTCTGGGGGTCAGCCTTCTGCTTATAAAAGCAATGGGCTGGTCTTGACCATCAAAATTCAGTTGAGATAGAACAGCTCCCACACCCAACTCAGAAGCATCTGTTTGGACAATGAATGGTTTGGAGTAGTCTGGACTCTTAAGGATAGGTGCTGTGCACATGACCTGCTTTAGGTCATCGAATGCTTTTTGACAGCCTGCTGTCCACTGAAACTTTTTTGGCATTTTCTTACTTGTCAGTTCATTTAATGGAGTCCCAATTGATCCATAGTTCCTGACAAACTTTCTGTAGTAACCAGTCAGGCCCAAGAAAGCTCGAACCTGAGTCTGGGTGGTTGGAGGAGCCCAGTCCCTGATTGACTGTATTTTGCTCTCCAGTGGCTGAACCTGGCCTCCACCTACAAGGTGGCCCAGGTATACAACCTGTGTCTGCCCTATCTGGCACTTGGTGGCCTTGATAGTGAGGCCTGCTGCTTGCAGAGCCTCTAACACTTTCCTCAGGTGGACCAGGTGATCCTCCCAGGTGGAGCTAAAGACAGCAATATCATCTAGATATGCTGCACAGAAGTCATCCAGCCCAGTGAGAACATGATTCACCAACCTTTGGAAGGTGGCAGGTGCATTTTTCAGACCAAAGGGCATTACCACAAATTGATAATGCCCACCAGGGGTTGAAAATGCTGTCTTGGGCTTGGCATCCTCAGCTAACCTGATTTGCCAATACCCAGCTGTCAGGTCAAATGTGCTTAAGTACTTGGCAGAAGCCAATCTATCTATAAGCTCATCTGCCCTTGGTATTGGGTGGGCATCAGTCTTAGTGACTGCATTGAGACCCCTGTAGTCTACGCAGAACCTCATCTCTTTCTTACCACCCTGGGTGTGAGGTTTTGGCACTAGAACTACTGGACTAGCCCAAGGGCTATCTGAGGGTTCAATGACTCCCAACTCCAACATTTTCTGCACTTCAGTTTTTATGCAGTCTCTAACATGATCAGGCTGCCTGTAGATTTTACTCTTAACTGGCAGGCTGTCACCAGTGTCAACCTCATGGGTGCACCAATTGGTCTGACTGGGTGTCAGAGAGAACATATGTCTGAAAGACTGAAGAACCTGTTTACAGTCTTTCTGTTGATGCTCAGAGAGGCTGCCACAAAAGACAACACCATCTACTGACCCATCATCAGGATTCTGAGTGAGCAGGTCTGGGAGAGGGTCACTCTCCTCCTCCTGTCCCTCATCTATGGCCATGAGCAAGCTCATGTCCTTCCTGTCGACATATGCTTTGAGCCTGTTGACATGGAGTACCCTGTGGGGACTCCTGGGAGTTCCAAGGTCCACCAGGTAGGTGACCTCTCCCTTTTGCTCAAGAATTGTGTGGGGCCCAGACCATTTGTCTTTGAGTGCTGCTGGGGCCACTGGCTCCAACACCCACACCTTCTGTCCAGGCTGGTAAACAGTCAGGACAGCCTTTTGGTCATGCCAAGCTTTTTGAAGTTCTTGACTGGCCTTAAGGTTTTCAGATGCCTTCTCCATATACTCAGCCATCCTGGAGCGGAGACCAAGTACATAGTCCACTATGTTGGTTGCAGGCTTTTTGAGAGGTCTCTCCCATCCTTCCTTCACCAAACACAGGGGGCCTCTCACAGGATGTCCATACAAAAGTTCAAAAGGGCTGTAGCCAACCCCCTTTTGTGGGACCTCTCTGTAAGCAAACAGAAGGCAGGGAATCAGGACATCCCATCTACGCCTGAGCTTTTCAGGTAGTCCATGAATCATCCCTTTTAGGGTCCTGTTGAACCTTTCAACAAACCCATTGCATTGTGGATGATAGGGTGTAGTGAATTTGTAGTTGACACCACACTCCTTCCACATAGCAGTTAAGTAGCTTGACATGAAGTTTGCACCTCTGTCAGAGACAACCTCCTTAGGGAAGCCCACTCTGGAGAACACTCCAACTAGGGCCCTTGCCACTACAGGTGCTGTAGTGGTCCTAAGTGGAATAGCTTCAGGATACCTGGTGGCATGATCCACTACCACCAGTATAAACTTGTGCCCTGATGCTGTCTGGGGTTCCATTGGACCAACAATGTCAATCCCCACTCTTTCAAAGGGCACCCCCACCACAGGCATTGGTATAAGGGGGGCCTTTGTTGTGCCACCTGACTTACCACTGGCTTGGAAAGTGACACAGGAGCGACAAAACTCCTTGGTATCCTCATTCATGTGAGGCCAGTGAAAGTGTGAGACAAGCCTGTCCCAAGTCTTCGTCTGGCCTAAGTGACCTGCTAAGGGAATCTCATGGGCCAAGGTAAGGAGGAAACCTCTCTGAGACAAGGGTACAACCAGCCTCCTGGTCATGCCAGGCTTGGGGTCTCTTGCCTCAGTGTACAGGAGTCCATCTTCCCAGTATACCTTGTGGGTACCTGTGGCGTTCCCAGCAGCCTCAGCAGCAGCCTGCTGTCTGAGGGGTTCAAGAGAAGGGCAGTCTAACTGGTCCTTCCCCAGGTCTTCCCTTGAGGGTCCCCCTGAACCCAAGAATTCAACTTGATCAAGTTCAAACTCTCTAGGCTCAGTTTCCCTCAATTCCTGTAGGTCAGCCTCCTCTGAGACTTGATCCTCAACCTGGGGCAAGGGGGAAGGCACAGCCTTAACCCTACTGCTCTTCTTCTTGGAAGGTGTCTGGTCCATTGTTCCAGGATCCAGCACCTGTTCAGTGGGGCATTTCCTGACCTGTGACCTGGTCACAGCAAACACATGTGCTGGCAAGCCTAACATTTCCATGTGAGTCCTCTGCTCCACTTCTGACCATTGTGATGACTCCAAATCATTGCCCAACAAACAATCCACTGGGAGGTCTGAACTAACTACAACCTTCTTTTGGCCAGTTACCCCTCCCCAGGAGAAAGCTACAATTGCCATACTGTGACTGGTAGTGACATTGCTTGCATTGGTCACCAGGAAATCTGTACCTGGCATGATCTGTCCAGGGTCCACAAAGTTAGGTGTCACCATTGTGACACTGGCACAAGTGTCCCTATAGGCCTGAGCCATTTTTCCATTAATGAAAGGTGTCTGTCTGTATTTGCCCAAGGTATTATGTTATGTTATGTTATGTTATTTATTATTTGTTAAGCGCGCATACGCCCAGGGGCTTCTTGGCGCTGGTGAGAGAGTCAAACATAACAGTACATAAAAGAAATACAATCACTATTTACCATAGGCCTGGGAAAAAAGAAAAGTTTTAAATGCCTTCCTGAAAGCAAGGAGGTCCTTGCTATGTCGCAGAGTCAAAGGGAGGGAATTCCACAGTGAGGAGGCTAAAAATTGAAAACTACTGCCTCCCTGACGTTTCTTTTTGAAACGGGGGACCTCAAGTAGATCTTTGTGGATTGATCTCAAACTGCGCGAAGGTGTATATTTGCGCAGTAGTGATCTAAGGAACATAGGACCCTTACCCTCCAGAGCCTTAAACACAATGCAACCCACCTTGAAAGTGGCTCTCTGTTCCACAGGCAGCCAGTGCAAGGTCTCTAGTCCATGTCTGATTGATTCCCACTTAGGGACTTTGCAAATGAGTCTCGCAGCTTGATTTTGCAAGTATTGCAATCTTTTAAGTTGGCCAATAGGCGCCCCCAAATAGAGGCCATTTGAGAAATCAATGTGGGACAGGACTAGAGCACTGACTGTCTGAATTAAGGCCAGATCTGTAAGAAGATGTGCTATCTTCTTGATCTTCCTCAGTTGAAAAAACCCCGAGGAGACCACAGTTCCGACTTGACTCACCAAGGTGAGGTCCTCACTAAGAGTCACTCCCAAACTTTTTACTGTACGGGATTTTTTAGGAGGCGAGCCCATGTCCGATGGCCAAAAACTAGGACTCCAACTGATCTCACTCTTCCCAGGTAGAATGAGCTCCGTTTTTCCCGGATTTAACTTAAGGTGGTTTAGAGACATCCACCTCTGGATAAAAGACATGGTCGCTCGAAATTCCTCGGCAGCATTGTGGGAGTTTAGCACAAAGACCAGCTGCAGGTCATCTGCATAGTTATATACGTCAACCTTAAACTCTCGTAGAGAGAATAACAGTGGCCGCATATACAAATTAAATAATAAAGGGGACAAGGAGGATCCTTGAGGAACCCCACAAAAGGAAATTTTTTTAGGGGCTGTGAAGGAACCTAGTCGAACCGATTGGGTACGTCCAGAAATAAAGGACTTGAGCCAGGCCAAGGCCGAGTCCCGAAGACCGGCCTGTTCGACACGGTTGACCAAGATGGTATAGTCAACCGTGTCGAACGCCGCAGACAGGTCCAATAGCACCAAAGCCTGGTGCAAGTCTCTGTCAGCATTAGACCTTAAAGTATTCTGAACGGCCAATATCACTGCCTCAGTGGAGTGACCAGGCCGGAAACCTGCCTGGTTGGGTTGTAAATACCCAGAGGCTTCCACAAAGCTTGATAGGCAGTTGGTTACATGCGCCTCCAAAATTTTGGATAAGTAAGGCAGTAACGATATTGGTCTATAATTAGAAAGGTCCAAGGAATCAATGCCAGGTTTCTTTTTCAAAGGAATCAATAAGGCCTGTTTAAAACTATTAGGAACATTCCCTGACGCGAGGGAGTTGTTGAGCAGTGGAATCAGGCTACTTGGGAGTGCCCGACCAATTTCTCTCATTACTTGGGGAGGGCAGGCATCCTGAGGAGATCCTGATTTAACTCTAGTGAGCAAATCTTGAAGGGTTTGGTGAGTGATTAAAGGGAAGGAGTGCAAGGTAAGAGGGTTTAAAAAAGTGTCGTCTATCGGGGCGCAAATTGGGAGCTTGGATAGAGTGTCCTTAATCAGCACTATTTTGTCATTAAAATAGTCGTTCAGCGAGTTGCAGAGCAATTGTGAAGGGACAACCGGGGGAGAAGTTCTCTCATCATTGCACAACTCAGTCACAATCCTGAAAATTTCCTTCGAATTATTGGTGGCGTTAAGTATTTTAGAAGAGAAATAAGCAGTTTTGTGAGTGTGCAACGTTTTTTGGTAGGCTTTGCGAGTGGAGCAGTAGGCGATCCTTGCTTGAGGACAATAATTGGAGCGCCATGTTCTTTCTTGCTGCCTCACTTCAAGTTTTAGTTTCCTCAACTCCGGTGTGAACCACTTATGCGCATCCGCGCCGCGTGAGTTATCAAAGCGAGTGAGGGGAACACAAACATTAATGGCCGAGTTTAGCCAGTCTTGAAGCCTACAATCGGCTGTCTCCACATCTGAGCTCTGCTCTGGCAGAGTAGACTTTAACAGATTTAAAAAAGCTGACATGTCCAGCGAGGACCATTTCCGAGTCAGACTGGTAGCCTTCAGCTTAAATTGAAGAGCTTTCACAACACAAAATGAGAAACTAATAGTAAAATGATCAGACCAGCTACAAGGTTTGATATCAATAGAATCAATAGCTAGATTCAATGACCAAAGTTGATCGAGACTGTGGCCCTTTTGATGGGTCTGAGTATCTATATATTGTATTAAATTCAGATCACTCAGAAGGTCCCTAGTCTCAGCTGCTTGGGGATCTGATAGGATGTTATCAAACCAGAGATTTAAATCCCCGACCAGGAGCAGTTTTGAGTTATTAGTAGCTAATATGGCCAATTGCTCCGCAAGAATAGCAGGGAACATAACCATAGTTTGGGGCGGGCGGTATAATAAAACCACCACAAGTGTCCCATTGACAGTATCCAATTTAGCAACAATATTCTCCACATTAGAAATATCTAAGGAGGGGAGTTGTCTAAGTTGATGTTTCTTATTGGAGATAATGGCCACCCCGCCCCCAATTTTACCTGCCGGTCGTAACACGGAGATAATATAATAATCGGCAGGCAAGGCAGCTAAGATGTCCGGTAAAGAATCCGGTGTAAGCCATGTTTCGGTCAACAGAAGTAAATCCGGTTTAGTGTCGGATAGTAACAGAAAAATATCTGTCTGATGTTTGGTCATGGAACGTGTGTTTAAATAAACACATCTAAAATTACAAGTGGTACCTGGCGTGCTTTCCGAGACCGCGTACGTAGAGGCAGAGTCCGTAGTTAGGTTGATGGGGTTAGTGATGCCTAGGCGAAACGTCCGCTTCACCGTGTTGAGGGGTACGGGGGGGCACTTCATGATAGAAGGTTTCAGCGCTAATAATTCAGCGGATGTATACACCAAAGGACACACAGAGTCCCTAGCCCCTAGTCCCGGACGCTCGCGGACGAGCGCAGACGAGCTTGACTCTAGCGCGACTCCGGCGCGCCTCCGTCGCGCCCGCTGCGCTCGTCCGCTGCGCTCCCTCCACCACATTACGTTTTATGTGAGGGAGCCTCGAGCGACTGGACCGCTGCCACAGGTCCCTGCGCTCTCTGGCTCCTCCCAATATGGCGCCCGTTCCCACCACCAGCCCGGCACTAGGAGCCGCGGTAGGTGAGCCGCCCTCCACACAATCGGCAGAAGCCGCGATGGACCAAGGCAGAGGGGCCGCTATTAAGGTAAGGGTGCAATAGCGCTATCAATCAGCCGCCCTGCACACAAACAGATATACCGTTGCAGTCACAGCTTAACACGCAGTAACTGTTTAAAAACACATAGCAAGGTCAAAATGCAAGTTTAAAAATTAGGTGAGCAATTGTAATCCAGTCTGCCGTAATGCAGCGTCTCTCAAATAATGGCGCCGGGCTGCTACCACCAACCCGGAATCCACGAGTGAGGAAGGACTCCCTATCGTTTTATGGGAGGGAGCCTCGAGCGACTGGACCGCTGCCACAGGTCCCTGCGCTCTCTGGCTCCTCCCAATATGGCGCCCGTTCCCACCACCAGCCCGGCACTAGGAGCCGCGGTAGGTGAGCCGCCCTCCACACAATCGGCAGAAGCCGCGATGGACCAAGGCAGAGGGGCCGCTGTTAAGGTAAGGGTGCAATAGCGCTATCAATCAGCCGCCCTGCACACAAACAGATATACCGTTGCAGTCACAGCTTAACACGCAGTAACTGTTTAAAAACACATAGCAAGGTCAAAATGCAAGTTTAAAAATTAGGTGAGCAATTGTAATCCAGTCTGCCGTAATGCAGCGTCTCTCAAATAATGGCGCCGGGCTGCAACCACCAACCCGGAATCCACGAGTGAGGAAGGACTCCCTATCGTTTTATGGGAGGGAGCCTCGAGCGACTGGACCGCTGCCACAGGTCCCTGCGCTCTCTGGCTCCTCCCAATATGGCGCCCGTTCCCACCACCAGCCCGGCACTAGGAGCCGCGGTAGGTGAGCCGCCCTCCACACAATCGGCAGAAGCCGCGATGGACCAAGGCAGAGGGGCCGCTGTTAAGGTAAGGGTGCAATAGCGCTATCAATCAGCCGCCCTGCACACAAACAGATATACCGTTGCAGTCACAGCTTAACACGCAGTAACTGTTTAAAAACACATAGCAAGGTCAAAATGCAAGTTTAAAAATTAGGTGAGCAATTGTAATCCAGTCTGCCGTAATGCAGCGTCTCTCAAATAATGGCGCCGGGCTGCTACCACCAACCCGGAATCCACCGTAGGTATTGGGACTTATATCAGGGGACATATCCACGTCCCCTGTACAAACAAGGACAGCCTGAGTGAGTGTGCCAACTAAGTTGTCACCCCCCTCAGAACCCAGGGTTAACCCAACTAAACCCTTGGGAGGTGCACTACCACTGCTGACTGTACTAGGGGGCACAGGTGCCTTAGGGGCTGCAGTGGCAGGAGTCTGCCCTCCTCCTTTCTTGGTGCACTCACTAAACCAGTGAGTTTTACTTTTGCAGTATTGGCACCACCTTTTAGATTGGCCTTCTTGATTTTTCTTCTTCTGGGGAGCCTGACCCCCACCCTCTTTGGGTTGTTGGGGACCTGTCGAAGACTTCTGGTCATTTTGTTCCCCCTTAGAATCTTTACCCTTCTGGTCTGCTTTCTTCTGACCACCTTGATTCTGGCCCTGGTTCTGTTTAACTCTTGTTCTGACCCATCTGTCTGCCTTCTTTCCCAATTCTTGGGGAGAGGTCAGATCTGAGTCAACAAGATGCTGATGCAACAACTGGTTCTGACAATTGTTTAAAATGTGTTCTCTCATGATCAAATTATACAATCCTGTGTAATCAGTAACCTTACTGCCCAGCAACCAGCCCTCCAAAGCCTTAGTGGCACAATCTACAAAGTCAGACCAATCTTGAGACTGAGTTTTCTGGGTATCCCTGAACAGCAACCTGTATTGTTCAGTGGTTAGGCCAAACCCATCAATCAGTGTATTTTTCAAGATTTGGTAATTGTTAGCATCCTCCACTCTAGTAGTGAGGAGCTTATCTCTACCTTTTCCTTCAAAGGAGAGCCACAAGATAGCTGCCCACTGACTCTGGGGAACACCCTGCACAGTGCAGGCTCTCTCCAAAGCAGTAATCCATTTGTGGATGTCATCCCCTTGCTTAAAGGGGGGCACTATCTTATTCAGGTGCTTTGTATCAAAACTCCTTTCCCTATTGCTAGGTACAATGCTGCCACCAGTGGAGACTACCCCACCTAACTGTTGCTCTCTAGCAAAGGCAAGCCTCTCTTTGGCCAGGGCAAGTTCTTCCCTTTCAATCCTCAGATTGACTGCCCTTTCTTTAGCTTCATACACTCTCCTCTGAGGGGAAGTCATCCCTCTGTGAGAAGAGTTGTGAGAGCCATTGGTTTGAATGGATCTGCCAGAGCCTCTTGACAGAGATCTAGCTCGTCCATTCCCAATGTTAAGCTGGCCTGAGAGAGGTCCCAAGGGTCCCCTAGTACCAATCTCATGCCTGCTTAAGTTGGACCTGGTTAGTCTGCTGACTTCTACCTGTCCCTTGTCTGCCTCATCCCCAGATGGATCCTCATCCTCCTCCCCCTCTTCAGTCTCTGCTGAGAGGTGGATTAGGTCAGGGTCTCCTCTGGTTCCCTCAAGGGGAGGCATGCTCCCATCTGGATTAGAAGAGCTAAGAAGTTTCTCAGCTTTCCTGGCATCATAAGTCTTTAAG
The DNA here is from genome assembly GCF_964263255.1 of Lissotriton vulgaris. Classification (NCBI taxonomy): domain Eukaryota; kingdom Metazoa; phylum Chordata; class Amphibia; order Caudata; family Salamandridae; genus Lissotriton; species Lissotriton vulgaris. The sequence goes on from NC_141693.1 coordinate 1,948,959,902, forward strand.
AGACCAATCAGAAAGGAAGTTGTGGGGTTAGACCCCTGTTTTATCTTCCTGGAGGTACACACTTGTCTCATCTCCTGGAAGCTAAGAGCAGCATATCTGGAAGTGGGGACCTGTGGAGGGTCCACTGACACAAGGGGAGACTCAGAGTTTCCTCCTTTGTCTGACATGCTGATTCTAGTGTGGTGTAAGTGATGCACCTACCTACACTATGTGTTTACCTACTGATCCCTTGCTAAGAGTTGCAGCCAAGGTGTGCTAAGCCTTGAGGAGCTGCAACAGCTGGTTCAGTAGAACTCAGAGTATTCTAAGCTAAGTTATATGTACCTAACAGTACTTATGTGATCTTTCAACAAGATATTCTTAGGATACGTGTGGTAAAACAACAGCAAGCTCAAATCCCAACCGCTGCTCACCAATGTAAGAAGGTGGCCTGATATGCAGTGCTCACTATTCTAGTGAACACTATGTATCAGTCCAGCAACCCTTATTGATGACTGGTTGTAAGTCAACCTTATAGACCAGCTATCCTAGTAGCATGGATACGAGCAGTCTAAGGCTAAAGACTCGAGAGGGCGTGTTAAGCCAGCTGTTTACCACACATATACCCCTTGAATACCAAGTGAAAGGACACCACACAAGTGTTATGAAAATAAACAAGATATTTATTAAGAATCACAACAGCCCTGTACTCTTTATGAGGACAGGGTACTAAGCACAAAACAAAACTCTTACGAAAATACTTAAGTTAGCACAGTATATACAAATGCCCGAGGGGCACGGAAAACCATATACTCTGAAAGTGGAATGCGAAATTACTAGCAGGTAAGTACAGTACTAATAGGCTTAGGAATCGCTAGGACTTGACTATAGAATCTTCAGATTACTTCTAGGAGGCCTAGGGGACTCGGGTGCAGAGTGTGCACTCTCACGCGTGATGCGGGACAAAGTCTATGGTAGCTAGTAATGACAAAGTTAGTGTTCTCGGGCGAACCCGACCTGGTAGGAGGAAAACGAAAGTGGATCCTGACCCTTGGATAGTGAGGCTATGCTGGGTCACCGAAATGCCGAAGTTACCTAGCCGAGGGGCTGCAGCTGCATAGGTCTCAAAAGACGTCGGGAATCCTCGTAGACGGACCAGGAGCCTGGAAGAAAGAAGTTGCTGGCAGGCGACCAGTGAAGAAAGTTCGATGGATCCAAGCCTGGATCGAAGAAAGATGACACCTGAAAGCAGAGGGGACCAAGTTCGAGACTACTAGCCAGTAGTCAGTGGGCACCAGGAGGGCACCGGATGGTAGCCACCTCGACTAGGTGAGTGGGTGACGCTGTGCTCGCAGATCTCACGGACCAGGAGGCGTTGTCGGCAACCAGGATGGAGGAGCGAGCTGTCCCACGATGGATGAAGCTGTCGGCGTCGCTGGACCCAGGATTGGGCAACAAAGCCTTGGCAAATTCAAGCCCACGCGGTGGACTCAAAATAGCGTTTGGAGTGGACCAGGAGGGTCCGGGGTGCCTCTCTTGAAGAAGGAAGCAAGGGCCAGTCTGGAGCAACCAGACCAGCAGCAGTGATGTCGTCGGGCGTCGTGAAGAAGGCCACAAGCCAGCCGGCTAGTAGCCACACAGCGCGGTGAGCAGGCAAAAGCAGAAGGGCCCCTCGCAGATCGTGGAGATGCTGGAGGGCTGATCTTCGATGCTGGAGCTGCTCGGGGTTGGGGCTTCTCGGACCCCAAAGCACTCACCAGTGGAGCACACGGTGGGCTTGTTGCAAAGAAGTCGTGCAGTCTTGGCGATCGTCGGTCCCTCGAGGTCTCGTCGCACTCACAGTTCTCAGCTTGGCCGTAGAGGTGAGTAGAGGTCAGAGGTGCCAGGGAAGCCGGGTCTCGTCGAGCTGGGTCGTCGGATTCCGGAGGAAGGACTTGCAGCAGACCGCAGTGTTCTTAGGATGGTACCCGCTTGATGCAGGGTGACTACTCCTTAGCCACAAGGGAGAATCTTGAAGAAGGAAATCTTGATGTCTTTCGCAGAAAGTCGTGTCTTGATTCCAAAGATGATCTAATTTGAACAGGGGGCCCGCTCCTATCTTTATACTAAGAAAGGGGGCTGACTTGGTGACTAGGTCCTGCCTATGGGTGGGACTAGGAGGGGGGTGGTTACACCCCTCTCCCATGCCGGACTTTCCCCAGGCCAGGGGCTGGTGTGCCCCTGGAACTGGTTCTGACCGGCCTATGCGTAGTGAGCACCGGGGTGCCACTCAGCAGTCACCTTCCTGTAAAGCCCTGCCTACCCAGGATACACAAAACCCTGTCTGGGACGGTGCTAGCACCGCCCTCGACAGGAAACCCTTTGTCCAGGCTCCCCTTGCTGGAAGGACTCCCAGCTGCAGGGGGTCAGACTCGTGTCTGTGGTGGCAGCATCCATTTTGTGGAGCTGAGGCTTCGTTTAACTTTAACCGGGGTTCACAGTTACATACATGTCGTGTCCCTCTAGAAGGGTGGAATGCTAACCCCGTCGCCAGAATTGGCGAGGGGTTAGTATTCCAATTCGTATGACACCTTACTCGACATGTTTTGATAAAGCAATACCAAAGATAGCATTTAACCGCGAGGATTATAATGCACTTAAGAGTATATGGTATGCGATATCATTGAACAGCTATTAGGACTTGGTTCCGCAAGCTGCAGACAGGCTCAGATCATGCCAGAGCACCATCTCACACGATTCCAAGCACTCTGCCTTCAGGATTGTCAAGGCCTGCCATAGGAGTGACTGATAGGAATCTGTGTGTCCATTTTAGGGTTAGGTATAGGTATACTATACCTACAGCAAAGGGTGATTACACGACTTTGCCCCAGCTGTCATGCAGCCAGTTGTGTCAAATTTAGGAGTCCAGCCAGGGGTGGCATAATACATGCTTCAGCCCCTGGTAGGCCCTGGGTACACCTATGCCCTGAGTTACAGGGTCTGATAAGGTGGCCCAGTACCAATTGGTCAATGCACCTAGGGTACATGTTGTAATTTAGAGAGAGAACAGCCAGGCTGTGTGTCTGATTGGCAGGCCCACAGCCAGAGAAAGTCGTAAACCAGTGAAACAAAAGCAAAAAATCTGGGTGATCATAGGATTGCAGACCCTACTCTCCTACATGACCCCCCCCAAACTTTGGGACAATAAGCTAACCTTGACCAGGTGAGTCTTCTTGTTCTAAGTAGAAATATCTGGAGAGCCCATCGGCATTGCCATGATCAGTACCAGGTCTATGTTCCACTGTAAAGTCCATTCCCTGTAGGGAAATGGACCACCTAAGCAGTTTGGGGTTTTCACCCTTCATCTGATTTAGCCACAAGAGGGGCTTATGGTCGGTCTGAATCTTGAAGTGAGTGCCAAACAAGTATGGCCTCAGCTTCTTCAGGGCCCAAACCACAGCAAAGGCCTCCCTCTCAATAGCTGACCAATTCTTCTCTCTGGGGGTCAGCCTTCTGCTTATAAAAGCAATGGGCTGGTCTTGACCATCAAAATTCAGTTGAGATAGAACAGCTCCCACACCCAACTCAGAAGCATCTGTTTGGACAATGAATGGTTTGGAGTAGTCTGGACTCTTAAGGATAGGTGCTGTGCACATGGCCTGCTTTAGGTCATCGAATGCTTTTTGACAGCCTGCTGTCCACTGAACCTTTTTTGGCATTTTCTTACTTGTCAGTTCATTTAATGGAGTCACAATTGATCCATAGTTCCTGACAAACTTTCTGTAGTAACCAGTCAGGCCCAAGAAAGCTCGAACCTGAGTCTGGGTGGTTGGAGGAGCCCAGTCCCTGATTGACTGTATTTTGCTCTCCAGTGGCTGAACCTGGCCTCCACCTACAAGGTGGCCCAGGTATACAACCTGTGTCTGCCCTATCTGGCACTTGGTGGCCTTGATAGTGAGGCCTGCTGCTTGCAGAGCCTCTAACACTTTCCTCAGGTGGACCAGGTGATCCTCCCAGGTGGAGCTAAAGACAGCAATATCATCTAGATATGCTGCACAGAAGTCATCCAGCCCAGTGAGAACATGATTCACCAACCTTTGGAAGGTGGCAGGTGCATTTTTCAGACCAAAGGGCATTACCACAAATTGATAATGCCCACCAGGGGTTGAAAATGCTGTCTTGGGCTTGGCATCCTCAGCTAACCTGATTTGCCAATACCCAGCTGTCAGGTCAAATGTGCTTAAGTAGTTGGCAGAAGCCAATCTATCTATAAGCTCATCTGCCCTTGGTATTGGGTGATTTAGAAATGGGGGTGGTGATGAACAGAGTGTCTGAGTTAAACAGACCACTCTTACCCAGTCCAAAGATCAGGGCTTGATCCATCACCGTTATTTATCTCACTGCCCCATCCCAGCTCAGAACCTGGCTATATGCAAATCAGTCTGTCCCTGGCCCAGTGCATCATGGGAACAGGGCAGACTAAACTACCAAGCCAATTCTTCACCAGAAAGGAGACAAGCTACCGGGGACCGGTTTCTGGCATTTCAGCCTTCTTCGGCCCGGCTTGCTTGAATCCTGATGGAGCAGTGAGAAAGGGACTCATGTCTGAGTATACCCTGCCACACCTATAGTGGCCAAAAACGATTTAGAAAAGGGGGTGGTGATGAACAGAGTGTCTGAGTTAAACAGACCACTCTTACCCAGTCCAAAGATCAGGGCTTGATCCATCACCGTTATTTATCTCACTGCCCCATCCCAGCTCAGAACCTGGCTATATGCAAATCAGTCTGTCCCTGGCCCAGTGCATCATGGGAACAGGGCAGACTAAACTACCAAGCCAATTCTTCACCAGAAAGGAGACAAGCTACCGGGGACCGGTTTCTGGCATTTCAGCCTTCTTCGGCCCGGCTTGCTTGAATCCTGATGGAGCAGTGAGAAAGGGACTCATGTCTGAGTATACCCTGCCACACCTATAGTGGCCAAAAACGATTTAGAAAAGGGGGTGGTGATGAACAGAGTGTCTGAGTTAAACAGACCACTCTTACCCAGTCCAAAGATCAGGGCTTGATCCATCACCGTTATTTATCTCACTGCCCCATCCCAGCTCAGAACCTGGCTATATGGAAATCAGTCTGTCCCTGGCCCAGTGCATCATGGGAACAGGGCAGACTAAACTACCAAGCCAGGTTGGTATTGGGTGGGCATCAGTCTTAGTGACTGCATTGAGACTGCATTGAGACCCCTGTAGTCTACGCAGAACCTCATCTCTTTCTTACCACCCTGGGTGTGAGGTTTTGGCACTAGAACTACTGGACTAGCCCAAGGGCTATCTGAGGGTTCAATGACTCCCAACTCCAACATTTTCTGCACTTCAGTTTTTATGCAGTCTCTAACATGATCAGGCTGCCTGTAGATTTTACTCTTAACTGGCAGGCTGTCACCAGTGTCAACCTCATGGGTGCACCAATTGGTCTGACTGGGTGTCAGAGAGAACATATGTCTAAAAGACTGAAGAACCTGTTTACAGTCTTTCTGTTGATGCTCAGAGAGGCTGCCACAAAAGACAACACCATCTACTGACCCATCATCAGGATTCTGAGTGAGCAGGTCTGGGAGAGGGTCACTCTCCTCCTCCTGTCCCTCATCTGTGGCCATGAGCAAGCTCATGTCCTTCCTGTCGACATATGCTTTGAGCCTGTTGACATGGAGTACCCTGTGGGGACTCCTGGGAGTTCCAAGGTCCACCAGGTAGGTGACCTCTCCCTTTTGCTCAAGAATTGTGTGGGGCCCAGACCATTTGTCTTTGAGTGCTGCTGGGGCCACTGGCTCCAACACCCACACCTTCTGTCCAGGCTGGTAAACAGTCAGGACAGCCTTTTGGTCATGCCAAGCTTTTTGAAGTTCTTGACTGGCCTTAAGGTTTTCAGATGCCTTCTCCATATACTCAGCCATCCTGGAGCGGAGACCAAGTACATAGTCCACTATGTTGGTTGCAGGCTTTTTGAGAGGTCTCTCCCGTCCTTCCTTCACCAAACACAGGGGGCCTCTCACAGGATGCCCATACAAAAGTTCAAAAGGGCTGTAGCCAACCCCCTTTTGTGGGACCTCTCTGTAAGCAAACAGAAGGCAGGGAATCAGGACATCCCATCTACGCCTGAGCTTTTCAGGTAGTCCATGAATCATCCCTTTTAGGGTCCTGTTGAACCTTTCAACAAGCCCATTGCATTGTGGATGATAGGGTGTAGTGAATTTGTAGTTGACACCACACTCCTTCCACATAGCAGTTAAGCAGCTTGACATGAAGTTTGCACCTCTGTCAGAGACAACCTCCTTAGGGAAGCCCACTCTGGAGAACACTCCAACTAGGGCCCTTGCCACTACAGGTGCTGTAGTGGTCCTAGGTGGAATAGCTTCAGGATACCTGGTGGCATGATCCACTACCACCAGTATAAACTTGTGCCCTGATGCTGTCTGGGGTTCCATTGGACCAACAATGTCAATCCCCACTCTTTCAAAGGGCACCCCCACCACAGGCATTGGTATAAGGGGGGCCTTTGTTGTGCCACCTGACTTACCACTGGCTTGGCAAGTGACACAGGAGCGACAAAACTCCTTGGTATCCTCATTCATGTGAGGCCAGTGAAAGTGTGAGACAAGCCTGTCCCAAGTCTTCGTCTGGCCTAAGTGACCTGCTAAGGGAATCTCATGGGCCAAGGTAAGGAGGAAACCTCTCTGAGACAAGGGTACAACCAGCCTCCTGGTCATGCCAGGCTTGGGGTCTCTTGCCTCAGTGTACAGGAGTCCATCTTCCCAGTATACCTTGTGGGTACCTGTGGCGTTCCCAGCAGCCTCAGCAGCAGCCTGCTGTCTGAGGGGTTCAAGAGAAGGGCAGTCTAACTGGTCCTTCCCCAGGTCTTCCCTTGAGGGTCCCCCTGAACCCAAGAATTCAACTTGATCAAGTTCAAACTCTCTAGGCTCAGTTTCCCTCAATTCCTGTAGGTCAGCCTCCTCTGAGACTTGATCCTCAACCTGGGGCAAGGGGGAAGGCACAGCCTTAACCCTACTGCTCTTCTTCTTGGAAGGTGTCTGGTCCATTGTTCCAGGATCCAGCACCTGTTCAGTGGGGCATTTCCTGACCTGTGACCTGGTCACAGCAAACACATGTGCTGGCAAGCCTAACATTTCCATGTGAGTCCTCTGCTCCACTTCTGACCATTGTGATGACTCCAAATCATTGCCCAACAAACAATCCACTGGGAGGTCTGAACTAACTACAACCTTCTTTTGGCCAGTTACCCCTCCCCAGGAGAAAGCTACAATTGCCATACTGTGACTGGTAGTGACATTGCTTGCATTGGTCACCAGGAAATCTGTACCTGGCATGATCTGTCCAGGGTCCACAAAGTTAGGTGTTACCATTGTGACACTGGCACAAGTGTCCCTATAGGCCTGAGCCATTTTTCCATTAATGAAAGGTGTCTGTCTGTATTTGCCCAAGGTATTATGTTATGTTATGTTATGTTATTTATTATTTGTTAAGCGCGCATACGCCCAGGGGCTTCTTGGCGCTGGTGAGAGAGTCAAACATAACAGTACATAAAAGAAATACAATCACTATTTACCATAGGCCTGGGAAAAAAGAAAAGTTTTAAATGCCTTCCTGAAAGCAAGGAGGTCCTTGCTATGTCGCAGAGTCAAAGGGAGGGAATTCCACAGTGAGGAGGCTAAAAATTGAAAACTACTGCCTCCCTGACGTTTCTTTTTGAAACGGGGGACCTCAAGTAGATCTTTGTGGATTGATCTCAAACTGCGCGAAGGTGTATATTTGCGCAGTAGTGATCTAAGGAACATAGGACCCTTACCCTCCAGAGCCTTAAACACAATGCAACCCATTTTGTCTCTTGCCCTCAAGTAGCCAGCGAACGGACGTTGTCCGCTTCGCGACCCTGGGACTCCCAAGATATGTGCGGAAGACACATGTCCTTTGTAAATGTCTTTATGACGAGGGGGATGTTACTGTAAGGCAGATGGCGCCGCTCAAGGCTCATCTTGCCGCACAGACTTATTGTCTCAGCCGTGCATCTCATTAGGCACGTCCCTTTGATGCCTGTATCTCGTGTTTCCCGATACCTCCCCTTTTACACCCTTTCCGATCTCCCCACTGTCTCCGTTTTCCCCTGCACCTGTCTTTGTTCCTACTTCGATCTGTTTTACTACCGATTGGAATGCACTAATGTTGGGAAGATGGGTTTTTACAGTTGGGAACCGCCGAATATTTCCACACTTATGTTCCGGACCTCATGTGTTTCAAAGTGACCAAAGCGACCCCTCTGGGGGATAATGATGAGAACCGGGTTGTAAACTTTTGTGTACCATGTTGTCCTATGGGTAAAAACTGTATAAAAGGAGCGATCCACAGGACCAATTTGAAGCAGTCTCCCCGAACTACACTCGATGTACTTCCTGTGATATCTGTGTTCCCTGCAGCAAATAAACCTTGAATCTTTGACGCCGAAGGAAGTGTCCCGTGTCTCTGTGATTCGTACGCCGGAGCAGGTTACCCACGAAGGTTTCAGGTGTTGTGCCCTGGCACCGCTGGGTCTTAAAGAACCCAGTCCTTCAGTAGGCGTTAAGGTTTGAATGATATACTACTCGAGTGTCATGTTATAGGGCCAACCAACGTATGGGCGCCATGTCGCAGGGTTTCCGTTCTCTCACAGAACTGTGCTCAGAGACCTAGAACCTGGGTGAGTCAGGGTGACCCACAACTCACCTATGTTTCAGAAATCCCCTTACCAGGCTAGCTACAGTATCTCATCGGCAGTAAATACTTCCCGATGTCTTAGACAATCCAGAACATGAACTTAGAATACCTCAGGTATCGTGGAACACATGAACACTCTTTCGTTATATTATCATTCCAAACCGAAACTGGGAGGCAATGAGAACACGTGCAAGTTTGAAATGTTTATTTTTTCAATGCAACATTCTCAAACGCAGTATCTTGTATAATACCAACATACATATTATAAAAATCAGAGTCAGCAGCATAGTCACTAATCCATAATAAGCAAACTGTGATAACATATTATGATGCAAAATCTATAGAATTCTGTATCACCTATATTTCGCGCACCCTAATTAGCATATTATATTATATCTAAGAAGGTCTCATTTGGGCTTTAGCTGGGCGAACCCATACCTCAAATTCTCAGTAGTAGGAGATCACATCAACAGCTACCAGCTCTCAGCATGTCCAGCATCAAGTGTGTTTAGAATTTCCTGTAACTGTATCTTGAACTCACGTAAAGCCCAAAGTTGGCACAAACATTATTTGTGTTATGACTAACGTAGTGCGAGGATCAGGCCTACAATAACCTTGTGTTAGAGTTTGCAGCTCTCAGTGTGCAGACAGTTGTTCCAAATGTTCCAGGCACGACTGATATCAGTGTAATAATATATTATTCTGAAGTAAATCAAATCTTTCTTCTAGGTTAAAAGCTGAAATAACAATTAGGTGTCGTGTGCAAACCGAAGCAGAAAGAAAAGATGGCGTTTAAACTTTTAACAAGCACATGCTAACTTAACACAACCTATGGAAACGTAATAACCATATGACACCCCCCCAATGGTCCGAGGACGGTCAAAAGACAAATATATAAGCCAATACTCTATGAAAGGCAAGACTTGAAAGCAGAGTTCAATGATATTGAGCCAAGCTAAAATGTATGTAATGTATGTAAAATTTAAAAAATACAAAAACTATGTATGAATGCCTATAGTGGCCACACAAAATATAAAAAGTCGAACTTGAGGCCTAAAAATAATAAACAGGCCTTGAACATATGAAAAAATCGAATGTTCGTATCGAAAGTGGCACCATTCAGAATTACTAAAAAGTCACGTGCCATATAGATGGAAGTATTCAAAGTCATCCCTCGTTGAATGAATATGCAAAATATGTAGCAACAGCTTCCAACATGAAATCACTGTCATCATCCGAAAACAGTTCAGCCATCCAATTAAGCAATGGGAAAGAACATACGTGCTCCTCCAGTACTGAATCCTCTAGCATCATCAGAGGACAACTCAGCGGGTTCTCGAGAACGCTTTGTGCCAGAAAGTCATGAGCTGCTGCGAAGATGTCCCACTGACCCATTAGTCCATGCATCGCTGCCATAGCCATAACCCTTTCGCCAGAACAGACCAACTCATGAGCCACTACGGGGGACATCAGCTGATCAAAATTGACGTCAGGAGAAGTCGGTAAACAGAGACACAAATCAATGGCCCAGTCGAAATCACAGCTCAAGCAATGAAACACAGGCTGGACACAGGTGAAATAGGAAAATCTGAAAGATAATCCAAAAGCCGTGCTTAAAGTCGCAAGCGGCAGGGATCCATAATAATCAAGCATCCGGTTGCGAAACTGCATCAGTAGGTGCTGTGCGTTTCCTCGCGCAGGATGGGCATCCATGTTTTATGAAATAAAATATCACCAGAACGCCTGCAGCCAAAGCCAGCAAAACAGGAAATCCGCCAAACAGACTAGCGAATATAGAATGGAAGAACGCAGGGATTATACCAAATACTTTTTCAAATGTAGTCACAAGACCACTGCTAACCATTTTAAAAAAATGAGCGAGGTTGGATGTGGAGGAGGCATTAAAGATCTGATGAACCAGCTCGCAAAAATGAAACGGCAAATCAGTACTTAAAAGAGCTTGTACTTATGTGCGTGTGTTTGCTATGTGAAGGACATAAGTTTCACGGGCAGAGCTCAGGGCCACCTGTTTTTGAGACAAAAGGGCTCTTATACGGCCTAAACCATTGAATTCAGCTCTCAAGGTTGGTATTCTCGGCCAAATTAAAACTTCTGCATTCCCATGCGTGGGTGGATACAACACATTCTTGCAGCAAACGACCCTTTCAGACACGGTAACCACATATCCTATTCCAGGCTCTAGCCCACAACAAAACTCGTTATTCAAAAGTAAATAACTACCGTTGGACAACAACGTGAACGTGGGAACTATTGCGGGAACTGGGGTCCCTTTCAAAACACAGGCCAAATTAGGTTTGTCCTGATTACAAGAACCATGCAACTGGATGTGTCTGCAAATAAGTGAGCGGTCAGGGGACTGTGTACATTCTTCACCATTCAGATTCACTTCATTCCCATCCTTAAGACATCTGTAAGTGTATGGTAAAGACCATGTCTCATGGAGGAAAGCACTGCCTAATGGTTCATATCTCCCAATGGCAATATATTTCATACAATTTGTAAATTTATACAAAGCAAAAGGTAACGTTATAACACCATGAATAAGCCATGTTGCTGCAGTTACTTCAGCCACCGAAAACGGCAGGGATTCTAATTTTTCAATATGTAACATAGAAAATGTAGCATCTCTCATTGACAACATGCGCTGTTTTTCAGTCAAATTAAAAGGGGCAAATAATGATGAGATGTTTAAAAAAGTCCATGGCACTCGACCAGACTTAAGAGTCTGTAGTGTCCATGCAAACTGCATCACAGAACGCAATTGATTTTGACCATGATACAACACGGACACTTCATCATGTACTATGTCGACTACAGAAGACACAATATTATTTAAAGTGTAAATTCGGGAAGAAAGCGTGTTAATGCTGTTATCAACCACTGCAAGCACTTTTTCCAAATTAGCTTGATCAATAGCCCTTAGGCGTTTAGCAGCTTCAACCTGGTTAACTTTCCAAATTTCATTGTAAATTGCATACAGGAATCGCTTAGATCTACCTTTAGCAGGGCCTTTTATAAAATCGTTTAAATCCACATTATCATGTAATTGAGACAAATGTACTTTAACTGCAGCTAAAGTAGAATGCTGTAACCAATTTTGACACAGCTTACCTACAGAATAAGTCGTGACAGAATAGGCTCCCTCAAAACGTGGATCGGGCCTGAGTTTTGTGAATCCCTCAGCCAAACCCATAAAACGGCGCTGGCAAGAATCAGCACTTTTTTGCCATACCTGCCAACCCTTGGAATCCAAACTGGAAATGTCAAAGGATGAATTATGTAAAAGAGTTTGCAACTCTTGAATGGAGGAAGCAGTGAAATTACCCCAACCAGTATATTCATTTAAATCTGGGATGGTTGGTGTATTTAATTTTTTAGAAGTAGCCAATCCAAAGCATGTTGTCTGGAAAATGGTAGAATTTAAAAACAACATGTGATTCGGGATGAGACATGCACGGTGCAAAGCCTCAGTGCCTTGTACCTGCCAATCTTTGGTACCCCAAACCGATTTAAGGTCAATTGTTCCTTTCCAGAACTCGTAGCCATCTACAGCCAACCTGTCTAAAAAGGACTTCGAATACAGCAATTTTGTATCGGTAAGTCTAACTTTGGAAATGGGCTTTCGTGTCATTTTAAAATAAAATGACTCGGGATTAGACTGATCAAAGTCTGTAAAATATGTATATTTTTTCAGAAATGTATTGGAACTGCCACTGAATGGAGCAGGGCAATGTTCCCATTGTGTATAATTCACAGCAACCCTCCTGGAATTTGTCTTATGTAAAAAATGATTACCATAGTGTTGAAAACAAAACAAATCACCATAATTAATAGAATCAGTATACAGATCCTCAGCATCGAAGGCAGCATAATACTTTAAATCAGAGAATAATGCTTCTATGGCCTGAATATCCCAATCATCAGAACGTACATTTTGTTTAATCACATCTCCCATGTTTACTCTAAGCACATTTGGAACATTAATCACTTCAGTAGGCCCATGTATCTGAAACCTAACCGCATCCCACACAATCCCGTCAAGGACAGGCCATGCTGTAATGTTAACTGCTTTTAAGTTTCGTTTCTGTCTGAGCGCAGAATGTGAAGAGGAGAGAGGGTTCAATGTTCCATTAAGGTACCGAATTCCTGTTCTTTCTTTAACGTAGTGACCATCGATCAGGCGGAAAAAATAAAACACAAAACCAATTGACATAAAAAGATAGAATGAAAATAGGATCAACCAAATGTATGTCCAAGGCGGAATTAAAAAATGTTTTTTGAACAACGTGGCATATCTTGCAATGTTTGTGGGTTTCTTTGATGTTTCCGAAACAGAGTCAAAAGAGAATCTGGACTGGCCTGCCAAACGGGTCTGCAAATCAGGCATCGATAAATCAGCAGGATAAGTGTAGGTTAGCTCATCAATGTTAGTATCAGGAATAGTATTTAATAAAGGACTGGATATGGCAGGCATCTCGAGGGACACCTCCTGTTCTGCACCAGATGTAATAGCCAGCACAGAGTGCCTCACCATGGAAGGACAGGATACAGCCGGTGTCATGCTATGAAGAATCGGCCACCCTGTGTGTCTTGACATTGTCAATAGAAATAAATCTGTTTTCCTTACGACCTGGAAGTGGTGGTAAAATGACTGTTCTTGTGCCCTTCACTTCAAGGACTCGAACTGGTGCTCGATATGAGGGACCAGACTCTTTTTTGTTATCGATCTTCTCTCGAACCAGTTCTCCAACTTGGGGTAGCCAGCCGACTACCGGGATCTGCAACGCATCATCCGATGTGGAGGGCAAATGTTCCTTTGCAAGACTGTCTCTGGTCTTTTGTAGATTCTGTAAAACATTGCAATGTTCATCTACGTCAAAGGCCCCGGCCTGGGCCTTGTAGTCCGGCCCATCAAGGTCAGGTACATACATCTTGATACCAAAGAGCATTTCGTATGGGGTCCGCCCACCCAGAGACCCTCTAGGGAGATTATTAAGCGCACGCTGCACGCCTATGAGGTGGGCTAACCAGTTTCTACCAGTGCCTATAACTCGGGCTGTCAAAGATTGCTTTAAGTCGCGGTTCATTCGTTCTACTACACTATTACCCTCGGGTCTGTAGGGGCTTGAAAACTTGACTTGGACTCCCAACGAAACCATAGCAGCCTTGTATGCCTTAGAGGCAAAAGCCGGTCCTTGGTCCGAATGGAAAGCACCACAGGCAAAAATTCCCACAAAGACACGCAAATCCTTAATGACAGTCCGCGAATCAGCGCTTCGATGCGGCCATACCCATACAAAGCGTGTGCATGAATCAACTGCTACTAAGATGTATTTGAACGCAGTATCAGAAGAAAAAGGACCGCAGTGATCCAAATAAACGCATCCAAGTGGTTTATTAGAGATGTACAACTGTGTCTGAGGCGGACGCGTAGCAGTAGAAGGCTTAATCTGCTGGCAAATGTCACATTGAAGAACATATTCACGCGTCTGTTTATACAGACCCCGCCACCAGAATCTCTGTTGTAGCTGAGTTACAGTGGCCGAGACGCCCGCATGCGCAGACGCCACACCTTCATGCGCCGCTGTAATCAAAGCAGCTCTGCGATCCGAGTTGGGAACTAGACGTTCGCCAACTTCAGGGATTTTCACATAAGGAACCTTATCGGGACTTAAGTGGTATGTGTATTTAGAAGGGAATCCCGCAGGATATTTACTTCCCTTCTCCGTTGCAGCTACAGCTGCCAAGATGTCATCATCGATTTTGCTTTTGGACCTCGTGACTGCTGCAACCAAGTATTTTGATACCGCTGACTTCGCTGCTTCATCAGCAAGCGAGTTGCCAACAGCGTGGACCCCCACGCGCTGATGACCGAGAGTATGAATCACAAACACGAGTGGCAGTTTCTCTTTAAGTTCCGCCACTCGGACCCAGATAGTTTTATGTTTTATTGTGCTACCTTTGGAATCACGAAAATCATTCTGAATCCAAAAGAACAAGTTTTCATTGTAAGACTGGACACAGTAGTAAGAATCGCTTACGATTAAAGTCGTCACACTTGGATCTGCGTACTCCAATGCAAGCATCAGAGCACGAAGCTCTGCCAATTGTGCGGTGCAGTCTCCAAGCGTCTGCGTGTGCACGACACTGGACTTGAACTCATCGTTCACCATGGCACCGACCACAATGGCGCAAGCGGAAACGTAGGCATGTTTAGAGCCATGCGCAACCTGCGCCGAACCATCAGTGTAAATGATGCAATGGAAATCCTCCAACGGCCGCATCGCTAAAGGAGCAGGATGAACAAATTCATACTGTAAATACTCCTGCGACCGTAAAGTGGCGTCAAAAATAAACGTGACATCCTGGGATGCCAAGGATGCAGCCCATTGAATCCACCGAGGGTGCAAAGCTTTGGAATTAGGTACACTGGCTTTCGTAACCGCCTCTAAGGCAGGGCACGGGGTAACAACCAACATGCGCTTTCCCTGTGACAGGGCACGTTCCTTAAGAATTGCCATCTGCACAGCCGTTAAAACTTTCTCCACAGTGGAAAAACGCAATTCAGCCGAAGTGTACAAGTGTGACTTGTAAGCAATAGGTACTGTATCTCCTTCATTAAAAGTCAGGTACGTGAAACCCACCGCCCCAGGGATAATTCTTATCACCAGGTTGGTCTGGTTATCACGAGTCTGTAAGTATTCAGAAGCGAGCAAATCAGCCTGCAAAGACTGCAGAATTGCCGAATGCTCTGGCAGCCAGCATGATTTGGAAAAAGATGGTTGTATCAAAGCATACAAAGGCTTGATACGCTGGGCATATTCCGGAATGTAAGTCCTCCCGAAATTCAGAAAACCCAGAAGAGATTGTAATTTTTTCAGTGTTGTCGGAGAGCACAACTGTGCACATTTCTCCAGGAAATGGGGTGCTAAACCCTTCCCTTCATGGTTAAGCTCGTAACCTAGAAACAACACTGTGTACTCTGCAATGTGCGACTTTGCAAAGTTAAACTTGTAACCCACATCAGCAAAGTTACAAATTATGCTATTTACTCGACACAGATGCTCCCAAAGATCGTCGTCTGTGAGATAAATATCATCCACATACGAACAAGCAACTGGGTCGAAGCTCTCCAAAAGAGAGACTATGCGCGCGGAAAAAACTCCCGGACTATTCTTGTAGCCCATTGGGAGTCGTTTAAACATTTTTTGCACGCCGCCGCACGTAAAACTGGTCCATTGAGAACTTAGACCATCTAACATATGTGCATAAAAACCATTGGAAATGTCAAGCGTGGTTTTGAACCGTTTACGCTCAAGACTATTCACTAACGCAGACCCGTGCGTATTCTGTACTGCACAGTTACGGCAATGCGAGTTCAAATGCCTATAATCTAAAACCAAACAATATGACCCGTCCGGTTTGTTTACAGTAAAAAGGGGGTTATTCATCGGTGACACACACGTTTCAATTACACCTTGATATTCCAATTGTTCAAGGATAGCTGCGACTGAAGCTTTCGCTTCACGCCGTATGGGATATTGGGGTTGAGGCTGTGGCTGTGACCGTAAAGGAATCTCATGGCTTGGTGACAATTTATCCCAGCCACACTGATTCCGGTACACAGCCGGCGCAAGCGCCAGAGCCCACTCTTCTGCAAAATGCAGCGCCTCCACCCTCGGCACAGTGTGCGCGAAGCTGGGCAGGATTACCTCCTCCCCTCGCGGAGCTGCGAGAACAAAAGGTGGGGGCCAGTCAGCCTCCGAAAGCAAAATGTCATACGTAGACGAGAGATTTTCCCAAAATACCCCTTTTACAGTTCGCTGCATGTCACCTTCAATTAACAGGACAATTTCAAAAAGTCTTTCAGGGGGAGCAACATGCGTATCTGCAGTTTCAATCACAACAAAAGTTTCAGTCGCTGTCACCTTCAACAGTGGACGGAGGGCCTCTCTCACTATGGTAATCTCTGCAGCGCTGTCCAGCAAGGTCAGAGCCCACGTCAGATTCCGAAGCCGCGTTCTCACTATCTGGGGCATAACGATGCGCGGTCAGGGCAGCGACTTTCTTTGTAGTAAACTGAGGTCTCTTGGGCGTAGAGCCTTCCTGCTGATCTCCACTGGAACGCGGGCGGGGCTGACCACGTCCTTGTTGGCCACCCCGGCCTCTGCCGCCCCCTCCACCACCGGTTGACGGAGCCGATGAGTCCTGAAAGGAACGAGGAGAGCGTTGTTCAGAAGCCTGAAACCTCTCAGGCGATTTAATCATCGCGCGGTCGCGCAAATCATAAACTCGATCCGACTGCGCAGGCAAAGGAGACGCAGGAGTAGAAACCTGTGTTTGTTGTTGTTGTTGCTTACCCTGATTCTGTTTTTTAGGCCAATTTTGTTTCTTGGACTTTTGTTGACCACCAGTTTCCGATGTCTGACTCTGGGGCTGTTTCTTTTCCTTTTCAGAAAAAGTCTTAACCCCCTTTGCATTGCGGCCCACCATTGCGTAAGCATGCACAATAATCTTTGCTAACTGTCGGGGTCGATCGGGCTCGGGAACCAACGCTAATGCGTTAGCAACCTGAAAGTTCACTGCATCACCCTTGACATTCTCAAGGATCACACCGCAAACCACTTCAAAGGAGCCACACAGGCGCATGCCTAATTCAACAGCCGCCTCCGGTCCATGTTCATCCTGAACACGTTTAAGGACCCCACCTAGGTTGGTCACAGACGGGGAGCCATAGCACCTCGAATAGACCGCCGCAAACGTTTTTCCCCAGGTTTCACAGTCAGCAAGTTCAGGAGCCAGATCCTTCGGTAAACTTAGTGTAAGAATCCGATGCTTATCACCCGGACTCGTATTAGGAAACACAGCCTCCAGCTGGCCGAATTTCTCAGCAAGCCAGAACGGAAAATCGTCCTTTTCCAAGGGCTTTTTACCCATCACGGAATTAACCATGACCGGGTTGATTTTCAGACCAGCATGTTCTGCTCAAAGCTGTGCGCCTCTAGGGGCCGCTTCCTGAACATTACGGCCAATGTAATGAACAAGCGCTCTAATTACTCCCACCGCGACTTCATGAAGCCGCCGCAGATCAGCCACGTTACAAGTGGCACGTTGAGGGTGAGGAGTAAAACCACCCAAAGCAGGCCAAGCAGTGCCCGGAATGGACAAAGGACCTAACCTCGGAGCGGTTAAAGCGGGCGGTAGGGCGCCACCAAACCAAACTCCATGCTGCCAAGCGTCAATAGGAACCTCCAGTGCTCTGTACGGAGCGTACGCAGCCGGTACCGCCGTAGCTGTGTATGTGTGGAACACACCAGAATTAGCGTCCACCGCCGGAAACGTCACCCACGAATAAAACAGTTCGTACGGGTAAGCATGTTCCGCGCTCACCACCAGAACCACAGCCAAGCCATCTAAAGGGACATCATAGATTCGCAAATGGTCACGCACCGCAATGCGACTATGCTGCGGGATGTCCACGGCTTGAGCCATGTCAGCACAGGAAGAAGAAAAAACAAAGTATATTTTGTAGCACAACTGGGTAGTAATTCAAGGAAACCGTTTTAGATAGATTCAAGCTTGAAAACAACCTATTTCAAAAATAGGTAGCTTTTTCCGACACTGCCGTTTTCCGGAAACGGGAATGTAGTGAGGTTCCGTGACAATCGTAAGTGGTGCTTTCGACTCGCACGAATATGGTCGAGTCTGGTATCTATGAACCGCAAATGACGAGTTTAGTAAGTGTGCGCAGTTTCGCTGTGCTAACTTAAACCGTTCGTTTGTTATGTGGGTTTTTCATCTGTACCCACGGGTTCCATCTTAGATACGGCATCCATTTTGTCTCTTGCCCTCAAGTAGCCAGCGAACGGACGTTGTCCGCTTCGCGACCCTGGGACTCCCAAGATATGTGCGGAAGACACATGTCCTTTGTAAATGTCTTTATGACGAGGGGGATGTTACTGTAAGGCAGATGGCGCCGCTCAAGGCTCATCTTGCCGCACGGACTTATTGTCTCAGCCGTGCATCTCATTAGGCACGTCCCTTTGATGCCTGTATCTCGTGTTTCCCGATACCTCCCCTTTTACACCCTTTCCGATCTCCCCACTGTCTCCGTTTTCCCCTGCACCTGTCTTTGTTCCTACTTCGATCTGTTTTACTACCGATTGGAATGCACTAATGTTGGGAAGATGGGTTTTTACAGTTGGGAACCGCCGAATATTTCCACACTTATGTTCCGGACCTCATGTGTTTCAAAGTGACCAAAGCGACCCCTCTGGGGGATAATGATGAGAACCGGGTTGTAAACTTTTGTGTACCATGTTGTCCTATGGGTAAAAACTGTATAAAAGGAGCGATCCACAGGACCAATTTGAAGCAGTCTCCCCGAACTACACTCGATGTACTTCCTGTGATATCTGTGTTCCCTGCAGCAAATAAACCTTGAATCTTTGACGCCGAAGGAAGTGTCCCGTGTCTCTGTGATTCGTACGCCGGAGCAGGTTACCCACGAAGGTTTCAGGTGTTGTGCCCTGGCACCGCTGGGTCTTAAAGAACCCAGTCCTTCAGTTGGCGCCCAACGTAGGGCCTGCATCAGTGGTACCGGTCCAAGCCCGACGATCGTGAGGAACTTCGTGTGAAATCTCCGAGGGAAGGTGCACTCCGCTTCATCGATCCAGTTGTCGAAATAAGTGGCCCGAAGACTTTTCCCGCGAAGATTCCCGCCTCCGGACGGCTGCGACGGACTGCTGCCCTGACTGTAGACCTGTTTTGGCGCCTGGCGTAGACCTTGGTATAGCAAGACGATAGACGGGCCTTCCTGGTGACGCCATTGATCTTTGAGTTAAGTATTTGTGGGTCGCTCCCAGAGTTCTTGGTTGTTGACACTTTAGCGAGTGTTTTTGTTGTTAACGCTGTGTGAGTGTTTTTGTCGGTGACACTTTGCTAGCGTACTTTGTTGTGTTGTTTGACGACTGCAGCCGCCAAAAACCGAGGGTTTTGTTCGTTGCTGGGACTTGGTAAATCCCGTAACCCTTGAAGTTTGTGAAACTCGGCTAGTGTGCAAGATGCCTGGTCGTAGTACTTTGTTTAGTTGTTTCAGACCTTGTGGTATGGATTCCCGACTGGAGGACTCGTGTCCGATACCTCCGGTTGGAACTCCCACTTATGAACTATATAGTAAACATGGACTAGGTCCGATTACCTTTAATGATTATTGGATTAAATATACGAAAAAGGACGGCGACCTTCGTTGGCCACCTCATGGTAGCTTCGAGGCCCCGATCTTAGATAATCTAGAAATTAAATTGTTTGAACGAAAATCAAGGCCGGCCATGTTTGATGCCTTTCGGTTGTGGCGCAAAGAAGCCCGACAGAAAGAAATCAGACAGAATAAACGTACTCAGCGAGATAATGTTGCTACTATAGTAAAGAAAGCAGAGCAATTTCAGCATGATAAGGAGGATAAGGATAAGGAAGTGTTTGACAGACTACAGCGTATGACCGTAGATAAATGTTATCCCGCTTTGCCTACGGAGTCGGAAAAGAAGGAAGAGCCAGTTGAGGATCCTTTAATGTCTTATCTCATGAAGTCGCCACCTCCGTACGTACAGGGCACCGCAGTTACAGCTCCTGTGGTTCCTGCCGTACCTATTCTTCCGCCTATTCTTCCTCAGCCTGTTCCTCAGCCTGCACCCGCTCTTCCGACTGTTCCTGCTCCTTTGCCTGTTTCTATCCCTACTGCTCCTCCACTTCCACATACTCTTGCTCCCGCTGCTGCTCCTGTTTTGTTAACTCCTGCTGTTGCTACTGTTTCTACTCCTTCTCTTGTTAGTCCTGTATCGTATACTTCTCCTTCTACTCGTTCTCGAAATTCTCCTCTTGCGGCAAGCTTCTTTCATTCGCTCGGACCTGTTCATGGGTCCGCTGGTTCCGATGGTCCTCAGAGACGTAGTCAGCTTCCTGGAAACAGAGAACGTGTTGCGCTATATAATATGGCGATGGGTTGGATGGTAAACCCTCTTAGAAATCCACCTCGTGTTGTCCTTGAAACGTTCTGTCAGTTTAATATACCAACCCAGAGATATGTGTTTAATGAAATGTGCAAGTTCCTTCATGATCAGATAGTGGCCGATGCGCCTGACGAGGTGCTGACCGCCCTGTCTGAGCTTCAGCTTCAGTTCGCAAATGGACTGATAGTAGATACTAACGTTCGACGTGCTATTGAGCGGTTGCTATCTCTTCGCCCCGCTCCGATCCCTCATGCATTGTTTATCGAGGATATTGAAAGACTGCCAGATGAGTCTGGTCAGTTTCCCATGCGTGAAGTTCCACCAGTGTGGATGCCAGGTGATGCTACAGCTAATCCTGTTATTCCCCCGCATTTCCAGAGAGTATGGATACATCTCCCATGGAAAAGATCGGAAGTGTTACAGGTGAAGCAATCTTTGCCTGACCCTCGCAAAAATCCTGCAGGGTATTACAAAGAATTATCGCAGCTCGTAGATGCTACGGTAATGAATCTTGCCGATATCGATATGTTGTTTGGCAATGTTGTACCGCAACCGGTATGGGCTAAGATTCGTCAGGAAAATCACGCGACCGAGCTAGGTGGTGATTGGACGGCCATCGTAGCGGCAGATGGGTTGCAAGTTGGTGGTGCTAAGCCTGAACAGTTGATTGCTGCTCTTCCCCAAAGAATAATTACATTAATGAAAACGCTTATGCCAGCTATGAGGGTAAATTGGGATAAATTGTCAGCTTGCAAGCAAAAGAAAGATGAGAGTGTTTCCGACTTCTTTACGAGGTTCGAGGAAGCATTCATTGACCATAGCGGACAGGATATGGGTACCGAGGGTGGTCAGCGATTGTTTGTGGATAAATTTGTTTCGAACTTACTGCCCGATTTGAGCAATAAATTAAAGAATTCGGAAAGTGCATGGGCCGTTTCTACCTCTGCTCAGATATTGGCTACGGCACAATATTATGAGAATAGAGAGAAAGAAGAGAACGACCGTGCTGATAAAAAGACGAAAGAGCTAAAAACTAAAGTGTTGCTTCAACAAGCATATCCCCCGCGTTCAAATCAGAATGCACCCCAGCAGAATAGATCGCAGCCGCAATCGAATCGATCGCAGCCGCGTAATGATTCCTCCTCCCAAAGATCATCGTTGGGGTACAATCAATGTGCTTATTGTAGACAGGAGGGACATATTAAATTCAATTGCCCTGTTTTGAATGAACGTAATAGTGGTAACTCCTCTAGAGGAGGTCGTGGTGGTTCGCAGCAGGCATCACGTGGTAGAGGTCGTGGTACTCAGAACGATCGCTCAGATAACTCATCTAATTCTAATAATTGTTTCGATCAACGTGGATCATCGCAAGGGCGATCTGCGCAGTACAATGTAGACGACTATTACGTCGATCAGGGGACTGACGACAGTAATTACTAGGACAGCCAAAGACAAGGAGAGGGAGTGGTATCAGTTCCGGTTGATCAGAGAGGGCCTTACGTCGCAGTTGCTACATCGGGCGTCGTTGAGCCTTTTCTGTTGGACACTGGTGCAGCGAAAAGTTCTATTCAGCATTCGAAACTCCCTGGCGCACCTTTGTCTGGCTTCACAAATGTTTCCGTTGGATTCTCTGGCGCCCCCGTTAGCAATCCAGTTTCACGCCCTTTGCCCCTTAAAATTGGGCCACGTGAGCTAGAAGCTCCATTGATTCTAACCACAGGTTGTGGTGAAAATCTTTTGGGCCTGGATTTGCTTAAACGTTTGTACGCAACTTTGTATTGTTCTCCTGCGGGGGTAAAGCTTACGTTAGGAGAAAGGGTTGTCTCTCCCATGTACTTGTCTCTCGACAAGCTCCCACCGGAATTGAGTTCTCTCCCTGCGTCTTTGTGGGCAACGGGTCCGAATGACGTGGGCCTACTTGATATCTCGCCCTATGTTGTTCAGTTGAAATCTAATGTGCGTTTGCCACGTATTCCCCAGTATCGTATCTCCCTTGATGGTGAACGAGCATTGTTAGCGATCATCTATGATCTGATTGAGAAAGATGTTATTGAAGAGACTCGGGGTAACGTGTGCAACAGCCCTGTGCTGCCTATTCTTAAACGTACTGATCCTTCAAAACCACCTGTTTATCGTTTTGTTATCGATTTACGGGAGGTGAATAAAATTGTGGTACCTCAATTCCCTGTTGTGCCTGACATCACGGCGCTACTGACTCTGATTCCGGCTTCTGCGTCGTGGTTTTCGGTGATTGATTTGAAAAATGCGTTTTTCAGCATCCCGATTGCCGAAGAGAGCAGGGACCTTTTCGGTTTCTCTCTCGGTGGACGTAGCTTCCGGTTCAAACGCGCTCCTCAGGGCTACTGTGAAAGTCCATCGATTTACAGTCAAGCCTTGAAGGGTCAACTGGATGCGTTTCAATTGCCGGTCGGTGCGGCCTTAATCCAATACGTCGACGACTTATTGGTGGCGGCCGATACTCAGGACATTTGCAAAATTGCTACGGTGTCGTTGCTGCAACATCTCTGTGAGTTGAATCACAAGGTGTCACCTACTAAACTCCAATATTGTTGTCAAGAAGTAACCTATCTAGGTCACTTATTGTCAAAGGAGGGAAGGAGGTTGACCCCAGAGAGAATTGCAGCGATTACACGAATGACTGTGCCAACAACCCAAAGAGATGTGCGTGCCTTTCTAGGTATCACGTCGTATTGCAGGCAATGGATTCCTAATTTTTCATTGCTAGCGAAACCATTGGTGGCTCTTACGTGCAAGGATGTTTCAACTCCTTTACCATGGACGGAAGAATGTCAGAAAAGTTTTTCTGAACTGCGTGATTCATTGTGTTCGGCTCCTGTGTTAGGTACTCCTGACTACAGTAAGCCTTTTACATTATATGTTCACGAGAGAGAAGGTTGTGCTTTGAGTGTTTTAACGCAACCTTTTGGTGGTAAACAGCGTCCATGTGCATATTTTTCCTCGACCTTGGACCCAGTAGCTAGAGCATTGCCGAGTTGTTTACGAGCAACAGCGGCAGCTGCGGTGTCCATCCGGCAATCAGCAGGATTGGTCATGGATAATATGCTTACGGTGATGGTTCCGCATGCAGTCGATACTCTTTTGAATCGAACGAAAACTCAACACTTGACGAGTGCGCGGTTGTCTGGGTATGAGTTGACGTTGTTGGCAAGCCACATTCAGATAAAACGTTGTAACGTTCTGAACCCGGCAACTTTGTTACCAATTAGCACAGAGTCAGATGAAGTAGCAGAACATGATTGCTACTTGAGGACTGAAGAGGAAACAAAAGGTCGAGTGGACCTTAAAAACACCCCATTGGAAGATCCGGATGGCACATTGTATGTGGATGGGTCATGTTTTAAGTTGCCGAATGGCGATGTGACTACTGCTTATGCTGTTGTAACGTTGAATACTGTTGTTGAGACTGCAAGGTTGAATCAGAATTCTGCCCAAGCTGCAGAATTGATTGCTCTTACTAGAGCATGTGTGTTAGCGAAAGGGAAACGTGTGAATGTGTTTACTGACAGCCAGTACGCGTTTGGAGTCGCTCACAGTTTTGGACGATTGTGGAGAGAGAGAGGTTTCTTGACGTCGCACGGTACGAAGATTCAGCATGGCCAGCTTGTGAATGATCTTTTGGATGCATTGACGCTGCCTAAGCAAGTAGCGATTGTGAAATGTAGTGCGCATCGTAAGGTGACGGATGATGTTGGTCGTGGTAATGCGTTTGCAGACGAGATCGCTAAGGAGACTGCCCGGAACCTTAGCACTCGAATGTATGTGACGAGTTCGGTTAGGTGGCCTACAGAATCGAGCATGTGTGAGGACACTATCGAAAGTGTGAAAGAAATTCAGAACGAGGCCACCGAGACTGAAAAGGCGAAGTGGAAAGAAAGCACGGGAAAGTTGGATGCGAATGGTTGTTGGATTGATTTGTCGGATCAGAAAAGATGGTTGTTGCCTGATGCGTATGTGCTGGCCGTTGTGACAATGGCGCATGGGTTAGCACATATCAGCGTGAAAGGTATTTGTAAATTGTTGTCTCCTGTGTGGAAGAATGATGGCATTACGAAATGTGCTGAACGTCTGGTAAAGAGTTGTATGGTGTGTATGATGTACAATCCTGGCAAAGGAACCCCAACTCCTCCTGGCAGTTTTGCTCCCCCTTCATGTCCCTTTGAGGTGATTCAATTGGACTTCATCCATATGGAGCGATGCAATAACCTGAAATACGTTTTAGTTGTGGTTTGCGCATTCTCTCGATGGATCGAGGCCTATCCTCTCAAAGACAATACTGCTTTGTCTACTGCGAAAATCCTGCTGAAGGAATATTTTCCTCGGTATGGAATGCCTAGAGTCGTGTGGTCAGATAACGGAAGTGAGTTTGTGGGTAGTGTAATGAAGAGTGTGTGTAAGGGCCTTGGAATTAATCAGAAATTCCATAGCGCCAATCATCCCCAGTCAGCTGGTTTGGTTGAAGGGTACAACGGCACCCTTAAACTAAAGCTAGCGAAGATTCAGGCTACGACTGGTCTTTCGTGGCCTGACGCTTTACCTTTAGCATTACTGTCAACTAGGGCGACTGTACACTCCTGAGTAGGGCTTAGCCCCTATGAAATAGTGTTCGGCCGTCCTGCGAACGTGTGGGGGGTTCCTAGGCCAGGAATGTTTTCTGATCTTGAGTACCCAATGTTGATCGATTACCTACATGACTTGACTGCTAAACTGAGGTTAATTCACCAACAGGTTTACGACGCATTGCCGACGCAGACGGAGGGTCCAGGCCACCAGCTCCAGCCCGGAGACTGGGTGGTGACAAGAAACTTTTCACGAAAAAACAACCTAGACCCGAGGTTCACCGGACCCTATCAAGTGCTCCTGGCCACGAGGACTGCCGTTCGTCTCGAGGGACGTAAGAATTGGGTGCATGCCACCCACACCAAACGAGTCCCTATTCCTTTGCCGGCAGACCCGTGGGTAAGGAGAGGCATTGCGTCAACGGAAACAGAAACATTGTCGGCGTTTGTACCTTTTAGCGACGCACGGCCTGTTGGAGAATCCCCAGCGCAGCAGAAAGACAATGTTGAACAATTAGCATCAAAAGACTCAAGACCAGAACACCCAACTGATCAGCAGGACGCTGTCTCTTCAACGGATCCTTTGTTTAACGAGCAGACACGTCCTGGGAAAACCCGATACTTTTTGCGATCTCGCACTAAGGACAAATAAAAGATTTTGCTTTGTTGTATTGACGACTGCATTATCCCGTTTTCCGTGATCAGTTTTGAACCTTCGTATTACTGTAAATATTCTTGTGTATGTATATATATTGAGCTTCATTCCTTGTACTTTTTGCTTCCACAGCTGAGAGACTTTGTTTTTGCATACATACATATTGTGCATTAAAGGCCGTAGGGCCGCGCGCGTACTTCCTTCTGGATAGTAGGTCTTGACGCTAGGTTAAAGGCCGTCGGTTCCTGGGAACTCCTAGGGATTGACTATTGCTACACAGAACGAAGTGCGTCAAGAAACGTTGCGGACGGTCGTAGGGAATGGCATTCTCGAAGCTGAATGATTTGGAGGAAGCTCAGGTTCATCGATTCAAGCTGCAGCAACTCAGTCGTACCAAATGTTTCATATTCCAACTGTTTGTATTGTTTTTGACTGTTTCAGCATTATTGGCGGGTGGGGTATATTACACGATGTCTTACTTCTTACCTGCTACACCTACTCCTACTCCTGACCCTAAACTTACCTCTACTGTTTCTCCCCATTCCTTTCATATGTTACCGGAACACGAGCAGGCTAGACGTGTAGAATTCCGCAACAATTCCTTTATTCAGCTCCTTCATCAACATCAGTTAGTGGTTAACACTACTAATTGTTGGGTGTGTGGGTTGATGCCACATACTACGGATAAGGGTATTCCATATCTGGTGTTACCGTATAGTTCCCAAGGGTCAGCTCGAGCATTTCAAACAATGTTTCGAAGCGCACTGGGTTTCCACCCCATTCGAGAACCACGTTCCCCCTACTCTGGTCCTACCTCGTATCAAAAACCTTTGTCGATAGCAATAGAGGATTTAGATAGTGATATCTATGATCCCTCGCTTATTCCTGAAGAAGAGATACAAGCCTATAGGGTCCTAAGTAGAGGTGAATATAGTGCGTTCACTAGCGAAAAGCAGCTTAAAAGCTCGCCTCCAATATGGGTCGTACCCCACACGGGTAATTTTTGTCTCATGGGTCGTGGCCGACGATCGCAAGCCCGACTTGGAGCAAGTGCTTGCACTGAAAATTACATTCTGCCAATGTTCTCGTCCCCTGTGTTCCTGGCTGCCAAGGGTACATACTTTATCTGCTATGATCGTGCATATGCATGGTTGCCCGCCGACTTCATGGGCTCATGCTTCATTGCAAATCTGTTGCCTCCGACGTTCACTGTAGATGCCGATTATCACAAAACTAGAGTTGTGAGAGGCGTAATTAACGAAGAGGATACTGCCGGTCAAGAGGCAGGAGACTTTTTCAAGGGTTTCCTCCCGTTTTGGGGACCTATGGCTAATAGTAGGAACCTGAGACAGTTGACTCGAGTGGTAGAATCGACAGCTAATATTACTGCCAGTGCCCTTGGTAATATCACCTCAGAACTTCAGGCGGAGAGACTTATGACGTTACAAAACCGTGTGGTTTTAGATGTCATCTTAGCAGATCGAGGTGGGGTATGTAAGGTGATCCATTCGAGCTGCTGCATTTTTATTCCAGATAATGCTCCTACTGTCTATCAAGCCATCTCGAGGTTACATAAGATCTCCGAATCCATACACGTGGAGGTAGGGGATTGGACGTTACTTGGATGGTTTTGGGGCCTGATGTCGACTTGGGGTTGGAAAATTCTGATGATCATCGGAGTCGTTGTAGTGTTTCTGTTCACGTGTTGCCTTTGTGTGCAGTGTGGCCCTGCCTTATGTGGCCTCTGTGCTACAACGTGTATAAGACAACCACCTGTTACCAAGGGGACTCGATTGGACAGAGCTATGCTACAGCAACATCTCGATGGTTTGATGAATATCGAATATGATTCTGACTAGTGCTTGCCTACATGAGGGCAAAAGGAGCGTCTGAGGTTCCGTGACAATCGTAAGTGGTGCTTTCGACTCGCACGAATATGGTCGAGTCTGGTATCTATGAACCGCAAATGACGAGTTTAGTAAGTGTGCGCAGTTTCGCTGTGCTAACTTAAACCGTTCGTTTGTTATGTGGGTTTTTCATCTGTACCCACGGGTTCCATCTTAGATACGGCATCCATTTTGTCTCTTGCCCTCAAGTAGCCAGCGAACGGACGTTGTCCGCTTCGCGACCCTGGGACTCCCAAGATATGTGCGGAAGACACATGTCCTTTGTAAATGTCTTTATGACGAGGGGGATGTTACTGTAAGGCAGATGGCGCCGCTCAAGGCTCATCTTGCCGCACGGACTTATTGTCTCAGCCGTGCATCTCATTAGGCACGTCCCTTTGATGCCTGTATCTCGTGTTTCCCGATACCTCCCCTTTTACACCCTTTCCGATCTCCCCACTGTCTCCGTTTTCCCCTGCACCTGTCTTTGTTCCTACTTCGATCTGTTTTACTACCGATTGGAATGCACTAATGTTGGGAAGATGGGTTTTTACAGTTGGGAACCGCCGAATATTTCCACACTTATGTTCCGGACCTCATGTGTTTCAAAGTGACCAAAGCGACCCCTCTGGGGGATAATGATGAGAACCGGGTTGTAAACTTTTGTGTACCATGTTGTCCTATGGGTAAAAACTGTATAAAAGGAGCGATCCACAGGACCAATTTGAAGCAGTCTCCCCGAACTACACTCGATGTACTTCCTGTGATATCTGTGTTCCCTGCAGCAAATAAACCTTGAATCTTTGACGCCGAAGGAAGTGTCCCGTGTCTCTGTGATTCGTACGCCGGAGCAGGTTACCCACGAAGGTTTCAGGTGTTGTGCCCTGGCACCGCTGGGTCTTAAAGAACCCAGTCCTTCAGTAGGCGTTAAGGTTTGAATGATATACTACTCGAGTGTCATGTTATAGGGCCAACCAACGTATGGGCGCCATGTCGCAGGGTTTCCGTTCTCTCACAGAACTGTGCTCAGAGACCTAGAACCTGGGTGAGTCAGGGTGACCCACAACTCACCTATGTTTCAGAAATCCCCTTACCAGGCTAGCTACAGTATCTCATCGGCAGTAAATACTTCCCGATGTCTTAGACAATCCAGAACATGAACTTAGAATACCTCAGGTATCGTGGAACACATGAACACTCTTTCGTTATATTATCATTCCAAACCGAAACTGGGAGGCAATGAGAACACGTGCAAGTTTGAAATGTTTATTTTTTCAATGCAACATTCTCAAACGCAGTATCTTGTATAATACCAACATACATATTATAAAAATCAGAGTCAGCAGCATAGTCACTAATCCATAATAAGCAAACTGTGATAACATATTATGATGCAAAATCTATAGAATTCTGTATCACCTATATTTCGCGCACCCTAATTAGCATATTATATTATATCTAAGAAGGTCTCATTTGGGCTTTAGCTGGGCGAACCCATACCTCAAATTCTCAGTAGTAGGAGATCACATCAACAGCTACCAGCTCTCAGCATGTCCAGCATCAAGTGTGTTTAGAATTTCCTGTAACTGTATCTTGAACTCACGTAAAGCCCAAAGTTGGCACAAACATTATTTGTGTTATGACTAACGTAGTGCGAGGATCAGGCCTACAATAACCTTGTGTTAGAGTTTGCAGCTCTCAGTGTGCAGACAGTTGTTCCAAATGTTCCAAGCACGACTGATATCAGTGTAATAATATATTATTCTGAAGTAAATCAAATCTTTCTTCTAGGTTAAAAGCTGAAATAACAATTAGGTGTCGTGTGCAAACCGAAGCAGAAAGAAAAGATGGCGTTTAAACTTTTAACAAGCACATGCTAACTTAACACAACCTATGGAAACGTAATAACCATATGACAGTCCCTATAGGCCTGAGCCATTTTTCCATTAATGAAAGGTGTCTGTCTGTATTTGCCCAAGGTATTGGGACTTATATCAGGGGACATATCCACGTCCCCTGTACAAACAAGGACAGCCTGAGTGAGTGTGCCAACTAAGTTGTCACCCCCCTCAGAACCCAGGGTTAACCCAACTAAACCCTTGGGAGGTGCACTACCACTGCTGACTGTACTAGGGGGCACAGGTGCCTTAGGGGCTGCAGTGGCAGGAGTCTGCCCTCCTCCTTTCTAGGTGCACTCACTAAACCAGTGAGTTTTACTTTTGCAGTATTTGCACCACCTTTTAGATTGGCCTTCTTGATTTTTCTTCTTCTGGGGAGCCTGACCCCCACCCTCTTTGGGTTGTTGGGGACCTGTCGAAGACTTCTGGTCATTTTGTTCCCCCTTAGAATCTTTAATCTTCTGGTCTGCTTTCTTCTGACCACCTTGATTCTGGCCCTGGTTCTGTTTAACTCTTGTTCTGACCCATCTGTCTGCCTTCTTTCCCAATTCTTGGGGAGAGGTCAGATCTGAGTCAACAAGATGCTGATGCAACAACTGGTTCTGACAATTGTTTAAAATTTGTTCTCTCATGATCAAATTATACAATCCTGTGTAATCAGTAACCTTACTGCCCAGCAACCAGCCCTCCAAAGCCTTAGTGGCACAATCTACAAAGTCAGACCAATCTTGAGACTGAGTTTTCTGGGTATCCCTGAACAGCAACCTGTATTGTTCAGTGGTTAGGCCAAACCCATCAATCAGTGTATTTTTCAAGAGTTGGTCATTGTTAGCATCCTCCACTCTAGTAGTGAGGAGCTTATCTCTACCTTTTCCTTCAAAGGAGAGCCACAAGATAGCTGCCCACTGACTCTGGGGAACACCCTGCACAGTGCAGGCTCTCTCCAAAGCAGTAATCCATTTGTGGATGTCATCCCCTTGCTTAAAGGGGGGCACTATCTTATTCAGGTGCTTTGTATCAAAACTCCTTTCCCTATTGCTAGGTACAATGCTGCCACCAGTGGGGACTACCCCACTTAACTGTTGCTCTCTAGCAAAGGCAAGCCTCTCTTTGGCCAGGGCAAGTTCTTCCCTTTCAATCCTCAGATTGACTGCCCTTTCTTTAGCTTCATACACTCTCCTCTGAGGGGAAGTCATCCCTCTGTGAGAAGAGTTGTGAGAGCCATTGGTTTGAATGGATCTGCCAGAGCCTCTTGACAGAGATCTAGCTCGTCCATTCCCAATGTTAAGCTGGCCTGAGAGAGGTCCCAAGGGTCCCCTAGTACCAATCTCATGCCTGCTTAAGTTGGACCTGGTTAGTCTGCTGACTTCTACCTGTCCCTTGTCTGCCTCATCCCCAGATGGATCCTCATCCTCCTCCCCCTCTTCAGTCTCTGCTGAGAGGTGGATTAGGTCAGGGTCTCCTCTGGTTCCCTCAAGGGGAGGCATGCTCCCATCTGGATTAGAAGAGCTAAGAAGTTTCTCAGCTTTCCTGGCATCATAAGTCTCTAAGAGATCAATCAGAAAGGAAGTTGTGGGGTTAGACCCCTGTTTTATCTTCCTGGAGGTACACACTTGTCTCATCTCCTGGAAGCTAAGAGCAGCATATCTGGAAGTGGGGACCTGTGGAGGGTCCACTGACACAAGGGGAGACTCAGAGTTTCCTCCTTTGTCTGACATGCTGATTCTAGTGTGGTGTAAGTGATGCACCTATCTACACTATGTGTTTACCTACTGATCCCTTGCTAAGAGTTGCAGCCAAGGTGTGCTAAGCCTTGAGGAGCTGCAACAGCTGGTTCAGTAGAACTCAGAGTATTCTAAGCTAAGTTATATGTACCTAACAGTACTTATGTGATCTTTCAACAAGATATTCTTAGGATACGTGTGGTAAAACAACAGCAAGCTCAAATCCCAACCGCTGCTCACCAATGTGAGAAGGTGGACTGATATGCAGTGCTCACTATTCTAGTGAACACTATGTATCAGTCCAGCAACCCTTATTGATGACTGGTTGTAAGTCAACCT
This sequence comes from Lissotriton vulgaris, assembly GCF_964263255.1. Lineage (NCBI taxonomy): Eukaryota > Metazoa > Chordata > Amphibia > Caudata > Salamandridae > Lissotriton > Lissotriton vulgaris. The sequence continues at coordinate 1,948,991,753 of NC_141693.1, forward strand.
TATAGACCAGCTATACTAGTAGCATGGATACGAGCAGTCTAAGGCTAAAGACTCGAGAGGGCGTGTTAAGCCAGCTGTTTACCACACATATACCCCTTGAATACCAAGTGAAAGGACACCACACAAGTGTTATGAAAATAAACAAGATATTTATTAAGAATCACAACAGCCCTGTACTCTTTATGAGGACAGGGTACTAAGCACAAAACAAAACTCTTACGAAAATACTTAAGTTAGCACAGTATATACAAATGCCCGAGGGGCACGGAAAACCATATACTCTGAAAGTGGAATGCGAAATTACTAGCAGGTAAGTACAGTACTAATAGGCTTAGGAATCGCTAGGACTTGACTATAGAATCTTCAGATTACTTCTAGGAGGCCTAGGGGACTCGGGTGCAGAGTGTGCACTCTCACGCGTGATGCGGGACAAAGTCTATGGTAGCTAGTAATGACAAAGTTAGTTTTCTCGGGCCAACCCGACCTGGTAGGAGGAAAACGAAAGTGGATCCTGACCCTTGGATAGTGAGGCTATGCTGGGGCACCGAAATGCCGAAGTTACCTAGCCCAGGGGCTGCAGCTGCATAGGTCTCAAAAGACGTCGGGAATCCTCGTAGACGGACCAGGAGCCTGGAAGAAAGAAGTTGCTGGCAGGCGACCAGTGAAGAAAGTTCGATGGATCCAAGCCTGGATCGAAGGAAGATGACACCTGAAAGCAGAGGGGACCAAGTTCGAGACTACTAGCCAGTAGTCAGTGGGCACCAGAAGGGCACCGGATGGTAGCCACCTCGACTAGGTGAGTGGGTGACGCTGTGCTCGCAGATCTCACGGACCAGGAGGCGTTGTCGGCGACCAGGATGGAGGAGCGAGCTGTCCCACGATGGATGAAGCTGTCGGCGTCGCTGGACCCAGGATTGGGCAACAAAGCCTTGGCAAATTCAAGCCCACGCGGTGGACTCAAAATGGCGTCTGGAGTGGACCAGGAGGGTCCGGAGTTCCTCTCTTGAAGAAGGAAGCAAGGGCCAGTCTGGAGCAACCAGACCAGCAGCAGTGATGTCGTCGGGCGTCGTGAAGAAGGCCACAAGCCAGCCGGCTAGTAGCCACACAGCGCGGTGAGCAGGCAAAAGCAGAAGGGCCCCACGCAGATCGTGGAGATGCTGGAGGGCTGATCTTCGATGCTGGAGCTGCTCGGGGTTGGGGCTTCTCGGACCCCAAAGCACTCACCAGTGGAGCACACGGTGGGCTTGTTGCAAAGAAGTCGTGCAGTCTTGGCAATCGTCGGTCCCTCGAGGTCTTGTCGCACTCACAGTTCTCAGCTTGGCTGTAGAGGTGAGTAGAGGTCAGAGGTGCCAGGGAAGCCGGGTCTCGTCGAGCTGGGTCGTCGGATTCCGGAGGAAGGACTAGCAGCAGACCGCAGTGTTCTTAGGATGGTGCCCGCTTGATGCAGGGTGACTACTCCTTAGCCACAAGGGAGAATCTTGAAGAAGGAAATCTTGATGTCTTTCGCAGAAAGTCGTGTCTTGATTCCAAAGATGATCTAATTTGAACAGGGGCCCCGCTCCTATCTTTATACTAAAAAAGGGGGCTGACCCGGTGACTAGGTCCTGCCTATGGGTGGGACTAGGAGGGGGGTGGTTACACCCCTCTCCCATGCCGGACTTTCCCCAGGCCAGGGGCTGGTGTGCCCCTGGAACTGGTTCTGACCGGCCTATGCATAGTGAGCACCGGGGTGCCACTCAGCAGTCACCTTCCTGTAAAGCCCTGCCTACCCAGGATACACAAAACCCTGTCTGGGACGGTGCTAGCACCGCCCTCGACAGGAAACCCTTTGACCAGGCTCCCCTCGCTGGAAGGACTCCCAGCTGCAGGGGGTCAGACTCGTGTCTGTGGTGGCAGCATCCATTTTGTGGAGCTGAGGCTTCGTTTAACTTTAACCGGGGTTCACAGTTACATACATGTCGTGTCCCTCTAGAAGGGTGGAATGCTAACCCCGTCGCCCGAATTGGCGAGGGGTTAGTATTCCAATTCGTATGACACCTTACTCGACATGTTTTGATAAAGCAATACCAAAGATAGCATTTAACCGCGAGGATTATAATGCACTTAAGAGTATATGGTATGCGATATCATTGAACAGCTATTAGGACTTGGTTCCGCAAGCTGCAGACAGGCTCAGCTCATGCCAGAGCACCATCTCACACGATTCCAAGCACTCTGCCTTCAGGATTGTCAAGGCCTGCCATAGGAGTGACTGATAGGAATCTGTGTGTCCATTTTAGGGTTAGGTATAGGTATACTATACCTACAGCAAAGGGTGATTACACGACTTTGCCCCAGCTGTCATGCAGCCAGTTGTGTCAAATTTAGGAGGCCAGCCAGGGGTGGCATAATACATGCTTCAGCCCCTGGTAGGCCCTGGGTACACCTATGCCCTGAGTTACAGGGTCTGATAAGGTGGCCCAGTACCAATTGGTAAATGCACCTAGGGTACATGTTGTAATTTAGAGAGAGAACAGCCAGGCTGTGGGTCTGATTGGCAGGCCCACAGCCAGAGAAAGTCGTAAACCAGTGAAACAAAAGCAAAAAATCTGGGTGATCATAGGATTGCAGACCCTACTCTCCTACATGCCCCCCCCCCCCAACTTTGGGACAATAAGCTAACCTTGACCAGGTGAGTCTTCTTGTTGTAAGTAGAAATATCTGGAGAGCCCATCGGCATTGCCATGATCAGTACCAGGTCTATGTTCCACTGTAAAGTCCATCCCCTGTAGGGAAATGGACCACCTAAGCAGTTTGGGGTTTTCACCCTTCATCTGATTTAGCCACAAGAGGGGCTTATGGTCGGTCTGAATCTTGAAGTGAGTGCCAAACAAGTATGGCCTCAGCTTCTTCAGGGCCCAAACCACAGCAAAGGCCTCCCTCTCAATAGCTGACCAATTCTTCTCTCTGGGGGTCAGCCTTCTGCTTATAAAAGCAATGGGCTGGTCTTGACCATCAAAATTCAGTTGAGATAGAACAGCTCCCACACCCAACTCAGAAGCATCTGTTTGGACAATGAATGGTTTGGAGTAGTCTGGACTCTTAAGGATAGGTGCTGTGCACATGGCCTGCTTTAGGTCATTGAATGCTTTTTGACAGCCTGCTGTCCACTGAAACTTTTTTGGCATTTTCTTACTTGTCAGTTCATTTAATGGAGTCACAATTGATCCATAGTTCCTGACAAACTTTCTGTAGTAACCAGTCAGGCCCAAGAAAGCTCGAACCTGAGTCTGGGTGGTTGGAGGAGCCCAGTCCCTGATTGACTGTATTTTGCTCTCCAGTGGCTGAACCTGGCCTCCACCTACAAGGTGGCCCAGGTATACAACCTGCGTCTGCCCTATCTGGCACTTGGTGGCCTTGATAGTGAGGCCTGCTGCTTGCAGAGCCTCTAACACTTTCCTCAGGTGGACCAGGTGATCCTCCCAGGTGGAGCTAAAGACAGCAATATCATCTAGATATGCTGCACAGAAGTCATCCAGCCCAGTGAGAACATGATTCACCAACCTTTGGAAGGTGGCAGGTGCATTTTTCAGACCAAAGGGCATTACCACAAATTGATAATGCCCACCAGGGGTTGAAAATGCTGTCTTGGGCTTGGCATCCTCAGCTAACCTGATTTGCCAATACCCAGCTGTCAGGTCAAATGTGCTTAAGTAGTTGGCAGAAGCCAATCTATCTATAAGCTCATCTGCCCTTGGTATTGGGTGGGCATCAGTCTTAGTGACTGCATTGAGACCCCTGTAGTCTACGCAGAACCTCATCTCTTTCTTACCACCCTGGGTGTGAGGTTTTGGCACTAGAACTACTGGACTAGCCCAAGGGCTATCTGAGGGTTCAATGACTCCCAACTCCAACATTTTCTGCACTTCAGTTTTTATGCAGTCTCTAACATGATCAGGCTGCCTGTGGATTTTACTCTTAACTGGCAGGCTGTCACCAGTGTCAACCTCATGGGTGCACCAATTGGTCTGACTGGGTGTCAGAGAGAACATATGTCTGAAAGACTGAAGAACCTGTTTACAGTCTTTCTGTTGATGCTCAGAGAGGCTGCCACAAAAGACAACACCATCTACTGACCCATCATCAGGATTCTGAGTGAGCAGGTCTGGGAGTGGGTCACTCTCCTCCTCCTGTCCCTCATCTATGGCCATGAGCAAGCTCATGTCCTTCCTGTCGACATATGCTTTGAGCCTGTTGACATGGAGTACCCTGTGGGGACTCCTGGGAGTTCCAAGGTCCACCAGGTAGGTGACCTCTCCCTTTTGCTCAAGAATTGTGTGGGGCCCAGACCATTTGTCTTTGAGTGCTGCTGGGGCCACTGGCTCCAACACCCACACCTTCTGTCCAGGCTGGTAAACAGTCAGGACAGCCTTTTGGTCATGCCAAGCTTTTTGAAGTTCTTGACTGGCCTTAAGGTTTTCAGATGCCTTCTCCATATACTCAGCCATCCTGGAGCGGAGACCAAGTACATAGCCCACTATGTTGGTTGCAGGCTTTTTGAGAGGTCTCTCCCATCCTTCCTTCACCAAACACAGGGGGCCTCTCACAGGATGCCCATACAAAAGTTCAAAAGGGCTGTAGCCAACCCCCTTTTGTGGGACCTCTCTGTAAGCAAACAGAAGGCAGGGAATCAGGACATCCCATCTACGCCTGAGCTTTTCAGGTAGTCCATGAATCATCCCTTTTAGGGTCCTGTTGAACCTTTCAACAAGCCCATTGCATTCTGGATGATAGGGTGTAGTGAATTTGTAGTTGACACTACACTCCTTCCACATAGCAGTTAAGTAGCTTGACATGAAGTTTGCACCTCTGTCAGAGACAACCTCCTTAGGGAAGCCCACTCTGGAGAGCACTCCAACTAGGGCCCTTGCCACTACAGGTGCTGTAGTGGTCCTAAGTGGAATAGCTTCAGGATACCTGGTGGCATGATCCGCTACCACCAGTATAAACTTGTGCCCTGATGCTGTCTGGGGTTCCATTGGACCAACAATGTCAATCCCCACTCTTTCAAAGGGCACCCCCACCACAGGCATTGGTATAAGGGGGGCCTTTGTTGTGCCACCTGACTTACCACTGGCTTGGCAAGTGACACAGGAGCGACAAAACTCCTTGGTATCCTCATTCATGTGAGGCCAGTGAAAGTGTGAGACAAGCCTGTCCCAAGTCTTCGTCTGGCCTAAGTGACCTGCTAAGGAAATCTCATGGGCCAAGGTAAGGAGGAAACCTCTCTGAGACAAGGGTACAACCAGCCTCCTGGTCATGCCAGGCTTGGGGTCTCTTGCCTCAGTGTACAGAAGTCCATCTTCCCAGTATACCTTGTGGGTACCTGTGGCGTTCCCAGCAGCCTCAGCAACAGCCTGCTGTCTGAGGGGTTCAAGAGAAGGGCAGTCTAACTGGTCCTTCCCCAGGTCTTCCCTTGAGGGTCCCCCTGTACCCAAGAATTCAACTTGATCAAGTTCAAACTCTCTAGGCTCAGTTTCCCTCAATTCCTGTAGGTCAGCCTCCTCTGAGACTTGATCCTCAACCTGGGGCAAGGGGGAAGGCACAGCCTTAACCCTACTGCTCTTCTTCTTGGAAGGTGTCTGGTCCATTGTTCCAGGATCCAGCACCTGTTCAGTGGGGCATTTCCTGACCTGTGACCTGGTCACAGCAAACACATGTGCTGGCAAGCCTAACATTTCCATGTGAGTCCTCTGCTCCACTTCTGACCATTGTGATGACTCCAAATCATTGCCCAACAAACAATCCACTGGGAGGTCTGAACTAACTACAACCTTCTTTTGGCCAGTTACCCCTCCCCAGGAGAAAGCTACAATTGCCATACTGTGACTGGTAGTGACATTGCTTGCATTGGTCACCAGGAAATCTGTACCTGGCATGATCTGTCCAGGGTCCACAAAGTTAGGTGTCACCATTGTGACACTGGCACAAGTGTCCCTATAGGCCTGAGCCATTTTTCCATTAATGAAAGGTGTCTGTCTGTATTTGCCCAAGGTATTGGGACTTATATCAGGGGACATATCCACGTCCCCTGTACAAACAAGGACAGCCTGAGTGAGTGTGCCAACTAAGTTGTCACCCCCCTCAGAACCCAGGGTTAACCCAACTAAACCCTTGGGAGGTGCACTACCACTGCTGACTGTACTAGGGGGCACAGGTGCCTTAGGGGCTGCAGTGGCAGGAGTCTGCCCTCCTCCTTTCTTGGTGCACTCACTAAACCAGTGAGTTTTACTTTTGCAGTATTGGCACCACCTTTTAGATTGGCCTTCTTGATTTTTCTTCTTCTGGGGAGCCTGACCCCCACCCTCTTTGGGTTGTTGGGGACCTGTCGAAGACTTCTGGTCATTTTGTTCCCCCTTAGAATCTTTACCCTTCTGGTCTGCTTTCTTCTGACCACCTTGATTCTGGCCCTGGTTCTGTTTAACTCTTTTTCTGACCCATCTGTCTGCCTTCTTTCCCAATTCTTGGGGGGAGGTCAGATCTGAGTCAACAAGATGCTGATGCAACAACTGGTTCTGACAATTGTTTAAAAAATTTTCTCTCATGATCAAATTATACAATCCTGTGTAATCAGTAACCTTACTGCCCAGCAACCAGCCCTCCAAAGCCTTAGTGGCACAATCTACAAAGTCAGACCAATCTTGAGACTGAGTTTTCTGGGTATCCCTGAACAGCAACCTGTATTGTTCAGTGGTTAGGCCAAACACATCAATCAGTGTATTTTTCAAGATTTGGTAATTGTTAGCATCCTCCACTCTAGTAGTGAGGAGCTTATCTCTACCTTTTCCTTCAAAGGAGAGCCACAAGATAGCTGCCCACTGACTCTGGGGAACACCCTGCACAGTGCAGGCTCTCTCCAAAGCAGTAATCCATTTTTGGATGTCACCCCCTTGCTTAAAGGGGGGCACTATCTTATTCAGGTGCTTTGTATCAAAACTCCTTTTCCTATTGCTAGGTACAATGCTGCCACCAGTGGGGACTACCCCACTTAACTGTTGCTCTCTAGCAAAGGCAAGCCTCTCTTTGGCCAGGGCAAGTTCTTCCCTTTCAATCCTCAGATTGGCTGCCCTTTCTTTAGCTTCATACACTCTCCTCTGAGGGGAAGTCATCCCTCTGTGAGAAGAGTTGTGAGAGCCATTGGTTTGAATGGATCTACCAGAGCCTCTTGACAGAGATCTAGCTCGTCCATTCCCAATGTTAAGCTGGCCTGAGAGAGGTCCCAAGGGTCCCCTAGTACCAATCTCATGCCTGCTTAAGTTGGACCTGGTTAGTCTGCTGACTTCTACCTTTCCCTTGTCTGCCTCATCCCCAGATGGATCCTCATCCTCCTCCCCCTCTTCAGTCTCTGCTGAGAGGTGGATTAGGTCAGGGTCTCCTCTGGTTCCCTCAAGGGGAGGCATGCTCCCATCTGGATTAGAAGAGCTAAGAAGTTTCTCAGCTTTCCTGGCATCATAAGTCTCTAAGAGACCAATCAGAAAGGAAGTTGTGGGGTTAGACCCCTGTTTTATCTTCCTGGAGGTACACACTTGTCTCATCTCCTGGAAGCTAAGAGCAGCATATCTGGAAGTGGGGACCTGTGGAGGGTCCACTGACACAAGGGGAGACTCAGAGTTTCCTCCTTTGTCTGACATGCTGATTCTAGTGTGGTGTAAGTGATGCACCTACCTACACTATGTGTTTACCTACTGATCCCTTGCTAAGAGTTGCAGCCAAGGTGTGCTAAGCCTTGAGGAGCTGCAACAGCTGGTTCAGTAGAACTCAGAGTATTCTAAGCTAAGTTATATGTACCTAACAGTACTTATGTGATCTTTCAACAAGATATTCTTAGGATATGTGTGGTAAAACAACAGCAAGCTCAAATCCCAACCGCTGCTCACCAATGTGAGAAGGTGGCCTGATATGCAGTGCTCACTATTCTAGTGAACACTATGTATCAGTCCAGCAACCCTTATTGATGACTGGTTGTAAGTCAACCTTATAGACCAGCTATCCTAGTAGCATGGATACGAGCAGTCTAAGGCTAAAGACTCGAGAGGGCGTGTTAAGCCAGCTGTTTACCACACATATACCCCTTGAATACCAAGTGAAAGGACACCACACAAGTGTTATGAAAATAAACAAGATATTTATTAAGAATCACAACAGCCCTGTACTCTTTATGAGGACAGGGTACGAAGCACAAAACAAAACTCTTACGAAAATACTTAAGTTAGCACAGTATATACAAATGCCCGAGGGGCACGGAAAACCATATACTCTGAAAGTGGAATGCGAAATTACTAGCACGTAAGTACAGTACTAATAGGCTTAGGAATCGCTAGGACTTGACTATAGAATCTTCAGATTACTTCTAGGAGGCCTAGGGGACTCGGGTGCAGAGTGTGCACTCTCACGCGTGATGCGGGACAAAGTCTATGGTAGCTAGTAATGACAAAGTTAGTGTTCTCGGGCGAACCCGACCTGGTAGGAGGAAAACGAAAGTGGATCCTGACCCTTGGATAGTGAGGCTATGCTGGGGCACCGAAATGCCGAAGTTACCTAGCCCAGGGGCTGCAGCTGCATAGGTCTCAAAAGACGTCGGGAATCCTCGTAGACGGACCAGGAGCCTGGAAGAAAGAAGTTGCTGGCAGGCGACCAGTGAAGAAAGTTCGATGGATCCAAGCCTGGATCGAAGGAAGATGACACCTGAAAGCAGAGGGGACCAAGTTCGAGACTACTAGCCAGTAGTCAGTCGGCATCAGGAGGGCACCGGATGGTAGCCACCTCGACTAGGTGAGTGGGTGACGCTGTGCTCGCAGATCTCACGGACCAGGAGGCGTTGTCGGCAACCAGGATGGAGGAGCGAGCTGTCCCACGATGGATGAAGCTGTCGGCGTCGCTGGACCCAGGATTGGGCAACAAAGCCTTGGCAAATTCAAGCCCACGCGGTGGACTCAAAATGGCGTCTGGAGTGGACCAGGAGGGTCCAGGGTGCCTCTCTTGAAGAAGGAAGCAAGGGCCAGTCTGGAGCAACCAGACCAGCAGCAGTGATGTCGTCGGGCGTCGTGAAGAAGGCCACAAGCCAGCCGGCTAGTAGCCACACAGCGCGGTGAGCAGGCAAAAGCAGAAGGGCCCCACGCAGATCGTGGAGATGCTGGAGGGCTGATCTTCGATGCTGGAGCTGCTCGGGGTTGGGGCTTCTCGGACCCCAAAGCACTCACCAGTGGAGCACACGGTGGGCTTGTTGCAAAGAAGTCGTGCAGTCTTGGCGATCGTCGGTCCCTCGAGGTCTCGTCGCACTCACAGTTCTCAGCTTGGCTGTAGAGGTGAGTAGAGGTCAGAGGTGCCAGGGAAGCCGGGTCTCGTCGAGCTGGGTCGTCGGATTCCGGAGGAAGGACTTGCAGCAGACCGCAGTGTTCTTAGATGGTGCCTGCGGATGCAGGGTGACTACTCCTTAGCCACAAGGGAGAAATCTTGAGAAGAGTCGAGAGTTCCTTTCGCAGAAAGTAGTTTCTTGATTCAAAGATGATCTAATTTGGAAGGGTCCCCGCTCCTGCCACAGCGCGGTGAGCAGGCAAAAGCAGAAGGGCCCCACGCAGATCGTGGAGATGCTGGAGGGCTGATCTTCGATGCTGGAGCTGCTCGGGGTTGGGGCTTCTCGGACCCCAAAGCACTCACCAGTGGAGCACACGGTGGGCTTGTTGCAAAGAAGTCGTGCAGTCTTGGCGATCGTCGGTCCCTCGAGGTCTCGTCGCACTCACGGTTCTCAGCTTTGCTGTAGAGGTGAGTAGAGGTCAGAGGTGCCAGGGAAGCCGGGTCTCATCGAGCTGGGTCGTCGGATTCGTGAAGATGGCTTTGCTGCAGACCGCAGTGTTCTTAGGATAGTGCCCGCTTGATGCAGGGCGACTACTCCTTAGCCACAAGGGAGAATCTTGAAAAAGGAAATCTTGATGTCTTTCGCAGAAAGTCGTGTCTTGATTCCAAAGATGATCTAATTTGAACAGGGGGCCCGCTCCTATCTTTATACTAAAAAAGGGGGCTGACCCGGTGACTAGGTCCTGCCTATGGGTGGGACTAGGAGGGGGGTGGTTACACCCCTCTCCCATGCAGGACTTTCCCCAGGCCAGGGGCTGGTGTGCCCCTGGAACTGGTTCTGACCGGCCTATGCGTAGTGAGCACCGGGGTGCCACTCAGCAGTCACCTTCCTGTAAAGCCCTGCCTACCCAGGATACACAAAACCCTGTCTGGGACGGTGCTAGCACCGCCCTCAACAGGAAACCCTTTGTCCAGGCTCCCCTCGCTGGAAGGACTCCCAGCTGCAGGGGGTCAGACTAGTGTCTGTGGTGGCAGCATCCATTTTGTGGAGCTGAGGCTTCGTTTAACTTTAACCGGGGTTCACAGTTACATACATGTCGTGTCCCTCTAGAAGGGTGGAATGCTAACCCCGTCGCCAGAATTGGCGAGGGGTTAGTATTCCAATTCGTATGACACCTTACTCGACATGTTTTGATAAAGCAATACCAAAGATAGCATTTAACCGCGAGGATTATAATGCACTTAAGAGTATATGGTATGCGATATTATGGAACAGCTATTAGGACTTGGTTCCGCAAGCTGCAGACAGGCTCAGCTCATGCCAGAGCACCATCTCACACGATTCCAAGCACTCTGCCTTCAGGATTGTCAAGGCCTGCCATAGGAGTGACTGATAGGAATCTGTGTGTCCATTTTAGGGTTAGGTATAGGTATACTATACCTACAGCAAAGGGTGATTACACGACTTTGCCCCAGCTGTCATGCAGCCAGTTGTGTCAAATTTAGGAGGCCAGCAAGGGGTGGCATAATACATGCTTCAGCCCCTGGTAGGCCCTGGGTACACCTATGCCCTGAGTTACAGGGTCTGATAAGGTGGCCCAGTACCAATTGGTAAATGCACCTAGGGTACATGTTGTAATTTAGAGAGAGAACAGCCAGGCTGTGGGTCTGATTGGCAGGCCCACAGCCAGAGAAAGTCGTAAACCAGTGAAACAAAAGCAAAAAATCTGGGTGATCATAGGATTGCAGACCCTACTCTCCTACACACTGTAGTTGAGCTATTCTACACTCTTCTTCATTGCTACAGATGCGCTTTATTCTTAGCATCTCCCCGTATGGGATGCTATGAATAAGGTGGCGCGGGTGACTACTAGAGGCATGAAGTACCGTATTTCCAGCGGTACTTTTCCTATGCAATTTAGTTTCTATTTTCTTGTTCGCAACATACACCTCTACGTCCAGGAAATTAACTGAGACATCACTGATTGTTGAAGTAAACTGAAGATTCAGATCGTTTACATTGAGCTTGTTGACAAAATCAGTAGCACTGTCCATGGAACCCCTCCAGATAAAAAACAAATCATCGATATATCTGAGGTATAGAATCGCATGTTGTTCCATTAATTGTCTGTGCTGCCCCATTAGGGTTTGCTCCTCCCACAGTCCCATATGTAGACATGCGAAACTGGGGGAGAAGCAAGATCCCATGGCCAGCCCCCTTAGTTGTTGATAGGTCTGGCCCCCAAACATAAAGAAATTTTGTTGTAGGCATGTGTTGAGCATCCCCATAAGCATCTTATTGTGCTGTACATTGTGTATGGGGCGTTTATCAAGATAGAATTGGGTTGCTTTCAAGCCATCAACATGCCTAATAGATGTATAGAGTGAACAAATGTCCAGTGTCATCAGTAAATAGTCCTCATTCCAACTCTGCTGTGATAGCTTACTCAAAAAGTCACTTGTGTCTCTGGTGTAGGAGTTCAACCCCTTAACCCATTCTTGTAGAAAGAAATTGATGTACCTGGATAGGTTTTCCGTCGCACTATCGATTGCCGATATAATCGGTCTCCCTGGAGGCATAAGAGGGTCCTTGAGGATCTTGGGTAAAAGGTAGAACGTCGGGATCACCGGAAATTCTTTCTTTAAAAACTTAAATTCCTCCATGGAGATTAACCCGCAGCTGCGCCAACCCATTAGCTTAGCATTCAGATCATTCCAAGCCGCTTTAACAATCGTAATATTGGTTTTGCGATAGCAAGCCGTATCACTGAGTTGTTTTTCAGCCTCAGCTACATAATTGTCTCTTGTCCACAGGACAATATTGCCCCCCTTGTCTGCTTGCTTCACAATCAGATTTTCTTCAGATTTCAGTTTTTTCACCAATAGATTGTAGTTTTGGTTCTGTCGTGCAATGGCTTGGCTCTTTTTGTTCGTGTTTATGTAGAGTTTTTTAAGATCTTCCACCATCAGCTCTTGGTAGGTATCCAGATTGTCGTGTGCCGAAATGGGGTTAAATGTGGACTTCGGCCTGAAAGGTGTTGTCACTTTCTCCCTACTAGTGCTGGTGATGGCAGCCATGGGCGGTGTACCGGAATTCAATGCATTTGGTTCGGTTTGTAGTTCCCAAATTTCCTCAAAGGAGGAGGCGTCCCCGGCTGTAAGCAGATCAGGGCTTAGGATTCCGGTAATCTCATTTTTATTAGTTTTTGGTCGCAAGCGATGAAATTTGGTCAATTTGAGTTTTCTCACAAACCTGTATATGTCCATGCGTGTGCCAGCGTAGTTAAAGGTCTGTGGTGGACAGTATGATAGCCCCAGGCTAAGTATCTTTGTTTCCTTGGGGCTTAAGTCTATGTTTGTCAAATTGATTATTGAGGGGCTCCCTGTTGGTTCCCCCATTTTTTGTTGGACCACTTTCGTTGTGTTCTTTTCTTGGTTGTTCCACTTTTCTTTGTGGCGTTTGCGTCGCTCTGCTCTTTTTCTATTTGCGGCCGTCCTTGTTGAGCAAAGGCAACTCTGGGTCTTAGGGTTTCCCGTCTTGCCTCGCACAGGCGACTTACCTCCTGTGCGGGTGTTAGTACTGTAAACCCCAGCGACGCATTGTGTGTTTCACCTTCCAGTTCACTGCCTTCAGTTGAGCTTAAGCTTATTGAGGAGGCTGAGCTCACATTATCCTTGGTGTTGTTGGCACGTGTTTTATTCCCCAGCACATTTTTATGGGTACTACCTTTCTCAAATCTTCGTGCGAAGGTGAAAATACGCCCATTTAAGTAGTCCAACCTGTCCCTCTCAAATTTAAACGCTTTGCGTTTTTAATGATTTCCTCCTCCTTTTGTAACCGGGATTCCATTTCTTCTCTCATCCTTTTCGTGTTAACCTCATCGTCACCCAGTTTCTCCAGTTCCGCCTCCACCATTTCTATTTCGTCTTGGATTTTCAACCGGTCACTTTCGGCATATTTAATTAGAATTTTCATTAATTTAGCCGAGGATTCCAAGTTCGTCGCTGCCCATTCCTCAAGCATGTGCGGGTCTGGGGCTTCATAGCTGGGGGCCAGGGTGATACGGAGACCGCGAGGTACACGGCCGACTTCCAAATACATCGATAGGGACTTGTTCTCCCACCATTTGGAAGTTTCTTTCTTCATTAGCTTTTCCAGTTTGCGAAACAAATCGCACGCCGTTGGATTCATAGCGCTTGCAGGGTTTCCCGAGGATAAGGATGTTGTTGCCCCCCCAGCCGGGGTGACAAACACAAGTTCGGCAGCCTGCTCCCTACTCCTTAACACGGCGGCTGACATGGTGAATTAGGCTCGTAACGTAAATCACTGATAACAAACGGATTCAGTCAACATCAGAGCATTCCCTACGACTGAAAACGTGCACACTCCTCACTGCGTTATTTTCGCCGCCGTACCTTAACCTGGATGTCGAGGTGCCCCCGTAGCGTTCAGACACTGGACTCCTTCGGTCAAAAGGTTCGGCGTGTGCTTTCTACGCAGGGGCTTCTCGCGGCTTCCTCCGACCAGAGTGCTGAGTCCGGTTCCGGGTCACGGAACCAATCACTTCCTGCCGCTTCTTGCCACTCGCCGAGGAGGGGCTTTACTCAGTGCTTCGGAAGTCTTAAAGCACACAATATTTTCTTGAGTCCGGTACAAATGCAGCAAAGCGCAGCCACGCCACACAGCAAAGTCGGAAAATCGAGTAAAGCCACAAACTTCGTGCTCTTGTTTCTCAGTGCATTTATTCGTGAAGAATAAACAGCCCACCAGTCGCCATGACGCGTTTCGCCTCAGCCGAGGCTTGATCACATGTCATGGGAAGGAGGAAGGAGGTAATTTTAAATAGCACAGTTAGTCACATGACTGATAGTACATCCTGTCAATGTTAAAGGGGTATACATCAAACAGTATACTGGGCGCAGTGCCCTGGTTTACATACCCTGAAACCATACAAATATATAAAGTGCATAGTGCACAATCAATACTGTACATCATAGAGTAAAGTCAGTTGGTCAATATAACACAATTCCGTATATGACATGAGGCAAGATAAGTAAAACATTTCATCATTACAAATAGTATTTTTCTAAAACCAGTCCAGTACATAGAAAAAATATGTATATATACAAAAATGTATACAAATATATAAATCTAATTTCATATATTTACACAACTATTTACATCAGTAATTTTGTAAACATTCATTTCAAAATTTGCCTCATTGCGCCCAAATATTTCCGCCCTGAATATATCAGCACTTGGGCAATGTGTTAGGACTACCGACTACTAGACAGTGTCGTTAAGAGATTTCTCAGTTCTTAGACCTGGTGTGGTCAATCATATGTCAAATGTATTAAGCAAGCCTATGATGAAATGCTGAAGGCATCGAAACGCGTCAGGCAACAACAGATAACTGAGACACATTGCGGAGAGCCGTAACTGCAGACCGGATGATGGGCTTCCAGTCATGTGCCTTCCTAAAGCTTCGGGCATTTGCTGATTCATCTATACTACTATTATAAAGAGAGAACTTGCACCTTTTGGCAAGGTAATCTCGGGAACCACAGCGCCAATCTACACACCCGATACATCTTTGAAAATATCAGGGTGTGTAGATGGACATAGGCGATATAAATTTAAAAAAAAAACCAAAATAAAAAAAATAATTTACAAAACAAAGTAGTCCCCTGAAAGTAGCGCCGGCCGAGACCTAGCGCTGGACGTGACTTGCATCATGACGAAGGAGGAGCAGCGGCGTGGTGGGCGGAAGGCTGGAGGCTGGAGGTGGGCTGCTATATAAAATAAAAACACAAATACGTGAGTCTAAACACAAAGGAAACACTTTACCAAGGTGTTCAGCATCTATCGTAGGGCACTAGGGGGCGCTCTGACACGAGGGAGGGCGGCACACCTGTAAAGGGGGCACGTAGAGTGCACAAACAGTGGCACCACGGACACTGACAGGTCGCTCCCACGTCTTGTTGGCCTTGCATAGCCGGTGCCAATCTCAACTCCTGTTCAAAAGGAGGGTTGGGCAACCGCTGGGCACCGAGACAAGTTTGGTTGAAAGCCCTGCAAGGCTGCGGCTGCCTGGAATGCAGAACTAGTGGGACATGTCGAAGGGGAGCGCGGGCCCTACATGTTTCCACAAGCAGGGAGTGACAGGGAGGTGGGTGGATCCTCCTTACCCGCTGTCTGCCCAGGGTCAGAGGCAGAGCTGGGCGCTACTGGGGGGAGCGCCGGGATTCATGGGGCAGCGCAGGTGGGGAGGAAACCTCCTTACCGCTGCCTGCCCAGGGTCAGAGCTGGGCGCTACTAGGGGGAGCGCCGGGATTCATGGGACATCGCAGGCGGGGAGAGACCTCCTTACCTGCTGTCTGCCCAGGGTCAGAGGCAGAGCTGGGTGCTACTGGGGGGAGCGCCGGGATTCATGGGACATCGCAGATGGGGAGAGACCTCCTTACCTGCTGTCTGCCCAGGGTCAGAGGCAGAGCTGGGTGCTACTGGGAGGAGCGCCGGGATTCATGGGACATCGCAGGCGGGGAGAGACCTCCTTACCTGCTGTCTGCCCAGGGTCAGAGCGGGGCTCTACGAGGGGGAGCGCCAGGATTCATGAGGCAGCGGAGGTGGGGAGGAGACCGCCTTACCCGCAGTCTGCCCAGGATCAGAGTCTGAGCGGGTCGCTACGAGGGGGTGCGCCGGGATTCACGGGACAGCGGACCTCCAGTCCTTCCTTACCAGCTGTCTGCCCAGGCTCAGAGGCAGGAGGTCGGAGCGGGTCTCCACGAGGGGAGAGCGCCGGGATTCATGGGGGCTGGAGCTCAAGTACCCCGGGGAACACTCCATTCAAACGTTTAATAATATTAATAATATAGTGATAATCATAATAGTAATACTAACAATAATAGAATAATGAGGACACCATTACTAATAAGAATGGCATCAGTAATAATGATAGCGCTAATTGCAATTTGCCTTTTATAGCGCTCAATTCATTGTTTGTACAATTTCATAGCGCTCTAACATGTAATAAGGTAGTGAGTCCGGGGACAAAGTGTAAGAATTCCCATTCACTGCTCGTGCTCGCCTCTGAAGTACAGCCGCTTTCGTTTTCTTTTGGAAGTGCAGTGTTCCGGATCACTTTTGCTGGGGTTGTCTGGGTGATTCTATCCAGGCAACCAGAAGGAGCACCATTCAAAAGTTAACAAAAATCAACAACACAAAACTTCTGGAAGAGAGGCAGCCAGCTTTGGCCATTAACATGCTCATACATAAGAGGCACCGTTAAGAAATAACAAGCATTTTTGGCTGAAAAACAACCTTGAGAAAGCAGCTGAGTTGTGCTCGCATGACGTCCTCTCTCTACTTTTCACCATCAGGTCTACCTACAAGGAAACAATGTAAACTTTGACCAATAAACCAACACTAGAGGGCAGGTATAATGTGGCATGTCCTCCTAGCCAGCCAATCAGAGGCCGCCATGCTTTCCAGACAGAAGCCATTCACCTGGCGGAATCTCATGGTATCCTTGGCCCTCAGCATCAGGTATCTTAACATGCGTGTCTGCTTCCACATCCCTGTATAGATTCGGGGGGGCGGGGGGGCGAGAGGCGGGGGGCTGGGGGGCGAGAGGCGGGGGGGGGGGCTGAGGGGCGAGAGGCGGGGGGGGGCGGGAGGCTGGAGGCTGGAGGCGGGGGGGGGCGGTTCGGCTGGTGCACCGCAAGACAACATGCTGCCCCAGCCACCTTCTGGCCCCGGGCTACAAATGCAGCCCCCAGCCCCCTTCTGCCCCAGGCAACGCTAGGGCGGGCTGCTAGTATATATATATATATATATATATATATATATATATATATATATATATATATATATATATATATATATATATATGCCAATGTGTATTGAAGAATGAACGCGTGTATAAGAGTCAGGTCATGTGATCAAGGTCCAGGTCGGACCGAAACGCGTCATGGCGGCATACTGATGCAGGCGAAACTTTTCTTTAAATAAACTTGAAGAAAGCACGAAATACTGGGTCCGCGCTTGTCTATCTGAGTCCTGTTGTGGAGTGGATTCCTAAGATAGAGTACCAGAATATATATATATATATATATATATATGCCAATGTGTATTGAAGAATGAACGCGTGTATAAGAGTCAGGATGGATGAATAAGTAGGTGTGTGACTGACTGTATAAGTGAGTAATTAATTGTGTCTTTCTTAATGCATATGTCAGCAACTGATACAGACATTCACACAGTTTAGGGTGACAGTTGGTGTGTAAGCGTTACATGGTTTGGTTAGCAGCTAAATGAGGATCTATATGAGCTATTGATTGCTTGTCTGAGTATCTGTATGGGTGCCTGAGTGTCTGTGTGGGTGGGTGGGTAGGGGTGTTACTCTGTGCAAAGATGTGTGAGTGGATAATTCAATGGGTATATGTGTTCAAGCCAGTATCTGTGAAGGGCTGCATGGCTGGGTTAGTATGTGTATGAGTGTCTTGGTGAGTGAATGGATGCCTCAGTGGTACATGTGTGAGTAACTGCATATGTGAAAGGCAGTATATATGAGTGTTGGACTGTATAAATGGCAATATGTGAGAGTGAGTGATTGTGAGAGTGTCTGTATGGATCAGTGTGTGCTTGTATTAGTTATTGTATTAGAGTGTAAGTATGTGTTAGTATATGTTTAAATAAGTGACGTGGTATATGTATAACTGTACAGGTGAGTAAATAAAAGTGTGATTCATTATTTGCATTACTGACTAGATATGTGAAAAACTCTATGAATGAGAGGCGGTGTGTGAGTGTCTGTATAGATATGTGACTGGGAATGATAATGCTGTTTTGGTGGCTTACTGTATGTATGAGTGACTGTATGGGTGAATGAATGGATGTGTGTGTAAACCTTGGAATTAGTGAGTGGATATGTACTAACTGGTATTGGTGTGTTCATGGTTTCCAAAATTATAGTCTGTATTTTAGAGTGGGTGTATCAAGTGTTATATTAGGGTCTGATAAGGTGCATCAGATTTTCACATGGATGATGTCATCAGTGATGTTATTTGAGATGTCATCAGTGATGTCACTGACCATGTCATGAATGATGGAATATGTGAAGTCATCAGCAGTGCATTGCGGGGGCGCAAGTTATAGTTAGCTCAACTAACTATAACAGGGGAATTTCTATGGTTTTCTATGAGGGAACTGTCCAACTAACTGTAACGTCCCTGAAACCTATGTTTTTTTCAGTGAATTTCTAAGGTTTTTAAATGCTAATTTCTAACTATAACGTCCCTGAAACCTATGGTTTTTTCAGTGAATTTCTAAGGTTTTTTAAATGCTCATTTCTAACTATAACATCCCTGAAACCTATGGTTATTTCAGTGAATTTCTAAGGTTTTTTAAATGCTCCTTTCTAACTATAACGTACCTGAAACCTATGGTTTTTCAGAGGATTTCAAAGGTTTTTTAAATGCTAATTTCTAACTATAACGTGCCTGAAACCTATGTTTTTTTCTGTGAATTTCAAAGGTTTTTTAAATGCTAATTTCTAATTATAATATTCATTAAACCTATCTTTTTTTCTGTGTTTTTTAATTATCATCCCATTCTCAACCTGGTAAAAACTGCAAATCTCATCACTCTTCCATCAATACCTTCCGCCAACAAAATTGCCACAAACAAGAGCCCCGCCTATCTTTTTTTCTGTGTTTTTTAATTATCCCATTCTCAACCTGGTGAAAACTGCAAATTTCATCACTCTTACATCAATACCTTCTGCCAACAAAAATTGCCACAAATGAGAGCCACAACTAACGCTAATGATCTGCAAAGTAGGCGTTTCCGTGCAAAAAAAACATGAAAACACCACTTCCACATATTTTCAATGACCAGCTAAATCTGCAATGCGATCCAAAAAGCAGGCGAAAAGCCAGGTTAGCAGTAACAAATTAACATCAACCTTTAGCTGGTGTAAGGAGGTCAACTATCTACTGCGTGAATTGGACCCAACTCACAGCCATATCTAAAGACCAACACGTGATAGAGCTACTGAGCATGCAGTTCCGACAGCCAACAAGGCCACAACACCCAGCGTCACCACCACCAGAACCTCCCCCCCGGACCACCCCTGCTACTTCCACCGAGGCAGCGCAAAACAAAACAACAGAACTTCCCAAAATGCCATGGCCCCTCAGCCGCACAATAGCTGAATGTTGGGAGATGTGGCAACCAACTATAGGCAAGTCACCCATCAATAATAATGCACACAATGCCAAGTGTAACGCTGATGTGCTGCACAGACCTCACTATGCAAAGCACAAACCTTTCCATGTGGAGATATACTATTGATACTTGTAGGGTAGTGCACAGCAGATGCAACCATGTTACTTCAGGCAGTGGGAAAGATCTTGGTCATGTAGCTGTGTTGTCCCCCCTGGAAGCGGAAGCGGAGTGGTCTGGTCCAATGTACGCCACTCCAGCGTAGTAGTATGAATAAATAGGCCAGGCCCTGGGCGTGGTTCACTTGTGGGAAGACCAACGAGCCTGCCAGAGCGGCGGCCCTCACCCTGGCACGTGGCTGCCGCCATGACCAAGGGCCTCCTCGACAAAGGCCCCCTGCGCTTCCATCGGCACAGTTCCGCAGACTTATGTCTGTACTGACTACTGCCTTCAATCTACACTGCGGACAGCAGGGCTCACAATTCAGATGCAGTGGCGATTGCAGATGACGCAGTCCAGTTCGCAAGACACGTTGCTCCCATTGCAGCCCGCCCGGACCACGCATCATCGCAGGCTGCACACACGCTGTGTGTTTCAGATGCTACTAACTCACTGTACCATAAGTCATCGCCACGTCGCCTTATTAAGGCAGAATAGTGAAGTAGTGTGGCTCACTGGTTAGAGGCGGCAGACCCGAGAGCAGAGAATGGCCCGGGACCAGGGTTCGATTCCCGGTGCGGCAGGTTTCTGGACCAGGGTCAGCGGACTCGATAATTCTCTCGCCTCGGTGCCCACTCTGATCAGCGATCACACTCGGCAACTCTGGGCATTAGCTTGCCTCATCTTCACTAACGGCCCCCCAGACCGCCGGGGATGCCTGGTCTCACCCTGGAGATACCCATTAAGGGACCATCTCTCAGGGAAGCCAGGAAGGGTTTCGCAGCGGTCGAAGCGCCAGGACGCCTACGGGTAGCAGTGCGCTATATAAATGCCTACACACAATTCAGTAGACAAAAGACATTGCTCCCAGTGCGATCCGTCTGGACCACGCATCATCGCAGGCTGCATGCACGCTGTGTGCATCAGATGCCACTAACTCACTGCACCATAAGTCATCGCCACGTGGCCTTATCAATGCAGAATTCATTAGACAAAAGACATTGCTCCCATTGCGGCCCGCCGGGACCATGTATCATTGCAGGGTCCATGCACGCTGTGTGCTTCAGGAGGTGCTACTAACTCACTGCACCTAAGTCATCGCCACGTGGCCTTATCAAAGCAGAATTCATTAGACAAAAGACATTGCTCCCAGTGTGGCCCGCCGTGACCATGTATCATGGCAGGGTGCGCACACGCTGAGTACAGGTGCCACTAACTGTGCAGCTCAACTCAATGCCACCTGGCTGGGCGCCCATCCTGACCGCTGCCTCCGCACTACACTGCAGATACGCGGTTCACAACTCAGGATTAGTAGCAACGCAAATTGTGTAAGAGACTATAATGGGTTAAGAAAACCAAATGCTCCCAATCTGTGCAGCTCAAATCAACGTCATGTGCCTGTGGGCCTTTGCTGACCACTGCCTCCGGCCTACACTGTGGAAGACCGGCGACAAGTGGTGCCAACTAACCGTGTTCAACCCATGCCGATCCCACATGAGTAACTGTGTCCTGAGTCTTGAATGGAAGTGACCCCAAGTCTGTGGCACCGACCACAGCACCACACTCCCTTCGAGCAGTGAGGCATATTTCAATATGCAAAGCCGGTGACACGTAGTCCCTCTAACCCTCTTTAACACAAGCCGATCCCACATGTGTTACTGTGTCCTGAGCTCTGTATGACAGTGACCCCAACTTCGTGTAAAAAAATTAAGAGCAACCCAAGCCTAGTCATATCTATATAGCTGCTGTGTCAATTCAGTGAGACTCTGTTACTTAACCTATAGTAGTGATGATTATTTGTTTTTATATAGCATCATTGTATTTTTATGTTTTTTAATGTGGTCTTTGGCTATTGAGCCATGTTACATGATCAATGTCTTGTACTAATTATTTTTATCAGTCTCTGCTTCGATTGTTACATAAAGTACTGTGTTTTTATTTTAAATACTTTTAACTTGACATTGTATGCACTGTCTTTTATGATTATTTTAATCGAAATAAAGACGTTATGAAATGATATCACATGTCGACGAGGTTCTTGGGGAGACCGCCTGCCTTACAGGTCCTCCTTGTGTACAGCACCGCCTCTAGAAGGGCTCGGGCGCGTTGTAAAGCCGTAGGAGGGGTCTTCTACCTCGTAAACGGAAAGCACCACCCCTGTGGGAGGGATCAAGCGGATTATAAAACACACCAGGCTCTGAGGAACCACCTCTTTC
This sequence comes from Lissotriton vulgaris, assembly GCF_964263255.1. NCBI lineage: Eukaryota > Metazoa > Chordata > Amphibia > Caudata > Salamandridae > Lissotriton > Lissotriton vulgaris. The sequence continues at coordinate 1,949,013,686 of NC_141693.1, forward strand.
AAGGAAAACGCAGTCGAGAAGGCAGTGTGAGGCGCCTGAGCTGCACCGTGCGCAGGAGGTGGGTGAAATAAGTCTTATTTATTCATACAGATCTCCCTTCCGTTGGGTTAAATCTCCCCTCTAGTATTAGCAGCTCTTTCGTTTTCTAGAGCCGTCAATACTCGCTGATCTTAGGAGGTTTATTTGCATCCCGGCATATGTCGTTTTATTATGTTCTGGACGTTACTTGTAATACGCCTGGACGTCGAGTCCGGGAATACGAAAACGATCGCGGCTTTGTGAAATTCTGGCTTGTAAAACGTTAGTTTTCTCATTTTCCTCAGAACGGTTCAACAGGCCATGTTTTTGGAAAGTGAATTCTAAAACTGGCCTCAGCGACCGATTACTCAAACTCCCTCCCCCACACTTACACACACTGACCGCAGGTTTACCGCTTACACTCTCCTGATCCCGGTGGCACGCGGCCCATTTCCAATAATTTGTCCCGGTATAGAAATGTACCTTAGTATGTGCGACCACGGGGGTCTACGGGTGTCCATCATCGGCCTCCTCTAGATGGCGCTGTATGTGACGGACTCGTGGTCGACATGTTCGAAAGGAGGCCAGTGGGGCAGCCCGCGCGCCCTCAGCGGCCATCTTTGAATGCCGAAGGTCGCGAGGAACACCCGCACTACCGTTTTCAAATGTGTCGCGACCTTTGGTCCTAACCCCACGTGCTCGTCCTCGGTACTAATTGTGCATACGCTCGATTCTTGGCTGTTTTACAAACATTAGAATAAAGTGACTTTAATCAGTGAAGTGACTTTTCCCGTCGTGTGTTTTTTTTATTTTTTATTTTTTTTTATTCTAACGTGTTAGTCATCAAGGGCGTTACTTCCGGTCTGAGCCGCCAGCGGCGAACTGTAAGGGCACGCAGGGATTTCAAACGCACAACAGTTGCACTTAATTAAACGTGGAGCTCGCGCTTGTCTCGCCGGCTTCTCTAATCTGAAAGATAAATGTGTTAAAGGTTTCGTTGTAACTTCGTTAGAGGACCCACTATTCTGCAAATGCGTTTGTATCAGTGGTCCGAGCCGCTGTAGTTTTTTTTTTTTGTGACCATCTCCAGGATCTGGGCAACCGGCTGTTGCTGCCATTTACTTTTTTTCTTTAACTCTTCAATTGCTTAATTCTTAACAAAAGTCCCTACCCCTTTATTCTCTGTATTTTTCCACACTCCATTCCTTTAATATCGGAACAGCTGATTCATTGTTCTGATACTGTGCAGTAAGCTGCTGGTCCTATTTTCCTTAAACTTGTATTTACAATAAAAACAATTCCAGTGAAGACCCAATAACTCCTCAGGGATCACTACTTACACTATCTCAAACAGTGGCCCATTCTCGCGCATCCATATCCCTGATGCGCAGGGGTCAATTTTGTCAATGCTTTGGTCGTTTGTTTCATAGTACGTATCACCAGTATATATTTCTAACCTATACACCAACTTTCCTTCTACTTGGTTGCTGGACCAATCAGTTGAAGTTAATATGACGCATCAAACTTATTTAATCAGTTTAATTGAATAAACCAGACTCAGAAGAATTATAACGCTTATCTTAATTTTCATATGCTAAATGGTACAAATATAAATTTCATCAAAGGAGAAAAGTTTAATGAAACTAAACACATTCTTTCTCCCCAACATGTACAGTAACCATTTAACAGGGGATAGATTAAAGACGGTAGTGTCTGCAAATATGCTAGAAACTATGACTAAGTGGATAGTTGAAAAGACAAGTTTTAGCGAAATACATTATCATGTACAATGGTTCCAACCTATTGGGTTTGTAGAAAAACCACCCCCTGGCCTAGGATATTTCACATTGGTGTACGTTTGCGCAAAGCTTTTTCATGTGTAAAGTACATGTTAATTTTAGGTCTACTTACTGTTAGTACGTATTATGGGGGTGTTGCTCTGTGAAATCCTGCTCCATCACAGCCTTCGCAGGTTACTGCTCTTAATTGTCTTCGCCTCCCCATACTGTCCCTATGTTTTTATTATCCTCCCTCGTTTACGTGTCTGTTGCTCCAGCAGTCCATGGTCTGTCTCCATTATATTCCCCTTATCTATGTGCCCCTACCAACCGCGACGCAGCAAGCTGCTGTGGTGGTCTGAGGGACCCTGGTAGTTTTTTTTAAATGAAAATTAGGCTCATTTCGGCACCCTTACTCGCCGCCCACGCCTCTAACTGCAGTGCTGCACGGCATGGTTGAAGCATTGCTAGGCGCAGCCTATCTCTGGTGAAACCTGATTGTTTTTTTGTTGCAATAGATTGCAAGAATTCGGGGCAAGGGAGAATGACTTTCCATTGAATAATAATGCTACTGTGGGTAGAATGTTCTATGAAAAGGCAGGCTCTGCATGGTTATATTGGATACTCTTAGCCTGCCATTCTTGTGATCTGACTACATCTGCCTTAATTTTATTAAATGCTTAATGTCCTGATCTTGTCATTTCTCTACTTAAATTGAACCCGACCCTGTCTTCTGTTGCAGGTAGTGCTTTAGAAGGACTGTGGCCTTCCAGACACGACTGCCCCTCTGCTCAGGGTATGTACATTTCTGCACTATGGACTATTTTTTCTTGGGGTGTGTATGATGACACTTCAACAGACTAGAGTTTCTGATTTTCCTATGAAGCTAACTCGCAGCGCACTGATGCACTCCCAATCCATCTTGTAATACCAGTTTTAGTTGTGCTGTAATTTTTTTAAAATATATTTTCTTACACTTTTTATATAGGTTGCGGACCGGAGATCTCAATTTGACCTACTGCTCATGGTAAGTACACTTCTTCACTTTGCAGTTTTTCTTGGGGGGGAGTGTGTATGATGACACTTCAACAGACTAGAGTTTCTGATTTTCCTATGAAGCTAGCTCGCAGCGCACTGATGCACTCCCAATGAATCTTGCAATACCCATATTAGTTGTGTTGTAACTTTTTTTAAAAATATATTTTCCTAACTTTTTTTATACAGGTTGCGGATTTGAGATCTCAATTTGGCTCACGAGGTGTTCCTCTCGTCTCCCTGGAAGCCTAATTCGCTGGCAGACATGTTTGCTGGGGTGCGGCGCGCACTTCGAAAGAATAAGACGCTTCGATATGGTCTTCCTATGTTCTTACTCATCATTGGTGGCTCCTTTGGCCTTCGGGAGTTCACTCAGATAAGATACGATGCCCAGAAGCTGCGAGGAAAGCTTGACCCGGCGCTGGAAGAGAAAGTCAGAAAGAAGAGTGTTTCTATAGAATCTGAGTACGACAAACTGAAAGACTCCAGTTTTTCGGAGTGGCAGAACATCAGAGGGCCCCGCCCCTGGGAGGAAACTCAATCTATTGAACCACAAAAAACAGTCGCCTCCAAGCAGTCATAATGGGCTGCGTTTAGTTTCAGCTCAACTCACAAATGTACTAAAGGCCTGAGTTGGCACAATATTGGATAACGTTCTGTGCAATTAGAAGTCGGCAAAGATCCCTATGGGCGCTGTTTTATCGCTTTATGCTGATTTGCAATTTCAGTATCGGACATTTATGCTGGCAGGCGTTCTGAAGAATTCGGTTTTGACTCATCCGCCATGTTGACTTCTTCAAATCCTATGGTAGGTTTCTGTGGAGATTACTGGGCGCATTTAAACGTTGTACTTAAAGGCCTAGTTACATTTTGGAGTGTTGGTGTGAAGGTTCTACTTCAGACTTGAACAATCTAGGAATATGGTTAACCCCCTCCATTTGGTAATGCGAACTTGCAACAGTCCCTTTTGTGGTGCATGTAACTGAGCTGGCACTAAGGACGCCCTACATATGTTGGCCATCTTGGCCTCCACGTACAAGCGAGTCCTGTGGTGAAAGCTGTGCTGTGATAATCTTGCGTGGTCCTGACCACCTGATTACTACATATGCACTGAGCACCAGCTATTCTGTTCAAAGTACTTTACCTCCTGGTAGGTACCATCTCAGTACCAAGGCTCTTATAGCCGAGCTCTGAAGTTGGCATCTTTACCAACATAGACCCTCCTTGGCAGTCAAAAGTAAAGGAGTTACTTGTGCCGTGGTCTTCACCCCAGAAACGTTTACTGCTGCATAAGTGTAGTTAAAAATGGAAGATTCGAACCAGTGGTACAGTCTACTCTACACTTGTAGACCCCGGAAGTGAGACCATTTGCTTTGCCAGCGCCGGTTTTGTATACTCTTGTCCAGGTTTATGCGGAGGTGGTATTGGGGTTCACAGGTTAGTGTAGTGTGTAATCGGTTGACACTAGTGCAGTGTATCCTTCAAAGGGGCACCCTTTCAAAATGACGTTTCTTTCCACAGGAGACGTGCGCAGACCGGATGTGCTTGCAGTTGGCTTCATGACATTGAAGGTAAATATTTACCCAGCCAGTGATGCCTGACCTCTATGGTTGTCTTGTTGCTTTGCTACTTACGTGGCCTGCAGTGATGATTTTCCGTGTTATTGATTCTTGATGATAAAGTATATTCTGAGCAGACTGCTCTCCCCAGTGACGATGATCCTTGTCTGAAGCACCAGTGATGCAACGCTGTTTCTCCTCTCCTTACAGGGCTGAAGGCGACTGATCCCTTGCCATAGCCCCAAGTGACGTTCTTAAGCTGTGGTGGATGTAGTCAGTGGCAGGTGAGTAGTTAACTGACCGTCCCTGATAAAGTAGGCCGGTTTCTCCTAATATAGCTATTACATGCTTGGCTCCCAAGGATTAGTAAAGATAGTCCTAAACCAAACACCAAGACCTGCAGTCTGGTTCTATATTTTCAGTCCATGCTGAAGTTGTAGAAGTTTCCAAACCCTTAATTTTTGGATTAGTATAGTTTTTGTTGTCTTTATTTCCATAAGTCCAGATAACGGAAATGTAAAATAGTAGATTAATAAATAACAGCATACATTAAAGTGTTCCTTAGAGATTTGCCACTGATTCGCTAATAGAGCCTAATCCTAATTAAAGAACCCATTGAGGTATCTTAAGAGCGCCGAAAATCTTGCTCTTTACTAGAGTAAAAAACTCCATGGAGTTATGGAAACTCATCAGTTCCACAGCTAAGTAGCAATCATTAAAATACCTTTGATAGAGGAGTGATTGCTGAGTGTTGCAGTAGCACTGCTCAAAATGAGTGACCAAAAAGGGAAAAGTCACGGTTTGCAGTAGCTTCCAGGGACGGGAAGTAAAATAATGGATGAATCTAAATTCCCTCTCTAGCTCTGAACACTTATAATTTAAAAAATGCGCACTGTATTTGAAATGAGGTTTCTAATGGGATTAGTCGGTGGAAACCGCTAATCCGATGGTGACGTTATCTGCTGCTTTAGATCACCATGGTAAAAATTCATGCTGATACATAGTAATTTCAGTGTTGCAAACATAGGTAAGCATTTGCTCTTTAGAACTTCCCTCCATTCTAATAGCTACGTTCAATGAAGGTAGCGCACCCTGGTGCTAGGCAAAATACTAAATGTCCATTTCTGCCAGTCAACAAGAAAAATGGCTTGGGGCTAGTAACAGAAGAACGTTGATAGCCTATTACACTTTTCTGCCTACTTATTTTCCCTACACACTTACCAAGCGCTTGTCCCTATGTGATGAATTTTGCTAAATGAATGCATAGGTGAAACTGCGTTTTAAAAGTGAGTGTTGTACGTTTAAAGCAGGTGCATTTTTCTACATGGGATTTTGTCCATGCAACGTTTCTAACAAAGGCTGAAAGGCATTCTAAGGTGACCTCTTATTACAGTGTGCAAGTCAAATTTTGTTAAATGTATTTCTCAGAACATTCTATGCCTGGAGTAGACCACCTTTGGAGCGTTCCAGATGCCTGACCAACCACTTTAACGTGGGTTGGTCAGTTATGGTCCCGTTTAGGAACACTTGTGGCAGCGTCCCAAAGTAGCTCTAGGCTTGTGCCTCTGAGAGGAGACTCCACTGTAATAACTTGCTATATATCCTCTAGCGCTTCTAGGGAGGAGCCCACTGTACCGTACTACCAAGGTTTAGTAGCCTGGCCACGTGCAAGGGAACCGTCAAGTTTTCGCTTGGTAAATCGCTAGTGAACCTTAACCAGATACTCTGGTTATTCGTGCCCTTTAAGGTTAAGTTGCATCTGCAAAGTCTGTTCTGATGGCACTCTTATCACTATTGTACCCTTAAATGGAGCTTTATTTTGAAATGTTTCTTTCCCCCAGGAGACCTGCGCAGCATGGATGTACCTGAAGTTGGCTTCGTGACATTGAAGGTAAATATTTAACCAGCCAGTGATGCCTGACGTGTATTGTTGTCTTGTTGCTGCCTGCAATGATGATTTTCCGTGTTATTGATTCTTGATGATAAAGTATATTCTGAGCAGACTGGTCTCCCCAGTGACGTTCCTTGTCTGGAGCACCAGTGATGCAACGCTGTTTCTCCTCCCCTTACAGGGCTGAAGGCGACTGATCCCTTCCCCTCCTTGCCTTAACCCCAAGTGACGTTCTTCAGCTGTGGTGGATGTCGTCATTGGCAGGTGAGTCTACAACTGCGACTGACCTTGATAAAGAAAGATTTGTCGTCCCAGAAGGCGCCCATATAATTGTGATATCTTTGTGCTGGAGGGGGCCTTGCCGTGATGAGCATTCTGCATAGTCCGTGTTTCACCTGATACATAGTGATTACATTGTATGCGCTGAGCAGACCTCCCTTGTAGCTCTAGCTGACTGACCAACCGCTGTAATGTGGGTTGGTCAGGAAGGGTCAACTACCTCAACTATGCACACCTTTATGTTATCTCCTAAAACACATTAAGCACGCTTAAACAAGTATATGCTCACTTTTGTACTTTTATATTATTGGCGCAACTGTTTGACTATGCACCTTGTACAGACATTACCTCACCTGCGACCTACCTCCTGTTTGTTTTTTGACTTACCTATATAACTATGCACCTTGTACCTATCTACCTCAACTATGTAACTATGCACATGTACCTTGACTATCACCCCCGTGCCATTGTAAAGCGCTCTGATATCTGCAAAGATCTTGTTCGCGCTATATAAAACTTTATAAATAAATAAAAGGGTCCAGTTAGCCAACATTCTAGCAACACTTCGAATCTCTAGGTTAGCGCCTCTAGGAGGAGACAGCCCTGTCCCTAGCTCTAACTAGGTATTTAGAAGCTCTAGACCAGTGGTTCCAACTGCTGGTCCTGGGGTCCATGGCGCATTCCCAGTTTTAAAACGCTAAAAAGTTCCTTCTATTATAGTTTTTGGCCAACTAAGTGTGACAAGAACTCCAGTCATTGATGTACCTTCTGGAGAGAGATGACTTTTATCCATTAACAGGTTCGACTCCTAAGGGAGCACAGATGGTTAATATGCCTGCTGCAAAGTATGTGCACCCTGCATTTAAAAAGTGTTTCGGAATCAAGCAGTGATCCATGAACTGCCATCAGAGCTGCATGATACTAGGTCATGTTCTTTCCTAGTCGCATCTTAATTGTCCTGATGGCACTCGAACATGCTACACTTTTTTTTATGGAACAGTCCTTTAAAACGTTGCTTGCTTCCTTCCCCCAGGAGACCTGCGCAGCATGGATGCACCTGCAGTTGGCTTCGTGACATTAAAGGTAACTATCCAGCCAGTAATGCCTGACGTGTATGGTGGTCTTGTTGCTTTGCTACTTACGTGGCCTGCAGTGATGATTTTCCGTGTTATTGATTCTTGATGATAAAGTATATTCTGAGCAGACTTTTCTCCCCAGTGACGATCATTGTCTGAAGCACCAGTGATACAACTGTTTCTCCTCCCCTTACAGGGCTGAAGGCGACTGATCCCTTTCCCTCCTTGCCATAACCCCAAGTGACATTCTATTACTGTGGTGGATGTCGTCATTGGCAGGTGAGTCTACAATTGTGACTGACCTTGATAAAGAGATTTGTCTTCCTAGAAGTTTGATGTTTGTGCCTTGCCTTGATGAGCATTCTGCATAGTCCGTGTTTCACCTGATACACAGTGATTACATTGTATGCGCTGAGCAGACCTCCTTTGTAGGTCCAGCTGACTGACCAACCGCTGTAATGTGGGTTGGTCAGTCTGGTTTGCAAAGTATTTATGGCAGTCTTTCAAAATTTCTATACTAGCACCTCTAGTAGGAGACTGTCACAGTACAGTCCATTGGGAACAGTTCTAGACAAGTGCCTCTAGGGAGACTACTTTTACAGCATGATCTAAGTTTAGTGGCCTGGTTACACAATCTGAGGTGTGCGAAAGGGAACAAAGACCAGAGCTTGCCAGTGAAGATCTAGTAAACCTTAACCAGAGAGCACTGTTTATTTGGTTAATAGGGCCGTTGTTACTATGTTCTTAACCTGTTGGCAGAGTTTTTGGATTTGGTGGTGCAGGCATGAATGTCCTTCTCGATTGCTCCCGACACCTTTGGTTCTCTTCCTTTATAAGCTCAGAACAAACCGCCTTCTGGAGGCAGCCCTGCATGGAACCAACCATTGCCTGCTGAGGCGTTCCACATGGTATGTAGACTGTACCTTTTGATCCGTTACCCTTGCCCTTGGTGGAGTGTACATGATGATATTTTAACAGGTTTCTGATTGCTAATGAAGCTACCTCGCAGCGCACTGATGCACTTACAGTACCCTGCTGCTGTGGTCGTTTCTTTGGTAGAGTCTTGACTTGTCCCTGTTACCTTACAGACCCCCTTCCTAATTCTGGGCGTTGCAGAGCCTTGTGGCACAACCGTGACTACAGCTTCTCTCCCAGACCAGAAGGTACGTCTGAGCTCCCTGTGAACTGCTTTGTTTGCATATTCATGCTGTGACCCTGGCAGAAGGCATGTTGTATATTTGTACCTTTCAATCTGGCTACTTGGTGTCAGTCCTTTCTTAGTGTTTCTACCTTACCAATCTCCCATAGTACCTGTGTTCTATCTGGTATGTGAGGATTCCAGCCTTGGCAATTGATGGTCTGGTCAGCTGTGAGGTTTACGGCTTTAACTTGATTGATCTATCCTAATAACCTGAAGATGTGTCATGCTACCTACTTAACTTACTTACAACTAGCCACTCGCCCTCTTTAGTAAAGCCTTCATGATTTATTAAACTGTTCGAGGTCCCCCCAATGCATCTATCTTTTTAGGGTAGTTTTGTCATTTGTTTGCCTAGACTGTAAGTTTCCAGTTGGTAGTTCCCCCTCTAAACTCTAGTGTTTATTGCTAGGCGCAGACTAATCGAGGTGGCAGGTCTACATGTACACACCCGAGCATAAATGATGAGCTCTTACAGACTAGAGTTTCTGACTTCCTGTGAAGACAACTCGCAGCGCACTGACTGCTCGGGCCATGCATGATGAGTCCATAATGTTAGTCTGACTCCGATCTGACTCCTGTTTTCTGTTACAGGATGCATCTGGGGACACGCTGCAGTCTTGAGTTGGTAAGTGCTGTGAGTATGTCCTGTATAGGGGCAGGTGTTAAACTCTGTTCTGGGGATAACTGCTGCATGGTGATGGATTTTCCTCACACGTGGCTCCTCGGCCTCATAATTGAGGGTGCTAGGATGTGTCCTGTATCTAGTTTCTTAATGTGGGCAGTTGCAGCTGGGCACCACTGTCCGCTATAAAAGCTGGAGTAGAAATTAGCAGTGGCCTTTCTTACTACATTGTGCGGTTCATGCTGGTTTTACAGCATGTAACAAGCTTCTGGTGCTAAAAATCATAATCCTGTGCTGACCATCACTTTGTGGAAATCCAGATTTTATAAGACTCGGCAAAGGCGCAGTTCAGTCCTGTATGGAAAAGCAGTATATGCTTGTAGCACGCACACAGGTTCTTTGCAGGATCCTGGTACTTAACGGGTCTGGTCCATGCCTTCTGTTTTGATAACTTCTCAAATTCAGATTTTAAATGAACCAATGACAGGAACTGCACCTATTGAAGTACAAACGTGTGCACATGCTTATGGGATTCTGTGTAATCTATATACCCAACAACCTAATAAGCAATCAATCAAGAGCTTGTTAAAGCGCGACTACTCACCCGTAAGGGTCTCAAGGCGCTGTGGGGGGGGGGGGGGGGGTGCAGGTTCCATTCCATCAAGGAGGGGGTCTGTTGAAGAGCCAGGTTTTGAGGTTTCTTGCGAAGATGGGGTTCGATGTCTGTCTGAGGTGGAGCGGAAGGGCGTTTTATGCTTTGGCTGCGAGGAAGAAGGATCGGCCTCCCGATCTGATCTTTCTGGTGTGGGGGACCACGGCGTACGAAAGCTGGGCTGATCGTAGGGTCCTTTGGGGTGCGTGGAATTTAAACAGTCTGTTCAGGTATGCTGGTCCGGTGCCGTGGAGGGCCTTGTGCGCGTGGGTGAGCATCTTAAAGGTGATTCTCGCCTCGACGGGGAGCCAGTGGAGTGTGCGCAGGTGCTGGGAGATGTGGCAGTGTTTTGGCAGGTTGAGGACCAGTCTTGTGGCGGCGTTCTGGATGTTCTGTAGCTTGCGGATGAGGTTTTTGTTTGTTCTGGCATAGAGTGCGTTGCCGTAGTCGAGTCTGCTGGTGATCAGGGCGTGAGTGACTGTCTTTCGGTGTTCGAGGGGGATCCATTTGAAGGTCTTACGAAGGAGGCGGAGGGTGTGGAAGCAGGAAGATGAGACGGAGTTGATCTGGCGGTCCATTTTGAGCTCCGAGTCCAGGATGATTCCCAGGTTGCGTGCGTGGTCTGTGGGGGTTGGCGGGTTTCCGAGGGCGGTGGGCCACCAGGTGTCGCTCCAGGCGTCTGGGTTTGGGCCCATGATGAGTACTTCTGTTTTGTTGGTGTTTAGTTAAAGGCAGCTGTTTTTCATCCATTTGGAGACGGCTTCCATGCCTTCTCGAAAGTTGTGTCAGGTGGTGTTGGGCTCGTTGGATAGGGAGAAGATGAGCTGGGTGTCGTCTGCATATGACACGATGTTGAGTCCGTAGGTTCTGACGATGGGGGCAAGTGGAGCCATGTAGACGTTGAGCGTCGGGCTGAGGGAGGAGCCCTGGGGGACTCAGCAGGTGATCGGTGTGGGGTCTGAGAGGAAAGGGGAGTCTGACCCGCTGCGTCCTGCCGGAGAGGAAGGAGCAGATCCAGTTGAGGGCCTTGTCCTGGATTTCTGCATCGTAGAGTCTGCGTATTAGGGTGCAGTGGGAGACTGTGTCGAACGCCGCTGATAGGTCGAGGAGGATGAGGGCTACTGTTTCTCCTTTGTCCAGTAAGGTGCGGATGTTGCGGCGAGGAGGGCGGTTTCCGTACTGTGGTTTTTTCTGAAGCTGGATTGGGAGGAGTCGAGGATGTTGTGTTCAATGGATGTGGCGAGTTGGCTGTTAATGGCTTTCTCGATGACTTTCGCTGGGAACAGGAGCAGGGAGATGGGTCTGTAGTTTTTGAGGTTGGTGGGGTCCGCTGAGGGTCTCTTTAGGAGGGGGTTGACCTCGGCGTGTTTCCAGTCGCAGAACGAGGCGGTCGCCAGGGAGCGGTTGATGGTTTGGCAGAGCAATGGTGTTGGTGGCTCTGTTGAAGATGTGGTGGGGGCAGGGGTCCGTGGGGGCCCTTGAGTGGATTGACTTCATTGTCTTCGGTGGTGAGGGCTGTCCAGTCAATCGCTGGTTTCCGGGTGTCGGGGTGGTTGGTGAGGGTTCAGTGTGTTGGTTGTCTTCGTCAAAGTTGTCGTAGATGCTCTTGATTTTGTGGTGGAAAAAGATGCTGAGTTTGTCGCAGAGGTCTTGTGAGGGAGGGATGTCGGTAGAATCGCTGGTGGGTTGGGCGAACTCCTTGATGCTGCAGTGTTCCTTGCTGTTGTGTGCATGGGTGGAGATTCTGTCTTCAATCGCTTTTTTCCTTGTTTCTCTGATTTGATGGTGGGCGTTGGTGGCGGCTCTGAAGTTGTTGTGGGCTTCTGTGGATTTGGTGTTTCTCCAGGCCTTTTCAAGGCGGCGGCATGTGCGCCTGGACTTTTGAAGTTCGGTGGTAAACCATCTGGCTTTCTTGGCACAGGTATTGTTTTTCTTGAGGGGGGGCTATGGTGTTGGTGCTGTCCGAGATCCATCTATGCAGGGTTAGGGCTGCAGTGTTGGGGTCGTTTTCTGCGGTGGTTGGGGTGGAGTTGTTGAGTGAGGAGGTGAGCTGGTCATCGGTGATTTTGGTCCAGTTTCTTTGTGAAAGCAGGTGCTGGTGTCTGTGGATGGTGGGTGTTCTGAAGGTGAAGTGGACGCAACAATGGTCGGTCCATGGGAGTTTAGTGGTGTGACTGAAGGTGATGGAGTTTCCTGTAGTGAAGTTGGGGTCGAGGGTGTGTCCTGAGTGCGTGGGCTCGGTCACGATCTGGCAGAGTCCAATAAGTAGTCCCCACTAAGGTCTTTGACTAGTTGTATCTAAGTGTGTCTAATGGGTCTGGGGCACAATAATGTGAGTGGCAGTCCCCACAGGAGGGTGATTTACTACCTCACCAATACCCCAGCAGGGATCCATCTCTAGTCCCCAGTGAGGGGGCAGCCCCTTGGATCAGAGCCTTCACTCCCATTTTGAAATGGGCATATTCAGTCTTTCTTCAATCTGAGGGAGAAATGCAGAAAGCACTCTAGACGGCCATGAACTATATAAAAACCATCCCGGGTGGGCCTGCCCTTAATAGGCATTCAGAATGCCAGTCTTTCTGCCCCTCCCCTCCGAGGAGGCAGAGGGTGCAATGGCTCCACATCTGCCACCGGGGGGGGTGTCAGAAAACCCACTAGGTACCAGGATTAGGGTTTTTTATACATGGTTGGGGGGAGGCTGCCCAGAATAAGCATGCCAATGCCGCCACTCCTACAAAGTGTCCAGTCTTTCTTCCCCAGCTCACCCACACAAGTAAGGTACCATTGTTAAGAGACCCCTGACGCTGGGTGGTAAGTCTAGTCAGCCCGGTGATCCCATAAATAAAACTGGGTATGGGAGTATGTGGTTTCTTAGTTTATTTGAGATTGTGTAGGTAAACCTTGGGGATCTATGCAAGTCACGTCTCTGGATTCTTCTCCCAGCCCCCCTCCCGGTGTCTAGTTATCAAATGTCTGGGATTGATGGGTTGTCCTGCTCCAGAACCAGTCTGTTATCTTTTTGAGCTTTTAACTACGTTTGACAATTTACAGTGTGCTTCTTCTTGCAGACGTAACAACCTGCTCAGGCTGCAAAACTGCTTCTAGATGGCCAAGACAGCAATGCTACAGACCGCTGTGCCAGATGGTCCTTTGTGCATGAACAGGACTTTGCTTTGAAGGATACTACGTGTGAGGCTGCTTTTAAGACTTGGAAACAAACCACAAGAAGCTGAAATGCAGTTTGTTCGACACTGGAAGATTGCTTTTGTGAATAAAAGTTCTGGTTCTCAAATGACTCCTTATTTGTGAATAGTTGTTGAAGCTTTTTAATATATAGGCAAGTCTTTTATCATTCTGTTGCCGGCTAACTGCTGGCAAGAGTGTTTTATGCATCATCCCAACTGAACCAGCATTCTTCTAATAGAGTGCCTTCTGAATATAGTGCCTTCTGAATATAGTGGAGTGACATGGTGCAGGGTACGGTCTGGGAACTGAAAGCACTGAACTAGTGGTATGAATGTAATGTGATTTAAAAAAAAAATGTTTTCACTTACCAGTTTAAATTTGTAGGTCGGGTAGATAATAGATGGCATGTCTTGTTGGCTGCTCATTCCTGCAGATTCTTCACCTGTAGAAGGAGTAGTTTCTTACCAGTTACTCCAGTAGGGGTATCTGTTAGTCATTATCTAGTGAATAGTCTGTGTGGGGACCCCGGAGCAATCAAATCTCTTGAACTGTCTTCATTGCAATCCTGCATAGACACTTAACAATTGAAGACACATAATGCAGCCTATACTGAATGCTACACTGTCCAGTACTTCAACTAGAAATGCAAAAAATATTCCAACAACATTTTTAAGTCCTGCCATGTTTCACCCATAGAGAAACTTCCCCTTCACAAAATCCTTGAAATCTGAGAGGAAGGGATGGGCAGACCAGCCCAGACAATGAGGATCATCCACACCCTGGACTGGGACAGCTTGATGAGCACCACCGGAATCGGGAGAATGGGTGGAAAAGCATACAGAGAACTGTTTGACCAGTTGACCTATAACTCATTCACCAGAGTCCCCTGCTGGTAATACCTGGATGCAAAGTCTTGTCATTTCATGTTTTAGGAGTTGGTGAACAGATCTACGGCTCTCGTGCCCCACCGGGCGAAGACTCCTTCGAGTACTTAGTTTATGACTCGTGGTTTTCCTGAATCAGTCTGCTGAGGGCGCCCGCCTGAGCATTCTGCGCACCAGGCAAATGGGTGGCCGTTATCGTCAATCCTCTGGCTAACAGCCAGTGCCAGATCGCCTGCGCTTCCTGTGACAATGTGCGCGATCTCTAATCCCCCTTACTTGTTAAGATAATGCATTGTGGTTGTATTGTTGGTCTGTAATAGCAAAGTTGGTCCTGAAGGATGGATGAAAGGCCTTCAGTGCCAAGTGAACAGCTGAGTTCCAGGAAATGTGGTACATTGATTCAGTCAGGGACCACAGTCCTTGGATCTGTAACAGTATGCGCTCACCATCCGTGGGGGGCAGCATCGTCACGATAGCCTGAGTGGGAATGTCCTTGTTGGACAAAACCACCTTGAAGAGGTTGTCTGCCGAACACCACCATCTCGAGGACTTCGGAGCATGTAGACAACTGTATTCTGTTGTCCCAGGTCCCTCTTCCCACTGATCCTACAGACATTCCTGCAGCAGCCTCGTGCATGTGGAGTGAGGGAGATGCAAGAGACCATCTACCCCAGTAGAGAAGACACCGTCCTCACTGTTGTAGATAGAACAGTAGTGAGAGCCTGAGCCTTCTGAAGGATCGATAAGCGTCTCTTTCGGAGGAGACACGCTTGCGGACAACGTATTGATCGATGCCCCCAGGTACTGTAGCCACTGGACAGGAGTCTGGACTGACTTGGACATGTGTGCAAACCCAGCTGGCTCAACAGCGGCCGTCCTGTTGAAGTACAGTTGTGCATCCTGGAAGGTGCAGGCTTTCATCAGCCAATGGTACAGGTAGACCAACACCTTGTTCTTTCTTGTGTGTCGCCACCACTGCCATGCGCTTTGAAAGTCCTTTGAGCAGACCACTCCAAACGGTAGTACGGGGTACTGACCAGGAAGCGCAGAAACTCAATGTATTCACTAGATTAAGACTATAACAGATACCTACTAAAGAACTGGAGTTACAGGACAAACTACTCCTTAGATTAAGTTGAGACGCTGGATTTATGAAGTTTTCTGGTGTGCAGACAAGTGTGACGCCCTCAAAGTTTCAGAACTTGGTAAATTCCATACCTCAAAAAAGAGCTTTGCAATTTGAATAAAGCTGTACATCTAGGCAATTTAATGTGTATTGTATCATTCCGTCATAGTGAGTAGTCGCAAACGGGATAAAAGTTGATTGAGAATGTGGGCCTTGTGTTAAACGACACACCTTTGGTGGGCATTCAAAAAAATGACTGGTAATAGTTATGTTCATCAGGATTGCAGTAATAAACTGCATTTTCCTAAAGTTAAGTAAACCACTCCTCATGTAATAAATTTGGACAGCATACTTACGAGAAGTTGTTTGGTCTTCAAATGATTCCCAAGTCACAGGTTTAGACTAGTGTTCTGAAAAGAACTTTCTTCCGTGGCTAAGTAATAAACAAGCATTTGCAATGCAATAGGTCTCGCATATACAAGAGTTCAAGCTATTGGCATTGTAATGCCATTTATGTTTGGGGCTCCCGGTTTTCCGTTTTACCCTTTCCTTGCTGGTGGGGGGGGGGGGGAGTTGGCAAAAGCAGGAATTAAAAGGTAGCGCATAGAGCTGAGGCACACAGATTCAAGCGTAATCTCATGGGCCAGTTCTAAATGAATCACTCTTGTGCTGCTGTTTGTCCCGTTCATCTCTTCAGCTCGTCGGACTGTGTGCAGCCTCCCTCTATCACAATGCCGCTACTCCTGTTAATTGTTTTAACGCTCAGTAAGTGCCTGCACAATGGGGAGTTGTGACAGGAGGCACAGTGTCCTGAGCTCCCTGATGATCCACGGTTGCCAGCACCAAGAAGCCTGCATTGTTCTCAGCGCCCCACCTCTGAGAGGTGAATCACCCCATTCAGCCCCATCCCTTGTCTCGGGCTGCGATCTCACTCTCAGACATGCCTGGGGTGGACAGGGAGTGGGCACCGGAGAGAAGAAACCGAATTCTTGTGTTTTCATCCCAGGCTGCGGTAGAAGGCAGGGCTCAGTCAGACACACAGGGAAGAGGGTGTAACCAAGTGAGACTCAGGCAGAGTATTTGCAGAGTTTGTTGCCAGACTGCATAGCCCATAACTATTGCTGTCTCTTCCTTCTTGCCCGGACATTACAAGCACAGTGTCCAATTCTGCTGCCCACCTCTTTCTTACTCTTACTCCCTCTCTTTGTTGCGCTCCTCACTTGCAGAACATCGTGACTGTTCTTTATTTTCCTTTCTGTCATTCATTCCCCAGTGAAATGGATCCAAAAAAAGAACACTTGTCTTACAAAAGTCTTTTCCTGACATTTTCTATTCCAAAACGCGGCCTCAGGAGGAGAGAAAAATGGTTTAAAAAACAAATACATAAATCAATAAAAGAGTAGTTGCAAAGTGGCCAGATTGGGGTTTTTTTCACACCCAAACACATTAGCGCCACCTTACAGAGTTTGCCAGTCAAGTGCTACTTTTCTTTTCATTAGCTTTCTGAATAATGAGTGTAAAAGCTTTAAGTTGTATTCCCTATGAGTGTTTAATTTTGCCTGAATGTTACTTTTTTTCAGGCAGCCAATTACTCTTGTCTAGTGCATAGTTTGAATTGAGTTGCTTCTAGGTGTTTATAGCAGGACACAATTTGGTTGTGTAGCTTAACACCTTCAGCGCGGCGCAAATTCTTGTGCTGTGCTGAAGGTTCTAATAAGTCAACGGGCTCATGACGGAACTGTTCCGTCATGAGCATCAAAGGGGTTAAGGGAGTGAGTTTCAAGAGGGGCAGAATGGTGTTTAGTGGAGGAGAGGATGTAGCACTCCTTGCCTATGACAGAAACTGCAAGGCTCTGAGACCAATGGCTTGTGATAGCACTTTTAAGCGTATTTGGGACATTCTGCGAATGGCAAAGTTTTCAGATGAATGTATTGTGTTGACCAATAACAATGCATGTGTGCATTGTCAATTTATATAAATGTGGAAAAATACTAGCTGCAGCCTTCTGCTTGTTGTAAAATAAATGTGGATAAATACAGATAAAATGCCCAAAAAATAAATCTGGATAAATAGACTGAAATGGCAAAAAAATAAATACCGTAAAACCGGGAGCCCTATTTGTTTTAAAAATCAAAACCTAAAATGCATTGTCATTTATAATGCCAATAGCTCAAAGTTGTGTAAATGCTAGACCTGTTGCATTGCAAATGCTTGTTTTATTATAAGTTGCCCCTATTGTAGGTCTATTGGAGTCTTAAGGCAGGGTGCTCTATGTTAAAGTGGAACGTGTACTTCCCCCTCACCCACCCTCATCTCTTTTAAATTGTCATCCTTACTGTGGAACGGCTAACCCCATTGACGAGTACAAACTAGGCTGGCATCTCAGCCCATCTAACTTGGTTCTGAAATCCACTCGACCGCGTGCATTTGCGAGCTAAATTTAACAAGGGCGAGCTGTTTTTAGGTCCTACTCGCCCTTTCTGGCGAGTAGGAAAACAAACTGACTTTTGTCCTCTGTCTGTGAAAACAGAACAAATGTGACAAGATAACAAGATTTAAAGGCATCTTTATTGCTCACAAAGTTAGTGAGCAATAAAGATGCCTTTAAATCTTATTTTTTCACATTTTCTCCACTTTCAGAGACTGAGGTCAAGTAGGTTGCAGTTAGGTCGAGGACTTGTCATGCACCAATTCATTTGTGTGACATATGGCATCAATGTAACTACTCTACGGACATTTTGACAGTTATTTTGTGTGTAATTATTGATGAATCAGGCGGTCCGGTATTTCAAATATTGGTAAATTTGTGGTGCACTCAGGAATGAGTAGTGGCATACAAGTAATGTATATATGAATGGAAAATACAGAAAGTTATAATTGTTTTTTGTACATGATTTCTTACAGAGGCCCCCTGAAGAAGGGACGTGGGTCCCGAAATGCATCGGGCCAACCTATTCAACTATCGTCGAATGTTGCTACAATGTGTATATGAATTTTAACATGATGAATGTAATTGAGATTTCATTGCAATGAATGAAATATATGCAATAGTGAAAGTGAACATGCACAGGTTATTGTGAATTAAAACAATGATCTAAATAAATGTGAAAATCAAGTAAAACGAGTTATAAGTGTGCAACAAAAAAAGTTATTTAAACAATTTGAAAAGGAGGAAATAATTTTATATTCAGCTGTGTGATCGGCAGGGTCGTGATTCTTATTGCGTACCATTTGTTATTAATTATTCTTATCTCAGGGACAGGCAGCCCTGAGTTACCGATCAGCACGCCGTAGGAGAACTAAACCTTCATCTAAATTAATTAGCGCAGAAAAACATTGATTATTTGGAGTTCCATGGGCCAATCTCAACTTTCAGTTAATATTAACTTCAGTCACTGCCTACTCTGGCCAGAGCACCCTACAACCGAAATAATGGTGTCATTTGACAGCATAGCAGGCACCACTGAAAATCGTGCTGATACAAAAACGTATACATCAGAACAAGCAACAGAAATCTACGCCCTCATAAAAGCCACAAAACCTTTTGAGTCCCACCAAGGCTCCACCATCCAACAGTTAAAACACCTGGAATTCACCATGCGCCGTGAATTGAACCAAAGATTACACGCGTCCACTTTGATTCAATATCATAAGCACCAACGCAGTCCCCGAGGCCTAAGACTCTCGATCAAACCCCTTCTTTTCCGATTACAACACAATAAAACCTTTATGGACAAATGGTATGCGGTATTAAATAAATGCTCTCTAGACCTTATCTTACTTATTGTGGAAGAATTGTCAAAAACAATTAAAGAATTAGAAACAGAAATTTCAACTTACAGAGAGATTTGTCCAAACGAATGGAAGCAGAAGAGTGGGCAAACGAATTGGAAGTAATCAATAACAAACTGGAAAATTACGAAAAGGATCTACAATAAAGAAAACTCAGAACATTTAAACGTGACACTATAGACTACCGTCTAAATGAATTATATACATGGGCAGAAATGTATGCGCAACGCCGCCCCACATCAAAAAAACAATTCACTTCATCAGACGAAAGTGTAGTCTCAGACGGAGACATTTCTACCTCAAGGGTACCTGTTCAAAGAAAAGAAACAACCGTTACACCCGGTGATTCAACAAACATACATGCGACACGACAAGCTACAACATCATCTGAGGCTTTTTTAGGACAAAGTCAACAAACAACAAAACCACCAGATTTAACAACCAAACCAAAAGGAAATACACAAAAATCAGGAGAGGAAAAACCAAAAGAAAAAAACCAAACCCAATCTACGGAGCGGGAGAACATAGTCATAAACATTTCATCAACTCAGCTCACTAATCAACAAATGAAAGTTCTCAACAAAGGAACGTCATTTGTCCCTACATACCAATCCAACCTAGAAGAAACTGAAATCGCATTGCATACATTTTTGAGAAATATCAGATTAAGGCATTTCTTTTCCAATATCATCACTGACTGAACAACCGACCCCAAAAGAATACATTGAATTCAAACCAAAGAGTACATTAATCGCTCCGGTATCTCACAACACCATTGATTTATTCGAAAAATTGGTACTACTAGACATCCACAAGTTGGATTTTTCCTCCAGAAAGACATTCAATTTCTCCAAACAAGAAAAACAAATATTACGACAACTAGCCAATGAAGCAGAACTCACATTTCAACGAGCAGATAAAGGGGGAGCCCTTATCATAATGGACACAGAACATTACAACATTAAAGTCAAAGAACATCTGGCTGATGAAACCACGTATTTACATTTGGATAAAGACCCAACACAGGAAATCATGAAAACTCTGGAAAAAATCTTACAACATGCCCGTGATATGGATTGGATATGGAGCAAAACAGAACAATTCTTAACTAAACAAAATCCAAAGAGGCCACATATGTACATGTTACCCAAAGTACATAAGAATTTATATGATCCACCCTTCAGACCAATAGTCTCAGGAGTAGGATCTCTCTTTGAACCATTGGGTAAATACATAGATTGTTTTCTTCAAAAATTTGTTCTTTGTTGGAAAACCAACATCAAAGATACAGCAGACTTTCTGAACCATCTGAACAACCTCGATCTCTCAAAAAGTGAACAATGGATGATGTGCACATTGGCGTTACTGCTTTGTATATGTCAATCCCTTTAAAAGACGGCATTGAAGCAACTGAATGGGCACTTCTACAACTAGAAGACCTGGGTGCCAACAAGATCTTGATACTCGAACTTCTAACATTTTGTCTCCAACATAGCTACTTTAGATTCAAAGAAGATTTCTATTTACAAATCAATGGAACAGGCATGGGGTTCGGGGGAGCCCCAACCTACGCGAATATATTTATGGCTCAATTTGAGGAACTACACATTTTGTCAGACATCAAATGGAAAGAAAATCTTGTGATGTACAAAAGATTTATAGACGATAATTTTCTAATTTGGAATGGCCCATCACAAGCTTTGGAACAAAACATACAAGAACTGAATGAAAGAAACTCGAGAAATAAATTCACACACTTGATCAGCGAAAAGGAAATATCGTTTCTGGATGTAAAGATAACGAGAAGGGCATCAGAGTTATCAACTCAAACATTTGTAAAACCCACCGATCGCAATAACACTTTATTATATCAAAGTTTCCATTCTCCAAAATTGATTGAAAATTTACCTTTATTCCAAATGTTACGTAGTAAAAGAATTTGCTCTACACCTGAAGCCCATGAAGAGGATCTACACAGACTAAAGAAAAAATTTAAAGAAAAGAGGATATCCCCAGAAATGTATAGACAAGGCAGAAACAAGAGTTAAAATGATTGACCGGGAAACACTGCTAAAAAGCAAGAAGAAATCTGCAACTACCACTCGAAGCGTATTCGTATCTAAGTTTTCAACCAAAGCGATCAACATCAGAAAAATTATTACAAAACGATGGGAATTACTTCAAAATGATGAGGACTTCAATAACATCTTTCAGCTAAAACCCATATTTGCCTATACAAGAAGTCGGAACTTACAAGAACAACTCAAAATCACAACAGCATCCCCAAAATACTCTTGAATAACTGTGAGCTAGAGGTTGTTTCTGTATTTACCTACCTTGGGGTGCAGATAGCAAACAATCTAAAATGGTCCCAGCATATGGAAAAGGCGGTCCTGAGGCATCAACAGCTTTCGGTGGCACTCCGGTGGAACATAAAAAGTCAAAATCAAAGCCCATAAAACCAGTCCTAGCAGTATATGATGCCAAGCCTATTGGGCCTGCCCTATCCGGGGCTGAGCTGTGGGGCTTCGATAGGCTTCTCCCCTTGCAAATATCGGAGAATAGGTTCCTTAGGGGAATCACAGGTCTCCCCCAGAGTACACCACTGATCCCGCTTGGTCTTGATTTAGGGAGAAGATCAGTTAGTGACCGAGCGCGATTGTGCTCGATTCTTTATTGGAGACGCCTCTGGACTACCCCGGAGATACTGCACTATGCAGAGGGGTTCCTTGCCATAATCAAAGCTGATACCTTTCACAAAATAGTATGGTTAAAAAATCTTAGAACAGTTCTAGGTGACCCCGGCCTCTCTAATCTATGGGATAATCCATCGGGGGAACCCTTTCCAAGCAAAAACATAATCAAGAGTTTATATTGGGATTGGATAGATGGTAAACTTTGGAGCAGGACGAGGTCAGATACAATGGCGGGGCGCTTCTTAGAAATCAAACTGTCCCCTATACTGGAACTATACTGGGACAGTATTACTAACCCACGGGATAGGAAGCTTTTCTTCCAGTTGAGATCAGGTGCCCTCCCTCTGAGATCATTGACGGGTAGGTGGAGGAGTGTAACTACCTCGTGCTGCCCGGTTTGTGGTGCAATTAAGGAAAGTATAGGTCACTTTTTATTCTTGTGCAAAGCTTATGCCACCCCGAAAAGAGTTTGGTCAGCTCCCCTTTATAGAAATCTAGGGACATCCAGGGGTGTTGAGGCACTACGAATTATTTGCACCGCCACTGATATGCCTATTGTTCTAGGAACAGCAAAGTATCTGGGGTGGGCATGGTCTATTAGATGGAGGGCAATTTCTACCAATGTAATATAACTAGGGTATCAAGGGATCTATGTGTAAATGTATACCTAATATTTTCTTTTATTGCTTATGTATGTACACATGTTTTAAAAGTATGTATAAATAAGGAAAACATTTTAATGTGATGTATTTTAAATGTACGTTTGTGCTTTTATGAGTATATTCCTCGAATAAAGCCTTGACTTACTTACTTACACAACAGCATCCAAAGACATTAATCACAAAGGAATGCGTAAATGCAATAATTGTGTACATTGCAATAATGTCATGCAGCAAGACTTTGTAACTCATCCTAGAACTGGAGAGAAAATATGTTTGAAATTCACAGCTGACTGCAACTCTAATTTTGTTATTTACTGTATAAAATGCCAGTGCGGCCTGATGTACATAGGGAAAACCGAAAGAAAACTCAAAATTAGAATAGGTGAGCACAAAAGTGTGATACAAAATCAAAACACCAAATCTAATTTAGCAGCTCACTGGATAACCCATAAACATAACATCTCCCAAGTTCGTTTCATGGTTTTGGAGAAAATTGATAGTAGAGAAGGGTCAGACAGTCGCAAAATCTTATCCCAAAGGGAAGTAATGTTAATCAAAAAGTTTCAAACCATGGAACCTATGGGTCTAAATGACAAGTTGGATTTAGGATGCTTTTTATGAAATGTCTTTAGATTGAATATTGTATCATGTGTAATGTGAAATGACAAATGTGTACTGGGGATACTACATTCATAACATGGAGCACTGAATATGATAGTACTGTTTCATTGCTGTATACCTAATCTGTGCATTATACATACACACAGTTTAATCCTTCACAGATTAAGTCCCTTATAGGTATCGAGGGTTCTAGCCTCAAAGGAGAAACAGATAGTTGTGTTTAGACACTATAGATCGTGAAAGGGGATCTTACATAGCAACAGCACGTACACTATCGTTCTATAGACAATCGGTTTATATTTTGTTATATGGTTACACGACCAATCCGTTTTCGTTTAGTGGTAATAATAGTTACAGATATTTTGCACATTCACATAGTGAATGCGACTCAATTCAGTTTCAAACATCTACGTCCGCTTTGTTATTTCAACATGGCCGACATATCCTCAAACCTCTCTCTATTTCTAATGCGTGAGTCAGGCGTATCGTCGACGCCGGCTGATAAAATTGCCGCGAGAACGGGTAGACACAAGGTGGAAACCCGGAAGAGAGTCGTAAACCTACAGCGTACCGGTCAGACTTTACCGAGAACCTCTAAGGTAAGCGCTCGGTCTAGGGCGCAAAGTCATTGCGACATGTTTGTTTAACAATCCCTCCCAGCAACACTCCTTATATTAATATAAGCACCGTTTGCCCTTTTGTTACAGAAACGCTGCAGTTGATTACGAACAGCAGGTAACAGCACGTTTCCTTCGTTTCACCATGTATCGTTTAAATTCGAACACCCAATAGCGGTTTTAAAACCCAATTTCTTATTCTCCATTAGTGCAATCACTCTAATAAGTTTCACACGGAGAAGTGTATACACCTAAGGTCCAGCAACATCGTGAGTGTTCATTCGTTTTTATTCATCTGCGAATATGCTAGTAATAGCTTTTTGAGCAAGTTTCACTATTAGTGTTCATGTTATGAATATTAACACTACCACGACGGAAAAGTATTTGCAGTCAGAATGTTTTAATCATGATGAATTAGCATTATTCATGTTACCTGCATTAGGATTATTATTATGTAATATCATCAGTGGTCAGATTCATTTGCGTGACATATGGCATCAATGTAACTACTCTGCGGACATTTTGACAGTTATCTTGTGTGTAATTATTGGTGAATCAGGCGGTCCGGTATTTCAAATATTGATAAATTGGTGGTGCACTCAGGAATGAGTAGTGGCATACAAGTAATGTATATATGAATGGAAATTACAGAAAGTTTTAATTGTTTTTTGTACATGATTTCTTACAGAGGCCCCTGAAGAAGGGACGTGGGTCCCGAAATGCATCGGGCCAACCTATTCAACTATCGTCGAATGTTGCTACAATGTGTATATGAATTCTAACATGATGAATGTAATTGAGATTTCATTGCAATGCATGAATGAAATATAGGCAATAGTGAAAGTGAACATGCACAGGTTATTGTGAATTAAAACAATGATCTAAATAAATGTGAAAATCAAGTAAAACGAGTTATAAGTGTGCAACAAAAAAAGTTATTTGAACAATTTGAAAAGGAGGAAATAATTTTATATTAAGCTGTGCGATCGGCAGGGTCGTGATATTCTTATCGCGTACCATTTGTTCCTAATTATTCTTATCATCTCAGGGACAGGCAGCCCTGAGTTACCGATCAGCACGCCGTAGGAGAACTAAACCTTCATCTAAATTAATTAGCGCAGAAAAACATTGATTATTTGGAGTGCCAAGGGCCAATCTCAACTTTCAGTTAATATTAACTTCAGTGACTGCCTACTCTGGCCAGAGCACCCTACAACCGAAATAATGGCGTCATTTGACAGCATAGCAGGCACCACTGAAAATCGTGCTGATACAAAAACGTATACATCAGAACAAGCAACAGAAATCTACGCCCTCATAAAAGCCACGAAATCTTTTGAGTCCCACCAAGGCTCCACCATCCAACAGTTAAAACACCTGGAATTCACCATGCACCGTGAATTGAACCAAAGATTACACACGTCCACATTGATTCAATATCATAAGCACCAACGCATTCCCCGAGGCCTAAGACTCGCGATCAAACCCCTTCTTTTCCGATTACAACACAATAAAACCTTTATGGACAAATGGTATGCGGTATTAAATAAATGCCCTCTAGACCTTATCTTACTTATTGTGGAAGAATTGTCAAAAACAATTAAAGAATTAGAAACTGAAATTTTCAACTTACAGAGAGATTTGTCCAAACGAATGGAAGCAGAAGAGTGGGCAAACGAATTGGAAGTAATCAATAACAAACTGGAAAATTACGAAAAGGATCCACAAGAAAGAAAACTCAGAAAATGTAAACGTGACACTATAGACTACCGTCTAAATGAAGTATATACATGGGCAGAAATGTATGCGCAACGCCGCCCCACATCAAAAAAACAATTCACTTCATCAGACGAAAGTGTAGTCTCAGACGGAGACATTTCTACCTCAAGGGTACCTGTTCAAAGAAAAGAAACAACCGTTACACCCGGTGATTCAACAAACATACCTGTGACACAACAAGCTACAACATCATCTGAGGCTTTTTTAGGACAAAGTCAACAATCAACAAAACCACCAGATTTAACAACCAAACCAAGAGGAAATACACAAAAATCAGGAGAGGAAAAACCAAAAGAAAAAAACCAAACCCAATCTACGGAGCGGGAGAACATAGTCATAAACATTTCATCAACTCAGCTCACTAATCAACAAATGAAAGTTCTCAACAAAGAAGGTCATTTGTCCCTACATACCAATCCAACCTAGCAGAAACTGAAATCGCATTGTATACATTTTTGAGAAATATCAGATTAAGGCATTTCTTTTCCAATATCATCACTGACTGTGAACAACCGGCACCAAAAGAATACATTGAATTGAAACCAAAGAGTACATTAATCGCTCCGGTATCTCACAACTCCATTGATTTATTCGAAAAATTGGTAGTACTAGACATCCACAAGTTGGATTTTTCCTCCAGAAAGACATTCAATTTCTCCAAACAAGAAAAACGAATATTACGACAACTAGCCAATGAAGCTGAACTCACATTTCAACGAGCAGATAAAGGGGGAGCCCTTATCATAATGGACACAGAACATTACAACATTAAAGTCAAAGAACATCTGTCTGATGAAACCACGTATTTACATTTGGATAAAGACCCAACACAGGAAATCATGAAAACTCTGGAAAAAATCTTACAACATGCCCGTGATATGGATTGGATATGGAGCAAAACAGAACAATTCTTAACTAAACAAAATCCAAAGAGGCCACATATGTACATGTTACCCAAAGTACATAAGAATTTATATGATCCATCCTTCAGACCAATAGTCTCAGGAGTAGGATCTCTCTTTGAACCATTGGGTAAATACATAGATTGTTTTCTTCAAAAATTTGTTCTTTGTTGGAAAACCAACATCAAAGATACAGCAGACTTTACAGCAGACTTTCTGAACCATCTGAACAACCTCGATCTCTCAAAAAGTGAACAATGGATGATGTGCACCATTGGCGTTACTGCTTTGTATATGTCAATCCCTTTAAAAGAAGGCATTGAAGCAACTGAATGGGCACTTCTACAACTAGAAGACCTGGGTGCCAACAAGATCTTGATACTAGAACTTCTAACATTTTGTCTCCAACATAGCTACTTTAGATTCAAAGAAGATTTCTATTTACAAATCAATGGAACAGGCATGGGGTTCGGGGGAGCCCCAACCTACGCGAATATATTTATGGCTCAATTTGAGGAACTACACATTTTGTCAGACATCAAATGGGAAGAAAATCTTGTGATGTACAAAAGATTTATAGACGATATTTTTCTAATTTGGAATGGCCCATCACAAGCTTTGGAACAAAACATAGAAGAACTGAATGAAAGAAGCTCGAGAAATAAATTCACACACTTGATCAGCGAAAAGGAAATATCGTTTCTGGATGTAAAGATAACGAGAAGGGCATCAGAGTTATCAACTCAAACATTTGTAAAACCCACCGATCGCAATAACACTTTACTATATCAAAGTTTCCATTCTCCAAAATTGATTGAAAATTTACCTTTCTGCCAAATGTTACGTAGTAAAAGAATTTGCTCTACACCTGAAGCCCATGAAGAGGATCTACACAGACTAAAGAAAAAGTTTAAAGAAAAGAGGATGTCCCCAGAAATGTATAGACAAGGCAGAAGCAAGAGTTAAAATGATTGACCTGGAAACACTGCTAAAAAGCAAGAAGAAATCTGCAACTACCACTCGAAGCGTATTCGTATCTCAGTTTTCGACCAAAGCGATCAACATCAGAAAAATTATTACAAAACGATGGGAATTACTTCAAAATTATGAGGACTTCAATAACATCTTTCAGCTAAAACCCATATTTACCTATACAAGAAGTCGGAACTTACAAGAACAACTCAAAATCACAACAGCATCCAAAGACATTAATCACAAAGGAATGCGTAAATGCAATAATTGTGTACATTGCAATAATGTCATGCAGCAAGACTTTGTAACTCATCCTAGAACTGGAGAGAAAATATGTTTGAAATTCACAGCTGACTGCAACTCTAATTTTGTAATTTACTGCATAAAATGCCCGTGCGGCTTGATGTACATAGGGAAAACCGAAAGAAAACTCAAAATTAGAACAGGTGAGCACAAAAGTATGATACGAAATCAAAACACCAAATCTAATTTAGCAGCTCACTGGATAACCCATAAACATAACATCTCCCAAGTTGGTTTCATGGTTGTGGAGAAAATTGAAAGTACAGAAGGGTCAGACAGTCGCAAAATCTTATCCCAAAGGGAAGTAATGTTAATCAAAAAGTTTCAAACCATGGAACCTATGGGTCTAAATGACAAGTTGGATTTAGGATGCTTTTTATGAAATGTCTTTAGATTGAATATTGTATCATGTGTAATGTGAAATGACAAATGTGTACTGGGGATACTACATTCATAACATGGAGCACTGAATATGATAATACTGTTTCATTGCTGTATACCTAATCTGTGCATTATACATACACACAGTTTAATCCTTCACAGATTAAGTCCCTTATAGGTATCGAAGGTTCTAGCCTCAAAGGAGAACCAGATAGTTGTGTTTAGACACTATAGATCGTGAAACGGGATCTTACATAGCAACAGCACGTACA
This sequence comes from Lissotriton vulgaris, assembly GCF_964263255.1. Taxonomy (NCBI): domain Eukaryota; kingdom Metazoa; phylum Chordata; class Amphibia; order Caudata; family Salamandridae; genus Lissotriton; species Lissotriton vulgaris. The sequence continues at coordinate 1,949,041,991 of NC_141693.1, forward strand.
CTATCGTTCTATAGACCATTGGTTTATATTTTGTTATATGGTTACACGACCAACCCGTTTTCGTTTAGTGGTAATAATAGTTACAGATATTTCGCACATTCACATAGTGAATGCGACTCAATTCAGTTTCAAACATCTACGTCCGTTTTGTTATTTCAACATGGCCAACATATCCTCAAGCCTCTCTCTATTTCTAATGCGTGAGTCAGGCGTATCGTCGACGCCGGCTGATAAAATTGTCGCGAGAACGGGTAGACACAAGGTGGAAACCCGGAAGAGAGTCGTAAACCTACAGCGTACCGGTCAGACTTTACCGAGAACCTCTAAGGTAAGCGCACGGTCTAGGGCGTAAAGTCATTCCGACATGTTTGTTTAACAATCCCTCTTAGCAACACTCCTTATATTAATATGAGCACCTTTTGCCGTTTTTTACAGAAACGCTGCAGTTGATTACGAACAGCAGGTAACAGCACGTTTCCTTCGTTTTACCATGTATCGTTTAAATTCGAACACACAATAGCGGTTCTTAAAACCCAATTTCTTATTCTCCATTAGTGCAATCACTCAAATAAGTTTCACACTGAGAAGTGTATACACCTAAGGTCCAGCAACATCGTGATTGTTCATTCGTTTTTATTCATCTGCGAATATGCTAGTAATAGCTTTTTGAGCACGTTTCACTATTCGTGTTCATGTTGTGAATATTAACACTACCACGACGGAACAGTATTTGCAGTCAGAATGTTTTAATCATGACGAATTAGCATTATTCATGTTACCTGCATTTGGATTATTATTATGTAATATCATCAGTGGTCAGATTCATTTGCGTGACATATGGCATCAATGTAACTACTCTACGGACATTTTGACAGTTATCTTGTGTGTAATTATTGATGAATCAGGCAGTCCGGTATTTCAAATATTGATAAATTGGTGGTGCACTCAGGAATGAGTAGTGGCATACAAGTAATGTATATATGAATGGAAATTACAGAAAGTTTTAATTGTTTTTTGTACATGATTTCTTACAGAGGCCCCTGAAGAAGGGACGTGGGTCCCGAAATGCATCGGGCCAACCTATTCAACTATCGTCGAATGTTGCTACAATGTGTATATGAATTCTAACATGATGAATGTAATTGAGATTTCATTGCAATGCATGAATGAAATATATGCCATAGTGAAAGTGAACATGCACAGGTTATTGTGAATTAAAACAATGATCTAAATAAATGTGAAAATCAAGTAAAACGAGTTATAAGTGTGCAACAAAAAAAGTTATTTAAACAATTTGAAAAGGAGGAAGTAATTTTATATTAAGCCGTGCGATCGGCAGGGTCGTGATATTCTTATCGCGTATCATTTGTTCTTAATTATTCTTATCATCTCAGGGACAGGCAGCCCTGAGTTACCGATCAGCACGCCGTAGGAGAACTAAACCTTCATCTACATTAATTAGTGCAAAAAAACATTGATTATTTGGAGTGCCAAGGGCCAATCGCAACTTTCAGTAGATATTTGTAGCATGCCATTCCACGGGCCTGGCACTCAACGTTCATATGTGGCGCCTGTAGCTGAAACATGCTGTGGGAAATGCCACCAAATGAACGTGTTGGTCTTTCTCAGTTCACAACATTTGACCCCGGGGTTCATCAAGTCTGAAAGCTGGACAACAGTTATCCCTTGATGAGCAGCCTTCTGTTTCCCGGGGTGTTACAAGAAGAGGATGTGGCATAACGCCCAGAGCTCGACTGTAAAGCTGGGGAAGCAGGTTCGAGCAGTAGCATAGATCAATCAGCCACGTCAGTCACTGCAGAGTGCGCAGCCGGCCACACCGCACACCCTCTCACATTTTCCACAAACTGTTCCTTTTGACTGATATGTCACTTACTATGCAGCGCCGGAATGTGCATAATGTTGCAATCGGAATGGATTTCCATTTACTTTGTCCTAAATAACAGACTTGAGATCTGGACACCGACTGTCAAAGTTATTTGCAAAAGCTCATCTTCCGGGGCCCCAACCTGTGCCTCAGTACCCATCATGCACTCCAATACATGGACCTGCGCATGCCAGTGGCGTAACGAAACTTGAGGGGGACCCCCTGCAAAGCACATGGAGGCCCCCCCCGCGGCAGCACGGCCCACCATGTACACTTTTCCCTACCACCCAGAAATCTAGCATATTTTGATTTGAAACCTCCAACATTTAAATAAAAATTGCCTCTATATTGTCTTTCTGTAAGTTCCAGTGAGAAAGTGGGAAACACTCTCAACATACACGCTATGCCATTTGCAACCATACTGTCAAAATGTGTTTGATGTTCTGCGAGTCAGCCGAAGGATGGCAAGGGAGTTAATCATTAGGGTTGCATTGGTGAGGCAATAGCTCAGAGATGTATTGCTGAATTTCTTTAAGTATTTTATGAAATTCTTGGCCAACAGATCACTGTTTGGGAGCAGATAGGAGAGGCTATTCTGTTTATCTAGTGGATCTTCTTGGCAAAGTGAGTGGTTGCTCTGTAGTGTTTGAGCTGATTTGTAGTGCTAATCATTGAACAAGAAGCAAGGTGCAGCTTCAGGAAACCCCTCAACCCATTTGTAGCTTCCCACGAAGCAGTACTTAGTTCTTGGCTTTTATGATTTCCAACTTGCCTGCCGCCCTGCCCCATTTCCTTTTCCTTCCTTGCTCCCTCTAGGTCTCATGACAGTGACACACTGGCTACGTCACCGGTTCGTAGTAACCTTAGCTTAGTGGCTGCAGCTCTTTGACTCACTCAATCACACTCGAGAGCCACTCATTGACAAGATGCAGGCTTGGTGAGGCCTTCAGAGTGTTGCAGGCTGGATAGGAACCACTGCGGAGTCTCATGCCCGGCTAAACTACAGAGTAACACCCTCCGGTTCACTGACAGCACATCTGCCAGTCTCCCACTGATGTCCTACATTATTTACGAGTCTCACAGATTCAAAAGTAGCACTCCCCCCGCCTCACTGACTCGCTGCAATAACTCCCGGCCTCTTGGTATGGCTGATGGTTTGCACCTCTTTGAGTCTCGCACACACTTGCACCACAGCTGTCCTAGGCCTCACTCACTCCTGCACTCCAATGCTCAGAGGCAGTTTAATTTGCGTCATGTGCTAGTGCTATATGAACATGTGCCCTGCACAGGCCGACTAGTCAAGTATCTATGAAGCCATCCTGCAGCACTGGCTTCCCTCAGCTACTTATAACAAGATATATTTGTGGGCAGTCAGCACGTTTGCCAACCAAGGACCCGCAAAAACAATTCGGTACAAACACACACACAAAAAAACCTAACGCCTCATTAAACACTGGCGCATTTATCTATCTCCAAGTAGAACAGGCATCCGTCACAGGGTACAACGAGCTATCAATGTGAAAACTCACCATACTGAATGCTCACCTTCAACAAACATATAGCACCAGACTACCGTGAAAACGCATGGAAAGGCACAGATTCCCTCGTTACTGAAAGCTGCTGAGATGCCATGTTAAAGGAAGATTGGGCGCTATACAGGTGCCATGATGAACAGTATAAATAATGGATCTCATTCGCTATCACGGAGCTCAGAGATGGGACACAGGCGCTACAGTGTGACACCTGAAGGGCTACACTGGACAGAGTGACTTGAAGGCTGATGATGACTCCGTCCCGGTAAACACAGGATCTGTGGTTTCTTCTGCCCAATTTCACCTAATCTGCCCATGGTCTAGCTTTTTGCTTAAATGCTATAAAGTGAACAGTCTGTCTCTCCTAGCTGTTGAGTAATGGCTGCTATTACCCATTTCAAAAGGGTATCAATTTTGCCCACAGTGGAAAGATAAAAGGCGGAGTAAGCATTGGAATCTGTTATCAAGGTCTACAGAATCAGACGTAGTAATCCGCTGCTGACCCGTCCTCTAGGGTTTTCATCCTAAAGAGGAAGGCCTTCAGAGTTCACTCTCTCTCTGCCGCAAACGCCCCAAACCAGGAAGGGCTGAAGGCCTCGCACTGAAGGCGAGTCCTCACAGTAACTCTTGTTGTCCTTAACACCCAGAGATGGTCGCCCACAGCCACAGTCGGGTACAAGCAGAGCAGACATCTTAATGTCAATAAACACCCTTTTTGGTACAAGACAGATTACAGGAATGGTGATAGCCTCATGTTCTCTTGAGTCCCAGTCTATGACTCTAGCTGCAGTAGCAGTACCCCTCAAAAGGTAAAGCGACAGAAAATATATGACATACTCAGTGCATAAATATAGGCGTTTTATCACCTGCATTATCCCCGTTTTTATCACGAGTACTAAAAACCCCTAATGGCCTTAGTTTGATCCCGACAAAACCTTGAAACTTAAGCACAGTACCTTTCCAAACACATGCCCTACACTGCGTAGCATGCAACCCATGTAGGAAAACACTTGGGGTCCTTGGCTGCTGGTTCAATTATAAAATACACTTATAATCATGAGTCTCTGGGCCTCTAAGGCATCTTGGCCCAGAGCCACTACACCTGCTTCACCAACTGAGTCTACCCTTCAGATTACTACATAGGTCAAACTCGGAGATGGGCTATGGAGTATATGAGCAAAGTATACCCCGTCTACCTCAAACATCATTGTAACGTTAGCCATCATTACAAATGGGTTCACCCTTCTCAAATAAACAAATAAAAAAATGTGACTGTTTCTCACCAATGACTTCTGATCATTGAAAAACAACTTGCATTCATATGACTCTTGGTGAAAGGAAGGCGGTAGCTGTGCTATGTGATGGAAAGTATACTGATCATGCATTATGGTGTGGTGCTCTTTACACTGGTGTGTCTTCATCTCTTTTGTGAACTAGAGTAGGGTTGGGGCAGGCCTGCTGGATACGGGGTTATCTTTCCATCTCTTGGGTGCATCGTTGGAAAAGGCCTGCCTTGTATCTACTTTCTGGTGCTTTTCAGTCTCCAGTCTAACCGTGCTGATAGTGTCTTGAATGTGGGTATGCCGAGAGCCATCAGAAATGGTGAGTTTGTCAGCAGCAGCCAGATAGGTAGGTGGGGTTGCTGGTTGAGATAGCTTCGTAGATATTCATGCAAATTAAATGAAGAAAGAAGGATCAGATTTACTGGCAATTCTAAAGTCATTAAGAAAAAGATGTAGGTCGGAATTGGTAGCAGTCAAGAGTGAGTTATACTGATAAACTAACAAAGAAAAGCAGATTTCCTCACAAAAACTATTGCCACTCTAACCCACACACAGTTTTACTCACGTCATAGGCAGCCGTTTCTGCGCCGAGGCTTGCCTTGCACACTAACGTTCTACTGCAGGGCCCTAGGGTCACCGTATCACTGCATGACTCGTCACGAGACGCACTCAACTGACCTGAGGCCTGGCTGGGGGCCTGCTGCTGCCAGGCCTGGCGTCGCGAGGCGAGCGGATGGGCAGAAGGCAGGCAGGGCAGCTGAGGTGGGGGGCAGCCAGCGCAAGCCAGGCTAGCCAGGTAGGGGCGAAGGGGCCGGGCAATTTAAATTATTGCAAATAAAGGCACCCCGGTGATGGACTTTGGACAGTCCTGACCTGAGCATGCGTGGCTTTCTATGTCTTCTCTTCTCTGCTCTGCTGAGTGCCAGCTCATTGCGCAATGCGCATGTGTTGTCCCTGCTGTCCCCCGACAAATGTAATGAGGGCCCACCAGCCAGCCCCCCTGCCTCCGCCCCCCCCACGGCGCGCATACGCGTCCCGGAAGGTGGAAAGTGAAAGTCAGGAGCAGTTTGAGGAGTAAACAACACCCACCCTGTCCCGCCGCCATTGATTTAGAGCCTGCTCAAGATCCTCAGGACCCCGGCCGGGGCCCGCGCCCAAGCTCTATTTATAATTGCCTCAGGGGGGCCCAGGCAGGGGTCTGTCCCCGCTGACCGGCCCGCCCCCATCCATCCAAAATGTAATAAGCGCGCAACATGATCAAGACTCACCGTGTCACCTGCCCGGCCGGGGCCCGCCTACCATTTGTATCAATTCCAGCAGGGGCCCCGGCTGGCGGGACCCCGCACCCGCCACCATTCCCTGCTGCAGCCTGCCAGCCTCACGGCCCCGGCCGGGGCCCGCACCATTCCTGCAGCTAAACTGCTGCCAGCCTCTGCCTCATGGGCCCCGGCCGGGGCCCCGCACCATTCCCTGCCGCAGCTGAGCTGCTGCAGTGCCAGCCTCTGCCTCACAGGCCCCTGCCGGGGCCCGCGCAGTGCTTTATTTTGACGGACGGACCATCCATAATTAAAATCAATAATGAATGTCAATCAATGTGCATGCATCATTACAGTGAGGGGCCGAGCGCGGGCCCCTCCCCGCAACACGGGGGCTGCGGGGGCTTGTGTTACGTAGGAACTTGTCTTCTTGGATGATGGGCTAACTGAATGGTTAAGGCGCCTGATGTAATGTTTGGGGACTGCAGATTTGCAGTCTAGTGGTTGCGCACGCAGACGTGCGCTAGCGCGGACGTGATACGTTACGTCCACGCGATATATAAATAAAGGAGGCGAGGTCACGGAGTTAGTCCGAACCACGCAGAATGACTAACAAGTGTCCCGGGTCCCGTTAGTTATGCGCAGTGTGGTCAGCGCTGCGCCTTACAATATCAGAGGCCCGACAATGGCGACGAGGGCCTAATGAGCCCATGCTGTGCAGGGAGCGGCGATCTCACATGCGCCACTGCCACGGAATCACGCACCCGACCTCTGCAGGCCCCACACGTGGCTGCCAGTGACGAGGCTGTCGGCCCCGAAATAGAGCGACGGCGCACACCTGGACACCTCGCAGGCTGCCCTCACAGCGGCGCCGGCGCCGAAGGGAGCGACGGCAGCCAGCATGTGGCCCTGATGCAGGCGGCAGGGCGCACTCACCACGGTCCAGGTACCAGCACAGTGCCGTCCTGAGAGGCAGAGGCCGACCCTGAGATTCCCTCGCAATTCAGAAGGGCGCGCCTCAGGAGCCCACGGACTATCTACTCCTGCCAGGAGCTCGCTCCAACGTACCTCAGCAGCCCGCGCAGCGATTCAGGCCAAGGGGAGCCCAAGACTTGCGACTCCCACCCCTGCGCACCTACAGTGCAGCGGCTAGCCACTAAACACCATCATGGCGACCATCCCGCCCATTGAACCATTTGTGGTCGACGGGGCCCCAGCGTCTTTGGCCCCACGATGGAAGGACTGGACGGAGAGGCTACAATTTTACTTTGAGGGGGCAGGTACAGCGCAAGAAAGGCGCAGGGCACTCCTTCTACATCTCGAAGGAAAGGACATTCATCGGATCTATAAGACCCTGGTGGAGGCCACCCCTCATACCTATGTCACGCTTCTCAACGCGCTCAATGCACATTTTGAGCCGATGGCCAGTAAGGACTATGAGCGTTTCATCTTCAGGCAGGCGCGTCAGGAAGCGGAGGAATCCCTTGACTCATTCCATGTTCGTTTGAAGGAATTAGCGAGCACGTGCGGTTTCTGCGACGAGCAAGAAGAAATTCGCGGCCAGATTATTCAAGGCTGTTACTCCTCCAACCTCAGGGTGAAGATCCTCCAGGAGGATGGGAAACCACTGGCGGACATTTTAAAACTAGGCCGGTCTAAAGAGTTATCCCAGGCGAGAGCTTCGCATATGGAAGCAGCACTCCACAGACCGATCAAGACGGAGCAAGTTCATGTGGCCGAGCAAATCAATGTAGTGCGGCCCAAACAACGCCCCGTTGGGAGAGGAAGACCGCCGGAACACCGAAAAGAATGTGGATACTGTGGAGGCGCGCCACACAGGGCACAGGATTGCCCAGCGCGAGGGAGAAAGTGCGGGTCATGCGGGCGCATGAACCATTTTGCATCTGTATGCAGATCTTCCAAGCAAAAGCCTGAAGCCGCCCATGCTGTAAGGGAGGACCCAGAGAGTGAAGACATGGACGACGACGCTAATAGCTATCCGGTGCACTATGTGTTTGCCATAGACCAGCTGCAGAGGAAAAAACGGCGGCTTCCGAAGTGCAGAATAATGATACAGCACCAAGAGGTGAGAGCAACGATCGACACAGGGGCCTCGATCGAACTCATGGCGGCAAACGTCTACAACCAACTGCGAGACAAGCCGACGCTGAAAGCAGCCAAGATCAGAGTCTTTGCCTATGGACAAAAGACACCTATACCGCTAATCGGGTGCTTCCAAACGGATATACAACACCAAGAAAAGAAGACACCGTCAACCATCTATGTCACCAAAGAAGGAAGTGGGATGCTACTCAGCGGCCCAACAGCCGAGGAACTCCACCTGATATCCTTCGCCATGGCGGTATTGGAAGAAGAACTGGACACGATCCTTGAAGAATTTGAAGACGCCTTCAAGGGCATTGGATGTCTCCGTGGAAAAGAAGTATCTTTACACATTGACCGGCCCATTCAGCCTGTGGCTCTTTGGCATAGACAAATAGCATTCCACCTAAGGAAAAAGGTGGAACAAGAACTGGAGACCCTCGAAAAACAAGGCATAATTGAGAAGGTCAGTGGGCCCACCCCATGGGTGTCGCCGATCGTGGTAGCGCGTAAACCCAAACAGCCAGGACAGGTCCGCATCTGCGTCGACATGCGCCTGCCCAACGCAGTAGTGAGAAGGGAAAGACATTTAACACCTACCATAGACGATATCCTCTGAGAACTCAATGGAGCAAAGTGGTTCTCCAAAATGGACCTACGGTCAGGGTATCATCAACTACCCCTACACCCGGACTGCCGATACATCACCACTTTCTCCACTCATGTAGGGCTCCGGCGCTATCGACGACTCAATTTCGGAATATCAAGCGCCGCCGAAGTCTTCCAAAATACGATTCGAGAGGTCCTGAGCGGGCTCACAGGAGTCCTAAACGTCAGCGACGATCTGCTAATATACGCTAACACCGTGGAGGAACATCACCAGAGGCTAAGAAGCGTATTACAAAGGATTAAGGACTCAGGCCTTACGCTGCATCGGAAAAAATGTAAATTCCTACAGAGCAAAATCAGCTTCTTCGGATACACCTTTTCCGACAAGGGAGTGGCCCCTGACCCTGAAAAAGTGAGAGACGTGCAAGCAGCCCCAGCGCTGACCACCATATCGGAGGTTCGGAGCTTCCTGGGGTTGGTGAATTTCTGCGGGCGGTTCATCCCAAACCTGTCCAATCTCACCAGACCACTATGGGAGCTCACCAAGTCCACCACCCCCTGGCAGTGGGAAGAAGAGCTGGAGCTAGCATTTCGAAACACCAAGGCGGCCCTGTCAGCTAACACGACCCTCTCCTACTTCGACCCTGCCAAAGCAACCAATATAGCTGTAGACGCCAGCCCGTATGGACTAGGAGCGGTGCTAACACAGAGCCAAGGTGGTGAGGACTGGGCGCCCATAGCCTATGCAAGCCGATCGCTAACCGAGACCGAACAACGCTATTCCCAGATTGAGAGAGAGGCCATCGCAATCCATTGGGCCTGCAGGCACTTCCATGTGTACGTCTATGGACATCCATTCACTGTCTCCACCGACCATAAGCCTCTACTTCCCCTATTCAGAGGATCAGTATCTAAACCTCCACCCAGGATCGAGAAGTGGATCCTGCAACTTCAAGAGTATGATTACAAACTGGAGTTCAAGCCTGGTGCAACCAACCCGGCCGACTACCTCTCCAGGCATCCGAGAGCGGCAACCACCCAGGAAAAAGAAGATGCCGAAGAAACAGAGGAATATGTGAGAATTATCCTCGAGCGGTCAAGACCCCTACCCATGGGCATCGACATGATCGTAGAGGCGACCCGCAGTGATTAAGTTCTCCAGCTAGTGATAACCGCCATGCGACAAAACGACTGGAGAACACTCCAAGTATCACTCAACCAGAGGACTCCTGAAGCCAAGCGTGCTCTGGAAACCATCCTTAAGGTAAAGGATGAACTGTCAGTGGACAGTCAAGGATGCCTCCTCAGAGGACCAAGAATTGTAATGCCAGCAAGTCTAACACAACAGGCAATTGAACTAGCTCACCGTGGCCACCAGGGAATGGTGAAAACGAAAAGCAGACTCAGAGCAAAAGTGTGGTTTACGGAAATGGACACTAGAGTCGAGCAGATGGTCAAGGGGTGCCGCTGGTGCCAAGCGGCAGGTCCACCCGAACCACCACCCCCGGTGATCACCGAAGATAACCCGGAAAAGCCCTGGGAACGAGTGAGTGCCGATTTCGGGCATCTCCTGGATGGCCGCTACATGCTCGTTGTCATCGACGATCTGACCAAGTATCCAGAAGTGGAAATAATAACATCACTGGCTGCCAAAAAGGTAACGGCAAAAATTTGAGAAAATCATTGCCACCCACGGCATTTTCGAACAGGTCAAGACCGACAACGGACCGCCATTCCAAAGTCAAGAGTTTGCCGACTATCTCCAGGAGTGGGGAATCCAGCACAAGAAAATCACCCCCAGATGGCCTCAAGCCAACGGTGAGGTAGAGAGGTTTATGAGGACCCTCAACAAAGTCATCCGGATTGCCCACGCTGAAGAAGCACCGCTGGAAAGGGCCATATACACGTTCCTGAGGGAATACCGGCTCACGCCCCATCGCACAACCACAGCCGCCCCGGGGCCATCAGCAATGGGTAGAATAGTCCCAGACACCATTCCCCATCATCACACCTGGACCCCAACCGAAGCAAAATCCTGGCAAACCCTGCTCAACAGAAAACGCTCAAATGAATACGCCAGTGTCAGACGCCGAGCCAAGGAATCATCCATCTGGGAAAGAGATCGAGTCTATGTGAGAGACCGATACCCAGGGAGCAAGTTCAGGCTCCCGTTCGAACCCAGACCCTGGACAGTCACACGCCGGTCAGGTACAATGGTAACAGCTCAACGCGATGGAGAAACCGTCACACGCAATGTGTCCTTCTTCAAGCGGGCCTCCACCCCATCCGAAGATCAGTCCAGTCAGGAACCGGACAGAGGGACGCCAAGCCCGACAACACCCAACACCAGTTCCACGGCGAGTGTGCATGGATACACCGCGGAACGATCCGTGGTGAGCCCGTCGGAGTCTGAGAGGCCCAGCACTGAGAGTCCCCACCACTCCGGGGATGGGCTGTCACCAACCCCAGCCCGACAAGACATTCCACCGAGAATACTGTTTCGAGGAGAGGCCGCAGGCTATGGGCTGAGGAGAAACCCAGCCCCCTCTTCGCAGCTGGTGGACTTTGCTGTAGGCTGAGACTGTGATGCCTGATCATCAGACTGGTAACAGGCCTGCCGGACACTTTTGGTTTTTCTTCACCTGTCCAGATGAAGCATAGTGTTCTTTAATAGACTATCTGATGTGTTTTTTTTTGGTTTAATAAAGGTTGAAAGGAGTGTAATGTTTGGGGACTGCAGATTTGCAGTCTAGTGGTTGCGCACGCAGACGTGCGCTAGCGCGGACGTGATACGTCACGTCCGCGCGATGTATAAATAAAGGAGGCGTGGTCACGGAGTTAGTCCGGACCAAGCGGAATGACTAACAAGTGTCCCAGGTCCCGTTTGTTATGCGCAGCGTGGTCAGCGCTGCGCCTTACAATATCAGAGGACCGACACCTGATGCTTTAAATTTTTTTTTTTACTAAGCTACGCAGTCACGAACATCGGGCTTTGCTTGACATAGTAAATTCTGAAATACATTTTGGTGTCGGTGCTCCGTCAAAAAGGGACGCAACCCCCACGCAAAATGCTAGTCAATTTGGGCCATTCTTTCTGCCTGCATCAATCTGAATGCAAAACGCATTCATATTCATATGTCAGCGCGCCCAGTGCTTTTTATAATGGCTCTAGAAGGAGGCACACACCTTTGACAAGTTTGTAAACAGGTTGATACTTTTGTGAGCTAATATCCGTCACAGACCAATGGTGTTTTTTTTCATGCGTTAAATGCTGCAGTATTCTCCTTGCTGGGATGTATATTGTTCCTTTGTATGACGAGCTCCCGGCAATAAAGTCTATTTACTTGAACACAAAAAAAACATATTGCTGAGTTTCCAATTATATTGTCTTTGTGAATTATTCCCGAAGTTTCCGCTAAGAGGAGTGCGATGCTGGATCTCCCTTTCAGGTTTCTATGGCAACAGCAGGAAGTAGAATCTGTCAGGGCCTCACCCTGCCCCTGGGCACACTCGGGCCTCGCCCTGCCCTGCCCTGCCCCGCCCCGGCTCACGAGAAGCCAGGATGGAACAAACTGCAAATAGGTATCAACTTTAGGCAGCCGCAAGGGGAGTGGACAAGGGCTCCCTCGCAGGACCGTGCTGACATGCAGCTCGATGGGTCAATGCACTGACTGCCAAGGCTTTTGCTTGTTAAACCATACTTCTGCAGATTGTTTAAAGCCCTGACCTACCTGGAGCACGTGAATGATTGTAAGGGAGGGGCAGGGACGAAGAGCAGAGAATGGGGTGGACGAGCGGGGTAGAGACACAAGAATGACATTAAAACCAGCAAGACACAAGGATAAAAAAATATATATCCATAAGGAAAGACAAATGGTTTGCACAAAGTGAAACCACAAAACCAGTATAAATTGCATCTTACCTGCTTAAATTGTGTGATTTTAGGCAAACATTTTATTTAACCATTATAAAAGCACTTTAAAAAATGTGAGTTCAGAGCACCTGTTCTACAAAATCCGATTGTGTTTCACTGACAACTACAAGTGGGCAAAGGTTCCCCTCCCGCCCAATCTGAGCCACGCATGTGTCATTGGAATGCTTTTCCAACTCTGCACTGCACCAAGGACAAATTTTCATAATACACTGAGATGGCGAAACTAATTTGCATGGCCGATGCTTGTTTTTTTATCCTTTACTAAAAGTCGAGCAAGGATCGACCTAAAAATAGAACAAAAAGGATTTTAGGGACCATTACAGACCCTCCCACTAGATGGCAGAATAAGGCACAGCGCATGAATCCAGAAATTATTCAAGCAACAAAACTACACTGACTGGTAAACTGTTATAGCCCAGTAAAGGATATGGCTATGACTGCGATACTGGTCGACTGGACTTGTGATGGGACCGAGAGGCAGTGTACCCTGTGGTCAAGGCTGACTCCTCCCCCCCCCCCCCCCCCGCCCCCCTCCACCTTCTCTGACTGAGGAGTAGCCACAGGAAGACTCCTGTTGACCACATTGCATCCACAGTATTCTTAAGCATCATTTATTCCTTGATTCAGGACCTCTACCATAGGAACCCGCAGCAAAGGATAAGTGTCTGGAACTGACTTCTTTCCCTGATGAGGTAACTTTCTGAGGACCTAACATGTCCCTCACTGGCTCGCTGTTGGAGTTGGTTGCCCAAAGTAACTGACCACAAATCAACTGCCCAGAGTATTTGCTCAAAGTTTTTAAGTGTCAGAAATGTTCTCAGATATTGTAAGAGTGAGACCATACTGAGAACATGGTCTACGAGTCTGTCAATACAAACTCCACAGCTCTATGCTGGCTTTACTGACTGCTAAGAAGTTTCATATCAAACTTCTCTGCATTATAAGCCGACACTGACAAAAGTCTATATTTCTGTTTCGCAGTTCTACTGTTCTAAACTATTGCGAAAGTATTTTGAACACTAAAGCATATTTTGCTGCCTTACAAAACAATTCCTAGTGCGTTTAAAAAGTATTGCTACTTTTAAACTTACTTACCTGCAACTGAAGTATAACTTTTTATACAAAACAATTGGTCTTACATTCCTGTAATGCCCCTATATTCAGTATTTAGGGGCACCCCTGAACCTTGACCTTCAGATTCCTGTGATCAAAGAAGATAAAGGGCGAAGACGCAATGCAGCTAATCATGGGAGACTAAACTGGGGGCGTGTCCAATGCGGGTAGCTACGGCCTGGTTAAAGGAGCGTCGGAGTAGGACCAATAGAAAATTGAAGATACCAGAAGAAAATCCGGATGGGGGCGGGTCTAAACGAAGGAGGCACCAAATCATAGGGCCAATGAAATTGCAAACATCGTAGTGAAGACCTCGTTTCTTCCTGACGTCGAAGATCAGTCGTGTAGCGTTCTAGTTGTCACGTCACGTTGACGTGACGCACGGCGGCCATGTTGGCGCCGGATATGCGCGCGCATCATTAGCGCGCTGTACAAGCACCGGAGCAGAGCGCCGGCCGGCGCTCCTCGGACGAGCTCATTTAATATATAAATAAACGTGCACAGTACTGCCACCACTGCCTCAGTGTCATCATTGAGTAACTTTACAGTGGCGACGAGGTCGGGACGACGACCAGACCGACGCTGGGAGCACAGGAAGGAGCACCAACCACGTGGCTCCCACGAGGCACAGGGACACCAGGCCCATCCAGCACCAGCAAGGTACACCTGGAGCAGCAAGGGTGGGGACACTCCGCAAACGACCCCAGTGAACGCACAGAGGCAGTGAGGTACCCGAGGAGCGTGGCAGTGCCACAACACAGCAGTAAAGCGGCATAAAGGCCAGAGAGACAGCAAATCCCCACAGCAGCCATAGCACACGAGCCAACCTCCGGCATAACCACGCACAGGGAGCGCTGCGCTGGCTACTAAAGAGGAGGAAGGGGGGTCTAGCGACAAGAGCCCCCAGAGGAACAAGCACACAGGAGAAGAAAACAGCACCCCAGGCAGCCCCCCAGGAAAAATCGCTGACGGGACAGGCGGTAAGGAAGTGAAGATGAGTACCCCGGCGGGATACGCAATAGCACCGGTACAATTCCTACCGAAGCCCGGAGAGCCTCTAATGAAGTGGGAGGACTGGAAGGAGTATATAGATAACTTTATAGGGGTCCTAGAAGATGAAAACGAAGAAAAATTCACCCCCCAGAGAAAGAAACGGATCCTATTATTAAATCTAGGACCAGAAGGACTGAGAATATATAAGGGTCTAGTACCAAAAAAGAGAGAAGATACAGACAAAGATGTATATGCACACGCGGTGGAGGACCTGGACGAAAGGTATCGGCCCACCATGTGTGTGTCAGTGGATAGATATAACTTCCAGCAAAGGAAACAAAAGGCGGGAGAAACCATCGAAGAGTATGTAGCAGCATTGAGAAAACTGGCAGCCACGTGCAAGTACGCGCTGTGGGAGGATGAATTCATAAAAGACCAGGTGGTCATGCATACCACGAGTGCAAATGTACAGGACAAATTGTGGGCGAGTGGTGATACCACGCTTAAAGATGTGTTGGTGATAGTGAAGAGAGCAGAACTTGCAAAGAGATGCGCCAATGCAACCAAGAAAGAGGTAGCCACTCCCACCATGGTGAACAGAATACAGGAGGAAGATCACCGTAAAGACCAAAGACACAACCAACCACTAACCAAAGGAAGCAGCAGATGGCAAGGGAAACCGGCGAGCAGTGAGAACAAGAAAACGTGCTACAGATGCGGAAGCTGGTCCCATGAAGCCCATGACAGAAAATGTCCAGCATTTCGGGCCAAATGCCTACACTGTGGCATCATAGGTCACTTCGAGAAGGTATGTCGGAAGAAACAGCAGAAGGGAATGGTGAAATACGTGGACCAGAGTGAAGAAGACCCCGAGGAAGTCACGGAGGAAGAAGTGGTCACCGTCTTATGCATATACGATCAAGTGTTGAGCGTGGACAGCAAGATATCTACCAAACCAGTCCTAGACTTGTCCATAGGCGGCATCACCATCACAGTTGTGGCAGACACGGGATCCCCGTTCACCATCGTGCAAAGAGCAGTGTGGGAAGAAGAATTCCAACCCAAGTTAGGCCCAGAACTGTAAGTGACTGATCTTGGGTTTGGTAAAAGGGGGAGATATGTAGCGTTCTAGTTGTCACGTCATCCATATCCACGCCTTCTGAAGACCATCGTCCCCACCTCATTATCTTGTTGCACCTGGCCATGCGGTCCTGCGACCACACATTCCCATCGCTGAGCAGAGCCGCTCGATCATATACTTCCTTGACTTGCAAGGGTTTGCTATATTTGCTATCTCCTTTTCTTTGTAATGTGGCTAGTTTTACTCTTACCCACTCTCCTCTTTCCAATTGAGTGTCCTTCACGTTCCTGCGTTTGTTGTAGTTGTTGGTGTATATGGCTTGTGCTCTTTCCAGATTGGCCCTTACTACGGCCGGAGACCACTCACTGGTTACCACCTTCTCCTTCCAGACCCTGTTGTCATGCGTGAAGGGCTCACGTCCTCTCAATATTTGAAATGGGCTGTACCCCGTACCTGTGGGGGTTATTCTGTAGGCCCATACCATATTCTCCAACGCTCTCTTCCAGTCTTTGTTGTTAGAAATGGCCGCTTGTATGGCTCCCATCACTACTCTGTTAAATCTTTCGACTAAACCATTTCCCGCTGGATGGTAGATGGCTGTGTGCTTTATGGAGATGCCATTTCTTTCCATGAATTGTTTCCATTTTTCCGACCTGAACTGAGGTCCATTGTCACTTAAGATGGACTTGGGAATTCCTTCACGAGTGAACGTTTCGGACAGAAACTCTAGAATGTTCTCCGTGTCCATGGATTCACTCACTTTGATCTCTGGCCACTTGGAATAACGGTCTATGATGACGCATACATAATTCTGAGTGCTCTGGTCATCCAGCACCGGTCCCAGGATGTCTATGGACAACTCTTCCCATGGATTTAAGGGATTGTCAAATTTTCCTAGAGCTGGACGTAGTGGTCTCAATGTTTTGTCGGCCCCTTGGCATTGGGAACACTCTCTGACATGCCTCTCTGCTCTCACGTCCATTCCTGGCCACCAGTAATTTTGCTTCGCTCGGGCCTTGAGCTTTCCTATTCCAAGATGGCCTTCATGTAATAAATCCAGCAATTTGTTGATGAGGTTTCTTGGGGGAACTACCTTGTCTCCGCGGTAGATGAAGATGCCCTTGTCTCCTACTGACAATTCTTCTTTCACCTCATAAAATGGTTTGAGGTTTGTCCTCACTTTTCTCTTCTCTGGCCAACCTCGTATGGTGTGCACCCTTACATCTTTGATGTCGGGATCTTCCTCGTACGCCTCCATCCATTCCTGTAGGCTAATTACCTTCTCTTGGTCTTCTATGAGCGCCACCAATTCCCCTCCATCTGCCGGATCCTCCTCCCCAGGCTCCATGGCTGCTGCACGGCTCAGGTAGTCCGCCACTCGATTCTTGTTCCCTGGGATGTACTCTACATCATATCTGAATTCCAGGAGTTTTAAGGACATTTTCGATATCCTGGGTGTGGCGCTGGCATGTCCGCACGATGTTAGTACCTTCACTAACGGCTTGTGGTCCGTCTTGAGCAGGAATCGGGTGCCCCATAAGAATTGCCGGAACCTCGTTGTGGCCCACACTACCGCTAGCATCTCCTTTTCGATGACACTGTATTTGCTTTCAGTCTCTGTCACCGCTCTGGAGGCGAAGCTGATGGTCTCCATGTCTCCTCTTCCTCGGTCTTGCATGAGGACTGCGCCTAGGCCCTTGTCGCTGGCGTCGGTGATGAGCACGGTGATGCCTTGTGGATCGTACCCCTTGAGCGGTATGGCTCCTGAAATCTCCTTTTTGATGACTTCAAACTCTGCTTGGGCTTCCGGTGTCCACTGGAACGCCGTGCTTTCACGGGTAAGCAGTCTCATGTTGTAGGTTTTGGAGGCGAAGTGTACCACAAATTTGCTATAGTACTCCGCCATTCCCAGGAACGACCTGACTTCCTCCTTGTTCTTGGGGGGCGGTGCCTCTGCAATGGCCTTCACGTTCTCCGCCTTGGGCGTGATCCCCTGTAGTCCGATTTCGTGGCCTAAGTATGTCACCGATTGTAGGCCCAACCGACACTTCGACCACTCTGCCGTGAGACCTTTGGCTTCCAATGTTTGCAGTACCTTCTCTAGTTTCCGGTCATGATCTCTTCTGTCTCTTCCCATCACCAGGATATCGTCCTGGAAGTACTGGACGTCTTCACAGCCTCTGAATAAGTGGTGCATCATTCTTTGAAAGACGGCTGCCGCCGAGGCCAGCCCAAACGGCATGCGACAAAATCTGTAACATCCAAACGGGGTAATGAACGACGTTAGGCTTTTGCTGTCCGGGTGCAGTGCCACCTGATGGTATGCTGACGTGAGGTCGATGGTGGAGTACCACTGAACCCCTCTGGTCTTTGCCAACATCTCCTCTATCCTGGGAAGGGGAAATTTCTCCACTACTATGTTTTTATTGAGTTCTCTCAGGTCTACACAGAGCCTGACCTTCCCGTTGGGTTTCATTACTACTACCAAGGGCGCTAGCCATTCGGCGCAGGTAATTGGCTCTATGATGCCCTTCCTTTCCAGGTCTTGGAGTTCTGTCTGGACCGCTTCTCTCACTGCGATGGGCACATTCCTCGCCTTGTGTGCCACTGGAATGGCTCCTTCCTTAAGCACTATTCTATGTTGGAATTTCTCCATTCTTCCTACCGTGCCCCCGAACACCTTCGGGTAGTTCCTCTTCCATCTGTTCAAGTCTGGCCATTCCTCCTGTTCTGTGAGGAGAATTTGTTCCTTTCCTCCGGGGTCGAGTTTTATGCCGAGATCACCCTGGTCTAGCCATCCTAGGACGGAGGGTCCTTTCTCTGCAACATATAGCTTGCACCACGCCGATCGGCCTCTGAACTCGAATAATAGTTGCCGGAATCCTAACATGGGAATGCGATCTCCGTTGTAAGTGACTGGCCGTATGTCAAGAAAATCAGAAAGCAGGAGAAAACTGCGTGGGATTGCTCCGGTTAAGTTCCTAGTCACCAATTTGTAAGTGTAGTGATTACACTTAGACTTCTTTATACTTAACCGGACATCGAAAGATGCGTGCAGCCCTGTAGTACAGCAGGTATTAACTCTCAGTTCTGTACAACTTTTGAAACGGTACAACACAGTATGAAAAGAAATGATGTGTAAGTACACAGTGCGCCAGCATTAGATTTAAACGGCAACAAACTCTGCTTTGTCCTCGTGATTTCTCTGACGAGCGCAAGTTCACAAGTACAAGCAGAACACTACAGAGGGGTGTTATTTTAAAAGGTCGCTAACATAACCAATCCCTACCTCATTGTGGCAAACGAGGGAGCCAGTGCTTTGGAGGACAGCTAGCAATCTCTTGATGAAACTATTCTCGATTTTCTCAAGGGCACTGTGATCTTCAATCAATCAATCAGAGTACTTTTAGAGCGTGCTACTTACCTGTGAGAGTCTCAAGGCGTTGAGGGGAGGAGGGGTGCTGATACTGCTCGAAGAGCCAGGTCTTGTGGAGTCTTCTGAAGGCTAGTAGGTCTTGGGTCTGCCGTATGTGGGTAGGGAGGGAGTTCCAGGTTTTGGCAGCGAGGTAGGAGAAGGATCTGCTCCCGGAAGTTGTTCGTTGGATGCGGGGAACAGCAGCAATGGTGAGGCCGGCGGGTGGGGGTGTAGAAGCTGAGTCTGCTGTTAAGGTAGGCTGGTCCGGCGTTGTGGAGTACTTTGTGTGCGTGGGTGAGGAGCTTGAAGGTGATCCTCTTGTCGACGGGGAGCCAGTGTAGGTCTCTCAGGTGGGGGGTGATGTGGCTGCGGCGGGGGACGTTGACAATCAGTCGGGTGTAGGAGTTTTGGATGGTTTGTAGTCGTCGTGGGTGTTTGGCTGGGATTCCTGCGTAGAGTGCGTTGCCGTAGTCCAGTCTGCTGCTGATGCGGGCCTGTGTCACCGTTTTTCTTGTTTCAGTTGGGATCCACTTGTAGACCCTGCGGAGCATGCGGAGGTTGTTGTAGAACGAGGAGGAGACGGCGTTGACATGCTTAGCCATGGAGAGGGAGGAGTCGAGGATGAATCCTAGGTTGCGTGCATGGTTGGTGGATGTTGGTGCTGTTCCCAGTGTTGTCGGCCACCAGGAGTCGTCCCAGGCTGTGGGGTTGGGTCAGAGGATGAGTACCTCCACCTTGTCCGAGTTCAGCTTCAGACGGTTGCTCCTCATCCAGTTGGCGACGGCCTTCATTCCCTTGTGGATGTTGGTTTTGGTGGTGTGTGGGTCCTTGGTGAGGGAGAAGATGAGCTGGGTGTTGTCGGCGTAGGAGATGATGTTGAGGTCGTGATGGCGGGCCACTTGTGCGAGGGGAGCCATGTAGATGTTGTACAGCGTCGGGCTGAGGGATGAGCCATGGGGGACGCCGCAGATGATGTCGTGGCTTCGGATCAGAAGGGTGGGAGGCGGACGCTCTGGGTTCTGCCAGAGAGGAAGGACGTGGTCCAGTCAAGGGCCCTCTCTTGGATTCCGTCTTCTAGAAGGCGTGTCTTTAGAGTGCGATGGCAGACCGTGTCGAAGGCGGACGACAGGTCCAGGAGGATGAGGGCTGATGTTTCGCCGTTTCTAGTTCAATGCCCCACACGCCTGCCCCATACAAAACAATAGCACAGCAATATGCTAAGTAGACTTTCTAAAGTTCCTTTATTGGTTTCTGACTAAGTTTACAGGCAAAATTAAGGACAGCCTCCACTGATTTGGAAAAGGCGGCAGTTCTACTGGTCTCCAGTAATCAACATGAGAGTCAAGTGTCAAAATTGATGCCAAGGTAGGTGAAAGTGGGAACGGAACCATCTTCTAATAACAGACATTTCATCTCTCCCTCACAGTCATGCTTTATTTGTCACACACTGCTCATTCATTCTCCTGTTCAAACTTTTTTCCTTTCTCACCGCCCACACGCTTTTAAACACCTGCTGACCCGAAATACTCGTATCACGTACCTGCAAACACCACGCCCCATTCTTAACTCGACATACTCCTTCAAGAAGAAGGAAGTAATCTTTTGAAGCAGTATGTCGAGTTAAGAGTGGGACGCAGTGTTTGCAGGTACGTGACTGTGAACCAGAGATGAAATGCCTGTTATTAGAAGAGGTTTGTATGCAAGTTGTGGTTAGTAGAGAATTGGAAAACGAGTGAGGGTTATATTGGGGCGTGTGTGATGGGAGAAAGGTCAGTGTGTAAAGGGAAGGAAGAGGGATTACACTGGGGGTAATAAGAGTGGTTGGAGGAGAGAGGTACATTTTGTGAGCAGTTAAAAAGCAACAGTTAGCAAAGCACGGGATGTGGTTTATCTAGAAATGGCACAATGGGATTTTATTTATTTGGGAAAGTTATTAAAAGGACTGGTTTGTGAATAACTATATTAAGAGTGGGATATGGTGTGAATTAGCTAGTCTTTGTAGTTTAATTAATTGTTATAATTTGGGGCAGAAGAGTTTGGTGATATGTTACGCGAAGAACCATGTAATAATGGTGATTTATTTACATTGCCACTGTAAGTGGCTCTATATATACTGGGCCAAAGTAAGGTAGAGTGTGTATAGGGTCTACAATCTCCAGAGGTACAACAGAGGTTAAAGTCGGGTCTGAACTTACTCTCTAAAGTGGTAGCTTGGTCGAGCAGTAAGGCGGTACCAGAGTTCACTGTAAAGCATTTGTATTGCAGTGTTTTTTAAAGAATAGAAGTTATTTTCAAAGTTGACACTTAAAAACCTTTCAGTGAAAATCTAGCAATGTTATCCTACGGAAAGAAAATCAAGTCACAGGTAAAGTAGGTTCTCGTTACTTTTGTAATCCAGTACTGGACTCCTAGGTCCTGCACTGGGGACTCTACCTAAGACAGGTAAGTAATTACGTTTTAGTAGTTGGTACGATTTTTAAGGAATATTTGTAGTTTGCAAAAATAGAAGAAATTTGACAGAAAAACAGTCAATGGTTTCCTATGGAAGAAAATTCAGGTTTATTTTTATGTTCTTGCAGAGCGCCTGATTCGACCCCCGGAGGGTTACTAGTAAACACGGTTAGGATTATTTTTGCGGTTCAGTACTGGGCAAAAAGGTACAGTACTGGCTTCTCTCCTGATCTCAGGTGAGTAATTCGGAATTCGTTATTCGGCTGATTTTAAAGTTTCAAAACTTCACACTTAGAAGATTTTTCGAGTCAAACCAGTCAATGTTACCCTATTGAACGAAAGAGAGTTATAGTTTTTCAGGTGAGTACTTGACTGGTGAAGTTATAGTTCTGGGCATAGACTCAGGGTCCCCCAGGTTAGGTAGGTACAAATAGTACACCCTCAGCGGCACAGGGGCAGCCGGGTGCAGAGGTAGTTAGACCCAATGTTATCCAATGAGAGGCAGGGGGCCTTCGGTTAGTGGCTGCTGGCTACCAGGCCATGCTGCTGTGGGAGCTGGCCTCATGGTCACTTGCTCAGGGCAAATGGGGAAGTAGTATCGGACAAAGGTTGCACTGCCAGAGGCACTCGGGTGGCTAGGTGCAGGGTGCTTTTGAGCCGTCAGGCACTCAATGTTTTTCAATGACGATCTTGAAAAGGGAACAAAGACTGCAGGCTCGGGAACGGAGGATCTTCTGGAGCGACCAATACTTCAAGGGGTAAGTTAGGATCTTGGAGGATAGGTAGGCACCCAGGAGTTGGGCACAGGGGGCCGTGGGCCACCGGGTGCAGGGGTGTCTTTTGAGGTCAGGGTTGGAAGGGTCCCTTGCCCTGAGGCTGCAGGCGTCATCGGGGTCGTCCTTGGGCACTGGATTCCAGGTCAGAATCGCCGTGGGGACGTCCTCAGGGTCTTGATTCACTCCAGCACAGACTAGGCTTGGCGGGTGCAGAGTGTGCAGGGTTCGCGGTTCCGGGCTGATGCCAGGGCTTGTTACTTGCTTTGAGCAGTACCACTGCTCGTGGGAGATCCAGGTAGTCAGAGTCACAAGGCAGTCAGGTCCGCCGGGGTTTTTGAGGTTGCTGACCACTGGAGACGCTGGCGTTTAGCAGGAGCAGGTTCGAGGGTCGACAGGCCAGTAGGGTTGGGGCCAAATCAGTTGGTGTCTTCCTCTTTGTAGCAGCTGCACAGCAGGTCTTCTTGTTCCTTGTTCTTCTTACTTGTTTTGGAATCTGGATCTGAGGAAGGAAGGTTCAGGGTGCCCCTAAATACTAAATTTAGGGACGTTACAGGTAGAGCAAGGGCAGGGACCAATGGGTCCCTGTCCTGGGGTGGGTACAACCCATAGCCTGCTCCTCTCCTGTGGGAGGGGGGCAGGAGCCTAGCTGTGATTGGGCTGGGATCCCCATCTTCAAGATGGCTGGAGCCCGGGGTCGTGCATCACCTCGCCTCTGCCACCTGAGGGGTGGAGTTGGCCCAGGCTGGCACACCCCCTTTCTGACGTAGGGTTTCACACCAGTCTTCCCGCCAGAGTGGGGGTCAGAACTGGTGGGGGCCAGTTGCTGAGTACAGCAAGTGGTCTGGAGAAGCTCACAAAGGCGGAATGCCTTCGAAGCTTCCCCTGCCCATCCTTGGGGAGGAGGCCTGACACTTCGTCCCAGGATGTGCATTGTTGCAGGCCCCGGAGAGTGTGGGATCTCCACCCAGGGGTCCAGCAACATGTCTGCTGTGTGGCAGCCTAGGCAGCCTCTCAGACAAGACGTGGATTGTAGGTTAGGTTTCAGGGGGCATCTCTAAGATGCCCTCTGTAATGCATTTTACATTAAATCCCACACTGGCATCAGTGTGGGTTTAATGTGCTGAGAAGTTTGATATCAAACGTGTCAGCCTTCAGTGTAGCCATTATGGTGCCATGGAGTTCATAATGACAACCTCCCAGCACCATATACTCTTAATGGCATCACTGCACTTACAGTGCCCAGGAATGGCCCTGGGTACTGTAGGGGCACACGGCTCATGCACCTGTGCCTACACCACTGGCATAGGGCACCCAGCTAGAGGGGTGGCTGACGTATGCCAGGGCAGTGTGTTTGTGGGCTTGGCACACAGGGATGTGTGCCATGTCGATCTTTGTTTAGTTCTGCACCAGGACACTCAGCCTGCAAAGGCAGTGTGCGTGTGTCAGGGTACAGGGCCCCTAGGGGTGGCACAATAAGTGCTGCAGCGTATAGGGTTCTTCTCTGATCACAATGCCCCGGGTACCTAGGGTACCATTTACTAGGGGCTGACATGTGACCAGAGATGCAAATAGGGATTAGGCTTCAGTACAGTTTTTAGGGAAGGAACACAGGCCCTGGGTTCCTGATTGGCAGGGACCCAGGGCACACCAAGGAAAAGTGCATCTGGTATCAGGCAAAAAGTGGGGGGGTACTGCAACAGAAACTCACTTTCTCACAGTTACCCCCGAAGGAGAGCTAATTAAGACTGAAATGCATTGGGTTGAAATAAATGCACACTGCTTAAAGATACATCATGCGCTTTTTTGCTGCATTCTTGAAGGCGGTCCGGATGGGCATATCTTGAATAGTTGAAGTTTTCTGAAAATGCATGATCTCGCGTTTGGACTAAGATGAAAAAGCATTTAAAACATTGTAATAAGCATGGATTAATTATATAAAAATTGACAAAAGAATAATAGTATTATATCAAAGTATACTTTGCTGTGCAACTGAGAATGGGGCGTGATGTCATCCCACACATAACTGTGTGTCATGCCTACAACCTACTGCCCTGGCATAGGTCAGCCACCCCTCTAGCTTGGTGCACTATACCAGTGGTGAAGGTACAGGTGGTCTCACGGCCAGAGCCTGGAACTCCCTACCGCTCTACCTCAGGCAGACAACATCACTCATCATCTTCACAAGTAACCTCAAAACCTGGCTCTTCAATAGACCTCCTCCTTGATGGACTGGAACCTGCAACCCACCCCCACCCCCTCCCCAGCGCCTTGAGATCCTTACAGGTGAGTAGTCGCGCTTAACAAAACATTGATTGATGAATCCCTGGAACCCTACAGTGTCTTAACCAATTCCTAGACATTGTAAGTGCAGTAATGTCATTAAGAGTATATGGTGCTGGGAGTTTGCTATTACAAACTCCACAGCACCATAATAGCTTTACTGAAAACTGGGAAGTTTGGTATCAAACTTCTCAGCACATTAAACTGACCCTGATGCCAGTGTGGGATTTAATGAAAAATGCACTGAGAGGGCATCTTAGAGATGCCCCCTGGAAAATGACCTAACTAGTGTCCTGACTGAGTGGATGCACACCAACTGCCACCACCAGACATGTTTCTGGACCCCTGGGCTGAAAGCCTGCCGCGCTTGCGGGTCTAGAACCATGCATATCCTGTGATGAGGTGGCAAGCCTCTTCCCCAGGATGGGCAGGGTCCACGAAGGGGAAGCTTCAAAGGCTTGCCGCCTTTGTGAGCTACCTTAGCCATTTGCTGCTTCCAGCAATTGGCCCCCACTGGTTCTGATCCCCACTTTGGGCAGGAGAATCGGTGGAAAAACCAAGTGAGTGCCCGCCTTTCCCAACCCCACCACTCAGGTGGGGGAGGCGAGGTGAAGCACAACTCTTAGTCCCCACCATTTTGCAGCCAGAGAGAGGCATATACCCCCTCCCACTGGAAGGTGGCATAATAGGGGGTGTACTCACCCCAAGGAAGGGACCAATTGGTCCAGACCTTTACTTACCTGTTACACCCCTAAATCTAGTATTTAAGGGCAACCCTGAACCTTGCCTTCTCAGACAAGAACCGACCAGAAGAAGAGAAGAAGAAGGACTGAGAGAGAGAGAGAGAAAAAAACTTTGTTTATTTAGACCATAGTCTTTTAAACAATACACAAAACACAATTGGGGTCCAAATGGTAAGGACAATGTGAATTCTATAGCAAAATAAATAATTAAAATACCACACATATAAAAAAGAGGTATCACCCTCAAACAATCCCACTTCATTAAGCACAATTTACAAAAATATCTAATTCCCTAAAATTCTCGTTGATGGGAGAACCCTAAAAATATTTAAATAAATGCCCATCCTTTAATTTCTCCCTTACAAATTCTTTTGTTGCTTTCTGAAATTTTACCAGTCCAATTGCAATATCTAGTGATGGTATATCTGTGAGTAAACAGATGGCTTGGGCACGCGAAGTTAGCTTATATGTTAAAAATATTGGACGTAAAAACATTTTCCCTATGGCAAAGACCAAAGTGCAATCAAGCAATATGTGCAGTGTTGTTTCTTATTCCTAGCCCACATTTACAGATACCATCTGGACGAATCAATGCAGCCTTTATTTTTCCTTCTGTCTTCCAGAGATGAATCCCATTTTAGGCCCTTAAAATTTAATATCTTAAACCTTGGTTGGACAAGTTATCCAAGTACGGAAACCAAGCTTCATTTGCCCATGAGCTTTTTAACCACTGGACCGATTTTTTCCCTGTCATGTAATCTAGGTCCTGCGATCTTGAATAAGCCTGACCTTGTTCCCTAAGCATTCTCTTTGTAAAATCGACTACCAGGGATTGCTGAGAGAGTCTCATAAAAAGCTGCACTGCTATGTTCTGGAGGTTTCTTCTCACGTCCTTTGCCCACCTAAGGATACTTGTTTGAATCTCCTCCCTGCACCATTGTTAGACCTTCTGTACCTCTCCTGGGTCCTGCCGTTTCCAGAATCTTAACAAAGACATTTGGGTCTGCACACTCCATGATGTTAACCCTAGCTCCATTCTAATTGCTTGGATCATTGTGCAGCTTGGTAGTGACATTAGTATTTTTAAAATGTTCCCTTCTTCCCGATCCCACACACATTTACCACTCAGGTAAAGAACCTCTGCCTCGTACAGTACTTGCGGGGGGATCATTGCTTCGAATGCCTTTAGCATGGGTCTGTGTGACATATCACCATATTCTTTATTACATTTTTTAAGCCCACACACGCCATTTTAGCGCGCTATCAAACCAGAGGCCTAAGTATCTGTATTCTTTAACTACCTCCAATTTGTCTTGACCTAAAAACCAATAAAAATTCTTATGACTCTTCCCAAAGCATAAAACCTTTGTTCTTTCCATATTTACAGTTAAAATCTTTCTATCACAATAATTTTTAAAAGCATTTAATTTCCTTTGGAGTCCAATTTCTGTTTGATCAAGGGTCACACGATCATCTGCATCTAGGAGGCAGGGCACTTTGTTGCCACTCATTCTTGGGCTTGCGCTTCTGTCTACTTCTAATACTGCAGGGAGATCTGCTAAAAAAATTGCAAAACAAGGGTACCAAAACGCACCCCTGCCTGAGGCCATTCCCTTCAGATATCTTATGAGTAAGTAACCCCTTCGTGCCTCTGATAACCTGGGCCCAATTCCCTCTATGTAACTTTTTTTAAATCATTAATATGCCAACCGGTATTCCATATTTTATCATGTCTTCCCAGAGGCAATTACGGTCCACAGAGTCAAAGGCTGCCTGAACATCGACAAAGCAACAATGCAGCTTTCCATTTTGCTCTATCGAATTCCGGGCCAGTGCCCATAGGGCAAAGCAATTATCTATTGTTGAATGGCCTTTAAATCCTCCTTGTTCAACTGGGATGATTGCTCCCCGTTCTGCCCAATCTTTTAACTTACCTAGTATTATTTTAGCAAAAATCTTTTCACCAATGTCAAGTAAGTTAATTCATCTATAATTCTTTGGTGCATAAAGGTCCCCTTTCTTATTAATCGGCCTGATTATCGCACCCTTCCAGTTAGTTGGGATCGTCCCCGATTCCAGGATTACTAAAAACATTAGGGCAAAGAATTGTGCCCACCAGGACGACGTTAATTTTATTATGTGTGCTGGCAGGTTATCTGGGCCTGCAGCTCTTGTTAAATTCAGGGTCTTTATCATATTGAACACATTTTCTACTGAGAAATCTGTTTTTAGATCTTCTACCAGGCCACTCCAGTGCCCTAGTACTTCCTCTTCAATTTCTCTCCCCGGAGTATATAGTTCCTGCAGATAATCCTCCCAGGCACCCTCTTCTACCACACAATTTATTGAGGCGACTGAAGGTTCTGTTGCTGATTGTACTAGCTTCTAGAACTGTCATATGTTCTTAGATTCAATA
Source organism: Lissotriton vulgaris (assembly GCF_964263255.1). Taxonomy (NCBI): domain Eukaryota; kingdom Metazoa; phylum Chordata; class Amphibia; order Caudata; family Salamandridae; genus Lissotriton; species Lissotriton vulgaris. Next base: position 1,949,069,861 of record NC_141693.1, read on the forward strand.
GCCTCCAGCAGTTTTCCCCAGCAGGTTTCCATGTGGGCTCTTTTACTACTATAAAGAAGCATGATATATTCTTTCTTTAGTTTGACAAGATTTTCAGCCCTTGTCTTATCAAATGTTTTACTCAGGCTACGCTCTTCCCTCCTTAGTTCTCTTTTCTTGTTTAGACAGTCTATGTGGAACCAGTTTCCTTGTCTAACCAGTGTATTTTGTTTACTCTTAGTAGCCCTTACATCTGTTCTGAGTTCTACCTTCTACCTTGATATTTTGTACCACTTGATTTATTTTCCCAACATACAGAGCCAGATTTAAGCCACTCACACGTCCTAGATCAATGCTTTGTTGGAGCCTAGTTAACTTTTCTGTGTATTCTTCTGTTAACCGAGTTGTTATGCGCCTTGTTGAATCCATTTGTTGTATAATTACTTTTTCACAATCTGATGAAAGTTTACCAGTTCTAGTTCTAGTATATTGTGGTCACTACCTTCTATGTGACTAATCCTGAAGCCCTTTACTAAAGCAAAATTCCATGATGGCATAAAAATAAAGTCTATGGGGCAATTTTGAGTCCCTTGTTTAAAAGTTTTCTTTGCCGGGCAATCTTGGGATGACCTACCGTTCAAATAAAAAATACTTTTTGTTGCTAGGTAATTTCCCAACTTTGCATCTTGCATTGAACAAAGGTTTTCAGGGAACTTTGCTTGATTTATATAATGGGACTTTAAGATTTCCAAATACAAAAGATCTATCTGCTTTGGGTTTAGTTTATGATTAAAATCTCCCACCAACAAGATCAAATCCGAATTATACTTTTCGCACAGTGAATCTATATCATTCTTAAAATATCCCATTTCAACATCATATTCCTCCTGGGAACCCCATTGCATATATACATTTAAGATTAACACATTTTCATTCTTTTTATCTGCGGCGATTAGGGATATTCTACAACCAAGCAGCCATTTACATGTTACAGTGAGCTTAAGTACATTTTCCACTAGTATTGTGGATAATAATGTCAATAAGCCACCTGCAGGGCGACTAGACCTAGATTTTATTGCCGGACGATAGAATTGGCAAAACCCATCAACTACAGGGGTCTTGCCATATAGCCAGGTCTCTTGGATACAAATGATCACATTGTTTTTTACCAGTTCTTTTATCCGTCCATGCTTTATTAGATTTCCTAATCCATTTATATTCCAAGAGACCTGTTTTAAGCCATGTGGCAACCCCAATACATATTCTATGTCACTAAGGTGCACATATCCATTGGTTTCCTCTAAGTAACGGTGGGATGGCCCTGAGAAGTTTGTACAATTCTTCCAGGAATCCTCCCAAGAAGGACTGAAGAAGCCGCGCTGAACTAAGAAGAGGACGCCGCCCACTTACTTGGCCCCAGCACTACCGGCGTGTCCGCACCTCAAACCAGCTCCAGCAAAATCCCGGGGTGTCCTGCAGCCAGCAGCCCAGAAGTACCCGAAGAACCTGCCCTGCCTTCCAAAATCAAGACTTTGTTTCCCGTGAGCACCTGGATTGCTCACCCACAGACTCTGACCCTGGCCAAATCTACGATTCTGCACCACTCTGCACCAGACGCCCAAGGCCCGAGTTCGAGTGGCAAAAACACCAAGAGGAGGTCTTCCCGGCGATCCTGACCTGAGATCTGGTGATCTCTGACCTGCCTCAAATCTCCAATTGACGCCTGCAGCCTCTTTCTGGAGGACCCCCACCCTCTCCTCTGAATGAAGCTGGTAAGAAAACCCAACGCCTAAAGACACTCCTGCACCCGACGTCCTAGGGCCTTGGGTGTCCCAACCAACAGCGTCCTAGCCTCTCCAGACATTCCAACTTACCTCTCCACCGGTGGTCACCTCCAGAAGGTCTTTGTCCCCGAGCCTGCAGTCTTTGTTACAACTGGACAATCTCCATTGAAAACAACTGGGCACCCAACACCAAAACAGCACCCTGCACCCAGCCGCCCCTGTGCCGCTGCGGGTGTACTTTGGGTGCTAACTCAGATCCCCCTTTGCCCCCAGCCTAACACCGGGAGCTTTGCTCCCACAACCCTGTGGCCTGCTTGTGAGCAGCCATCAACCAGAGGCCCACATTCCCTCATTGGATAACATTGGACCTCAGCACTCGGCACCTGGCTGCCGAGTGCTGCTGAGGGTGTTCTGAGAGTGCATCCTTGACCCTGGGGGAACCCTAGGTTCTAACCCTAGAATACCAACTCCCACAAATAAGTACTTACCTGCAAACCGTTAACTTAATTTCATTCCAAAGGATTGCACTGACTGTTTTTCTTTTTAAATTCTTCTGCGTGGAGTTGGTTTGTATGAAACATTGAAAAACTGCAATTGCACAAAAAGTGAATTACTTACCTTTTGTTTAAGAAATGTCTCAGTGTGTTATATAGTCATATCACACTGATTATAAAAAGTAACTTAAAAAGTAATCTAAAAGGTAAAGTGCACAGTAATCTGTAAAGTAACTAAAAAGTCATTTTGATCTGTTGAGTTAGCTGTAAACCAACCTTCTGTAGTAGGGGATCTCTGTGTATAGTCATAATCTAGTGAATAGTCCCGCCCATGTGCGTGGACCCCGGAGCAATCAAAAATAATCTCTAAAGTGTCAAAAAAATGCAGAACTGCACAGACACTTAAGAGAGAATTTAAAGACATATAATGCAGCCTATAAAAAGGCTACACTGTCCAGTACTTCAGCTAGAAATTCCACCAAAAATCCACAAAAACAGCAACGCCTGTCCAGATTTTCCCTGTCTTCAGTACAAACCCCTCTGGAAGATAGAGAGGAAGGCATGGACAGACAAGCCCCATAGGCTGCCATTATGTGGCTCAGAACAGGATACTGTGCCTTTAAGAGAACTTTCCAGAACTTCACAGTATCCCAGAATGCCTTGCAGGTCTCCCTTACTTTCAGTTCTTTTTTCCGGCTCCTGCAAGCAGGACCCTGGAGCATTGAGCTCTCCCTGTTCAAGGGTTTTTGTTGGTGTTTTTGCACTAAAATCGTTTTTTGTGTACTTTATCTGTACCTTAAAGCTTTCTTCTTGGCTTGTGGCACCCCTTGGTCGAAATAATGCCTGCATTATTTGATAAATGCCCGGAGTGCTCCAGGAAGAAGGCCAAGACAGATCCCCATGAGGTCTGTATCCTCTGCCTTCCCTCTTCCCACATCCCTGAGGAGTGTGAGATCTGCCAGGGTTTCTCTGGCAGGACTCTGAAAGACAGAAAGAAAATCAGGCTTCAGGGACTAGAAGAAAGGAGACAGAAGACGCAAGGTGGGTCTGGAGGGGCTTCTTCTGCCCATGCTGAGGCCCCTGGGGGGCTCCCCGGGGGCAGGAAGCCCAGCACACGTCCCCATTCTCCGTCTGGGTTGGTGGCACCCTCCAAGACGTCGAGAGGGAAGTCCAAGGTCAGTTCCCCTTCTCCCCAGGGCTCTGGGTCGAGAAAACCTCGTCGGACGCGGAGACGGTGTCATCGTCGCTGTCTTCGGCATCGACGGCGAGCGATCGACGTCGACAGGATCGGCGTCGACGCACACCGCCGAGGCAATACCGTCGATCGCCTTCAAGACACAAGGCTTCATCGTCGTCGAGGGGATCCTCTTCGTCGAGCCCGCCGTCGACGCAGAAGCACTCGCCGGCGAGACGGAGGCGTGCCCCGTCGAGGCGAAGGAGATCGTCGTCAAGGTCGACGTCGAGACGCCCCAAGGCGACGTCGAGGCGGTCGCCGTCGAGACGCAAGCGGTCGCCGTCAAGACACAGGAGATCGTCGTCGAGATGGTCCGGGTCGACATCGAGACACGCGAGTCGCTCGACGCCGAAGAGAAAGAGACGGTCGACGCCGAAGGGCCGCTCGACGTCGAGGGACCGGCGGTCGACTCCTGAACACCGGTCAACGGTGCCGGATGCCCGTACTAAGAGGCCTGAGGCTGTGGGGGGCTCCCCTCAGCCCAGGAAGGATGGTGGATCACCGGGATCGGTGCACTCGGAGGTTTACACTCCAAAGAAGTCCGTTCCACCTCCTCCTCCGTTGCCTAGAGGCCCGCGTCCGAGGATGCCTACACCTCCTCCGTTGCCTCCTCTACCAGAGAAGCCTCCACCGGTTCCACCAAGGTCGGTCTCGTTGCCTCACCTTCCGACCCCTCCCAAGAAGACTCCTAAGTCTAAAGAACCGCGTAAGCCCAAGTCGGCCACCCCGGACAGGCCGGTGGACCGGCCGAAGCCCAGGAGGTCGAAGTCTCGCTCCAGACGGAGAGAACGATCGAGGAGCAGGCGCAGGTCCTCCACTCGTTCCAGACGGCGCCATAGGAGGCATAGATCCAGGATGGATACATCTTCCAGGACTCGCTCCTATTCCCCTACTCTGTCCGATTCCCCGGACACTAGGGTGTCCCCTATCGATGACATTGGTACATTCCAGGATGTTCTCCTGAGGGGGGCAGCGAAGTTGGGTATCACGGTGACGGCTCCTACACCTACGACGTCTGTGATATTCGAGACTTTGCACAAAAAGCACCTGTCTCGCCCTCTGTTGCCCTTGGTCCTGGGACTGGTTGAACCGGCACAAGAACTATTTCTTACGCCTGCGGTGGTTAGGGCCGCCCCTTCTAGGTTTTTGAAGAAATACAGGGCACCGGACTCTGACCCTGCCTTCCTGAGGATGGACCCAGTCCCCGACTCAGTGATAGTTACGGCAGCAAGAAAACAACACTCTATCTCCCCGTCCTCCACCGTGCCTCCGGACAAGGAGAGCCGCTGGATTGATTCGGCGGGAAGGAAAGCATGCGGGACTTCTTCCACCACGATGAAGGCTTCCAGCGACTCGGCATTACTGGGACGATATGACCGGGCGCTTTGGGATTCCATGGAACAGTTTGCGGACCTTGTGCCGCGCGACAGGAAGGAGGACTTTATGGAAATCGTCAAGGAGGGGATGCTGGTTTCGAACCAGGCCATCAGTGCCGCGGCGGATATTTCCTTGTTGGCGGCACATGGCTACTGCCACGGTATCAACCAGCGCCGCCATGCATGGCTCAGGCTTACGTCTCTCAAGCCCGAGGCGCAACAGCGAGTGGCCAACCTGCCGTTTTCCGGGGACACGCTCTTCGGAAAACACGCAGATGACGAGATGGCCCGGATGAAGGCCGAGGCAGAAACCCTGACGGCAGTGGGCTTGGAAAAGCCCAAGGACAAGAAGCCATACCGCCAGTTCCAACGGCGGTTCGGTTCGCAAGGGAAAGGAAGAGGACAGTCTTCGGGACAACAGCAGCAGCAACAACAGCAGCAGTTCCGAAGACCTTTCCAAAAACGTCAGAGGGGTAGAGGTGGACAGCAGCCCTCTACCGCGAACAAGGGCCCAGCCGGGTCTCGACCCTGAGCGGTTACTTCCCCGTCATCCGTTACCCACTCCGGTGGGGGGAAGCGTTCAATTTTTCCTGGCAGAGTGGAGAAAAATTACTCAGGACAAGTGGGTGCTGAATATTGTTTGCAATGGATACAGTCTTCGGTTCATCAGCCCTCCTCCAGCGATCCCTCCGGTCAGCTCGCAGTATCAGCTGCGCGAGCTCCAGGCGGAGGCCGATATCCTGTTGAGAAAAAGGGCGATAGAAGACGTACCTCTGTCTCAAAGAGGAAGAGGTCTGTACTCTCGGTTCTTTCTGGTTCGCAAAAAGGACAAGAACGAGTTCAGGCCCATTCTGGACTTGCGGCAGGCAAACAAGTGGATTCGCAGACAAAAGTTTTGCATGCTGTTGTTGCATCAGATTTATCCTCAGTTGCAACAGGGGGACTGGCTTTGTGCCATAGACCTACAAGATGCATACTTCCACGTGCCCATCACGCACAAGCACAGGAAGTTTTTGCGATTTCAAGTAGGCACCAATCATTGCCAATACACGGTGCTGCCTTTCGGACTGAAGTCTGCACCCAGGACATTCTCGAAGTGCATGGCAGTGGTAGCGGCACACCTACGGAAAGGCAAGGTGTTTGTCTACCCGTACCTGGACGATTGGTTGATCAAGGCCTCCTCCTTCTCAGAAGCTCAGGCAGACTTCCAGAAGACATGCGTTCTCTTGAGCAAGCTGGGGTTGCACATCAACATGTCCAAGTCTGTCCCGATCCCGGTCCAGTGCATTCAGTACTTGGGAGCCTCTATCAATACGCTGTCAGCAAGCGTGTCTCCTTCGGAGGAGCGACGGAGATCGATCCTTCGGAAGGCTCAGGCTCTTATGACCGCTCCATCTACAAAAGTGAGGACGGTGTCTTCTCTACTGGGGTAGATGGCCTCTTGTATCTTCCTCACTCCTCATGCACGGCTACACGTGAGACCTCTGCAGGAGTGCTTGGAGGACCAATGGGACCAGAGGAGAGGATCTTAGGACGACAAGATACGACTGTCTCTGCATGCTCTTCAGTCTCTGAAGTGGTGGTGTTCAGCGGAGAATCTCCTCAGAGGGGTTCCCTTCCACAAGGACATTCCTACTCAGACGATCGTGATGGATGCTTCTCTCCAGGGCTGGGGAGCGCATTCGGGGGACTTACAGATCCAAGGCACGTGGTCTCAGACGGAGTCCACGTATCACATCAATTTCCTGGAACTCAGAGCTGTTCACTTGGCGCTGAAGGCCTTTCATCCGTCCTTCCGGACCAACTCTCTGCTTGTACAGACGAACAATACGACCACAATGTATTACCTCAACAAGCAGGGGGGGTCGAGATCGCGCACCCTGTCTCGGGAGGCGCAGACGATCTGGCACTGGCTTCTGGCAAGAGGATTGACGATAACGGCTACCCATCTGCCAGGTGTGCAGAATGTTCAGGCGGACGCACTGAGCAGGCTGATTCAGGAAAACCACGAGTGGGTCATAAACGACGACGTTCTAGGAGAAGTCTTCGCAAGGTGGGGGACTCCAGACATAGATCTGTTCGCCACCGCCGAAAACAGCAAATGCCGAGACTTCGCCTCCAGGTACGACCAGCAGGGACGCTGGGGAATGCACTCTGGATCAAATGGTCGAACAGCTTTGTTTACGCTTTTCCGCCCATTCCCCTGATTCCAGCGGTGCTCATCAAGCTGTCCCGGTCCAGGGCACGGATGATCCTGATTGCCCCGGAATGGCCCAGACAGTGGTGGTTCACGGACCTTCTACACTGGTCCCTCCTTCCGCACATTCGGTTGCCGTGCAGGCCGGACCTTCTCACGAAGTTCGGGGGGCAGATGGTGCACCCCAACCTCTCGTCCTTGAGTTTGGCGGCATGGCTCCTGAGGTAGTGCAATATGGACATTTGAATCTACCTGAAGATTGTATGGACATACTGAAGGCCCTCCACTCGAACGTCCTACGCTTATAAGTGGAAGAGGTTTTGTATCTGGTGTGTGTCCAGGAACTTGGATCCTACGACGTGCAAGGAAGATGTCACACTTCCCTACCTTCTACATTTGGCGCGATCTGGCCTTAATGTTCACTCGATTAGGGTTCATCTCGCTGCACTGACTGCCTACAGGAAAAGCCCTTCACAGACTTCCTTCTTTCAGATCCCTGTGATCAAAGACTTTTTGGAAGGCTTGAAGAAAGTGTTCCCTCCTGTCAGGCTTCCATCGCCTTCATGGGAATTGAATGTGGTGCTGTCCAGTTTGATGAAGGAGCCTTTTGAACCCATTCATAAGGCTTCGTTGCAGCACCTATCCTGGAAGGCGGCGTTCCTCGTGGAATGTGGAATGTGTGCTGGCAGGTTATCTGGGCCTGCAGCTCTTGTTAAATTCAGGGTCTTTATCATATTGAACACATTTTCTACTGAGAAATCTGTTTTTAGATCTTCTACCAGGCCACTCCAGTGCCCTAGTACTTCCTCTTCAATTTCTCTCCCCGGAGTATATAGTTCCTGCAGATAATCCTCCCAGGCACCCTCTTCTACCACACAATTTATTGAGGCGACTGAAGGTTCTGTTGCTGATTGTACTAGCTTCTAGAACTGTCATATGTTCTTAGATTCAATAGCCTCCAGCAGTTTTCCCCAGCAGGTTTCCATGTGGGCTCTTTTACTACTATAAAGAAGCATGATATATTCTTTCTTTAGTTTGACAAGATTTTCAGCCCTTGTCTTATCAAATGTTTTACTCAGGCTACGCTCTTCCCTCCTTAGTTCTCTTTTCTTGTTTAGACAGTCTATGTGGAACCAGTTTCCTTGTCTAACCAGTGTATTTTGTTTACTCTTAGTAGCCCTTACATCTGTTCTGAGTTCTACCTTCTACCTTGATATTTTGTACCACTTGATTTATTTTCCCAACATACAGAGCCAGATTTAAGCCACTCACACGTCCTAGATCAATGCTTTGTTGGAGCCTAGTTAACTTTTCTGTGTATTCTTCTGTTAACCGAGTTGTTATGCGCCTTGTTGAATCCATTTGTTGTATAATTACTTTTTCACAATCTGATGAAAGTTTACCAGTTCTAGTTCTAGTATATTGTGGTCACTACCTTCTATGTGACTAATCCTGAAGCCCTTTACTAAAGCAAAATTCCATGATGGCATAAAAATAAAGTCTATGGGGCAATTTTGAGTCCCTTGTTTAAAAGTTTTCTTTGCCGGGCAATCTTGGGATGACCTACCAAATAAATAAATAATAAATAATAAAAAAATACTTTTTGTTGCTAGGTAATTTCCCAACTTTGCATCTTGCATTGAACAAAGGTTTTCAGGGAACTTTGCTTGATTTATATAATGGGACTTTAAGATTTCCAAATACAAAAGATCTATCTGCTTTGGGTTTAGTTTATGATTAAAATCTCCCACCAACAAGATCAAATCCGAATTATACTTTTCGCACAGTGAATCTATATCATTCTTAAAATATCCCATTTCAACATCATATTCCTCCTGGGAACCCCATTGCATATATACATTTAAGATTAACACATTTTCATTCTTTTTATCTGCGGCGATTAGGGATATTCTACAACCAAGCAGCCATTTACATGTTACAGTGAGCTTAAGTACATTTTTCACTAGTATTGTGGATAATAATGTCAATAAGCCACCTGCAGGGCGACCAGACCTAGATTTTATTGCCGGACGATAGAATTGGCAAAACCCATCAACTACAGGGGTCTTGCCATATAGCCAGGTCTCTTGGATACAAATGATCACATTGTTTTTTACCAGTTCTTTTATCCGTCCATGCTTTATTAGATTTCCTAATCCATTTATATTCCAAGAGACCTGTTTTAAGCCATGTGGCAACCCCAATACATATTCTATGTCACTAAGGTGCACATATCCATTGGTTTCCTCTAAGTAACGGTGGGATGGCCCTGAGAAGTTTGTACAATTCTTCCAGGAATCCTCCCAAGAAGGACTGAAGAAGCCGCGCTGAACTAAGAAGAGGACGCCGCCCACTTACTTGGCCCCAGCACTACCGGCGTGTCCGCACCTCAAACCAGCTCCAGCAAAATCCTGGGGTGTCCTGCAGCCAGCAGCCCAGAAGTACCCGAAGAACCTGCCCTGCCTTCCAAAATCAAGACTTTGTTTCCCGTGAGCACCTGGATTGCTCACCCACAGACTCTGACCCTGGCCAAATCTACGATTCTGCACCACTCTGCACCAGACGCCCAAGGCCCGAGTTCGAGTGGCAAAAACACCAAGAGGAGGTCTTCCCGGCGATCCTGACCTGAGATCTGGTGATCTCTGACCTGCCTCAAATCTCCAATTGACGCCTGCAGCCTCTTTCTGGAGGACCCCCACCCTCTCCTCTGAATGAAGCTGGTAAGAAAACCCAACGCCTAAAGACACTCCTGCACCCGACGTCCTAGGGCCTTGGGTGTCCCAACCAACAGCGTCCTAGCCTCTCCAGACATTCCAACTTACCTCTCCACCGGTGGTCACCTCCAGAAGGTCTTTGTCCCCGAGCCTGCAGTCTTTGTTACAACTGGACAATCTCCATTGAAAATAACTGGGCACCCAACACCAAAACAGCACCCTGCACCCAGCCGCCCCTGTGCCGCTGCGGGTGTACTTTGGGTGCTAACTCAGATCCCCCTTTGCCCCCAGCCTAACACCGGGAGCTTTGCTCCCACAACCCTGTGGCCTGCTTGTGAGCAGCCATCAACCGGAGGCCCACATTCCCTCATTGGATAACATTGGACCTCAGCACTCGGCACCTGGCTGCCGAGTGCTGCTGAGGGTGTTCTGAGAGTGCATCCTTGACCCTGGGGAAACCCTAGGTTCTAACCCTAGAATACCAACTCCCACAAATAAGTACTTACCTGCAAACCGTTAACTTAATTTCATTCCAAAGGATTGCACTGACTGTTTTTCTTTTTAAATTCTTCTGCGTGGAGTTGGTTTGTATGAAACATTGAAAAACTGCAATTGCACAAAAAGTGAATTACTTACCTTTTGTTTAAGAAATGTCTCAGTGTGATATATAGTCATATCACACTGATTATAAAAAGTAACTTAAAAAGTAATCTAAAAGGTAAAGTGCACAGTAATCTGTAAAGTAACTAAAAAGTCATTTTGATCTGTTGAGTTAGCTGTAAACCAACCTTCTGTAGTAGGGGATCTCTGTGTATAGTCATAATCTAGTGAATAGTCCCGCCCATGTGCGTGGACCCCGGAGCAATCAAAAATAATCTCTAAAGTGTCAAAAAAATGCAGAACTGCACAGACACTTAAGAGAGAATTTAAAGACATATAATGCAGCCTATAAAAAGGCTACACTGTCCAGTACTTCAGCTAGAAATTCCACCAAAAATCCACAAAAACAGCAACGCCTGTCCAGATTTTCCCTGTCTTCAGTACAAACCCCTCTGGAAGATAGAGAGGAAGGCATGGACAGACAAGCCCCATAGGCTGCCATTATGTGGCTCAGAACAGGATACTGTGCCTTTAAGAGAACTTACCTCTGCCTATCTTTGGGGTTCCACTGGACCCTGTGCACACTATACCTCATTTTGGTATAGTATACAGGTGGCTTGCGTCCCCTATTGTGCGGGACTAAAAGAAGATCGAATGCTGCTGTGCAGATCTGGTTAAAGCTGATGAGAAGCGCAATCGGCTGGTAGACAAACCAAGAAGTCATTGTAAGTAGGGACCACTAGCTGTCCTAATAAGCATGGGCATAGCCAATAGGTCTCACCTTTGGGACCTTATAACTATTTAGCCAGAAATATTGGCTTTTCCAATGTCTTAAAGCTTTCATAGAGCAGCATGTTGAAAAGTCATAACAAAAAAGTGGTTTAAGCATTTTTGTTACCTTATATATAACCAAGAAGACATTATGTACAGCTGAATGACTAATAAAAAAAGATCATAAAAAGAATTTCTTCAAATTTTTTTATACTTGCAATGTGTGTGAATGTGATCCTTGCGAAAAGGAAGAATGGCATTGCTCACAGAGAATGTATCCAATAGATGAAGTGGGCTGATCCAATGCCACTTTCTGGAAGTTGTAAGGAGGGGAAGAAAACTATGAATGAGGTAACAAAAGACCAATGAATGAAGTGAGCTTGCTTATGCATACATTTAGGAATCAAAAGGTCTTGGCTAACGCGAGGCCAAATAAAGCAATAATAAATGGGCAAAGTCTAGAAGATTGTCACACCACTTTTCTTCTCTAAATACTTAAAAGTGCAGGAAGAGATGAAATAGCCAGCAGCTTGTGTGCGGGTCTGCCGTGTGTTTCTGTGCATGTGTTTAGAATGGGCTATTAGTTTTAACATGAAGCACAGTCCTATGATCTCGGCAGGGAACAGGCAGCATCTGCCTGCATAAAGGCGAGTTTTCGGATCATTGACACCACCCCATGAAAACAAATGCTGTAGAATGCACTTGGTGGTAAATAAATGCCTGTGCGGTCGCCAACACACGGCTGAATCTGTCCCTGTCTCCTTGGTGGGGTCTCTCTGATCCGGTAATGTGAACACAGCCGCTCCTGGCAGGTTTGAGCTATCAGATGGCATCGGGGAGGATGGTGAGACAGGGGACGGGGGTGGGACACAGGGCTACCAGGTCTAACGGTGCATGCAGCATCCTTAGGAAGGGGCCGTGAGCGCAGTGGAGACAGGCGCCTGCAGCAGCTGCAGTGCACAGAACAGGGGTAACACTGATTCGTGCTGTGGAACTCTAGAACAGAAGCGTGTTAATGCATCCTCAAGCAGCCGGGGTGTGTGCTGACTGTATTTAGAGGGAGGCGAGGCAGAAGGACAAGTACTGACTAATTACAGACCAAGTGACTCCCAGCCGGCAAACAGGCCTGATGTGTCGGGCAAAATGTGGACACAGCTGCCTTCTCGCTAGTACACTCACGTTAGTAGGTCAAATAATATTTTTTTATTTTTAGGTAGCTGTAATGGGGTAATAATTTCTTGGGGGGGATATTGTGATGGTAGGGGGAGCCATAACACAGAGAATATCAACAAGTCAAAATGCAACAGATTCAAGTTTTATTAAAAAGCCCTGGTCGTGACTAGTAGGATATCTCATAATGTAGCAACCTCATTGAGCGTTTCTTGCCTCTTATGCTGAAAAAAAACTTTTAGCAAAAAAATACACTGATCAAATCAAGTAGACCAAGGGAAACCGCGGTCACAGAGCCCATAATCTAAAGATGTAAACCCGATAAATGACTATATTGGGTCAAAATGGCTCCCAATAATCAGGAAAAGCGCAGTTATCTCCGAATGACATGAATAAACAGCCCCTTAGTAAACAGGTGTGTAGCAGTCCTTCACCCATGCGGATAGCAGCTCAAGTTAATTCTGTTACAATGTGCACATGCCAGAAAGCCAAGAATACCACATATGTGCTGAAAAAAAGTAAAAAACATAACCAACAGAAACAAACATCCCGGGCATTCACACAAATAATACAGATTGTGTACTGAAAACACTCACCCCTGCGGATAGACTCGATAACATAAGGAAATACAGGAAGCCTGCCAGAATGGATTCAACATAGTAGAAACTTAGATGAAATCAACAATCATGCCCTAAAACCCATATTAACTAAATAAATCATCACTTACAGCAGTCCGTGGCAAACTGTCACCATGCCAACCAGTTGGCGCTGAAGAGCTATAAGGGCATAAGTGAGCTGAGTAAGACGTGCGCTTATAGGTTAGTGCTATTGCCAATTGTAAACAAACACGGAACTTTGGAGTCCGCCGCGTAGTGAAGTAATGAAGCCATTGTGGAATAGTGAAAACTGAAAACAACGGAGCGTAGACGTCCGCCGCGTACTGATGATAACGAAGTCATTGTGAAATAGTAATAGTGAAAACAAAATAGAAATGAACCAGTGATGGAGCAAAATAAAACATAAAAAGTAAATGAAAAACAAGCATTGGCCACGGGGCCGTGAAAGTGACGAGGCCGCGAAAGTGATCTCATGCATGCTTAATGAGGAAGAGAGGTGGGGGTGGGTTGTTTGTGTGGATGAAGAGAGAGATAATGAGCCATGACAAGCAGATGGCACCTGTGCGCGAGCACGCGCGCGTAATCGCAAGCGCTAGGCTAGCAAAAGCTGTGGTAGCACTTTTAAAAGCCCACTTCTAAATGTCTCGCAGATCAGCGCATGCGCTGGCTCAGACGAGACCTGAAGAAGAGGATTTGTCAACCTTGGACCATACTTTTATTACCCCATGAATTTTAGAAGATTATAAACAGGTATGATGAGCCACTGGAGGAATCCTGGTGATCAATGAGCCGTGAATAGAAATAGACAGAAGTCTGTGGTCACTAAGGGGAGAATCAGCCAAAACTATAGTCCAAGACCCAATCTTTTAATGATGTAGAGAAGGGAATAGAATCTATTTGACTAAGTGTACCTCGCCCCACACATGTAGGTGTAGTTAAGATTAAGTTTAGCCAACAGCAAATTCAGGTCATCACTAAGAGGACAATGTGCAAAATGAATGATAAAAACCCCATCCTCATCCTCCAGTCTGTAAATATTTTCATGGGAATACTGACACATTTTTAAGTTAAAGTCCCCCAATAGAACCGACGCACACCCACCATGTTTGTTGCACATACAATTCTCATTGTCTTTGAGTAAAGAACGTGCTAAGTCTACCTTAGATTGATCAAAACATTGTTGTATAGATTTCTCAGCAGCAATCTTGAGGCAGAGCACTGAAATAGAACCATCTGATAATTTACTGAGTCACACTGTGACCATCAAATCTTAGAGGAAAGAGAAAGGGAAACAAATGTGATTAAACCACCCGTGGCCCTGCCCATATTACTAATCACTGCTGGCATTTGATATGTGATTCAGAAAAGGGGGTGGTGATGAACAGAGTGTCTGAATTAAGCAGACCACTCTTACCCAGTCCAAAGATCAGGGCTTGATCCATCACCGTTATTTATCTCACTGCACCATCCCAGCTCAGAACTTGGCTATATGCAAATCAGTCTGTCCCTGGCCCAGTGCATCATGGGAACAGGGCAGACTAAACTACCAAGCCAATTCTTCACCAGAAAGGAGACACGCTACCGGGGACCGGTTTCTAGCATTTCAGCCGTCTTCGGCCCGGCTTGCTTGAATCCTGATGGTGCAGTGAGAAAGGGACTCATGTCTGAGTATACCCTGCCACACCTATAGTGGCCAAAAATGATTCAGAAAAGGGGGTGGTGATGAACAGAGTGTCTGAATTAAGCAGACCACTCTTACCCAGTCCAAAGATCAGGGCTTGATCCATCACCGTTATTTATCTCACTGCACCATCCCAGCTCAGAACTTGGCTATATGCAAATCAGTCTGTCCCTGGCCCAGTGCATCATGGGAACAGGGCAGACTAAACTACCAAGCCAATTCTTCACCAGAAAGGAGACAAGCTACCGGGGACCGGTTTCTGGCATTTCAGCCGTCTTCGGCCCGGCTTGCTTGAATCCTGATGGTGCAGTGAGAAAGGGACTCATGTCTGAGTATACCCTGCCACACCTATAGTGGCCAAAAATGATTCAGAAAAGGGGGTGGTGATGAACAGAGTGTCTGAATTAAGCAGACCACTCTTACCCAGTCCAAAGATCAGGGCTTGATCCATCACCGTTATTTATCTCACTGCACCATCCCAGCTCAGAACTTGGCTATATGCAAATCAGTCTGTCCCTGGCCCAGTGCATCATGGGAACAGGGCAGACTAAACTACCAAGCCAATTCTTCACCAGAAAGGAGACAAGCTACCGGGGACCGGTTTCTGGCATTTCAGCCGTCTTCGGCCCGGCTTGCTTGAATCCTGATGGTGCAGTGAGAAAGGGACTCATGTCTGAGTATACCCTGCCACACCTATAGTGGCCAAAAATGATTCAGAAAAGGGGGTGGTGATGAACAGAGTGTCTGAATTAAGCAGACCACTCTTACCCAGTCCAAAGATCAGGGCTTGATCCATCACCGTTATTTATCTCACTGCACCATCCCAGCTCAGAACTTGGCTATATGCAAATCAGTCTGTCCCATGCCCAGTGCATCATGGGAACAGGGCAGACTAAACTGCCAAGCCAATTCTTCACCAGAAAGGAGACAAGCTACCGGGGACCGGTTTCTGGCATTTCAGCCGTCTTCGGCCCGGCTTGCTTGAATCCTGATGGTGCAGTGAGAAAGGGACTCATGTCTGAGTATACCCTGCCACACCTATAGTGGCCAAAAATGATTCAGAAAAGGGGGTGGTGATGAACAGAGTGTCTTAATTAAGCAGACCACTCTTACCCAGTCCAAAGATCAGGGCTTGATCCATCACCGTTATTTATCTCACTGCACCATCCCAGCTCAGAACTTAGCTATATGCAAATCAGTCTGTCCCTGGCCCAGTGCATCATGGGAACAGGGCAGACTAAACTACCAAGCCAATTCTTCACCAGAAAGGAGACAAGCTACCGGGGACCGGTTTCTGGCATTTCAGCCGTCTTCGGCCCGGCTTGCTTGAATCCTGATGGTGCAGTGAGAAAGGGACTCATGTCTGAGTATACCCTGCCACACCTATAGTGGCCAAAAATGATTCAGAAAAGGGGGTGGTGATGAACAGAGTGTCTGAATTAAGCAGACCACTCTTACCCAGTCCAAAGATCAGGGCTTGATCCATCACCGTTATTTATCTCACTGCACCATCCCAGCTCAGAACTTGGCTATATGCAAATCAGTCTGTCCCTGGCCCAGTGCATCATGGGCACAGGGCAGTTTAAACTACCAAGCCAATTCTTCACCAGAAAGGAGACAAGCTACCAGGGACCGGTTTCTGGCATTTCAGCCGTCTTCGGCCCGGCTTGCTTGAATCCTGATGGTGCAGTGAGAAAGGGACTCATGTCTGAGTATACCCTGCCACACCTATAGTGGCCAAAAATGATTCAGAAAAGGGGGTGGTGATGAACAGAGTGTCTGAATTAAGCAGACCACTCTTACCCAGTCCAAAGATCAGGGCTTGATCCATAACCGTTATTTATCTCACTGCACCATCCCAGCTCAGAACTTGGCTATATGCAAATCAGTCTGTCCCTGGCCCAGTGCATCATGGGCACAGGGCAGTTTAAACTACCAAGCCAATTCTTCACCAGAAAGGAGACAAGCTACCAGGGACCGGTTTCTGGCATTTCAGCCGTCTTCGGCCCGGCTTGCTTGAATCCTGATGGTGCAGTGAGAAAGGGACTCATGTCTGAGTATACCCTGCCACACCTATAGTGGCCAAAAATGATTCAGAAAAGGGGGTGGCTAAAAAACGGTGATGGATCAAGCCCTGATCTTTGGACTGGGTAAGAGTGGTCTGCTTAATTCAGACGCTCTGTTCATCACCACCCCCTTTTCTGAATCATTTTTGTCTACCATAAGCGTGGAAGGAATACTCAGATGTGAGTCCCTTGCTCATTGCACCATCAGAATTCAAGCAAGCCGGGCCGAAGACGGCTGAAAGGCCAGAAACCGGTCCCCGGAAGCTTGTTTCCTTCGCAGTATAAGAATTGGCTTGGTAGTTTGGTCTGCCCTGTTCCCATGATGCACTGGGCCAGGGTCAGACTAATTTGCAAAAAGCCAAGTTCTGAGCTGGGATGGTGCAGTGAGCTAAAAAACGGTGATGGATCAAGCCCTGATCTTTGGACTGGGTAAGAGTGGTCTGCTTAATTCAGACACTCTGTTCATCACCACCCCCTTTTCTGAATCATTTTTGTCCACCATAAGCGTGGAAGGGTATACTCAGATGTGAGTCCCTTGCTCATTGCACTATCAGGATTCAAGCAAGCCGGGCCGAAGACGGCTGAAATGCCAGAAACCGGTCCCCGGAAGCTTGTTTCCTTCCCAGTATAAGAATTGGCGTGGTAGTTTGGTCTGCCCTGTTCCCATGATGCACTGGGCCAGGGTCAGACTAATTTGCAAAAAGCCAAGTTCTGAGCTGGGATGGTGCAGTGAGCTAAAAAACGGTGATGGATCAAGCCCTGATCTTTGGACTGGGTAAAAGTGGTCTGCTTAATTCAGACACTCTGTTCATCACCACCCCCTTTTCTGAATCATTTTTGTCCACCATAAGCGTGGAAGGGTATACTCAGATGTGAGTCCCTTGCTCATTGCACCATCAGGATTCAAGCAAGCCGGTCCGAAGACGGCTGAAATGCCAGAAACCGGTCCCCGGAAGCTTGTTTCCTTCCCAGTATAAGAATTGGCTTGGTAGTTTGGTCTGCCCTGTTCCATGATGCACTGGGCCAGGGTCAGACTAATTTGCAAAAAGCCAAGTTCTGAACTGGGATGGTGCAGTGAGCTAAAAAACGGTGATGGATCAAGCCCTGATCTTTGGACTGGGTAAGAGTGGTCTGCTTAATTCAGACACTCTGTTCATCACCACCCCCTTTTCTGAATCATTTTTGTCCACCATAAGCGTGGAAGGGTATACTCAGATGTGAGTCCCTTGCTCATTGCACCATCAGGATTCAAGCAAGCCGGGCCGAAGACGGCTGAAATGCCAGAAACCGGTCCCCGGAAGCTTGTGTCCTTCCCAGTATAAGAATTGGCTTGGTAGTTTGGTCTGCCCTGTTCCCATGATGCACTGGGCCAGGGTCAGACTAATTTGCAAAAAGCCAAGTTCTGAGCTGGGATGGTGCAGTGAGCTAAAAAACGGTGATGGATCAAGCCCTGATCTTTGGACTGGGTAAGAGTGGTCTGCTTAATTCAGACACTCTGTTCATCACCACCCCCTTTTCTGAATCATTTTTGTCCACCATAAGCATGGAAGGGTATACTCAGATGTGAGTCCCTTGCTCATTGCACCATCAGGATTCAAGCAAGCCGGGCCGAAGACGGCTGAAATGCCAGAAACCGGTCCCCGGAAGCTTGTTTCCTTCCCAGTATAAGAATTGGCTTGGTAGTTTGGTCTGCCCTGTTCCCATGATGCACTGGGCCAGGGTCAGACTAATTTGCAAATAGCCAAGTTCTGAGCTGGGATGGTGCAGTGAGCTAAAAAACGGTGATGGATCAAGCCCTGATCTTTGGACTGGGTAAGAGTGGTCTGCTTAATTCAGACACTCTGTTCATCACCACCCCCTTTTCTGAATCATTTTTGTCCTCCATAAGCGTGGAAGGGTATACTCAGATGTGAGTCCCTTGCTCATTGCACCATCAGGATTCAAGCAAGCCGGGCCGAAGACGGCTGAAATGCCAGAAACCGGTCCCCGGAAGCTTGTTTCCTTCCCAGTATAAGAATTGGCTTGGTAGTTTAGTCTGCCCTGTTCCCATGATGCACTGGGCCAGGGTCAGACTAATTTGCAAAAAGCCAAGTTCTGAGCTGGGATGGTGCAGTGAGCTAAAAAACGGTGATGGATCAAGCCCTGATCTTTGGACTGGGTAAGAGTGGTCTGCTTAATTCAGACACTCTGTTCATCACCACCCCCTTTTCTGAATCATTTTTGTCCACCATAAGCGTGGAAGGGTATACTCAGATGTGAGTCCCTTGCTCATTGCACCATCAGGATTCAAGCAAGCCGGGCCGAAGACGGCTGAAATGCCAGAAACCGGTCCCCGGAAGCTTGTTTCCTTCCCAGTATAAGAATTGGCTTGGTAGTTTGGTCTGCCCTGTTCCCATGATGCACTGGGCCAGGGTCAGACTAATTTGCAAAAAGCCAAGTTCTGAGCTGGGATGGTGCAGTGAGCTAAAAAACGGTGATGGATCAAGCCCTGATCTTTGGACTGGGTAAGAGTGGTCTGCTTAATTCAGACACTCTGTTCATCACCACCCCCTTTTCTGAATCATTTTTGTCCACCATAAGCGTGGAAGGGTATACTCAGATGTGAGTCCCTTGCTCATTGCACCATCAGGATTCAAGCAAGCCGGGCCGAAGAAGGCTGAAATGCCAGAAACCGGTCCCCGTAAGCTTGTTTCCTTCGCAGTATAAGAATTGGCTTGGTAGTTTGGTCTGCCCTGTTCCCATGATGCACTGGGCCAGGGTCAGACTAATTTGCAAAAAGCCAAGTTCTGAGCTGGGATGGTGCAGTGAGCTAAAAAACGGTGATGGATCAAGCCCTGATCTTTGGACTGGGTAAGAGTGGTCTGCTTAATTCAGACACTCTGTTCATCACCACCCCCTTTTCTGAATCATTTTTGTCCACCATAAGCATGGAAGGGTATACTCAGATGTGAGTCCCTTGCTCATTGCACCATCAGGATTCAAGCAAGCCGGGCCGAAGACGGCTGAAATGCCAGAAACCGGTCCCCGGAAGCTTGTTTCCTTCCCAGTATAAGAATTGGCTTGGTAGTTTGGTCTGCCCTGTTCCCATGATGCACTGGGCCAGGGTCAGACTAATTTGCAAAAAGCCAAGTTCTGAGCTGGGATGGTGCAGTGCGCTAAAAAACGGTGATGGATCAAGCCCTGATCTTTGGACTGGGTAAGAGTGGTCTGCTTAATTCAGACGCTCTGTTCATCACCACCCCCTTTTCTGAATCATTTTTGTCTACCATAAGCGTGGAAGGAATACTCAGATGTGAGTCCCTTGCTCATTGCACTATCAGGATTCAAGCAAGCCGGGCCGAAGACGGCTGAAATGCCAGAAACCGGTCCCCGGAAGCTTGTTTCCTTCCCAGTATAAGAATTGGCGTGGTAGTTTGGTCTGCCCTGTTCCCATGATGCACTGGGCCAGGGTCAGACTAATTTGCAAAAAGCCAAGTTCTGAGCTGGGATGGTGCAGTGAGCTAAAAAACGGTGATGGATCAAGCCCTGATCTTTGGACTGGGTAAAAGTGGTCTGCTTAATTCAGACACTCTGTTCATCACCACCCCCTTTTCTGAATCATTTTTGTCCACCATAAGCGTGGAAGGGTATACTCAGATGTGAGTCCCTTGCTCATTGCACCATCAGGATTCAAGCAAGCCGGTCCGAAGACGGCTGAAATGCCAGAAACCGGTCCCCGGAAGCTTGTTTCCTTCCCAGTATAAGAATTGGCTTGGTAGTTTGGTCTGCCCTGTTCCATGATGCACTGGGCCAGGGTCAGACTAATTTGCAAAAAGCCAAGTTCTGAACTGGGATGGTGCAGTGAGCTAAAAAACGGTGATGGATCAAGCCCTGATCTTTGGACTGGGTAAGAGTGGTCTGCTTAATTCAGACACTCTGTTCATCACCACCCCCTTTTCTGAATCATTTTTGTCCACCATAAGCGTGGAAGGGTATACTCAGATGTGAGTCCCTTGCTCATTGCACCATCAGGATTCAAGCAAGCCGGGCCGAAGACGGCTGAAATGCCAGAAACCGGTCCCCGGAAGCTTGTGTCCTTCCCAGTATAAGAATTGGCTTGGTAGTTTGGTCTGCCCTGTTCCCATGATGCACTGGGCCAGGGTCAGACTAATTTGCAAAAAGCCAAGTTCTGAGCTGGGATGGTGCAGTGAGCTAAAAAACGGTGATGGATCAAGCCCTGATCTTTGGACTGGGTAAGAGTGGTCTGCTTAATTCAGACACTCTGTTCATCACCACCCCCTTTTCTGAATCATTTTTGTCCACCATAAGCATGGAAGGGTATACTCAGATGTGAGTCCCTTGCTCATTGCACCATCAGGATTCAAGCAAGCCGGGCCGAAGACGGCTGAAATGCCAGAAACCGGTCCCCGGAAGCTTGTTTCCTTCCCAGTATAAGAATTGGCTTGGTAGTTTGGTCTGCCCTGTTCCCATGATGCACTGGGCCAGGGTCAGACTAATTTGCAAATAGCCAAGTTCTGAGCTGGGATGGTGCAGTGAGCTAAAAAACGGTGATGGATCAAGCCCTGATCTTTGGACTGGGTAAGAGTGGTCTGCTTAATTCAGACACTCTGTTCATCACCACCCCCTTTTCTGAATCATTTTTGTCCTCCATAAGCGTGGAAGGGTATACTCAGATGTGAGTCCCTTGCTCATTGCACCATCAGGATTCAAGCAAGCCGGGCCGAAGACGGCTGAAATGCCAGAAACCGGTCCCCGGAAGCTTGTTTCCTTCCCAGTATAAGAATTGGCTTGGTAGTTTAGTCTGCCCTGTTCCCATGATGCACTGGGCCAGGGTCAGACTAATTTGCAAAAAGCCAAGTTCTGAGCTGGGATGGTGCAGTGAGCTAAAAAACGGTGATGGATCAAGCCCTGATCTTTGGACTGGGTAAGAGTGGTCTGCTTAATTCAGACACTCTGTTCATCACCACCCCCTTTTCTGAATCATTTTTGTCCACCATAAGCGTGGAAGGGTATACTCAGATGTGAGTCCCTTGCTCATTGCACCATCAGGATTCAAGCAAGCCGGGCCGAAGACGGCTGAAATGCCAGAAACCGGTCCCCGGAAGCTTGTTTCCTTCCCAGTATAAGAATTGGCTTGGTAGTTTGGTCTGCCCTGTTCCCATGATGCACTGGGCCAGGGTCAGACTAATTTGCAAAAAGCCAAGTTCTGAGCTGGGATGGTGCAGTGAGCTAAAAAACGGTGATGGATCAAGCCCTGATCTTTGGACTGGGTAAGAGTGGTCTGCTTAATTCAGACACTCTGTTCATCACCACCCCCTTTTCTGAATCATTTTTGTCCACCATAAGCGTGGAAGGGTATACTCAGATGTGAGTCCCTTGCTCATTGCACCATCAGGATTCAAGCAAGCCGGGCCGAAGAAGGCTGAAATGCCAGAAACCGGTCCCCGTAAGCTTGTTTCCTTCGCAGTATAAGAATTGGCTTGGTAGTTTGGTCTGCCCTGTTCCCATGATGCACTGGGCCAGGGTCAGACTAATTTGCAAAAAGCCAAGTTCTGAGCTGGGATGGTGCAGTGAGCTAAAAAACGGTGATGGATCAAGCCCTGATCTTTGGACTGGGTAAGAGTGGTCTGCTTAATTCAGACACTCTGTTCATCACCACCCCCTTTTCTGAATCATTTTTGTCCACCATAAGCATGGAAGGGTATACTCAGATGTGAGTCCCTTGCTCATTGCACCATCAGGATTCAAGCAAGCCGGGCCGAAGACGGCTGAAATGCCAGAAACCGGTCCCCGGAAGCTTGTTTCCTTCCCAGTATAAGAATTGGCTTGGTAGTTTGGTCTGCCCTGTTCCCATGATGCACTGGGCCAGGGTCAGACTAATTTGCAAAAAGCCAAGTTCTGAGCTGGGATGGTGCAGTGCGCTAAAAAACGGTGATGGATCAAGCCCTGATCTTTGGACTGGGTAAGAGTGGTCTGCTTAATTCAGACGCTCTGTTCATCACCACCCCCTTTTCTGAATCATTTTTGTCTACCATAAGCGTGGAAGGAATACTCAGATGTGAGTCCCTTGCTCATTGCACCATCAGGATTCAAGCAAGCCGGGCCGAAGACGGCTGAAAGGCCAGAAACCGGTCCCCGGAAGCTTGTTTCCTTCGCAGTATAAGAATTGGCTTGGTAGTTTGGTCTGCCCTCTTCCCATGATGCACTAGGCCAGGGTCAGACTAATTTGCAAAAAGCCAAGTTCTGAGCTGGGATGGTGCAGTGAGCTAAAAAACGGTGATGGATCAAGCCCTGATCTTTGGACTGGGTAAGAGTGGTCTGCTTAATTCAGACACTCTGTTCATCACCACCCCCTTTTCTGAATCATTTTTGTCCACCATAAGCGTGGAAGGGTATACTCAGATGTGAGTCCCTTGCTCATTGCACCATCAGGATTCAAGCAAGCCGGGCCGAAGACGGCTGAAATGCCAGAAACCGGTCCCTGGAAGCTTGTTTCCTTCCCAGTATAAGAATTGGCGTGGTAGTTTGGTCTGCCCTGTTCCCATGATGCACTGGGCCAGGGTCAGACTAATTTGCAAAAAGCCAAGTTCTGAGCTGGGATGGTGCAGTGAGCTAAAAAACGGTGATGGATCAAGCCCTGATCTTTGGACTGGGTAAAAGTGGTCTGCTTAATTCAGACACTCTGTTCATCACCACCCCCTTTTCTGAATCATTTTTGTCCACCATAAGCGTGGAAGGGTATACTCAGATGTGAGTCCCTTGCTCATTGCACCATCAGGATTCAAGCAAGCCGGTCCGAAGACGGCTGAAATGCCAGAAACCGGTCCCCGGAAGCTTGTTTCCTTCCCAGTATAAGAATTGGCTTGGTAGTTTGGTCTGCCCTGTTCCATGATGCACTGGGCCAGGGTCAGACTAATTTGCAAAAAGCCAAGTTCTGAACTGGGATGGTGCAGTGAGCTAAAAAACGGTGATGGATCAAGCCCTGATCTTTGGACTGGGTAAGAGTGGTCTGCTTAATTCAGACACTCTGTTCATCACCACCCCCTTTTCTGAATCATTTTTGTCCACCATAAGCGTGTAAGGGTATACTCAGATGTGAGTCCCTTGCTCATTGCACCATCAGGATTCAAGCAAGCCGGGCCGAAGACGGCTGAAATGCCAGAAACCGGTCCCCGGAAGCTTGTTTCCTTCCCAGTATAAGAATTGGCTTGGTAGTTTGGTCTGCCCTGTTCCCATGATGCACTGGGCCAGGGTCAGACTAATTTGCAAAAAGCCAAGTTCTGAGCTGGGATGGTGCAGTGAGCTAAAAAACGGTGATGGATCAAGCCCTGATCTTTGGACTGGGTAAGAGTGGTCTGCTTAATTCAGACACTCTGTTCATCACCACCCCCTTTTCTGAATCATTTTTGTCCACCATAAGCGTGGAAGGGTATACTCAGATGTGAGTCCCTTGCTCATTGCACCATCAGGATTCAAGCAAGCCGGGCCGAAGACGGCTGAAATGCCAGAAACCGGTCCCCGGAAGCTTGTTTCCTTCCCAGTATAAGAATTGGCTTGGTAGTTTGGTCTGCCCTGTTCCCATGATGCACTGGGCCAGGGTCAGACTAATTTGCAAAAAGCCAAGTTCTGAGCTGGGATGGTGCAGTGAGCTAAAAAACGGTGATGGATCAAGCCCTGATCTTTGGACTGGGTAAGAGTGGTCTGCTTAATTCAGACACTCTGTTCATCACCACCCCCTTTTCTGAATCATTTTTGTCCACCATAAGCGTGGAAGGGTATACTCAGATGTGAGTCCCTTGCTCATTGCACCATCAGGATTCAAGCAAGCCGGGCCGAAGACGGCTGAAATGCCAGAAACCGGTCCCCGGAAGCTTGTTTCCTTCCCAGTATAAGAATTGGCTTGGTAGTTTAGTCTGCCCTGTTCCCATGATGCACTGGGTCAGGGTCAGACTAATTTGCAAAAAGCCAAGTTCTGAGCTGGGATGGTGCAGTGAGCTAAAAAACGGTGATGGATCAAGCCCTGATCTTTGGACTGGGTAAGAGTGGTCTGCTTAATTCAGACACTCTGTTCATCACCACCCCCTTTTCTGAATCATTTTTGTCCACCATAAGCGTGGAAGGGTATACTCAGATGTGAGTCCCTTGCGCATTGCACCATCAGGATTCAAGCAAGCCGGGCCGAAGACGGCTGAAATGCCAGAAACCGGTCCCCGGAAGCTTGTTTCCTTCCCAGTATAAGAATTGGCTTGGTAGTTTGGTCTGCCCTGTTCCCATGATGCACTGGGCCAGGGTCAGACTAATTTGCAAAAAGCCAAGTTCTGAGCTGGGATGGTGCAGTGAGCTAAAAAACGGTGATGGATCAAGCCCTGATCTTTGGACTGGGTAAGAGTGGTCTGCTTAATTCAGACACTCTGTTCATCACCACCCCCTTTTCTGAATCATTTTTGTCCACCATAAGCGTGGAAGGGTATACTCAGATGTGAGTCCCTTGCTCATTGCACCATCAGGATTCAAGCAAGCCGGGCCGAAGAAGGCTGAAATGCCAGAAACCGGTCCCCGTAAGCTTGTTTCCTTCGCAGTATAAGAATTGGCTTGGTAGTTTGGTCTGCCCTGTTCCCATGATGCACTGGGCCAGGGTCAGACTAATTTGCAAAAAGCCAAGTTCTGAGCTGGGATGGTGCAGTGAGCTAAAAAACGGTGATGGATCAAGCCCTGATCTTTGGACTGGGTAAGAGTGGTCTGCTTAATTCAGACACTCTGTTCATCACCACCCCCTTTTCTGAATCATTTTTGTCCACCATAAGCATGGAAGGGTATACTCAGATGTGAGTCCCTTGCTCATTGCACCATCAGGATTCAAGCAAGCCGGGCCGAAGACGGCTGAAATGCCAGAAACCGGTCCCCGGAAGCTTGTTTCCTTCCCAGTATAAGAATTGGCTTGGTAGTTTGGTCTGCCCTGTTCCCATGATGCACTGGGCCAGGGTCAGACTAATTTGCAAAAAGCCAAGTTCTGAGCTGGGATGGTGCAGTGAGCTAAAAAACGGTGATGGATCAAGCCCTGATCTTTGGACTGGGTAAGAGTGGTCTGCTTAATTCAGACACTCTGTTCATCACCACCCCCTTTTCTGAATCATTTTTGTCCACCATAAGCGTGGAAGGGTATACTCAGATGTGAGTCCCTTGCTCATGCACCATCAGGATTCAAGCAAGCCGGGCCGAAGACGGCTGAAATGCCAGAAACCGGTCCTCGGAAGTTTGTTTCCTTCCCAGTATAAGAATTGGCTTGGTAGTTTGGTCTGCCCTGTTCCCATGATGCACTGGGCCAGGGTCAGACTAATTTGCAAAAAGCCAAGTTCTGAGCTGGGATGGTGCAGTGAGCTAAAAAACGGTGATGGATCAAGCCCTGATCTTTGGACTGGGTAAGAGTGGTCTGCTTAATTCAGACACTCTGTTCATCACCACCCCCTTTTCTGAATCATTTTTGTCCGCCATAAGCGTGGAAGGGTATACTCAGATGTGAGTCCCTTGCTCATTGCACCATCAGGATTCAAGCAAGACCTAACATCAGCTTTTAGCTTCATACCCCCTACAGCTGAGCAGATACAGAAAGAAATCCTCACCACCAACTCAGGTAGTCCAAAAGACCCCTGCCCACCCCGAATTATGCAGGCCTGCTCCATTGAACTAAGCCTAGTTTTGGAAAAACTATTTTCAAAAATTATCACTACCAACACCTTCCCAGACGAATGGAAAATGATATCTATTAGGCCACTGCTAAAAAAACCCAATCTGGACGGCGAAAATCCCAACAACTATAGACCAATGGCCAGGATCCCTTTTGCTGCTAAAATTTTGGAGAAACTGCTAAATAAACAACTATCTCAACATCTGATGGACGGAGAATGGCTGGATCATTCTCAATTTGGTTTCAGGGCGGAACATGGAACTGAGACAGCCTTGATAACAGCAGTGGAGGAACTCAGGACAATAATGGATAACGGATCGAAGGCCGCACTGATATTACTCGACCTATCGGCGGCCTTCGATACGGTTAGCCACGAAATCCTCATAGCACGGCTAAAAACAGCAAACATACATGAGTCAACCTGTGCTCTTATAGCCTCATATCTGGAAAATAGAACCTTCTCAGTTGAATCAGGAGAAGCAAAGTCTAATCTGTTCAGCCTACCATGTGGAGTTCCGCAGGGATCATCGATGAGCCCCACGCTTTTTAATTTATATGTAGCCCCACTCGCACAAATAATAAGGAGTGAGGGCTTCACCCCTATATCCTACGCCGACGACGCCCAAATTGTGGTGTCAATAAATAAAGAGGTGCAAGACACAGCAGCAAAATTCCAAGGCTGCATGACAAAAATCAGCCAATGGATGCAAACGAATTGCTTGAAATTAAACGGCGACAAGAGTGAAGTACTGATACTAGGTGATGACACCAACATATGGTCACCTCTATGGTGGCCCGCAGATATGGGAAGATGCCCAGAGCCATCGGAAAAGGTGAAAAACCTAGGAATAATGCTAGACACCAACCTCTCATTTGACGCTCAAGCAAGCAAACTAGCTTCGTCACTCTGGTACATCCTGAAAATGATAAAAAAAATACTACCTTACATACCGCTTGATTCTCGCAAAACAGTGGTGACGGCATTGGCCTTGTCCAGATTAGATTATGGAAATGGCCTATATGTCGGAGCAAGGAAGAAAATCCTTCTTAAATTACAACGCCTGCAGAACGCAGCAGCGAGGCTGATATTGGAAATTCCAAAGTTCGAAAGAGTAAGCCATAAACTAAAAAGTTTGCACTGGCTCCCAATTGCAAGCAGGATAGAATTTAAGTCATTATGTTTGGCATACAAAGCAATAAATGGAACTGGATCAAAATTTTTAAAAACACACCTGCAACTGTATGAGCCAAATAGACTTCTGAGATCCGGACAAAGGAAACTCATAAAAGTACCCAGATACAGAAGAACAAACTGGGGAGGCAGAAGCTTCCTAGTGCAGACGGCAAAATCGTGGAACCAACTACCACTAGAATTAAAAAACAGTCCATCCTTGAAATCCTTCAGAAAGGGAGTCAAAACATTGCTTTTCGCTAAACAGCCCTAACTACATACCTTAGGAGTCAGTGGGAATCTCAGCGCCAAGACGCCTTTTGGCATTCGCGCGCTATACAAATTGAAAAATCAAATCAAATCAAATCAAGCAAGCCGGGCCGAAGACGGCTGAAATGCCAGAAACCGGTCCCCGGAAGCTTGTTTCCTTCCCAGTATAAGAATTGGCTTGGTAGTTTGGTCTGCCCTGTTCCCATGATGCACTGGGCCAGGGTCAAACTAATTTGCAAAAAGCCAAGTTCTGAGCTGGGATGGTGCAGTGAGCTAAAAAACGGTGATGGATCAAGCCCTGATCTTTGGACTGGGTAAGAGTGGTCTGCTTAATTCAGACACTCTGTTCATCACCACCCCCTTTTCTGAATCATTTTTGTCCACCATAAGCGTGGAAGGGTATACTCAGATGTGAGTCCCTTGCTCATTGCACCATCAGGATTCAAGCAAGCCGGGCCGAAGATGGCTGAAATGCCAGAAACCGGTCCCCGGAAGCTTGTTTCCTTCCCAGTATAAGAATTGGCTTGGTAATTTGGTCTGCCCTGTTCCCATGATGCACTGGGCCAGGGTCAGACTAATTTGCAAAAAGCCAAGTTCTGAGCTGGGATGGTGCCGTGAGCTAAAAAACGGTGATGGATCAAGCCCTGATCTTTAGACTGGGTAAGAGTGGTCTGCTTAATTCAGGCACTCTGTTCATCACCACCCCCTTTTCTGAATCATTTTTGTCCACCATAAGCGTGGAAGGGTATACTCAGATGTGAGTCCCTTGCTCATTGCACCATCAGGATTCAAGCAAGCCGGGCCGAAGACGGCTGAAATGCCAGAAACCGGTCCCCGGAAGCTTGTTTCCTTCCCAGTATAAGAATTGGCTTGGTAGTTTGGTCTGCCCTGTTCCCATGATGCACTGGGCCAGGGTCAGACTAATTTGCAAAAAGCCAAGTTCTGAGCTGGGATGGTGCAGTGAGCTAAAAAACGGTGATGGATCAAGCCCTGATCTTTGGACTGGGTAAGAGTGGTCTGCTTAATTCAGACACTCTGTTCATCACCACCCCCTTTTCTGAATCATTTTTGTCCACCATAAGCGTGGAAGGGTATACTCAGATGTGAGTCCCTTGCTCATTGCACCATCAGGATTCAAGCAAGCCGGGCCGAAGACGGCTGAAATGCCAGAAACCGGTCCCCGGAAGCTTGTTTCCTTCCCAGTATAAGAATTGGCTTGGTAATTTGGTCTGCCCTGTTCCCATGATGCACTGGGCCAGGGTCAGACTAATTTGCAAAAAGCCAAGTTCTGAGCTGGGATGGTGCCGTGAGCTAAAAAACGGTGATGGATCAAGCCCTGATCTTTGGACTGGGTAAGAGTGGTCTGCTTAATTCAGACACTCTGTTCATCACCACCCCCTTTTCTGAATCATTTTTGTCTACCATAAGTGTGGAAGGAATACTCAGATGTGAGTCCCTTGCTCATTGCACCATCAGGATTCAAGCAAGCCGGGCCGAAGACGGCTGAAAGGCCAGAAACCGGTCCCCGGAAGCTTGTTTCCTTCGCAGTATAAGAATTGGCTTGGTAGTTTGGTCTGCCCTGTTCCCATGATGCACTGGGCCAGGGTCAGACTAATTTGCAAAAAGCCAAGTTCTGAGCTGGGATGGTGCAGTGAGCTAAAAAACGGTGATGGATCAAGCCCTGATCTTTGGACTGGGTAAGAGTGGTCTGCTTAATTCAGACACTCTGTTCATCACCACCCCCTTTTCTGAATCATTTTTGTCCACCATAAGCGTGGAAGGGTATACTCAGATGTGAGTCCCTTGCTCATTGCACTATCAGGATTCAAGCAAGCCGGGCCGAAGACGGCTGAAATGCCAGAAACTGGTCCCCGGAAGCTTGTTTCCTTCCCAGTATAAGAATTGGCGTGGTAGTTTGGTCTGCCCTGTTCCCATGATGCACTGGGCCAGGGTCAGACTAATTTGCAAAAAGCCAAGTTCTGAGCTGGGATGGTGCAGTGATCTAAAAAACGGTGATGGATCAAGCCCTGATCTTTGGACTGGGTAAAAGTGGTCTGCTTAATTCAGACACTCTGTTCATCACCACCCCCTTTTCTGAATCATTTTTGTCCACCATAAGCGTGGAAGGGTATACTCAGATGTGAGTCCCTTGCTCATTGCACCATCAGGATTCAAGCAAGCCGGTCCGAAGACGGCTGAAATGCCAGAAACCGGTCCCCGGAAGCTTGTTTCCTTCCCAGTATAAGAATTGGCTTGGTAGTTTGGTCTGCCCTGTTCCATGATGCACTGGGCCAGGGTCAGACTAATTTGCAAAAAGCCAAGTTCTGAACTGGGATGGTGCAGTGAGCTAAAAAACGGTGATGGATCAAGCCCTGATCTTTGGACTGGGTAAGAGTGGTCTGCTTAATTCAGACACTCTGTTCATCACCACCCCCTTTTCTGAATCATTTTTGTCCACCATAAGCGTGGAAGGGTATACTCAGATGTGAGTCCCTTGCTCATTGCACCATCAGGATTCAAGCAAGCCGGGCCGAAGACGGCTGAAATGCCAGAAACCGGTCCCCGGAAGCTTGTTTCCTTCCCAGTATAAGAATTGGCTTGGTAGTTTGGTCTGCCCTGTTCCCATGATGCACTGGGCCAGGGTCAGACTAATTTGCAAAAAGCCAAGTTCTGAGCTGGGATGGTGCAGTGAGCTAAAAACGGTGATGGATCAAGCCCTGATCTTTGGACTGGGTAAGAGTGGTCTGCTTAATTCAGACACTCTGTTCATCACCACCCCCTTTTCTGAATCATTTTTGTCCACCATAAGCGTGGAAGGGTATACTCAGATGTGAGTCCCTTGCTCATTGCACCATCAGGATTCAAGCAAGCCGGGCCGAAGACGGCTGAAATGCCAGAAACCGGTCCCCGGAAGCTTGTTTCCTTCCCAGTATAAGAATTGGCTTGGTAGTTTGGTCTGCCCTGTTCCCATTATGCACTGGGCCAGGGTCAGACTAATTTGCAAAAAGCCAAGTTCTGAGCTGGGATGGTGCAGTGAGCTAAAAAACGGTGATGGATCAAGCCCTGATCTTTGGACTGGGTAAGAGTGGTCTGCTTAATTCAGACACTCTGTTCATCACCACCCCCTTTTCTGAATCATTTTTGTCCACCATAAGCGTGGAAGGGTATACTCAGATGTGAGTCCCTTGCTCATTGCACCATCAGGATTCAAGCAAGCCGGGCCGAAGACGGCTGAAATGCCAGAAACCGGTCCCCGGAAGCTTGTTTCCTTCCCAGTATAAGAATTGGCTTGGTAGTTTAGTCTGCCCTGTTCCCATGATGCACTGGGCCAGGGTCAGACTAATTTGCAAAAAGCCAAGTTCTGAGCTGGGATGGTGCAGTGAGC
Source organism: Lissotriton vulgaris (assembly GCF_964263255.1). Classification (NCBI taxonomy): domain Eukaryota; kingdom Metazoa; phylum Chordata; class Amphibia; order Caudata; family Salamandridae; genus Lissotriton; species Lissotriton vulgaris. The sequence continues at coordinate 1,949,101,055 of NC_141693.1, forward strand.
TAAAAAACGGTGATGGATCAAGCCTTGATCTTTGGACTGGGTAAGAGTGGTCTGCTTAATTCAGACACTCTGTTCATCACCACCCCCTTTTCTGAATCATTTTTGTCCACCATAAGCGTGGAAGGGTATACTCAGATGTGAGTCCCTTGCTCATTGCACCATCAGGATTCAAGCAAGCCGGGCCGAAGACGGCTGAAATGCCAGAAACCGGTCCCCGGAAGCTTGTTCCCTTCCCAGTATAAGAATTGGCTTGGTAGTTTGGTCTGCCCTGTTCCCATGATGCACTGGGCCAGGGTCAGACTAATTTGCAAAAAGCCAAGTTCTGAGCTGGGATGGTGCAGTGAGCTAAAAAACGGTGATGGATCAAGCCCTGATCTTTGGACTGGGTAAGAGTGGTCTGCTTAATTCAGACACTCTGTTCATCACCACCCCCTTTTCTGAATCATTTTTGTCCACCATAAGCGTGGAAGGGTATACTCAGATGTGAGTCCCTTGCTCATTGCACCATCAGGATTCAAGCAAGCCGGGCCGAAGAAGGCTGAAATGCCAGAAACCGGTCCCCGTAAGCTTGTTTCCTTCGCAGTATAAGAATTGGCTTGGTAGTTTGGTCTGCCCTGTTCCCATGATGCACTGGGCCAGGGTCAGACTAATTTGCAAAAAGCCAAGTTCTGAGCTGGGATGGTGCAGTGAGCTAAAAAACGGTGATGGATCAAGCCCTGATCTTTGGACTGGGTAAGAGTGGTCTGCTTAATTCAGACACTCTGTTCATCACCACCCCCTTTTCTGAATCATTTTTGTCCACCATAAGCATGGAAGGGTATACTCAGATGTGAGTCCCTTGCTCATTGCACCATCAGGATTCAAGCAAGCCGGGCCGAAGACGGCTGAAATGCCAGAAACCGGTCCCCGGAAGCTTGTTTCCTTCCCAGTATAAGAATTGGCTTGGTAGTTTGGTCTGCCCTGTTCCCATGATGCACTGGGCCAGGGTCAGACTAATTTGCAAAAAGCCAAGTTCTGAGCTGGGATGGTGCAGTGAGCTAAAAAACGGTGATGGATCAAGCCCTGATCTTTGGACTGGGTAAGAGTGGTCTGCTTAATTCAGACACTCTGTTCATCACCACCCCCTTTTCTGAATCATTTTTGTCCACCATAAGCGTGGAAGGGTATACTCAGATGTGAGTCCCTTGCTCATGCACCATCAGGATTCAAGCAAGCCGGGCCGAAGACGGCTGAAATGCCAGAAACCGGTCCCCGGAAGTTTGTTTCCTTCCCAGTATAAGAATTGGCTTGGTAGTTTGGTCTGCCCTGTTCCCATGATGCACTGGGCCAGGGTCAGACTAATTTGCAAAAAGCCAAGTTCTGAGCTGGAATGGTGCAGTGAGCTAAAAAACGGTGATGGATCAAGCCCTGATCTTTGGACTGGGTAAGAGTGGTCTGCTTAATTCAGACACTCTGTTCATCACCACCCCCTTTTCTGAATCATTTTTGTCCACCATAAGCGTGGAAGGGTATACTCAGATGTGAGTCCCTTGCTCATTGCACCATCAGGATTCAAGCAAGCCGGGCCGAAGACGGCTGAAATGCCAGAAACCGGTCCCCGGAAGCTTGTTTCCTTCCCAGTATAAGAATTGGCTTGGTAGTTTGGTCTGCCCTGTTCCCATGATGCACTGGGCCAGGGTCAGACTAATTTGCAAAAAGCCAAGTTCTGAGCTGGGATGGTGCAGTGAGCTAAAAAACGGTGATGGATCAAGCCCTGATCTTTGGACTGGGTAAGAGTGGTCTGCTTAATTCAGACACTCTGTTCATCACCACCCCCTTTTCTGAATCATTTTTGTCCACCATAAGCGTGGAAGGGTATACTCAGATGTGAGTCCCTTGCTCATTGCACCATCAGGATTCAAGCAAGCCGGGCCGAAGAAGGCTGAAATGCCAGAAACCGGTCCCCGTAAGCTTGTTTCCTTCGCAGTATAAGAATTGGCTTGGTAGTTTGGTCTGCCCTGTTCCCATGATGCACTGGGCCAGGGTCAGACTAATTTGCAAAAAGCCAAGTTCTGAGCTGGGATGGTGCAGTGAGCTAAAAAACGGTGATGGATCAAGCCCTGATCTTTGGACTGGGTAAGAGTGGTCTGCTTAATTCAGACACTCTGTTCATCACCACCCCCTTTTCTGAATCATTTTTGTCCACCATAAGCATGGAAGGGTATACTCAGATGTGAGTCCCTTGCTCATTGCACCATCAGGATTCAAGCAAGCCGGGCCGAAGACGGCTGAAATGCCAGAAACCGGTCCCCGGAAGCTTGTTTCCTTCCCAGTATAAGAATTGGCTTGGTAGTTTGGTCTGCCCTGTTCCCATGATGCACTGGGCCAGGGTCAGACTAATTTGCAAAAAGCCAAGTTCTGAGCTGGGATGGTGCAGTGCGCTAAAAAACGGTGATGGATCAAGCCCTGATCTTTGGACTGGGTAAGAGTGGTCTGCTTAATTCAGACGCTCTGTTCATCACCACCCCCTTTTCTGAATCATTTTTGTCTACCATAAGCGTGGAAGGAATACTCAGATGTGAGTCCCTTGCTCATTGCACCATCAGGATTCAAGCAAGCCGGGCCGAAGACGGCTGAAAGGCCAGAAACCGGTCCCCGGAAGCTTGTTTCCTTCGCAGTATAAGAATTGGCTTGGTAGTTTGGTCTGCCCTCTTCCCATGATGCACTAGGCCAGGGTCAGACTAATTTGCAAAAAGCCAAGTTCTGAGCTGGGATGGTGCAGTGAGCTAAAAAACGGTGATGGATCAAGCCCTGATCTTTGGACTGGGTAAGAGTGGTCTGCTTAATTCAGACACTCTGTTCATCACCACCCCCTTTTCTGAATCATTTTTGTCCACCATAAGCGTGGAAGGGTATACTCAGATGTGAGTCCCTTGCTCATTGCACCATCAGGATTCAAGCAAGCCGGGCCGAAGACGGCTGAAATGCCAGAAACCGGTCCCTGGAAGCTTGTTTCCTTCCCAGTATAAGAATTGGCGTGGTAGTTTGGTCTGCCCTGTTCCCATGATGCACTGGGCCAGGGTCAGACTAATTTGCAAAAAGCCAAGTTCTGAGCTGGGATGGTGCAGTGAGCTAAAAAACGGTGATGGATCAAGCCCTGATCTTTGGACTGGGTAAAAGTGGTCTGCTTAATTCAGACACTCTGTTCATCACCACCCCCTTTTCTGAATCATTTTTGTCCACCATAAGCGTGGAAGGGTATACTCAGATGTGAGTCCCTTGCTCATTGCACCATCAGGATTCAAGCAAGCCGGTCCGAAGACGGCTGAAATGCCAGAAACCGGTCCCCGGAAGCTTGTTTCCTTCCCAGTATAAGAATTGGCTTGGTAGTTTGGTCTGCCCTGTTCCATGATGCACTGGGCCAGGGTCAGACTAATTTGCAAAAAGCCAAGTTCTGAACTGGGATGGTGCAGTGAGCTAAAAAACGGTGATGGATCAAGCCCTGATCTTTGGACTGGGTAAGAGTGGTCTGCTTAATTCAGACACTCTGTTCATCACCACCCCCTTTTCTGAATCATTTTTGTCCACCATAAGCGTGGAAGGGTATACTCAGATGTGAGTCCCTTGCTCATTGCACCATCAGGATTCAAGCAAGCCGGGCCGAAGACGGCTGAAATGCCAGAAACCGGTCCCCGGAAGCTTGTTTCCTTCGCAGTATAAGAATTGGCTTGGTAGTTTGGTCTGCCCTCTTCCCATGATGCACTAGGCCAGGGTCAGACTAATTTGCAAAAAGCCAAGTTCTGAGCTGGGATGGTGCAGTGAGCTAAAAAACGGTGATGGATCAAGCCCTGATCTTTGGACTGGGTAAGAGTGGTCTGCTTAATTCAGACACTCTGTTCATCACCACCCCCTTTTCTGAATCATTTTTGTCCACCATAAGCGTGGAAGGGTATACTCAGATGTGAGTCCCTTGCTCATTGCACCATCAGGATTCAAGCAAGCCGGGCCGAAGACGGCTGAAATGCCAGAAACCGGTCCCTGGAAGCTTGTTTCCTTCCCAGTATAAGAATTGGCGTGGTAGTTTGGTCTGCCCTGTTCCCATGATGCACTGGGCCAGGGTCAGACTAATTTGCAAAAAGCCAAGTTCTGAGCTGGGATGGTGCAGTGAGCTAAAAAACGGTGATGGATCAAGCCCTGATCTTTGGACTGGGTAAAAGTGGTCTGCTTAATTCAGACACTCTGTTCATCACCACCCCCTTTTCTGAATCATTTTTGTCCACCATAAGCGTGGAAGGGTATACTCAGATGTGAGTCCCTTGCTCATTGCACCATCAGGATTCAAGCAAGCCGGGCCGAAGACGGCTGAAATGCCAGAAACCGGTCCCCGGAAGCTTGTTTCCTTCCCAGTATAAGAATTGGCTTGGTAGTTTGGTCTGCCCTGTTCCCATGATGCACTGGGCCAGGGTCAGACTAATTTGCAAAAAGCCAAGTTCTGAGCTGGGATGGTGCAGTGAGCTAAAAAACAGTGATGGATCAAGCCCTGATCTTTGGACTGGGTAAGAGTGGTCTGCTTAATTCAGACACTCTGTTCATCACCACCCCCTTTTCTGAATCATTTTTGTCCACCATAAGCGTGGAAGGGTATACTCAGATGTGAGTCCCTTGCTCATTGCACCATCAGGATTCAAGCAAGCCGGGCCGAAGAAGGCTGAAATGCCAGAAACCGGTCCCCGTAAGCTTGTTTCCTTCGCAGTATAAGAATTGGCTTGGTAGTTTGGTCTGCCCTGTTCCCATGATGCACTGGGCCAGGGTCAGACTAATTTGCAAAAAGCCAAGTTCTGAGCTGGGATGGTGCAGTGAGCTAAAAAACGGTGATGGATCAAGCCCTGATCTTTGGACTGGGTAAGAGTGGTCTGCTTAATTCAGACACTCTGTTCATCACCACCCCCTTTTCTGAATCATTTTTGTCCACCATAAGCATGGAAGGGTATACTCAGATGTGAGTCCCTTGCTCATTGCACCATAAAGGATTCAAGCAAGCCGGGCCGAAGACGGCTGAAATGCCAGAAACCGGTCCCCGGAAGCTTGTTTCCTTCCCAGTATAAGAATTGGCTTGGTAGTTTGGTCTGCCCTGTTCCCATGATGCACTGGGCCAGGGTCAGACTAATTTGCAAAAAGCCAAGTTCTGAGCTGGGATGGTGCAGTGCGCTAAAAAACGGTGATGGATCAAGCCCTGATCTTTGGACTGGGTAAGAGTGGTCTGCTTAATTCAGACGCTCTGTTCATCACCACCCCCTTTTCTGAATCATTTTTGTCTACCATAAGCGTGGAAGGAATACTCAGATGTGAGTCCCTTGCTCATTGCACCATCAGGATTCAAGCAAGCCGGGCCGAAGACGGCTGAAAGGCCAGAAACCGGTCCCCGGAAGCTTGTTTCCTTCGCAGTATAAGAATTGGCTTGGTAGTTTGGTCTGCCCTCTTCCCATGATGCACTAGGCCAGGGTCAGACTAATTTGCAAAAAGCCAAGTTCTGAGCTGGGATGGTGCAGTGAGCTAAAAAACGGTGATGGATCAAGCCCTGATCTTTGGACTGGGTAAGAGTGGTCTGCTTAATTCAGACACTCTGTTCATCACCACCCCCTTTTCTGAATCATTTTTGTCCACCATAAGCGTGGAAGGGTATACTCAGATGTGAGTCCCTTGCTCATTGCACCATCAGGATTCAAGCAAGCCGGGCCGAAGACGGCTGAAATGCCAGAAACCGGTCCCTGGAAGCTTGTTTCCTTCCCAGTATAAGAATTGGCGTGGTAGTTTGGTCTGCCCTGTTCCCATGATGCACTGGGCCAGGGTCAGACTAATTTGCAAAAAGCCAAGTTCTGAGCTGGGATGGTGCAGTGAGCTAAAAAACGGTGATGGATCAAGCCCTGATCTTTGGACTGGGTAAAAGTGGTCTGCTTAATTCAGACACTCTGTTCATCACCACCCCCTTTTCTGAATCATTTTTGTCCACCATAAGCGTGGAAGGGTATACTCAGATGTGAGTCCCTTGCTCATTGCACCATCAGGATTCAAGCAAGCCGGTCCGAAGACGGCTGAAATGCCAGAAACCGGTCCCCGGAAGCTTGTTTCCTTCCCAGTATAAGAATTGGCTTGGTAGTTTGGTCTGCCCTGTTCCATGATGCACTGGGCCAGGGTCAGACTAATTTGCAAAAAGCCAAGTTCTGAACTGGGATGGTGCAGTGAGCTAAAAAACGGTGATGGATCAAGCCCTGATCTTTGGACTGGGTAAGAGTGGTCTGCTTAATTCAGACACTCTGTTCATCACCACCCCCTTTTCTGAATCATTTTTGTCCACCATAAGCGTGGAAGGGTATACTCAGATGTGAGTCCCTTGCTCATTGCACCATCAGGATTCAAGCAAGCCGGGCCGAAGACGGCTGAAATGCCAGAAACCGGTCCCCGGAAGCTTGTTTCCTTCCCAGTATAAGAATTGGCTTGGTAGTTTGGTCTGCCCTGTTCCCATGATGCACTGGGCCAGGGTCAGACTAATTTGCAAAAAGCCAAGTTCTGAGCTGGGATGGTGCAGTGAGCTAAAAAACGGTGATGGATCAAGCCCTGATCTTTGGACTGGGTAAGAGTGGTCTGCTTAATTCAGACACTCTGTTCATCACCACCCCCTTTTCTGAATCATTTTTGTCCACCATAAGCATGGAAGGGTATACTCAGATGTGAGTCCCTTGCTCATTGCACCATCAGGATTCAAGCAAGCCGGGCCGAAGACGGCTGAAATGCCAGAAACCGGTCCCCGGAAGCTTGTTTCCTTCCCAGTATAAGAATTGGCTTGGTAGTTTGGTCTGCCCTGTTCCCATGATGCACTGGGCCAGGGTCAGACTAATTTGCAAAAAGCCAAGTTCTGAGCTGGGATGGTGCAGTGAGCTAAAAAACGGTGATGGATCAAGCCCTGATCTTTGGACTGGGTAAGAGTGGTCTGCTTAATTCAGACACTCTGTTCATCACCACCCCCTTTTCTGAATCATTTTTGTCCACCATAAGCGTGGAAGGGTATACTCAGATGTGAGTCCCTTGCTCATTGCACCATCAGGATTCAAGCAAGCCGGGCCGAAGACGGCTGAAATGCCAGAAACCGGTCCCCGGAAGCTTGTTTCCTTCCCAGTATAAGAATTGGCTTGGTAGTTTAGTCTGCCCTGTTCCCATGATGCACTGGGTCAGGGTCAGACTAATTTGCAAAAAGCCAAGTTCTGAGCTGGGATGGTGCAGTGAGCTAAAAAACGGTGATGGATCAAGCCCTGATCTTTGGACTGGGTAAGAGTGGTCTGCTTAATTCAGACACTCTGTTCATCACCACCCCCTTTTCTGAATCATTTTTGTCCACCATAAGCGTGGAAGGGTATACTCAGATGTGAGTCCCTTGCGCATTGCACCATCAGGATTCAAGCAAGCCGGGCCGAAGACGGCTGAAATGCCAGAAACCGGTCCCCGGAAGCTTGTTTCCTTCCCAGTATAAGAATTGGCTTGGTAGTTTGGTCTGCCCTGTTCCCATGATGCACTGGGCCAGGGTCAGACTAATTTGCAAAAAGCCAAGTTCTGAGCTGGGATGGTGCAGTGAGCTAAAAAACGGTGATGGATCAAGCCCTGATCTTTGGACTGGGTAAGAGTGGTCTGCTTAATTCAGACACTCTGTTCATCACCACCCCCTTTTCTGAATCATTTTTGTCCACCATAAGCGTGGAAGGGTATACTCAGATGTGAGTCCCTTGCTCATTGCACCATCAGGATTCAAGCAAGCCGGGCCGAAGAAGGCTGAAATGCCAGAAACCGGTCCCCGTAAGCTTGTTTCCTTCGCAGTATAAGAATTGGCTTGGTAGTTTGGTCTGCCCTGTTCCCATGATGCACTGGGCCAGGGTCAGACTAATTTGCAAAAAGCCAAGTTCTGAGCTGGGATGGTGCAGTGAGCTAAAAAACGGTGATGGATCAAGCCCTGATCTTTGGACTGGGTAAGAGTGGTCTGCTTAATTCAGACACTCTGTTCATCACCACCCCCTTTTCTGAATCATTTTTGTCCACCATAAGCATGGAAGGGTATACTCAGATGTGAGTCCCTTGCTCATTGCACCATCAGGATTCAAGCAAGCCGGGCCGAAGACGGCTGAAATGCCAGAAACCGGTCCCCGGAAGCTTGTTTCCTTCCCAGTATAAGAATTGGCTTGGTAGTTTGGTCTGCCCTGTTCCCATGATGCACTGGGCCAGGGTCAGACTAATTTGCAAAAAGCCAAGTTCTGAGCTGGGATGGTGCAGTGAGCTAAAAAACGGTGATGGATCAAGCCCTGATCTTTGGACTGGGTAAGAGTGGTCTGCTTAATTCAGACACTCTGTTCATCACCACCCCCTTTTCTGAATCATTTTTGTCCACCATAAGCGTGGAAGGGTATACTCAGATGTGAGTCCCTTGCTCATGCACCATCAGGATTCAAGCAAGCCGGGCCGAAGACGGCTGAAATGCCAGAAACCGGTCCTCGGAAGTTTGTTTCCTTCCCAGTATAAGAATTGGCTTGGTAGTTTGGTCTGCCCTGTTCCCATGATGCACTGGGCCAGGGTCAGACTAATTTGCAAAAAGCCAAGTTCTGAGCTGGGATGGTGCAGTGAGCTAAAAAACGGTGATGGATCAAGCCCTGATCTTTGGACTGGGTAAGAGTGGTCTGCTTAATTCAGACACTCTGTTCATCACCACCCCCTTTTCTGAATCATTTTTGTCCGCCATAAGCGTGGAAGGGTATACTCAGATGTGAGTCCCTTGCTCATTGCACCATCAGGATTCAAGCAAGACCTAACATCAGCTTTTAGCTTCATACCCCCTACAGCTGAGCAGATACAGAAAGAAATCCTCACCACCAACTCAGGTAGTCCAAAAGACCCCTGCCCACCCCGAATTATGCAGGCCTGCTCCATTGAACTAAGCCTAGTTTTGGAAAAACTATTTTCAAAAATTATCACTACCAACACCTTCCCAGACGAATGGAAAATGATATCTATTAGGCCACTGCTAAAAAAACCCAATCTGGACGGCGAAAATCCCAACAACTATAGACCAATGGCCAGGATCCCTTTTGCTGCTAAAATTTTGGAGAAACTGCTAAATAAACAACTATCTCAACATCTGATGGACGGAGAATGGCTGGATCATTCTCAATTTGGTTTCAGGGCGGAACATGGAACTGAGACAGCCTTGATAACAGCAGTGGAGGAACTCAGGACAATAATGGATAACGGATCGAAGGCCGCACTGATATTACTCGACCTATCGGCGGCCTTCGATACGGTTAGCCACGAAATCCTCATAGCACGGCTAAAAACAGCAAACATACATGAGTCAACCTGTGCTCTTATAGCCTCATATCTGGAAAATAGAACCTTCTCAGTTGAATCAGGAGAAGCAAAGTCTAATCTGTTCAGCCTACCATGTGGAGTTCCGCAGGGATCATCGATGAGCCCCACGCTTTTTAATTTATATGTAGCCCCACTCGCACAAATAATAAGGAGTGAGGGCTTCACCCCTATATCCTACGCCGACGACGCCCAAATTGTGGTGTCAATAAATAAAGAGGTGCAAGACACAGCAGCAAAATTCCAAGGCTGCATGACAAAAATCAGCCAATGGATGCAAACGAATTGCTTGAAATTAAACGGCGACAAGAGTGAAGTACTGATACTAGGTGATGACACCAACATATGGTCACCTCTATGGTGGCCCGCAGATATGGGAAGATGCCCAGAGCCATCGGAAAAGGTGAAAAACCTAGGAATAATGCTAGACACCAACCTCTCATTTGACGCTCAAGCAAGCAAACTAGCTTCGTCACTCTGGTACATCCTGAAAATGATAAAAAAAATACTACCTTACATACCGCTTGATTCTCGCAAAACAGTGGTGACGGCATTGGCCTTGTCCAGATTAGATTATGGAAATGGCCTATATGTCGGAGCAAGGAAGAAAATCCTTCTTAAATTACAACGCCTGCAGAACGCAGCAGCGAGGCTGATATTGGAAATTCCAAAGTTCGAAAGAGTAAGCCATAAACTAAAAAGTTTGCACTGGCTCCCAATTGCAAGCAGGATAGAATTTAAGTCATTATGTTTGGCATACAAAGCAATAAATGGAACTGGATCAAAATTTTTAAAAACACACCTGCAACTGTATGAGCCAAATAGACTTCTGAGATCCGGACAAAGGAAACTCATAAAAGTACCCAGATACAGAAGAACAAACTGGGGAGGCAGAAGCTTCCTAGTGCAGACGGCAAAATCGTGGAACCAACTACCACTAGAATTAAAAAACAGTCCATCCTTGAAATCCTTCAGAAAGGGAGTCAAAACATTGCTTTTCGCTAAACAGCCCTAACTACATACCTTAGGAGTCAGTGGGAATCTCAGCGCCAAGACGCCTTTTGGCATTCGCGCGCTATACAAATTGAAAAATCAAATCAAATCAAATCAAGCAAGCCGGGCCGAAGACGGCTGAAATGCCAGAAACCGGTCCCCGGAAGCTTGTTTCCTTCCCAGTATAAGAATTGGCTTGGTAGTTTGGTCTGCCCTGTTCCCATGATGCACTGGGCCAGGGTCAAACTAATTTGCAAAAAGCCAAGTTCTGAGCTGGGATGGTGCAGTGAGCTAAAAAACGGTGATGGATCAAGCCCTGATCTTTGGACTGGGTAAGAGTGGTCTGCTTAATTCAGACACTCTGTTCATCACCACCCCCTTTTCTGAATCATTTTTGTCCACCATAAGCGTGGAAGGGTATACTCAGATGTGAGTCCCTTGCTCATTGCACCATCAGGATTCAAGCAAGCCGGGCCGAAGATGGCTGAAATGCCAGAAACCGGTCCCCGGAAGCTTGTTTCCTTCCCAGTATAAGAATTGGCTTGGTAATTTGGTCTGCCCTGTTCCCATGATGCACTGGGCCAGGGTCAGACTAATTTGCAAAAAGCCAAGTTCTGAGCTGGGATGGTGCCGTGAGCTAAAAAACGGTGATGGATCAAGCCCTGATCTTTAGACTGGGTAAGAGTGGTCTGCTTAATTCAGGCACTCTGTTCATCACCACCCCCTTTTCTGAATCATTTTTGTCCACCATAAGCGTGGAAGGGTATACTCAGATGTGAGTCCCTTGCTCATTGCACCATCAGGATTCAAGCAAGCCGGGCCGAAGACGGCTGAAATGCCAGAAACCGGTCCCCGGAAGCTTGTTTCCTTCCCAGTATAAGAATTGGCTTGGTAGTTTGGTCTGCCCTGTTCCCATGATGCACTGGGCCAGGGTCAGACTAATTTGCAAAAAGCCAAGTTCTGAGCTGGGATGGTGCAGTGAGCTAAAAAACGGTGATGGATCAAGCCCTGATCTTTGGACTGGGTAAGAGTGGTCTGCTTAATTCAGACACTCTGTTCATCACCACCCCCTTTTCTGAATCATTTTTGTCCACCATAAGCGTGGAAGGGTATACTCAGATGTGAGTCCCTTGCTCATTGCACCATCAGGATTCAAGCAAGCCGGGCCGAAGACGGCTGAAATGCCAGAAACCGGTCCCCGGAAGCTTGTTTCCTTCCCAGTATAAGAATTGGCTTGGTAATTTGGTCTGCCCTGTTCCCATGATGCACTGGGCCAGGGTCAGACTAATTTGCAAAAAGCCAAGTTCTGAGCTGGGATGGTGCCGTGAGCTAAAAAACGGTGATGGATCAAGCCCTGATCTTTGGACTGGGTAAGAGTGGTCTGCTTAATTCAGACACTCTGTTCATCACCACCCCCTTTTCTGAATCATTTTTGTCTACCATAAGCGTGGAAGGAATACTCAGATGTGAGTCCCTTGCTCATTGCACCATCAGGATTCAAGCAAGCCGGGCCGAAGACGGCTGAAAGGCCAGAAACCGGTCCCCGGAAGCTTGTTTCCTTCGCAGTATAAGAATTGGCTTGGTAGTTTGGTCTGCCCTGTTCCCATGATGCACTGGGCCAGGGTCAGACTAATTTGCAAAAAGCCAAGTTCTGAGCTGGGATGGTGCAGTGAGCTAAAAAACGGTGATGGATCAAGCCCTGATCTTTGGACTGGGTAAGAGTGGTCTGCTTAATTCAGACACTCTGTTCATCACCACCCCCTTTTCTGAATCATTTTTGTCCACCATAAGCGTGGAAGGGTATACTCAGATGTGAGTCCCTTGCTCATTGCACTATCAGGATTCAAGCAAGCCGGGCCGAAGACGGCTGAAATGCCAGAAACTGGTCCCCGGAAGCTTGTTTCCTTCCCAGTATAAGAATTGGCGTGGTAGTTTGGTCTGCCCTGTTCCCATGATGCACTGGGCCAGGGTCAGACTAATTTGCAAAAAGCCAAGTTCTGAGCTGGGATGGTGCAGTGATCTAAAAAACGGTGATGGATCAAGCCCTGATCTTTGGACTGGGTAAAAGTGGTCTGCTTAATTCAGACACTCTGTTCATCACCACCCCCTTTTCTGAATCATTTTTGTCCACCATAAGCGTGGAAGGGTATACTCAGATGTGAGTCCCTTGCTCATTGCACCATCAGGATTCAAGCAAGCCGGTCCGAAGACGGCTGAAATGCCAGAAACCGGTCCCCGGAAGCTTGTTTCCTTCCCAGTATAAGAATTGGCTTGGTAGTTTGGTCTGCCCTGTTCCATGATGCACTGGGCCAGGGTCAGACTAATTTGCAAAAAGCCAAGTTCTGAACTGGGATGGTGCAGTGAGCTAAAAAACGGTGATGGATCAAGCCCTGATCTTTGGACTGGGTAAGAGTGGTCTGCTTAATTCAGACACTCTGTTCATCACCACCCCCTTTTCTGAATCATTTTTGTCCACCATAAGCGTGGAAGGGTATACTCAGATGTGAGTCCCTTGCTCATTGCACCATCAGGATTCAAGCAAGCCGGGCCGAAGACGGCTGAAATGCCAGAAACCGGTCCCCGGAAGCTTGTTTCCTTCCCAGTATAAGAATTGGCTTGGTAGTTTGGTCTGCCCTGTTCCCATGATGCACTGGGCCAGGGTCAGACTAATTTGCAAAAAGCCAAGTTCTGAGCTGGGATGGTGCAGTGAGCTAAAAACGGTGATGGATCAAGCCCTGATCTTTGGACTGGGTAAGAGTGGTCTGCTTAATTCAGACACTCTGTTCATCACCACCCCCTTTTCTGAATCATTTTTGTCCACCATAAGCGTGGAAGGGTATACTCAGATGTGAGTCCCTTGCTCATTGCACCATCAGGATTCAAGCAAGCCGGGCCGAAGACGGCTGAAATGCCAGAAACCGGTCCCCGGAAGCTTGTTTCCTTCCCAGTATAAGAATTGGCTTGGTAGTTTGGTCTGCCCTGTTCCCATTATGCACTGGGCCAGGGTCAGACTAATTTGCAAAAAGCCAAGTTCTGAGCTGGGATGGTGCAGTGAGCTAAAAAACGGTGATGGATCAAGCCCTGATCTTTGGACTGGGTAAGAGTGGTCTGCTTAATTCAGACACTCTGTTCATCACCACCCCCTTTTCTGAATCATTTTTGTCCACCATAAGCGTGGAAGGGTATACTCAGATGTGAGTCCCTTGCTCATTGCACCATCAGGATTCAAGCAAGCCGGGCCGAAGACGGCTGAAATGCCAGAAACCGGTCCCCGGAAGCTTGTTTCCTTCCCAGTATAAGAATTGGCTTGGTAGTTTAGTCTGCCCTGTTCCCATGATGCACTGGGCCAGGGTCAGACTAATTTGCAAAAAGCCAAGTTCTGAGCTGGGATGGTGCAGTGAGCTAAAAAACGGTGATGGATCAAGCCCTGATCTTTGGACTGGGTAAGAGTGGTCTGCTTAATTCAGACACTCTGTTCATCACCACCCCCTTTTCTGAATCATTTTTGTCCACCATAAGCGTGGAAGGGTATACTCAGATGTGAGTCCCTTGCTCATTGCACCATCAGGATTCAAGCAAGCCGGGCCGAAGACGGCTGAAATGCCAGAAACCGGTCCCCGGAAGCTTGTTCCCTTCCCAGTATAAGAATTGGCTTGGTAGTTTGGTCTGCCCTGTTCCCATGATGCACTGGGCCAGGGTCAGACTAATTTGCAAAAAGCCAAGTTCTGAGCTGGGATGGTGCAGTGAGCTAAAAAACGGTGATGGATCAAGCCCTGATCTTTGGACTGGGTAAGAGTGGTCTGCTTAATTCAGACACTCTGTTCATCACCACCCCCTTTTCTGAATCATTTTTGTCCACCATAAGCGTGGAAGGGTATACTCAGATGTGAGTCCCTTGCTCATTGCACCATCAGGATTCAAGCAAGCCGGGCCGAAGAAGGCTGAAATGCCAGAAACCGGTCCCCGTAAGCTTGTTTCCTTCGCAGTATAAGAATTGGCTTGGTAGTTTGGTCTGCCCTGTTCCCATGATGCACTGGGCCAGGGTCAGACTAATTTGCAAAAAGCCAAGTTCTGAGCTGGGATGGTGCAGTGAGCTAAAAAACGGTGATGGATCAAGCCCTGATCTTTGGACTGGGTAAGAGTGGTCTGCTTAATTCAGACACTCTGTTCATCACCACCCCCTTTTCTGAATCATTTTTGTCCACCATAAGCATGGAAGGGTATACTCAGATGTGAGTCCCTTGCTCATTGCACCATCAGGATTCAAGCAAGCCGGGCCGAAGACGGCTGAAATGCCAGAAACCGGTCCCCGGAAGCTTGTTTCCTTCCCAGTATAAGAATTGGCTTGGTAGTTTGGTCTGCCCTGTTCCCATGATGCACTGGGCCAGGGTCAGACTAATTTGCAAAAAGCCAAGTTCTGAGCTGGGATGGTGCAGTGAGCTAAAAAACGGTGATGGATCAAGCCCTGATCTTTGGACTGGGTAAGAGTGGTCTGCTTAATTCAGACACTCTGTTCATCACCACCCCCTTTTCTGAATCATTTTTGTCCACCATAAGCGTGGAAGGGTATACTCAGATGTGAGTCCCTTGCTCATGCACCATCAGGATTCAAGCAAGCCGGGCCGAAGACGGCTGAAATGCCAGAAACCGGTCCCCGGAAGTTTGTTTCCTTCCCAGTATAAGAATTGGCTTGGTAGTTTGGTCTGCCCTGTTCCCATGATGCACTGGGCCAGGGTCAGACTAATTTGCAAAAAGCCAAGTTCTGAGCTGGAATGGTGCAGTGAGCTAAAAAACGGTGATGGATCAAGCCCTGATCTTTGGACTGGGTAAGAGTGGTCTGCTTAATTCAGACACTCTGTTCATCACCACCCCCTTTTCTGAATCATTTTTGTCCACCATAAGCGTGGAAGGGTATACTCAGATGTGAGTCCCTTGCTCATTGCACCATCAGGATTCAAGCAAGACCTAACATCAGCTTTTAGCTTCATACCCCCTACAGCTGAGCAGATACAGAAAGAAATCCTCACCACCAACTCAGGTAGTCCAAAAGACCCCTGCCCACCCCGAATTATGCAGGCCTGCTCCATTGAACTAAGCCTAGTTTTGGAAAAACTATTTTCAAAAATTATCACTACCAACACCTTCCCAGACGAATGGAAAATGATATCTATTAGGCCACTGCTAAAAAAAAACAATCTGGACGGCGAAAATCCCAACAACTATAGACCAATAGCCAGGATCCCTTTTGCTGCTAAAATTTTGGAGAAACTGCTAAATAAACAACTATCTCAACATCTGATGGACGGAGAATGGCTGGATCATTCTCAATTTGGTTTCAGGGCGGAACATGGAACTGAGACAGCCTTGATAACAGCAGTGGAGGAACTCAGGACAATAATGGATAACGGATCGAAGGCCGCACTGATATTACTCGACCTATCGGCGGCCTTCGATACGGTTAGCCACGAAATCCTCATAGCACGGCTAAATACAGCAAACATACATGAGTCAACCTGTGCTCTTATAACTTCATATCTGGAAAATAGAACCTTCTCAGTTGAATCAGGAGAAGCAAAGTCTAATCTGTTCAGCCTACCATGTGGAGTTCCGCAGGGATCATCGATGAGCCCCACGCTTTTTAATTTATATGTAGCCCCACTCGCACAAATAATAAGGAGTGAGGGCTTCACCCCTATATCCTACGCCGACGACGCCCAAATTGTGGTGTCAATAAATAAAGAGGTGCAAGACACAGCAGCAAAATTCCAAGGCTGCATGACAAAAATCAGCCAATGGATGCAAACGAATTGCTTGAAATTAAACGGCGACAAGAGTGAAGTACTGATACTAGGTGATGACACAAACATATGGTCACCTCTATGGTGGCCCGCAGATATGGGAAGATGCCCAGAGCCATCGGAAAAGGTGAAAAACCTAGGAATAATGCTAGACACCAACCTCTCATTTGACGCTCAAGCAAGCAAACTAGCTTCGTCACTCTGGTACATCCTGAAAATGACAAAAAATATACTACCTTACATACCGCTTGATTCTCGCAAAACAGTGGTGACGGCATTGGCCTTGTCAAGATTAGATTATGGAAATGGCCTATATGTCGGAGCAAGGAAGAAAATCCTTCTTAAATTACAACGCCTGCAGAACGCAGCAGCGAGGCTGATATTGGAAATTCCAAAGTTCGAAAGAGTAAGCCATAAACTAAAAAGTTTGCACTGGCTCCCAATTGCAAGCAGGATAGAATTTAAGTCATTATGTTTGGCATACAAAGCAATAAATGGAACTGGATCAAAATTTTTAAAAACACACCTGCAACTGTATGAGCCAAATAGACTTCTGAGATCCGGACAAAGGAAACTCATAAAAGTACCCAGATACAGAAGAACAAACTGGGGAGGCAGAAGCTTCCTAGTGCAGACGGCAAAATCGTGGAACCAACTACCACTAGAATTAAAAAACAGTCCATCCTTGAAATCCTTCAGAAAGGGAGTCAAAACATTGCTTTTCGCTAAACAGCCCTAACTACATACCTTAGGAGTCAGTGGGAATCTCAGCGCCAAGACGCCTTTTGGCATTCGCGCGCTATACAAATTGAAAAATCAAATCAAATCAAATCAAGCAAGCCGGGCCGAAGACGGCTGAAATGCCAGAAACCGGTCCCCGGAAGCTTGTTTCCTTCCCAGTATAAGAATTGGCTTGGTAGTTTGGTCTGCCCTGTTCCCATGATGCACTGGGCCAGGGTCAGACTAATTTGCAAAAAGCCAAGTTCTGAGCTGGGATGGTGCAGTGAGCTAAAAAACGGTGATGGATCAAGCCCTGATCTTTGGACTGGGTAAGAGTGGTCTGCTTAATTCAGACACTCTGTTCATCACCACCCCCTTTTCTGAATCATTTTTGTCCACCATAAGCGTGGAAGGGTATACTCAGATGTGAGTCCCTTGCTCATTGCACCATCAGGATTCAAGCAAGCCGGGCCGAAGACGGCTGAAATGCCAGAAACCGGTCCCCGGAAGCTTGTTTCCTTCCCAGTATAAGAATTGGCTTGGTAATTTGGTCTGCCCTGTTCCCATGATGCACTGGGCCAGGGTCAGACTAATTTGCAAAAAGCCAAGTTCTGAGCTGGGATGGTGCCGTGAGCTAAAAAACGGTGATGGATCAAGCCCTGATCTTTAGACTGGGTAAGAGTGGTCTGCTTAATTCAGGCACTCTGTTCATCACCACCCCCTTTTCTGAATCATTTTTGTCCACCATAAGCGTGGAAGGGTATACTCAGATGTGAGTCCCTTGCTCATTGCACCATCAGGATTCAAGCAAGCCGGGCCGAAGACGGCTGAAATGCCAGAAACCGGTCCCCGGAAGCTTGTTTCCTTCCCAGTATAAGAATTGGCTTGGTAGTTTGGTCTGCCCTGTTCCCATGATGCACTGGGCCAGGGTCAGACTAATTTGCAAAAAGCCAAGTTCTGAGCTGGGATGGTGCAGTGAGCTAAAAAACGGTGATGGATCAAGCCCTGATCTTTGGACTGGGTAAGAGTGGTCTGCTTAATTCAGACACTCTGTTCATCACCACCCCCTTTTCTGAATCATTTTTGTCCACCATAAGCGTGGAAGGGTATACTCAGATGTGAGTCCCTTGCTCATTGCACCATCAGGATTCAAGCAAGCCGGGCCGAAGACGGCTGAAATGCCAGAAACCGGTCCCCGGAAGCTTGTTTCCTTCCCAGTATAAGAATTGGCTTGGTAATTTGGTCTGCCCTGTTCCCATGATGCACTGGGCCAGGGTCAGACTAATTTGCAAAAAGCCAAGTTCTGAGCTGGGATGGTGCCGTGAGCTAAAAAACGGTGATGGATCAAGCCCTGATCTTTAGACTGGGTAAGAGTGGTCTGCTTAATTCAGGCACTCTGTTCATCACCACCCCCTTTTCTGAATCATTTTTGTCCACCATAAGCGTGGAAGGGTATACTCAGATGTGAGTCCCTTGCTCATTGCACCATCAGGATTCAAGCAAGCCGGGCCGAAGACGGCTGAAATGCCAGAAACCGGTCCCCGGAAGCTTGTTTCCTTCCCAGTATAAGAATTGGCTTGGTAGTTTGGTCTGCCCTGTTCCCATGATGCACTGGGCCAGGGTCAGACTAATTTGCAAAAAGCCAAGTTCTGAGCTGGGATGGTGCAGTGAGCTAAAAAACGGTGATGGATCAAGCCCTGATCTTTGGACTGGGTAAGAGTGGTCTGCTTAATTCAGACACTCTGTTCATCACCACCCCCTTTTCTGAATCATTTTTGTCCACCATAAGCGTGGAAGGGTATACTCAGATGTGAGTCCCTTGCTCATTGCACCATCAGGATTCAAGCAAGCCGGGCCGAAGACGGCTGAAATGCCAGAAACCGGTCCCCGGAAGCTTGTTTCCTTCCCAGTATAAGAATTGGCTTGGTAGTTTGGTCTGCCCTGTTCCCATGATGCACTGGGCCAGGGTCAGACTAATTTGCAAAATGCCAAGTTCTGAGCTGGGATGGTGCAGTGAGCTAAAAAACGGTGATGGATCAAGCCCTGATCTTTGGACTGGGTAAGAGTGGTCTGCTTAATTCAGACACTCTGTTCATCACCACCCCCTTTTCCGAATCATTTTTGTCCACCATAAGCGTGGAAGGGTATACTCAGATGTGAGTCCCTTGCTCATTGCACCATCAGGATTCAAGCAAGCTGGGCCGAAGATGGCTGAAATGCCAGAAACCGGTCCCCGGAAGCTTGTTTCCTTCCCAGTATAAGAATTGGCTTGGTAGTTTGGTCTGCCCTGTTCCCATGATGCACTGGGCCAGGGTCAGACTAATTTGCAAAAAGCCAAGTTCTGAGCTGGGATGGTGCAGTGAGCTAAAAAACGGTGATGGATCAAGCCCTGATCTTTGGACTGGGTAAGAGTGGTCTGCTTAATTCAGACACTCTGTTCATCACCACCCCCTTTTCTGAATCATTTTTGTCCTCCATAAGCGTGGAAGGGTATACTCAGATGTGAGTCCCTTGCTCATTGCACCATCAGGATTCAAGCAAGCTGGGCCGAAGATGGCTGAAATGCCAGAAACCGGTCCCCGGAAGCTTGTTTCCTTCCCAGTATAAGAATTGGCTTGGTAGTTTAGTCTGCCCTGTTCCCATGATGCACTGGGCCAGGGTCAGACTAATTTGCAAAAAGCCAAGTTCTGAGCTGGGATGGTGCAGTGAGCTAAAAACGGTGATGGATCAAGCCCTGATCTTTGGACTGGGTAAGAGTGGTCTGCTTAATTCAGACACTCTGTTCATCACCACCCCCTTTTCTGAATCATTTTTGTCCACCATAAGCGTGGAAGGGTATACTCAGATGTGAGTCCCTTGCTCATTGCACCATCAGGATTCAAGCAAGCCGGGCCGAAGACGGCTGAAATGCCAGAAACCGGTCCCCGGAAGCTTGTTTCCTTCCCAGTATAAGAATTGGCTTGGTAGTTTGGTCTGCCCTGTTCCCATGATGCACTGGGCCAGGGTCAGACTAATTTGCAAAAAGCCAAGTTCTGAGCTGGGATGGTGTAGTGAGCTAAAAAACGGTGATGGATCAAGCCCTGATCTTTGGACTGGGTAAGAGTGGTCTGCTTAATTCAGACACTCTGTTCATCACCACCCCCTTTTCTGAGGCATTTGATATGTAGCAAACCCAACCACATACATAGGGTCAATGAGCCACGTCTCTTGTAGGCAAATAAAGCATGGCATTCGATGAACTTAAGACAATCTGGCCTGTCCTATTTACTGGTTAAACCAGCAGTATTTCAGGAAGCTATGGACAATGAGTGCAAGGTTTGACTTGCGATGGCCCTAGAGGGAACAGGATTACACCCAGTGTGCACATAAAGATTAGATTCAATATGAGACCCAGGTAACACAGACTCAGCTGGTGGATTACTTAGAACTGTCGGTCCAATGGAAAAGAAAGGTACAACTGTTAGAGGTCGCGAGGTTTGGCTCAGATAGTAAAAAGGTGGGCAAACGCCCCTTGGGTCTGTAAAAATAACCCAGCGGAAGATCCTCAATAGCAGTTGGCACAAGACAGGAAATGTTTAGCCTAGACAGGATGTTGTTAGCCACTCTTCAATCTTTAAAATTAATGATGTGTAATCATTTCTTGCTTGAGTGTGTACAACAAATTGTGAGAAGTTGGCCTGATATATGATGCTCACTAGTTCTAGTGATCACCTTGTATCAGTCCGAACAACCCTTATGGTGATTGGTTGTAAGTCAACCTTATAGACCAGCTATCCTAATGGTAGCATGGACAAAGCAGTCTTAGGCTAAACTCTTTTGGCATGTGAAGCCAGCTGTTATACCACATATAACCCCTTGAATACCAAGTGAAAGGACACCACACAGGTTGTTATGAAAATAAACAATATATTTATTAATAACAAACACCTCTGAACTCTTTATAAGATCAGAGGGCTAAGCACATGACAAGACTCTTAGGAAAAATAAGTTTAAGTTGCACGGATTACAATGGTGCCCTAGGGGCACGTCAAACCATATACTAAGTAAGTGGGTTGAGAAAGTCGATAGAAGGAATGGAGCTGTCCAGAGGCTGTAGGATCGCTGGGACTACACTACCCTAATTTTAGGTAAGTAATAGGAGGCCCACGGGACGCGTGTGCAGAGTGTGAACTCACACGCGAGATGCGTAACAAAGTCAATGGACAGTACAAATTACGAAAAGGTAAAAAATAGACATTTACGGCTAGCTAGGACTAAAACGACTGGAGATCTGTACACTAGGAGAGTCAATCTACCCTTGAGCACCAAAATGCTCTTGTTACCTCACCCACGGGCTGCGGGTGCATAGGTGTCAAAGTGTGTCAGGTTTCCGCGTTGAAGTCTATGGAGCCTTGAAGAAAGAGGCTGCAGGTGACCAGGAGGAAGCTGTCCGGAGTGATCCACGGGTGGATCACGGAAGATGAAGACCTGAAAGCAGAGGGGACAATGTTTAAAGTCACTAGCCAGTGACTGGAGTGGAACCAGGAAGGAACCAGATGCTGTTGTCGCGATCAGGTGAAGAGTGGACGCTTGACTCTGCAGCCACGTGGAACAGGAGGTGTCTTTGACAACCAGGATGGAGGCACGAGCTGTCCCACGCAGGCTCTCGCTGTCGGCGGTGTTGGTTCCGGATTCGGCATCAACAGGCCTTGGCAAAGGCAACCCACGCGGTGGATGGAAAAGGCGTCTGGTGCGGACCAGGAGGGTCCGGGGTGCTTCTCCTTTCCAGGGAAGCAAGGGCCAGTCTGGAGCAACCAGACCAGCAGTGTAGATTTCAAGGATCGTCGTCTAGGAGGCCACTAGCCAGCCGGCAAGAGACCAGACAACGCTTCGAGCAGCAATCAAGCAAAAGGGCCCCGCGCAGATCTCGTGGGTGCTGGAGGGCTGATCTTCTGTGCAGGAGCTGCTCGGGGCTGGGGCTTCTCAATCCCCAAAGCACTTTGTCGAGGAGGCCTCTGAAGTCGTTCTGGAAGCGAAGTGCAGTTTCTCCAAGATGGCCGGTCCCACGTGTCTCGTCGCACTCACGGATCTCAGCTGTGCTGCAGATGTGAGTTGAGATCAGAGAGTCCTGGAAGTCCAGGTCTCGTCGGGCACTGAAGTCTGGATCCACCAGGGAAGACGACAAAGTGAACCGCTGGAACGCTTGATGGTGCCTGCTTGTGCAGGGTGGTCACTCCATGGCCACAAGGGAGATTTCTTCAGTCTTCTGTGGAGCAGAACGTTGAAGTCCAGAGTTTCTTCTTGTAAAATCAATTCAGGATAATCTAATTTGGAATGGGACCAGCTCCTACCTTTATTCTCCTAAAGGGGGCTGTACTATCACTAAGTCCCTCCTATGGGTGGGACCAGGAAGGGGGGTGGTTACACACCCTATCCTTTGTCCGGTTTCGCACCGGGGCTGGAGTGCCCCAGCAACTGGTTTAAACCGGTGTATGCACAGGGCACCTTGTGTGCCCCAGGCATGTATCATTCCTTTCAGGCCTGTCCTACCCAATACACAAAATCCTGTCTGGGGTGGTGCTAGCACCCCCCAAGGCAGGAAACCCTTTGTCCAGGCCTCCCACGCTGGAAGGACTCCCAGCAGCAGGAGGTCAGACTTGTGTCTGTGGTGGCAGCATCCATTTTGTGATGCTGAGGCTTGAGTTAACTTTAACCTGGGTTCACAGTTACAGGCATGTCGTGTCCCTCTAAAAGGGTGGAATGCCACTCCCATCGCCAGAATTGGCGAGGGGGTAGTATTCCAATTCTTATGACACCTTATTCGACATGTTTTGATAATGATATGCCAAAGTTAGCAATAACCGCGAGGATTATAATGCACTTAAGAGTATATGGCATAGCGTTATCATGGAAACAGCTAAAGGACTTGGTTCCGAAAGCTGCAGACAGGCTCGGCTCATGCCAGAGCACTATCTCACATAATTCCAAGCACTCTTATTTATTTATTTGCTGGTTTTTATAGCGCTATTAATAAACTCCCGGAGGAGTATCTCCGCGCTTATGACAGCCGGCCTGAGAAGCTATAAAATAGCAAAGATATTTAAAATTTGACTATACAGGACAAAATTTAAGAAAAAGAAGAGAGTAGCTAAAATAAGCTAAACAAGAATGTTTTCAGGTTCTTTCTGAAACAAAGATGGTTAGAACATTGTCTCAATGACAGAGGAAGCATGTTCCAATAGGTGGCGCTCACCACCGACAAGGCCCTCCCGCCAAGCCTGGTTTTGCTGATCTTAGGTACATTTAATAGCAGCTGTTCACTGGATCTAAGGGTACGAGCAGGAATATACGCAACAAATTTATTAGACAAGTATTCAGAACCTAATTCATGAAGACTTTTATGAATGGTGCAGCAGGTCTTGAACTTTACTCGTAAACGTATGGGCAGCCAGTGAAGTTTACGTAGTAGAGGTTTAGATGGGGATCTAGGGGGTGCATTAAGCACCAGCCTGGCTGCTGTGTTCTGCACTACCTGCAGACGATCTAAAACCTCTTCATTAGCTCCTGCTAAAAGACCATTGCAGTAATCTAGACGGCTGATCACCAGAGCCTGATCTAGAGTTCTTCTGTGAGAGTCAGGAAGAAAAGGAAATATCCTGCGGAGGAGACCTATCACGTGGAAACAAGATCCCACAGTACCATTAACATGCTGTTTCATGGTCAGCTCCGGTTCCAGACGTACCCCCAAATTCTTAATGATTGATTTGGGTTCAGGGACTGGGCCTAGGTCTAGAGGCCACCAATCAGGAGACCATTGGATCCTAGCTTTACCAAAGAGCATCACTTCTGTCTTCCCAACATTGCATTGGAGAAAGTTGGAAGACATTAATCGCGCTACTGCCTTCATCCCATCAGAGAAAGATTGTATAATCTCAGGGGTAAGATGTTTAAAAGGGAAAAGTAGCTGCGTATCATCAGCGGAGGACACTGGACAGAAGCCAAAGGCTCTGGTTAATATCTGCCAAGGGGGCCACATAGGTATTAAATAGGGTCGGGCTTAAACACGATCCTTGCGGGACCCCCTTGGTGATCTTAACCTCTTCAGATCTAAAATCACCCATGGTGACACGTTGGGTGCGTTCAGAGAGGAAGCTTTTAATCCAGTCCAGTGCCCTACCACCGATTCCACTCACAGACAGTCGTTCGATCAGGATGTTATGAGAAATGGTATCGAACGCTGCCGATAAGTCAAGTAGCACCAGGACAACTGAATAGCCATTGTCCTGGTACATACGTAGGTCGTCCGTTATCGACAGCAGGGCCGTTTCGGTGCTATATTTTGGCCTGAAACCTGACTGTGATGGATGAAGGCTGTTTGAATGCTCGAGGTAGTCGGAGAGGTGTTTGTTGGTATGCTTCTCAATAATTTTCCCTAAGAAAGGTAGCAAGGAAATTGGTCTCAGGTTGGACAAATTAGTCCAAGGAAAAGATGTATTTTTCCGGATTGGTCTAACTAAGGCCATTTTCCATTGTTGAGGGACCACAGCTGTATATTAAGTGAAAGATTCACTAGTTTCTGAATATCAGGACCAAGTGTTGCCCCCAAAGGACCCATACGCCTGGCTGGTAGTAGATCTACCGGACTCCCACTTTTGATATCTGCCTCCAGGATTGTTAAGGCCTGCCATAGGAGTGACTTACAGGATTATATGTGTCCATTTTAGGTTTAGATATAGGTATACTATATCTAAAGCAAAGGGTGATTACACCAACTTGCCCCAGCTGATTGATCAGCCAGTTGTGTCAGATTTGGATGGCCAGCCAGGGGTGGCATAATACATGCTGCAGCCCCTGGTAGGCCTAGGTGCACTTATGCCCTGGGTAAAAATTCACCTGAAGTACATGGATGTCAATTTAGAGAGAGAACAGCTAGGCTGTGGATCTGATTAGCAGGCCCACAGCCAGGGAACGTCGTAAACCAGTGAAGCAAAAGGCAAAAATCTGGGGTGATCATAGGATTGCAGACCCTACTCTCCTACATAACCCTCCCCCCCAAACTTAGGGACATTAAACTAACCTTGACCAGGTGAGTCTTCCTGTTCTAAGTGTAAATACCTGGAGAGACCATCTGCATTGCCATGGTCAGTCCCTGGTCTGTGCTCCACTGTAAAGTCCATCCCCTGTAGGGAAATGGACCATCTAAGAAGTTTGGGGTTTTCACCCTTCGTCTGATTTAGCCACAAGAGGGGCTTATGGTCTGTCTGAATCTTGAAGGGAATTCCGAATAAGTATGGCCTCAACTTCTTCAATGCCCAAACCACGGCAAAGGCCTCCCTCTCAATAGCTAACCAACGTTTCTCTCTAGGGGTCAGCCTTCTGCTTATAAAAGCAATGAGCTGGTCATGACCATCATTATTCAGTTGAGATAGAACAGCTCCCACACCCAACTCAGAAGCATCTGTTTGGACAATGAAAGTTTTGGAGTAGTCTGGACTCTTGAGAATAGGTGCAGTGCACATGGCCTGCTTTAGGTCATCAAATGCCTTTTGACAGCTAACTGTCCACTGAACTTTCTTTGGCATTTTCTTACTTGTCAGGTCATTAAGAGGGGTCACAATTGGCCCATAATTTCTGACACATTTCCTGTAGTAACCAGACAGGCCCAAGAAAGGTCTGACCTGTGTCTGGGTGGTTGGAGGAGCCCAGTCCTTTATGGCCTGTACCTTGCTCTCCAATGGTTGAACCTGGCCTCCACCTACAAGGTGGCCCAGGTACACAACCTGACTCTGCCCTATCTGGCACTTAGTAGCCTTGATAGTGAGGCCTGCCTTTTATAGGGCTTCCAAAACTTTCCTCAGGTGGATCAGGTGATCTTCCCAGGTGGAGCTAAAGACAGCAATATCATCTAGATATGCTACACAAAAGTCATCCAAACCAGTGAGAACTTGGTTCACCAACCTCTGAAAAGTGGCAGGTGCATTTTTCAAACCAAAGGGCATCACCACAAATTGGTAATGACCTCCTGGGGTAGAAAATGCTATTTTGGCCTTGGCATCCTCAGCTAACCTGATCTGCCAATAGCCAGCTGTTAGGTCAAATGTACTCAAGAATTTGGCAGAAGCCAATTTATCTATGAGTTCATCTGCTCTGGGTATTGGTTGGGCATCTGTCTTAGTGACAGCATTGAGACCCCTGTAGTCTATACAAAACCTCATCTCTCTCTTACCATCCTGGGTGTGAGGTTTTGGCACTAGAACTACAGGACTAGCCCAAGGGCTCTCTGAGGGTTCAATGACTCTCAATTCCAACATCTTTTGTACTTCTTTCTTTATGCAGTCCCTAACGTGGTCAGGTTGCCTGTAGATTTTACTCTTTATAGGTAGACTGCCACCAGTGTCCACCTCATGGGTGCACCAGTTTGTCTGACAGGGGGTCAGAGAGAACATTTGTCTAAAGGATTGAAGTACCTGTTTGCAATCCTTTTGCTGATGCTCAGAGAGACTGTCAGAAAAGACCACACCATCTACTGATCCATCATCAGGGTTCTGAGTGAGCAGGTCTGGGAAAGGGTCACTCTCTTCCTCCTGTCCCTCATCTGTGGCCATGAGCAAGCCCATGTCCTCCCTGTCAACAAATGCCTTGAGCCTGTTCACATGAAGTACTCTGTGAGGGCTCCTGGGAGTTCCAAGGTCTACCAGGTAGGTTACCTCTCCCTTTTGTTTAATGATAGTTTAGAGTCCAGACCATTTGTCTTGGAGAGCTGCTGGGGCCACTGGCTCCAACACCCACACCTTCTATCCAGGCTGGTAAACAGTAAGGACAGCCTTTTGGTCATGCCACGCTTTTTTGAAGTTCTTGGCTGGCCTCAAGGTTTTTAGATGCCTTCTCCATGTACTCAGCCATCCTGGAGCGAAGACCAAGTACATAGTCCACTATGTCAAGCTTAGGCTTTTGAGAGGTAACTCCCATCCTTCCTTCACAAGACATAGGGGTCCTCTTACAGGATGCCCAAACAGAAGCTCAAAAGGGCTGTAGCCAACCCCCTTCTGTGGGACCTCTCTGTAAGCAAACAGAAGGCAGGGTAAAAGGATGTCCCATCTTCGCCTAAGCTTTTCTGGTAACCCTTTTATCATCTCTTTTAGGGTCTTGTTGAATCTCTCCACAAGCCCATTGCACTGTGGGTGATAGGGGGTGGTGAATTTGTAATTTACACCACACTCCTTCCACATTGCAGTCAAGTATCCTGACATGAAGTTTGCACCTCTGTCAGAGATGACCTCCTTAGGAAACCCCACTCTGGAGAAAACTCCAAGTAGGTCCCTTGCCACAACAAGAGCTGTAGTGGTCCTAAGGGGAATAGCTTCTGGATACCTGGTGGCATGATCCATTACCACCAGTATACATCTGTGCCCAGATGCTGTTGGGGGGTCCATTGGTCCAACAATGTCAATCCCCACTCTTACAAAGGGTACCCCCACCACAGGTAGTGGTCTAAGGGGGGCCTTTGTGGTGCCACCTGACTTGCCACTGGCTTGGCAAGTGACACATGAGCGACAAAACTCTTTGGTGTCTTCAGACATATGAGGCCAGTGCAGTGAAAGTGTGGGACAAGTCTTTCCCAAGTCTTGTTCTGGCCTAAGTGACCTGCAAGGGGAATCTCATGGGCTAAGGTAAGAAGGAAACCTCTCAGAGACAAGGGGATAACCTGCCTCCTGGCAGTACCAGGCTTGGGGTCTCTTGCATCAGAGTATAGTAGTCCATCATCCCAGTACACCTTGTGGGTACCTGTAGCATTCCCTGCAGCCTCAGCAGCAGCCTGCTGTCTGAGGGGTTCAAGAGAGGAACAGTCTAACTGTGCCTGCCTCAAGTCTGCTCTGGAAGGTCCCCCTGTCCCAAGAAACTCAACCTGTTCAGGTTCAAGCTCTTCTAGGACAGTTCCTTCGGGGGTCTTTGGGTAGCCTCCTGAGAGGGCTGATCCTCACCTTGAGGTAGGGAGGAAGGCACTGCCTTAACCCTACTGCTCTTTCTCTTGGGAAGTGTCTGGTCCATTGTTCCAGGATCCAGCATTTGTTCAACTGGGCATTTCGTGGCCTGTGACCTGGTCACAGCAAGGACATGTGCTTACAAACCTAACATCTCCACATGAGTCCTATACTCCACTTCTGACCATAAGGAGGATTCCAAATCATTGACCAACAGACAGTCCACTGGGAGGTCTGAACTAACTACAACCCTTTTGAGGCCAGTAACCCCTCCCCAGGAGAAGTTAACAACTGCCATACTATGATTGGTAGTGACATTGCTAGCATTGGTCACTTGGTAGTCTGAACCTAGTATTACCTGATCGGGGTCCACAAAGTTAGGTGTCACCATGGTGACATTGGCACAAGTGTCCCTGTAGGCCTGAGCCATTTTTCCAGTGATTAAAGGCGTTTGCCTGTATTTGCCCAGAGTACTGGGACTTACAGTAGGGGTCAAGTCCATGTCCCCACTACAAACAAGAACAGCCTGAGTAGGTATTCGGACTAAGTCAGAACCCACCTCAGTTCCCAGGGATAACCCAACTATAGCCTTGGGGGTGCACTACCACTACTAACTGTACTAGGGGTGCAGGTGCCTTAGGGGCAGTAGTGGTAGGAGCTGAGCCTTTCTTGGTGCACCCACTAAACCAGTGAGTCTTACTTTTACAGTACTGGCACCATGGTTTTCTTGGAACATCAGTCTTCTTCTTTTGGGAATTCTGGGACCCACCCTCCTTAGATTGTTGGGGCCCTGTTGAAGACTTCTGGTCATTTTGCTTATTCTCATTACCCTTTTGGTCTGCTTTCTTCTGGCCACCATCCTGGTTCTGGTTCTGCTGCTTGACCCTTGGCCTGACCCATCTGTCTGCCTTCTTTCCCAAGTCTTGGGGAGAGGTCAGATCTGAGTCAATAAGGTGCTGATGCAACAACTGGTTCTGACAATTATTTAAGATTTGCTCTCTCATAATTAGATTATACAATCCTGTGTAATCAGTAACTTTACTTCCCAGTAACCAGCCTTCCAAAGTCTTAGTGGCACAATCAACAAAGTCAGTCCAATACTGAGACTGAGTTTTCTGGGTGTCTCTGAACATCAACCTGTACTGTTCAGTTGTTAAGCCAAACCCATCAATCAGTGCATTCTTCAGGATTTTTTAATCATTAGCATCCTCATCTCTAACAGTGAGGAGCTTATCTCTACCTTTACCTTCAAAGGAGAGCCACAAGATAGCTGCCCACTGACTCTGGGGTACCTGCTGTACTTTGCAGGCCCTCTCCAGAGCAGTCATCCATTTGTGGATGTCATCTCCTACCTTATAGAAGGGCACTATTTTACTCAGGAGTCTATTATCAAAACTCCTGTCTTTATCTCTAGGGATAATGCTGCCACCAGTGGGTTCTAACCCACTCAATTTCTGCTCTCTGGCAAAGGCAAGTTTCTCCTTGGCAAGGCAAGTTCTTCCCTTTGGATCCTTAGATTAACTTCCTTCATCTTTGCTTCATGTTCTCTTCTCTGAGGGGAAGTCATCCCTCTCTGAGAAGATGCCTGAGAGACATGGGAGTGAACAGATCTGTTAGAGCCTCTGGAGTGAGACCTAGCTCGTCTGCTCCCAAGGTTAGGCCTGCTTGTGGATAGGACTTTGGCTCCCCCAGTGCCATCCCCATGTAGGCTTAAGTTGGCCCTGGTAAGTCTACTGACTAAAGGTTGGCCATTGTCTACCTCCACCTCAGATGAGTTCCCATCTTCCCTACCATCTACATCTTCTGTTTCAGGGAGGTTAGACTCAGGGTCACCTTCTAAGGGGGGCATGCTTCCATCTGTAGGATCAGAGGGGCCTGGGTTAGAAGCCCTTCTAGCATCACATGTCTCTAAGAGACCTATCAGAAAAGGAAGGGTAGGGTTGGAACCCTGTTTCAGTCTCCTGGAGGTACACAATTGTCTCATCTCCTGGAAGCTGATGGCTGCATATCTTGAAATGACCTGTGGAGGGTCATTAGCCACAAGGGGAGCCACTGTGTTCTCCCCTCTGGTAGACATGCTTTCTAGTGAGGTGTAAGTGGTGCACTTACCTACACTATGTGTTTTCCTACTGATCCCTTGCTAAGAGTTGTAGTCAGGGTGTGCTACTCCCTTTCTACTACAACAGCTGGTTCAGTAGGACTCAGAGTATTTCTAAGCTTGTTATATGTACCTATGGTACCTTATGTGATCTTTCAAATGATATCTCAAGATTTTATTTAGTAAAAACAACAGCAAGCTCAAATCCCAACCGCTGCACACCAATGTTAGAAGTTGGCCTGATATATGATGCTCACTAGTTCTAGTGATCACCTTGTATCAGTCCAAACAACCCTTATGGTGATTGGTTGTAAGTCAACCTTATAGACCATCTATCCTAATGGTAGCATGGACAAAGCAGTCTTAGGCTAAACTCTTTTGGCATGTGAAGCCAGCTATTTTACCACATATAACCCCTTGAATACCAAGTGAAAGGACACCACACAGGTTGGCATGAAAATAAACAATATATTTATTAATAACAAACACCTCTGAACTCTTTATGAGATCAGAGGGTTAAGCACATGACAAGACTCTTAGGAAAAATACGTTTAAGTTGCACGGATTACAATGGTTCCCTAGGGGCACGTCAAACCATATACTAAGTAAGTGGGTTGAGAAAGTTGATAGAAGGAATGGAGCTGTCCAGAGGCTGTAGGATCGCTGGGACTACACTACCCTAATTTTAGGTAAGTAATAGGAGGCCCACGGGACGCGTGTGCAGTGTGTGAACTCACACGCGAGATGCGTAACAAAGTCAATGGACAGAACAAATTACGAAAAGGTAAGTAATAGACAGTTCCGGCTAGCTAGGACTAAAACAACAGGAAATCTGGACACTAAGAGAGTCAATCTACCCTTGAGCACCAAAATGCTCTTGTTACCTCACCCACGGGCTGCGGATGCATAGGTGTCAAAGTGTGTCGGGTTTCCACGTTGAATTCTATGGAGCCTTGAAGAAAGATGCTGCAGGCGACCAGGAGGAAGCTGTCCGGAGTGATCCAAGGGTGGATCACGGAAGATGAAGACCTGAAAGCAGAGGGGACAATGTTCAAAGTCACTAGCCAGTGACTGGAGTGGAACCAGGAAGGAACCAGATGCTGTTGTTGCGATCAGGTGGAGAGTGGACGCTTGACTCTGCAGCCACGTGAACCAGGAGGTGTCTTTGATGACCAGGATGGAGGCACGAGCTGTCCCACGCAGGCTCTCGCTGTCGGCGGTGTTGCTTCCAGATTCGGCATCAACAGGCCTTGGCAAAGGCAACCCACGCAGTGGATGGAAAAGGCGTCTGGTGCGGACCAGGAGGGTCCGGGGTGCTTCTCCTTTCCAGGGAAGCAAGGGCCAGTCTGGAGCAACCAGACCATCAGTGTAGATTTCAAGGATCATCGTCTAGGAGGCCGCTAGCCAGCCGGCAAGTGACCAGACAACGCATCAAGCAGCAATGAAGCAAAAGGGCCCCATGCAGATCTCGTGGGTGCTGGAGGGCTGATCTTCTGTGCAGGAGCTGCTCGGGGCTGGGGCTTCTCAATCCCCAAAGCACTTCGTCGAGGAGGCCTCTGAAGTCGTGCTGGAAGCGAAGTGCAGTTTCTCCAAGAAGGCGGGTCCCACGTGACTCGTCGCACCCACGGATCTCAGCTGTACTGCAGATGTGAGTTGAGGTCGGAAAGGTCTGGAAGTCTGGGTCTTGTCGGGCTCTGAAGTCTGGATCCACCAGGGAAGACGACAAAGTGAACCGCTGGAACGCTTGCTGGTGCCTGCTTGTGCAGGGTGGTCACTCCTTGGCCACAAGGGAGATTTCTTCAGTCTTCTGTGGAGCAGAACGTCGAAGTCCAGAGTTTCTTCTTGTAAAATCAATTCAGGATAATCTAATTTGGAATGGGACCAGCTCCTACCTTTATTCTCCTAAAGGGGGCTGTACTATCACTAGGTCCCTCCTATGGGTGGGACCAGGAAGTGGGGTGGTTACACCCCCTATCCTTTGTCCGGTTTCGTGCCAGAGCTGGGGCTGGAGTGCCCCAGCAACTGGTTTGAACCGGTGTATGCACAGGGCACCTTGTGTGCCCCAGGCATGTCTCATTCCTTTCAGGCCTGTCCTACCCAATACACAAACATCTGTCTGGGGTGGTGCTAGCACCTCCCAAGGCAGGAAACCCTTTGTCCAGGCCTCCCACGCTGGAAGGACTCCCAGCAGCAGGAGGTCAGACTTGTGTCTGTGGTGGCAGCATCCATTTTGTGATGCTGAGGCTCGAGTTAACTTTAACTATTACAGGCATGTCGTGTCCCTCTAAAAGGGTGGAATGCTACCCCGTTGCCAGAATTGGCGAGGGGGTAGTATTCCAATTCGTATGACACCTTACTCGACATGTTTTGATAATGCTATGCCAAAGTTAGCAATAACCGCGAGGATTATAATGCACGTAAGAGTATATGGTATAGCGTTATCATGGAAACCGCTAAAGAACTAGGTTCCGAAAGCTGCTGACAGGCTCAGCTCATGCCAGAGCACTATCTCACATAATTCCAAGCACTCTGCCTCCAGGATTGTTAAGGCCTGCCATAGCAGTGACTTACAGGAGTATATGTGTCCATTTTAGGTTTAGTTATAGGTATACTATATCTAAAGCAAAGGGTGATTACACCACCTTGCCCCAGCTGATTGATCAGCCAGTTGTGTCAGATTTGGATGGCCAGCCAGGGGTGGCATAATACATGCTGCAGCCCCTGGTAGGCCTAGGGTGCACTTATGCCCTGGGTAAAAATGCACCTAAAGTACATGGATGTCAATTTAGAGAGAGAACAGCTAGGCTGTGGGTCTGATTAGCAGGCCCACAGCCAAGGAAAGTCATAAACCAGTGAAGTAAAAAGCAAAAATCTGTGGTGACCATAGGATTGCAGACCCTACTCTCCTACAACAAATACTTAACACAGCCCTCTAATAAGCCTAACTGCTCAACCACACTACCACAAATAGAGCGTTTAGTATTATCTACTTAAGCCTCAGTAAAGCCTTTGGGGATCCACTGGACTCTGCACACCATACCTTACTTTGGTATACTATATTTAGAGGCAGCTTCCTACAAGTCTATTTTTATAAATTGGTGTTGAATTTCTTGAGTGTCTCGTATTTCTTAACTTTATTTGGTGCAGTTTAAATACTTAACAGTTGTTCCTTTATGTAAGCCTTGCGACTTGGAGTTGAATGTGAATGGTGTAACAAACTCTACTGATCCGAAAGGGGTTGTTAAGTATATTACAGAGTGAGGTTGCACAATCATACCATATAATTCAAGATGTTGAAAGAAAAGGACGCAAATTTGGTGTGGATACCTTATGTGGACAAAATGTTACAGGGGCCTATGCGTGAACTACCCCAAATAGCCAAAAAAAGGTTTAGCACGGGGAGGCTGAGTAGGGAAGGAGTTAAAACCCAAGCCTAAAAATACTCTCGGGGGGAGGGGGAAGGAGCAGGGATGAACATGGAGGTGCACCGGTCCTCGGACCCAATCGCGGCTTTGTTTCTGGGTCACAGCTCACCTCCATGCCTGCACAGCCTGCGTCACTTTCTCCTGCCAAGCCTGCCACTGTTTCCTAGGGTCAACAAAAATGGACCAAATGAAGGGAGGCACAGGAAAACAAGCACTGGCAAAGCCAATAGATCGTGCCTTTGGAGACTGTTGACTTTGCCAGTAGTTTTAAGTGATGATGTACAGCATTCCCAAAGAAGTATATAAAAAAAGCCTATTAAGTGCCGCAGTGTCATATTGCAGGTGTGTACCACGCGTGCCCACACCTTAAAAAGGATGTGGGTGTTTTTGTTTTCTTTTTTTTACCTATCGGATTGGTAGATATAAAGAATAGAAAACACGTGAAAGTGAATGCTTTTTTAAAAAGTGGGTGGTGGAAGCAGCAAGGTGGGATGGAAGCTGCATGGGGCATGGGTGGGGTGGGGTAGAGAAAAGCAAACATGTACGTAAGAGAACAACATGGGTTGGGGGCACAGAAAAGCAAACAGGTGTGAGAGAGAAACAAACATGGAGCACAGAGGGGAAGAAAGGTAAGTGGCTAGAGAGAGAAAGGTGGAACTGAGAGAAGCACACGAGGGCGAGTGCATCATGAAGAGGGGTTGGGTATAAGCACACAGGTGAGAGAGCAACACGGAGGACGAGAAGCACACTAGGGAGGTAGCTGGAAAATCCATGCACTGTTGTGGAGTGCTTAAGACAAAATTAAAATGCAGTTCCCTAAAAGTGAGTAGTGGAAGGACATAGGTAAATTCTCTAGCAGAGGGACAAGCCAAGCCATCAATTAAGAAATAGGGAAATTAGGTAAAGCCAACCTATGTTAGCAAATGGTGGGCTGCAAGTTCTTTAGTTCTTCAAGTGGCTAAAAAAGATCACAGGCAAGGCTACACCCCAGGGAAACCACTAGTACAGGGGCAAGCGATGGTCAACTTCCTGCCGCGAAATCATCTAATACCTTAAAAAAATAAAAAGAGAGAAGAAGAACCTCAATGAGCATGGCCAACCTGAATATAGTGTTTTCAGGTTTGATGTGCTTTTCATGACTAGCTTATCCATACAATATACCCTTAGAACATACAAGGCTCGTGTGAAAAACTTGATTTACAGCTTACTTAAGAAGAAAGTAATTTAAGTGTCATGGGTCCTGCCTTTATATGGTAATTTATGATTGATGGGCCGCTGTAGCTTGTAGAAAAACTGTGATTTGTATTTTTACAGAAAATGCTTTCCTCTAGGCAATTCTCAGGATATCTTCCTATATGGGTGGCGTATATTAACGACCAAACTCTTGTTAAAGTCATTTATTAAATGGAAGCAAGTGTCAAAAAATGAAATAAGGATTCAATAGGTGAGCATGCTAAAAGAAGAAAAATAACCTCGTGAAGTGGTGTGAAGGGCAACAATATTTAAATGATGTGAAAGAAGTAACACTAAAATAAAAATCAATGTCATGATCATCTAAGTGTAGCACAGTAAAACCTCGAATGTTAGTATTTTCTAGCATTTTTTCGTCTTGTGAAAAGGTAAAAATATATTTACATTGAAATAAGGAATATTAAAATAAGTCTTTTTTTAGCTAACATGCTCCGGTCTGCCGGGTCTGCCGGGTACCTTGTTATTGGTCTTCTTTAAACTAATCATTTCATTCTCGGAGCTGTGGTCTTTATTTCCCTCGGTTGACCAATGCATTTTATAACCATGATTTGTAAATGAAAAGTCAGGACTAGATAGACAGGGCCAATTCACAATGGTATTTGAATCTGCAAGTTTGACTTACACATCCAAATAGACATTTTTACGAGTGTCACATCTCCTTCCACCTGAGATTTTTCATTTTCAAAAAGATTTAATAACTGAGATTTCCATACAGATAAATCTAATGCTCTTGGCATACCAAGGCCAGAATGCCCTGGAAAGTTTTTACACCCCAAACACCATTTCTGATTCACTCACACCCTGGAAAAGAGATACACTGTTGTTAGGGGCAGGAGTAAATCCTTTTCCAGAGACATTTCACGCGGCAACCCTTATACTCTTCAATATTGGATGCATCACCTACATAACAGTCAACCCTGGCATTTAAGACCTCCAGAAGTTTATCCAAGCCCTGCAACAGCAGAATTGGCAGGCTAGAAAACAGGAACTGTCTGACAGAGAAAAACAGATACAGTGGAAAAACAGCACACCATCGCAACTCAAATCAGACACTCCTTTCCTCCATGAACCTCAGAAAAGAACTTGAGACCGCCTCCCTTCTAATCAATCAATCTGGTGGCACTTGTAAAGCACGGCTTATCACCTGGGAATTATCCAGGCACTGAGGTTCTGAATGCCTTAGTCGAAGGACCATGCCTTGAGCCCCTTCCTGAAGTCAGCCAGCGAATGGGTGGTTCTCCGGTGCAGGGGTGGTGGTTCCAGGACATGGCAGCGAGTTAGGAAAAGGAACGATCCCTGCTGTGGCTCCGACGGATGGGGAGATGTGTGCCAGGGCGAGGGAGTTGAAGCAAAGCTCCCTGGTGGGTCGGTTTAACGTCAGGCGGTGGTTGATGTAGGTGGGTCCCATGTTGTGGAGGGCTTTGTAGGCGTGAGTCAGAAGCTTGAAGTGGCATCACTTGTGAACAGGAAGTCAGTGGGTTCTGAGGTGTGGGGTGGTGCGGGTTCTTTTGGGGAGGTTGAGAATGAGTGTGGATGCAGTGTTCTGAGTGGTCTGCAGGCGTTTGAGGTGCTGTTCGGTGGTTCTGGTGTAGAATGCGTTGCTGTAGTCAAGACGACTGGAAATAAGGGTTTGGGAGACCGTTTTTCTGGTGGAGAGGCAGATCCATCAGAAAATCTTGTGAAGCAAGAGGAAGCAGGAGGAGGATTCAGCTTTGACCTGTTGCTTCATCGTGAGCTGGCTGTCCAGGTTGCATGCTGGTGTTAGAGGGTTGGCGTTGGGTCAAGAGCGTCAGTCCACTAGGTTTCGTCCCATGGTGAGGTGTTATTTTCGGAGGTGATCACCTCTGTTTTGTCCGAGTTCAGCTTCAAGCAATTGGACCTCATCCAATTGGCGATGTTGGATATGGTATTGCAAAAGTTGGATCTGGTGGTGGGTGTGAGGGAGAGGATGAGGATGAGCTGAGTGTTGTAGCTGATGTTAAGTCCGTGGATGTGAACGATGTTGGCTACCTGCGTCATGTAGCTGTTGAATAGGGTGGGGCTGAGGGAGGAGCCCTAGGGGATGTGTCAGAGGATGCTTTTGGGTCCAGAGGTGAAGGGTGGGAGGCGGATCCTTTGTGTCCATCCAGTGAGGAAGGAGGAACATCCCCTCAACACCAGATAGCCTCGCAGCTACTTTTTAGGTCTCGGCTGGCATGGCTGTGCACATGCGCAGCTCGCTCTGCGAGATTTTATGTTTTGGAGGCGCTTTTAGTAACCGGATTTAAGCCCCGCCCCTTTCCCATTGGCCAGCATCACCGTTTATGCTAATCAGTGGCCAGCCATTTGGAAAGAGCTCTTTGTGATGTGTTCTTTTCTCTTTTTGAGCCGTCCCACTTGGGCGGGCTTACCTGCCTTCCTCCTGTCGCAGAAGGTTTCTTATCTTTATGGGGCCATGCGTTCCAAACTCATTTTACTTACAAGGTCCCAAAGAAGAGACTTATTGGCTATGACAATGCTTGTTTTAGGTTTAAACCTACCAGACAGCCCAGCTCTCTGATTTGCAAACGACATCTTGGGGACATTTGGAAAACTTCCCTGGGAATAAATTTCACCCATTGCTTACCATTGGCTGTGTGGTTTGCAACTCATATTTCCTGGCTTTCTATTTGCTGGCTCTGTTTTAGGCTGTCCAGCTTGAGTTTGTTCCTTCACCTGCCAAAACCTTATTTAAAGTGTCCTTCCGAGTGCTCCCTTTCTTTAAACAGGGCTTTTAATCTTCTCATCTTGTCAAATTTACCGTGCATTCAGAGGCAGAGTTCAACTGTGTAGCTGTGTCCTCCAAGGGAGCCTGTCTTTAGTTTTCTTTCTCCGACTTCAAAGTGAGAGTATTTTTGTGACAATCTGATAAGGAAAGGGTTTTTTCCTAGCACACAAACAGAAGAGTGGACTGCTTGGCACTGAACGTATCATTTTCCCCAAGAACACAACTTCCTAGTTTGCTGGTTGTTGCGTTAACTCGCATTCATGGATGCAACTTACTCCCCTCAAAACACAGCCTACAAAACAACATCGCTGTGGTCTGCATCACCAGATTGTGGACCATATATCTTGTTAGACACTTGGTGAAATACTTTTAAGTGACAGATGTGCACTGAGGGGGAACAACCTTTACAACGAAGGTTTTACAACGCAGTACTGTTACCACGCAACTTTTACAACGCAAGTCGTTACAACGACTTGCGCTGGGGGGCGCTCCAGGATAGTAATTAGTTTAATTTACTATCCAACTCCTTCCCTACTATCCACGGGGACTGGAGTTGGATAGTAAATTAAAATATTTACTATCCAGCACCCCCCAACGCAAGTCGTTGTAACGACTTGCGTTGTAAAAGTTGCGTAGTAACGGCACGCATTGTAAAAGTACGCGTTGTAACGTCATACATCCTGCACTGAGGAATGCATACACCCAGTCACTGCGCGTATTATCGTATATCAGACTTGATGGCTGCTTAAAGTCAGTGGCGGCTGCCGTATACAAAAATTGATGGGGAGGAGGGGGTACAGGGGGCAGCGCCGGAGGGGGTGCGGAGAAGAGGGTGCGGGGGAGGGGGGTCAAGGGACTTTGATAATAATAAAAATGTTTTTTAAAAAGTTAAACGTACAGAGACGCGCGAGCGCGTCGACAAGATGGCCGCCGCCACCGGAGCTCCGTAATCTCGTCAGCCTAATATGCTGATTTACGACGATTTTGCCTCAAGGTTTGCTTTCTAAGCGCAGCGCTAGCATTCTTTACTGGCCCCCTACCTTTCCAGTTAATTTGGGGCGTTTTC
Source organism: Lissotriton vulgaris (assembly GCF_964263255.1). Classification (NCBI taxonomy): domain Eukaryota; kingdom Metazoa; phylum Chordata; class Amphibia; order Caudata; family Salamandridae; genus Lissotriton; species Lissotriton vulgaris. The sequence goes on from NC_141693.1 coordinate 1,949,139,494, forward strand.
ATCGTGTGGAGACCCCTCTGCCTGCTTCCTGGTTCCTCTCCCCTGCCTCTGCTCCGAGTCAGCCGATTACCTCAGCTCAAGGGGCGGTGCACTTCTCAAGAAAGGGCCTGGCTTGGGCCTAGCCACTCCCACGGCTCACATTAACTCCTGCACTGCCTTTTGTTCAAGTGCTTCTGGAGCTTTTAATACCCTTTTCCCTCATATTTATTAAATTTTTGAGGAGAATTTGGTATTTTTCATTTTCTGACGCAAAAAGTGTTTTTCCTCTTCAAGATGGATTATAAAAATTCTAATGTCAATAAAAGGAAGCAGCAGGTGTCTCCTCCCCCAAAAAAGTCTACGGTTGTTGAAACCTCTGAACCTTCACTTACTCTGATACTGGAGGAAATTAAAGCGCTCCGCATGAACACTGATACTATTGCAAACGAAGTGAAAAATGTTCGCAAAGATATGGCGTCCATGTCCATGAAAGTTTCCGATAACACTATTAAAATTCAGGACAATAAAACCAAACTCGACGCTTTTACACCTTTGATGGCTCAGATAGTACCAATGCATAACCAATCATTGGAATTGGAGAACCGTAATAGACAATATAACCTCCGCATTTTTAATCTGCCTGAGGAAATTGAGGGCTCTGACTGTCGCTTATACTTGGAATCCTTGCTGCCTGGTCTTCTAAATCTCAAATTCCCGGAAAAATTCGAAGTGGACAAAGCGCATAGAATTCCCTCACACAGGAACCCACGCCATACTAAACCCAGGCAGGTGATTTTCAAGGTCTTGCGTCACCATCACTTGGTCCTCATAAGGAAAGCAGCCAGAGACATTCCTTCGCTTCTGGTAAATGGTTCCAAAATATTTATCCATTAAGACTTTGCTAAAGAAACGGTCGCTATTCGCAAGGAATTTTCCTCTCTGCGTCCACAATTGAAAAGCCTTGGTTTTAAGTATGGTCTATTTGATCCGTCTACAATGCGAGTTTGGAAAGGCAACTTTTCAAAATCTTTTCACCGTCCTGAAGACTTAAGACTTTTTCTGGACCAACAAGCTTCGTCGTCGTCATCAATGGATACTCAAGCTCCTATTACCTGAACGCATTTAATTTGAGCATTCCTGGCGATTCCTTTTTCTTCATGGGCTCCAACGGTTTTTGGCATTGCTTGTGGAACGGGTGTGCGTCTCTGTGTCCTTATTTATGTACCCTGTTTGTTGCTTTTTCTTCCTTTTCTGTTTCTTCCTTTTGTGTCCCTCCCTACCTTCTCTGGCTTTCTACATAGAGTTACTTTTCTTCCATGGCTGTGTTCTCTCTCCTCTTCTTTCCACTCCTCTTTTCATCCTCATTTTACTTCTTCATGGCTACTATTCATGATGTTAAAATTGTTTCTCTTAATGTTAAAGGTTTACGACATCCAGTTAAAAGAACGAAAATTTTAGACTACTTGGGTGCTTCTAAAGCTGATATATGTTTTATTCAAGAAACACATGTTGATGATAGCATTTTACAATATATGAAAAAAAAGTGGGTAGACACTATAGTTTCATCACCTGCCCTTGGTAAAAAAAATGGGGTTGCAATTTTCTTTGCAAAGAGATTACACTGTCAGATTATCAATAAATTCACGGATACAGAAGGTAGATTTATTGTTGTTAAAGTTAAAATTCATGATTCCACCTTCTTTTTACTTAATATCTATGGCCCCACAGCTGATGATCCTTTGTTTTGGTCTAACTTAGCTTCAGAAGTTTTAAAGTTGGGACAAGTTCCTTTGATTGTTGGAGGGGATTTTAATGTTATCATTGATCCGCTACTTGATAGACTTTCTACTACCAAGTTTAGACCCCCTAAAGTTTTTCATGCTTTTAAATCTTTCCTTAGTACAACCAAACTGGCTGATGTATGGAGACTACATTTTCCCACTGAAAAATGGTTTTCCTTTTTCTCTAATCCCCATAATTCTCATTCGAGAATTGATTATTTTTTTATTTCACCTTCCCTACTTCAGTCGGCTACAAATCCTGTTATAAGCACTATAGATATTTCAGAACATGCTTTAATTTCTTTTGTCTTAAATATCTCTACTACTTTTACTAAACAAAATAGATGGCGTATGAACTTGAGCATTGTCCTTACTGATAAGCATAAACCTAAACTATTGCAGGCTATACAAGACTATTTTTTATTCAACCCTGAAGATTCCACATCTATTGTCACCAGATGGGATGCATTTAAGGCCTACATTAGAGGTACCACTATTTCCATAATGGCTCATGAAAACAAACAATTTAACGCTAATATTAAGCATTTGGAAAAGCAAATTGCTAAATTTGAACGTTTGTTTATCTCTCCTAATGACCCCCAGTACAAATTTACACTTCAAAAACTCCGTTATGAATTTAATGCCATCCTTAGTCAGAGAGCAGGAGTCCAACTTTCCAAGTCAAATGCTAAATTTCGTTTTAATACTAACAGATCTGGAAAACTCCTTGCTAATTACTTGCGAATTAAAAGAGATAAGACTCAGATTACCTCAATACGAGGATCTCAAGGCAAAGTGGCTATTTCTCATAATGATATTGTGCAAGAATTTTTACCTTTTTATTCAACCCTTTATAGTAAACCTGACACCTGCTCTGAATCTTTAATTGATTCTTTTTTAAATAAGTGCAATTTACCCCATATTTCCTTATCAGATAAAACAGGTCTAGACTCTCCAATTACGTCTGACGAAATTATGCTTGCCATTAAGTCACTTCCCGAGAATAAATCAGCAGGTCCGGATGGTATCCCAGCAGAATTTTACAAAGAATTCCAATCTCATCTTCTCCCTTATTTGCATACCCTTTTCTCTCACTTTAGTTCCACTGGTACTATCTCAGGAACCTTTACGGATGCCTTAATCATTGTTCTACCCAAGCCTGATAAAGATCCTACCTTAGTTTCTAACTATCGCCCTATTTCCCTAATAAATCAGGACTGTAAGCTTTATGCGAAAATCCTTGCCACTAGATTAGCTCCTGTCCTCCATTCCATTATTCACCCAGATCAATCTGGTTTCATGAAAAATAGATATTCCGCTAATAACACTAGAACTCTACTACATATTATTGAACAAAGCTCTCACCTTACTTCTCCTGCAGGAGTGATGGCCTTAGATGCAGAAAAAGCATTTGACAAGATTTACTGGCAATTTTTATTTAAAACTTTATTGTCTTTTGATTTTGGTGCCCCTTTTATTCGTATGATTTCTGCTTTATATTTTGCCCCTACTGCTCGTTTGTTCATTAATGGTCAAATTTCTACTCAATTTCCTCTCTTTAGAGGAACTAGGCAAGGTTGTCCCCTTTCTCCACTGTTGTTTCTTTTAGGTATTGAACCTTTTCTTAATTACATTCGCCTTTGTGATGACGTTCAGGGTATTGTAATCAATGATGTTATGGTAAAAACCTTAGCCTATGCGGATGATGTTTTATTATTTATTAATAACCCTCTTTCTTCTGTACCTTCCCTATTAGACATTATTGCTCAATACTCTATGGTTTCAGGTTACAAATTAAATGTTAGCAAGACTGAATTTTTTCCTTTAAATATGTTTTGTACCTCAGAGATGCTCCAGAACACAGATATTCTTTGGCAGCCAACCAAACTTAAATATTTGGGTATTCTATTTGCTTCATCGCTGCCAGCTACATTAAAACTTAACTCTGATTTCATAATTGACTACATTAAAAACAAAACGTCCAAGTGGTCTGCTCTTCATCTCACTTGGTGGGGAAGAATGGAATCTATAAAAATGAATATAGCGCCTAAAGTTTTTTATTCTTTAGCTATGATCCCCACCCAATTTCCTCTCAGTTTTTATAAAACTATTGACACACTCTTATCCAAATTTCTTTGGTCTAACAAAGTCCCTCGTATTGCTTACAAAAAATTAAAAATTCCTAAGTCCCGTGCTGGTTTTTCCCTGCCAGATTTTCACCTATACCATAAAGCTTTCATCTTAAAGCAGAGTGCCCTTTGGTTTAATCCTTCACGTATGGTAAAACCTCCAATTTGGTTGGATATTGAAGCATCCATTGTACGGCCCTTTTCTTTACCTTCATTGATGTCAATGTCCTCCACAGCGAAGGTTGTTCATCTTTCCTCTATCATTAAGTCCTCCAGATTGATAATTAATGACTTAGATTCTAATTTTGAATTACCCCTCCTCTCCACAGTCCACTTGTCTTTATGGCACAGTGCGCTCCTTAAATTGAACAGAAACATTTCCTTCTGGTCCTCTTGGATTTCAAGAGGAATTTTATATCTTAAAGATGTATTTAATGGTAATGCTTTTATTCCTTTTGAACAGCTACAGTTAAAGTTTGATATCCCAGCTGATGACCTTGTAAAATATCAATTTTTATGTAACTCAATTTTGGATTCCTTCCCCAATGGTATTCCCTCCTCCACCACAAATGACATATTAATTTACCTCACAGCTGTAACATCTTCCCCTAAAGCTGTCTCTGTTTTTTATAAGAAACTTTCCTCCTCACAGGGCTCCAATGTCCAGATTATTTCGTCGTTTTGGAACAATGAACTTTCTATCTCCCTGTCCGATGACTCATGGTCCTCTATATGGCTTGACAGTATCTCTGGCTGGCTCCCAGTGTCCCTTTATCAAACCAATGCTTATATTTTATTCAACACTTTATGGACTCCATCACGTCTTTTCCATGCAAAACTGTTACTTTCTGATGTTTGTTGGCACTGCAACGCTAGCCCTGGTTCACTTCGCCATATGTTATTTGAGTGTCCAGTTATTATGAAATTTTGGTTGGAAGTATGGAATGTAATTTTGAAAATTTTACCTTTACAAGATGATATTTCCTTTAATTTTTTAATTTGCAAATCGATTGCCCTAACTCACCCCCTTTCTGACTCAGAGGCAAAATTGTTTAATTTTCTAATCACAGCTGCCTTAAAATCCATTACTTTCTGTTGGAAAGATGCTTCTTCTCTTTCAGTTCATGCTTGGTGGTCATGGATCACCTTTACGAGAAGAGGTGCGCAGCTTTCTCTTAAAGGCGTTACTCATAATCCACAATCATTTCAATCGTTTTGGTTACCTATTGATTCATATGTTTTGCAATGATATTGTTATACCTTTTCTTATGTTCTTTATTTACATTGCATTTTAACTGTAACTCTGTAGTTTATGAATTCACGTTCCTATGACATGTTATTCCCATCCCCTCCTCCTCCCTTCATCCTTACCCTTCCTCCTTAATTGCGATTCTTTTGTATTATTATATGTTAATTCTGCATATTATGATTGTTTACACTTCATATTGGTTATTTGATCGCTTACGCTTGTAACTTCCCTCCTCTTTTTTGTATTGTATTTATTCGTTTTCCTTTTGCCTTAAAATGTAATAAAATCTTAAACGTACCTGCCGCAGGCAGTCTCCAGTGTTGCGCCTCTGTGCTGGGTTTTCCTTGTCTCTGCAGACACTGGGAATATGTCACAGATTCCCTGTCCAATCCCCGCTCAGGGAGTCTCTGGGGTTTCTCTAGCTCTGCTGTTCAATGCAGCTGGGTTAGAGAAACCTAAGTGCACATGTGTTTTGGTCGGCCTGAGACGGCCAGCCAAACTTACATGAGCACTTAGGACTCCTCCTCCTCCATCCCATGCTTTGGCCCACCCCTCCCTCCAAGGCTGGCTGAGCCTTCTGCTTGAAAATAAAACAATAATGAAATATCGTTTTATTTTTTTGCTGCTGGCTCTGAGCCAATGGGGCGACGCTCCTCCACCGTTGCAGAGGAGCTGCCCCTGCTTAGAATTGAGGGCGCAGAAGATGAGCAGAGCGAGTCGAGCAGCGCCTCATTTAATCGCTTCCCTTTTCACTCATGCAGGGGCATATTATAAACGGCCTGCGATAATTATCACTGGCCTTTCTTAGCGTGAGACTTGATATCGCTGCCATCGCTGATGCTTATCGCCATGCCAGCGAAGTATTAACAACGCATAGCTCAATGGCGATAATTATTCCAGCGATAGCATTGTTTTTCATGAAACATCGCTGGTTTTCCAGCGATGTTCCATGTAAAACGGCGATAACCTTGCTGATACGACCCTGTGGTCGTATCAGCATAATCCACCTCCAATATAAAGTATAGGTAAGTCAGCATTTTTGCGGAAGTTAGTTTTTGTCGAAAACCGCGGTTTTCGCCAAAAACTAACGTCTGCAAAAATATCCGTGCCTCCATGTAAATATCGCGATGTGCACATCAGCGATATTTAGAAGGTTGTTCTGCCCAGTTATGCCCACTTTGCATCTCATTAGAGATGCAAAGGGGGGCGTCGGGTAAAAGGGTGCTAACAAGCGCTACTGCATGTTATCACCGTCTTGTTAATAGGGCGAAAATATTATCTCTGCTTTTTTGGCTTTTACTGCCCATAAAGCGGAGATAAGGCCCTTGATAATATGCCTGCTATTCCTTATTTTCATAACTTCGCTGCGCCTATCGGTGCAGAGCTACCCTAGCCTTGCATCAAAGGATAAAACACAGCTCCAATCATAATGTCCAGTTTGAGGTATACATTTGGAACGCCATCTATTACCCATCACACACCTTCTCCACCAACCAAGGGCTGGGTGTCGAACCAAAGAGAAATATGTTTGTCACTAGTAGGTACCATATTGACAATGTCTGTGAGTCTCATGGTGGAGAGTGTCCCTGGTTCTGGAGATCATGTCTGGAACAAGAACTTGTATTGTGTGCTGAAGCCCATGTCCCTGTGGCATAACAGGCATTGGCAATGTGAGGTCTAATGGCTTTGTCAATGTTGTGTTTTTTAGTCATGTTGTACACTAGTTCAACATATCTAAAAGTAAAAAAGAAAAGGTTCTATGGCATGGTCAGTGCTGGTTGCTTTAAAGTGCTTGTTTTTTTTACTTTCAATCATGCTGCACAGCAGCTATACAGTTGTACAACATGTCAAAGAAAACATTGGCAAAGCCAAATAGTGCTACTATTTGGCCTTTCAGTGTTTATTATGCCATGTTGTACAGCTGCAGGCTGCTGTGCAGCTGGTTGAAAGTAAAACATAAAATGCTCTATGTTGCGGCAAATGTTGATTGTATGATGACACTTTTTTTACACTTTCAGCTATGCTACATAGCATTTGGGCTGATGTACACCATGGCTAAAAAACACTGTCAACACCAGTAGATCTCGCATAGGCTTTGCCAACGTTGCCAATGCTTGTTTTGATTATAGCAGCCTTGTTGCTGTTGATTAATGTTAATGCCATGAACACATCACCCATATACTATTCACCCGACAATGGCTACTGACTGGAGCCGGAGTATATTTAAGGTTAGTTGCACTCTACTCAAAGCTAACCATGCAGGCACACCAAGTCAAGGGAGTAGCCAGAAAATGTCAATACCCCCACTGAGAACCAAAGTGCACATCCCACCATAAAAGTGCTTCCTCTGTCTCTTAATCCTCTTTAAATCACCCTTCCCTCCACCCGCTGATATACACCATTTCACCTTTACATTCTGTCATCCATTCAGTCTTTCACCATTCATCATCCGTCGTTTCACCCATCCATCCTTTCACCAATGCATCCTTTCACCCATTCATTGATTGATTGATTCACCCACCCATGTATCCTTTCATTAACCCATGTATCCTTTCACCCATCCACCCTTTCACTTACACATGCATCCCTTCACCCATCCACTTTTCACCCAACCTTTCATTCACCCTTGCATCTTTTCATCCATCCTTCCAGCCTCCTACACATCCTTTCACTCATCTACCCTTTCCCCTATCCTTTCATGCATCCACCCTTTCACCCAGCATTGCAACCTTTCAGTCATCCTTCCTTTTAAGCTTCCATCCTTCTTTCCCTTTTCTATCCACCCATTTTCTTTGGTTAATTATGAGCTTTTCTCTGCCTAATTGCAGACAGAAATGGCCCATAAAGACCGCACCCCCGCTCTAGCTGCTAAGCGGGGGGTTCACTACGCCCCTGCCCTAAATAGCTAGCAAATAAAGCAACACCATCGTAGAGTCAGCCCTGCCAAACATCACTCATTCAGGGAGGGGGGGGGGGTTAACTAATGCAAAAATTGTTATTTCCCTGCATCACCGCACATAACAAAGTGTCACGCGAAGTGATGGTGCTTTGTACATGCTCAGTAGGTATTGACAGTCAATATTGGTCATGCTACCGGCCTGCACTGGTAGGTTTAGAGTTAAATCGTTTCTGCAACTAACTCTCCATTAGCATTTACATGCTGTGAAGAGAGTTGTTGTCATGGTTACTGGCTCCCGTGCTCTAATTTCCTCAGCTACGACAAGGCCTGACGTCCAAAAAATCAAATACTTTTTACTTCCCAGCCTGATGCCCAGAGTGAGTCTGTGGCATTGACTAGCTCCTTGCTGTGTCCAAGAAGAGGAGAAAGGTTTCGAACCATGGTGTTTTTATTACTGCATGTAGTTGTTTTGGGGTTGGCTCTACTTTTTGCATCCTTAAGGGGCAAAATACGTTTTTTATGGCTGTGTGTGAACATCTTCCTTTGTCTGTCGAGTCTTGTATTAGTTAAAGGTCCTAGTGGCAGGATCGGACTGGCCTTAGGGTAATCAATCAGTGCCTGGTGGGCTGGGCTGGCAGGTCACTGCATGTGCCTTTTCTGTTTGTGGGCCTGTTTTTAGGTCGAGCCTATGGCAGCGTGCATGCACTGCATAGGAAATCGACCTCTTGGAATCACTTCAGCTTCAGGAGAAGCTTGTGCATGTGGTGCTCACACGCCATTGGCCTTTGCGTCTGGCTTTAGCACGCAATTGGCCAAAGCCGTGTGGATGTCCCAGGTTTTAAGGAAATTTTCACTCCCAGAGGGTTTTGGTCTTGGGAGCCAGCAGCGGTGCGCAAGGGCCATGTGGCTTTAATCAGCATGGGCACGCTTGGTTTAAATGCGGTCTTTCTCCCCCGTTTCCAGGATATGTTTGTAATTAAATGTAGCGTCTGGTTCCTGGAGTTTGATGTTTACATAGTGCTAATGCACCCTCTTCTTCTCTGTATGTACGCATTTATTTTTTCACATGCACTTGTTTTAAAGAAACTATTGTAAGTGAAACAGGGACGCAAGAGTTTCATTTTGCGCCTCACAGTGAAGAGGCCTCGTGACAGGAAGACCTGCTTCCCTGCGCACAGTCACAGCAAACACTGTTCTCAGGCACATTTTGCTCTGCTCAGGTAATGAATGGTATTTGGCCTTTGGACTCTAGTAAGGACTGAAAGAATGCCTATTAGGACATACACTCTGAATACCGAGTGACGCGGCCACGTTTGTTTTCACTTGCCAGGCCTGCCGTTTCAATTAAAGAAAAGCAGACTAATGTGATTACAATGGTTACTCCACAACCTTTAAAAAGACAAGGAACTCATACCTGCACTAACCTAAGCTCCCATCTTCGCCATCAGGGTGAAAAAGGGGCGTGCACAAGACTGTTTATGAATGTTCTACGGCTGCACGCATAAGGCGTGAGTGACACTGAAGAAGAAATGGGAATTGCGGAATACGAACTTTATGAGAATGTGTTGTTCTGTTTTTTTTATTAAAACGTCTAATGATGAGTTACTCACTGGACACAGTGTTGTATGCGCTTGGGAAAAGATTTATATAGGTCAGAGTCTTGTAGCACGGCTTTTCACCCTCGCTTGGTTTCAAACTCTTTCGTGGTTTGGGACACCGTTTTCATCCACATTTTTAAATGCTGCAGGAGGAATTGAAATGAACATTGTACTCTTTCGTCCTGAGCTTTATAGACGTTATTATGATTCAAATAATAATAATATTTGCCAGCGAGGTGTAATTATAACCGTTCCACTTTAGGTGGGGTGACCAGATTTTGAAAACCAGAGAGATTTTGAAAACCAGAGAGATTTCGCAAATGTAGAACTATGACAGCAATTTTGCACCAACCTACGAAAACAGAATGACTCGATTGATAGCGCTCACCAACAAAGAAGTCACAGGCAATGATACCCTAAGCGGAATTAGGTCTCGCCTGAGCGAGATCTTTTGACTTCGACAACTTTTTTTAAAATCAAATTTATAGCTGCCAAGTTTCCCAGGTCCATGCGTGTTGTAGTCCAGTCCTGTTTTTCACCTTTGAAACCTGGGACTTGTAGTCCTGTTTTATAATGGAATTAAATAAGACTACAAGTTCAAGAATTCAAAGAAAACAAGCATTGGTATAGCCAATAGGTCTCGCCTTTGGGACCTTATAAGTGTTTAGTTATCCAGCACAATATCCTTGGTACAACAACATCAACTGTTGCATGGCTAAACACTTATAAGGTCCCAAAGGCGAGAACTATTGGGTATACCAATGCTTGTTTTGGTTTGCTAGGCCGTTTTCAGGTATCGGTTCTGCAATGTATCGAAGTGACATGTATATATTTTGTGGGTTTCAGCCCCCCTAGGCGGCCCCCATCGTCACTTACCTATTCTTTCTTCCCATTTGTCCACAGCTTGCATGTGTCATAACTCTTCCTATGTGTAGTCCTCCCTGAGAGCAGGGACTAATTCCTACTATCCATCCACAGCTCCCAGTAAAGCAATTGTTTTTTAATTGACTTTGAGCACTTTACACGAGTGCTTGCTCCTAGCATTGTGTCTGTAAACAGCCCTGTAAATCTTGTCCTTATCTTGTCACATTTGGTGTTTTCAGAGGGTGCCTGTTCCGTCACCCAACCTGCTCCCACTTGTTCCCGCCTGCTCCACAGCCGCACAAATGTAGTTCTACATTGACCCTGATAGATCAGTTGTCATGTTTACTTGAGCTTTCTTAGACACAAATCAGTGATTACCATCTTGTTGCTCACAACCTACGTCCTGGAAATTACACGCTACTAGTGAGCATGCAGCACTGATTGTGCCACTCACTTAAGTAGCCATTTAAACATGTGTGCTGATTTCAGCTACCATTTCCACCTGGCAAAATAGAGCTTTTGCCGGGATAAAACCTTCCTTTTTTAGGTCTCGTAGAGAGACCTAATGCCGTCCATCCACAAAGCTGACTTTTTATGATCCGCATTTTCAACAGTTCACGAGAAGCGAATCACGTGACAAGCTCCTCGTGCACGAGCTTCCCCCTGCCAGCAGCATTTGCCACATCAAAGGCTTCCGCTGCCCCGCCCCCCGCCGTCACTTATTCACGGCCGCAGGCCATGACTCGCATGTACTTCCCCGGCTCTGCTCCCCGCCCTCTGCTTCACACTGCAAAGGAATGCACCCCCCGCCCCTGCAATGCCGAGAGCATTTCCCGGCCGCTTTTCATTTTATTTTGCGGCCGCTTTGCATCACTGTTATTTGTTCGTGTCTCCCGCCCATGTTATCTCATTCTTTGACTTTCCCGAATCCCTGGCAGACTACACTGCAAATGGATTGGATACCGCAGTCCATTCTTTCCTAGTTAGTAAAACAGTCTGGAGCGGTCATTGGGCAGCCAATGCTGCATCTTCACCCAATGTGAGACTGACAACGCATGTATTGCCCCGTAAAACCAGCGGTGCCTTGTGTAAACTAGACTAGAGCCGCCTGCCTCCACCCCGCCCCCCTCTCCCGAGGCTACTACTTCACTGCCCCTCTGCACCCACTCGAAGCCGCCATGGAAGCAAATTAAGTGGCATTTAAGAGGTTGTTGCAGACTTTTCGCGTCCTCGTTGTTTTCGCATTCAGGTTCATTTGCTTTCTTGAACCCACAGTTCGGAGCAGTGCACGTGGGTCCCGGAGCTGCGCCTCTCCCATGCCATGGAGTTGGAGGGGCAATGGTGGAAGGGGCAGCTGGCTGCGGACAACCACCAGGCGCTTCGCTACAAGGAGAGTTAGAATCTGTTCGTGTGTGCACGAGCATCTCCTCTTGATTGCGGTTCACTCTGCTCAGTAGGAGAGCCTTTACTTTGGGCAACTCTTCCCACAGTGGCGCGTTGGGGCAAACCCCACCCCGAAACTATGCGAACCCAGCTGCTGCTCTCCTCGTGTGACTTCACACACAAGTGCCAGGGAGCCAGGCTGCCACTCCCTGGGCCAATTTATCCCTCCAACCAGCTGCTCGGTTCCTATAGGACCGTAGCTCCACCCCTGGTGTATTCGATTACGCCCAGTCCTCGAACCTTGTTTTACAGTCTTTTGGTTTTCGTGTGGGAACTTTCGCTGTATAATCCTGTTGCTTTCTGTTTTCTTAATCTCTTTATTCGTGCCATTTTGAATTCGTCTCGAGAGACACATGGAGCGGGTTTATGATTTGTCCGTAGTGTTTTCTGTATCTGCCCATGGTGTCTCCATTCTGAGGGGTTTCATTTCGAGTTTGGGCTGTTTCCACGCTTCGTTCAGTCTTTTATCGGGTGTATATACAGGACAGCGGCACACTTGGTCATATGCTCACTTACAGGAATATAGATATACATTTGGGCATCTCTGGCAGATGGGTAGGTTCACACTTCATGATCTCCCAAGATGAGAAACTGTTAGGATTTGGTTACTTTGAGCTTATTTCATCTTATTTTTAAGACATCGCCTTTTCAGGCACTACCTTGCCCTGGGAATTCCCATGTGTTTCCAGCTTATCGTACTGGAGCACTTATACTGGATCATGCCTACTTGTCATTACTGAATTTTGCGTTTTTTGACTTAAGGCGAGATTGCGTTACCTCTCAACTCTGTCTTTCCCACATTATCCTTTGCACAGTGGATTTTTATTTTTTTGCGATTTTCGCTCTACACACCCTCTTGATTTCTTACGTTATGTCTGTCCCTCTTTCCCGGCCGCTTTTAATTTCATTTCGCGGCCGCTTTTTTTGTTCCCCTCCTAGAGCAACGGGTGAGCATTGAACGCTCCACCCGCCTGTCATAGTCTTCTCTGGGTCAGGACGACTTCCTTGACCTTTGCTCATAACCTGCACCTACCTCTCACCCCCGTTTACCACCCGCTCAAACTAAGTGGCAGCTGGAAAAGGCGCACAGGCATGTTTTTAACCTTGTAAAACCAGGTCCGTAGGTTATTCCTCATCCTGCGCGAAATAACTAACACCATCATTGCAAAGGTCCATTCACTGGCCTTAATCGAGGATTCCAGAGCTGGTAATTTCTGCACCCCCCTCAGTCCCTAAATGTGCAATTTATTTTTCCTTGATACATGGACACATGTTTTTATGGGAATACCATCCCAGTCACTAACAGACCCTTGTAAAGATGGACTGTTTTATAGACTTTCTCACACTGATTAAGTCACGCAGACCTCCTTGAAGCAGTAATGAGTTCAGACAATGCGTGTGGGGAAAGCATTGTCAGTATTTTGGAACCCAATAGTATTACAGGGTTTTAGCTATTAATCACTAGCGGTGCCTCCTCCCACATTATCACTCAGCGCAACACCACAGCATCACTCAGCGCAACACCACAGCATCACTCAGCGCAACACCACAGCATCACTCAGCGCAACACCACAGCATCACTCAGCGCAACACCACAGCATCACTCAGCGCAACACCACAGCATCACTCAGCGCAACACCACAGCATCACTCAGCGCAACACCACAGCATTACTCAGCGCAACACCACAGCATCACTCAGCGCAGAACCACAGCATCAGTCAGCAGCACCACCACAGCATCACTCAGCAGCACTACCACAGCATCACTCAGCAGCACCACCACAGCATCACTCAGCAGCACCACCACAGCATCACTCAGCAGCACCACCACGGCATCACTCAGCACCACCACAGCATCACAAGGCACCACCACAGCATCACTCGGTGCCACCACAGCATCACTCGGCGCCAACACAGCATCACTCCGCGCCATCACAGCATCAATCTGTGCAACCATTCAACAACAATTGGTTCCAATATGTTCCCTCAATGTTTCAAGCTTTATTACAAATGTCACAAAAAGATGTTAATATTTCACTTCTGTTCCTGGATTTTCATCACAATAAAATACACTGAACATAATCTTCACAAAAGTTATTTACAAAAGTTTAAGCTATTGCCATTATAAACTACAATCACTTTTATTTAAGTATTAATTATGTAAAAAAAATTAAAAGCCATTGTTATTTGTAATATCAATACATCTAGGTCACGTAAATACAAAACATGTTGCATTACAAATGCTATAGGTGTCACATTTGCAAAAGTTATAACTATTGGCATTGTAAATGACAAAGCTATTAATTTAGCTATTTTCAAAACCAACACATAAATAAAAAAATTGTCAGTTACAAGACCAATAGCTCAAACTTTCATAATGAGAGACCTACTGCATTGCAAATGCTTGTTATACATATAAGTCACCCCTAAGGTAGGCCCTGAACAGCCGAGAGGGCAGTGTGCAGTGTATTTAAAAAGTTGGGATCGTACTTTTAAGTTCTACATGACCTGGTAGTGAAAACCTCTCAAATTTGTTTTTCACTAATGCAAGGCCTATGTCTGCGGTAGGATAACATTGGAGTTGCCTTATTACATTTTATCAGTGTAATTTCAAATGGGAAGAGATAATTGGTTCACGTTTAGTATCTCTGGAATCCTAATTTAAAATCCTAACTCACGGTGAAGTCTGATTTTAAAATACAATTCTGAAAATGCTGCTTTTAGAAAGTTAGAATTTTCTTGCCTTAGCCATTTAGTGCCTACAGCCTGTCTCTGGTCACATGACTGGGTGTAGTTGGCAGCTGGTCTTTGTGTATTCCTCCTAGACAGCCAAACACAATGTAGCCTTAGATGCAACTGGATGGGCCATCACTGGCAGGATGGGGGGGAGGAGCTTGAATAGGTTCTGTCCTGTCGCCACACAAAGGGCTGCATACTCCCTGTAATTAGTCTGGAGCCAGGGCAGGGAAGGCAGGGCACATGTGCACTTCAAAGGCATGCCTCTAGAAGTTTCTCCCCATTTCAAGGCACAACTAAAAGAAGGACGTCAGACACCAGCACTTCAGTACACTTCTGGACCTGTGGATATCTTGCCAGGAAGAAGGGCTGCTGTGCTGCTACAAGGACTACTAGAATAATGCCGGGAGAGAAAGGGTCATAGGGAAATTTTAAAGGCCAGCCCAGGTTTCCATCCCCAAATACTATCATATGAACAACAGAAAGAACCGGGGGTCTAAAGGCCTATACTATGGCGGGCTAACCTTAACTTCACAAAAGTACGTTGGTACCCAAGTCACAAACAAGCCCAAGAAGGAGAACTCATAACAGAAAGAGAACGCTAAAGTGATAAGTGGTAAGATCCAAGCTCGTGTGTCTGGATTGCGATCAACTTGTCATTGTGATCAGTCTTATCATTTGGTCATCCAACAGGAGAAATGGTGTGTCTCTTGATCATAGAGACGTACAACTATTCCAACGGTAATGGGCTGGATCACACCCACAATCACTTTAGAGAAACCAATGAGCAACTGAATAGTTGATCACAAGAAAAATGAAGTGCAGTGCAAAAACACAAAAAATATATATGTGGTGAGTTAAAATAGGGTGCTGCGGCCAAAAATAGAGAACATTTTATTAAAGTGTGGACACATCCCCTAATTAAAAACAGAACAGTGCAAAGGGCAGTTTAAACAAATGACTGCCAAAAAAGGGCCAACATGTTTCAGCCAATCGGGCAGGTAATCCCTCGGCTTTCTTCAGGGCCTCTGCTCTCAAATATTGCTAATGCATAAACACGTGTTATTCCTACCCAGTGGAAATATAAAGTGGAAACCAAAAAAGTTAATCAGAATTCCTGCAATAAATCATAAATGAAATAAAGCAATAAAGGTTGGAATCAATATAACCAGTTGTGTACTAATCCTCCGCATCAAGGAATGCAGATGGCATCCAGCTTGACCGGGGACTGGACCTCACCTCACCTGGACCGTGCCCAGGACATAGAGGCCCCGCTCTGTCCGTCGTTGCCTCGGGACTGTCCTGAGTCTAGGGGGAGGCCCTGCTACAAGGACTGCCACTCTGCTTGACAGCTGCTCTGAAGGACTGATGCCTTGCTGTACTGATCTCCTGCTCTCTTGTCTGGGTACAAAGGACTGGATCTGCATCTCCTGAACCCAGAACCCAGAGTGCTCCAAGGGCTTGTTGGCTGGCCTCTAGATCTGAAGCCTCCGTGACATAACGACTTCCAATAACCTTGCATCTGCAAGTGGACTGTGCCCTCTGTGAGTCTACCAAGCAAAGTGGTGCCACTCCAGTCCTGGATCCTTGGGAGTGGATGGAGTCTGTGGTAAATAAAATTACCTAGTACTTAATTTCTATGCGGTAAAATTCAATAAAATAGCTCAATCAAAATAAGAGACACAGAGTCCGTGGCATCTGAGTTTTAAGGAGTTTTATTCCATAAAATGGAATTGTATGGTCCGGACCAGGATATCATGTTCCTTTCACCACTGGGGTTCAGGAAGGGACAGAGCAATGCTTTATTAACAAGGTACAATATTTATAGTTCATTCATGCAGAAGGCGTAACAGCTGAGAGAAGCGAGATAGGAAACATGTGCGTAGCAATACGTAATCAGAAGGCGTGCACTAGGGCGTACACGGGGGTGGGTACTAGAAACGTCACATAAAAGTGTCACAAGTGGGTGGATACATAATGAAATCTTGCAGTGTCAGCAGGAATCTGTAGCAAGGATGCGTGCGCAGCAGCATGACGTGTGACTGACGTAAACTGGAGGGTGCAGGGGACTTGACATTTAGCCTTAGAGGGGAGAGACAGAAGTCTGGTGGGTCAGATCAACTTGTTCCTAAATCATATCTGGTATCTTGTGTTTGGAGTACATGTTGCTGGAAACTAAAGGCTATCGGGACAGAGGTTACTTGTCACTAAGGCTAGGAGATGCATATATTTCTTTAAGTAACTGGAGTTTTCTATGGAAATTGGTACAGTAATACACTTGCATGGAGACGGAAAGACTGGACTGTATCTATTGCAGGCAGGATATGTTTATCCTACTCGTTAGCTAGGAATGTGGATTCACGGAGCAGAACTGATAACATAAAGGCAAAATACCATCTTGGCAGGCAGGCCGGACTGAGCCAGGCCCAGCGCCGCACAGGGAGTAGGATAAAGGTTACGGTGCAGGCAGGCAACCGTGGTCAGAGGCAGAAAACAGAAATGAGCTTGATGGCAGAAATCAGGGCCTAGCTCTGCAGGCTAGGAAAACATGAGAGTGTACCACATAAAGACGGTGGCACGGCATACTTAGGAACTGAATAATCAATCTATTCATGGTGGATCTGAAAGAAGACATGTTAACGGTGGACGCAAATGTATTTGCGTCTTCATAGCTGGCACAGGAGGGAAGTTACATGCACTTTAACTCGTACATGGAGACGTTGGGGTCTACGATAGGGAACATAACTTGACCATAAAATTTATATTTCCTCATTCCCTCCTTGTTCCCTACGGGACCCTTCATGATATATCAATCTTCATTAATCCATCTATTTGTTCATATAACATCATTTGCTCTTCCTTTTTCTGACGGGAATTTGAACTTGAACTTGAACTAGAACGTGGAATACAGGATGTGGCGCACAATCCGCAAATCGATGGCCCACATTGTAAACATAGGCAACTACTGAATACTATGAGCAATATGATACCTAGAAATGACAGTACTTTCCATCCCCATGCAGAGATTACATTCCAGAACCAACCGGACCATGTCCAAGAGCCTGGATTCTGATGTATCAGATGAGCTATTTCGTGAAGCCTAGTGATGGCTTTGTAAACCGATGGTGCATTGTCTGGAATGAAAACGCAACAGCTCGAGTGGATGACGGTACAAGCCCCGCCCCTATCGGCCAGGATGACGTCAAGGACAAAACGATTTTGAAGAACTACGAGTCTCATAGCAGACTGTTCCTCTGTTAGGTTACCTAGGGCAGAGGTAGTTTCATTCACTACAGCTTCAAGAGTTCTGGTCAATCTACGTATCAGTTTACTATTCGAGACAGTACCTAAGTAGGGAAAGAAACCTTTATTGAAATCTGTATATTGCTCCCATGCCGTTTCAGTATAATCGGGAGTTCTCTCTTGTGTCTAGTATATACTAGGTGGGAGTTCCTATGATAATCAGGTGGGGCTAGAAAAACAGGTGGCAGAAGGAATGCAATGTAACAGGTGCCATCCCAATCTAAAGGTAAGCGTATATATGCGGTATGACCACAAACGAAGTAGGAATGACGTGAAGCTTTAAAGGTAGACTTGCCCTTATCACTGAATTCGATCACAGTAGCACATCTACTATGACCCAGGTGTACTGAACCATTCTTTCTGACACATAATTCTCCTTTAACTGGAAGTACGGACATGGCGGGCAAGACTAGTTCTACTTCGGATTCAACACTGAGAATCATGAGGTTAATTGTGTAATTACCGGTTCCTATTCTAGTGGGGAGTCCCTCTTTATCAGGATAACAGACGTCGAGCAGGACCAAGTTCAGGTTTCCCCAAACCCAGCCCCCATCGAAAACAGCAATGTCAGGATCTAAGGAGTTAATTATTTTAAACCATGCACCACAGGAGCCATTGTGAGTGAACGGGTACGGAAAGAGGGGCAGAGCTCCCTTGTAATTCAGGTAGGGAGGGAGTCGGCCACATATCCAGCAGTTTGTAGCATTATTAGTCTGATGGGAATGATGAAGCATACTAATGAAAGTGTTGTTGCGCAGCGCAAGTCTGTAGGAGAGTTCATGTGGAGGTAACTCGCTAAAAGTGTGTTCAGCAGAAACATTGTAAGCAGATTGTTCACGCTTGAAAATAGGGTAATATATAGGGAGAAGTACACTTGCAACTATTATCAGAAGACTTAGGAAAAACATTATTAACAATGTCACTATACAGTGACTACGCAGTGATTTGCAGTATGTACGTTTCTTGAACTGTTTCTTTCTATCTCTCTCTCTATTGGGGTCTAACGGGTACATGTCAGAATCAGGTTTAACCGATTCACCTAGGGGAGGACTTAAACAATTAAACTGTCTGACTTGCTAGACCGTAATTTGTATTAATTTTACTGATGCAGAGTTTTTTTAGAAAAGGGGATTTTGAGTCAATGGTTTCAAGGCAGTCTTTTGGGTGTTATCAAAGATTTGGGCAAAGAGAAAGTTCCAAATTGTCCATAGAATTTCCTTTTCGTCCTTCGAGCCGGATAGCAGTCCTCGTGGTGTGTAGCACAAGCTTCGGCGTCCTCCAATGCGGCTTAAGGGGGCTTGATCGGTCAAAAGTTCTGCTCATAGATAACATCTCCAGGGACTATGGCAGGCTCCTGGACTTGGGTGTTGTCAGGGAAGGCGGCGGCAACCTGTGAATGAAGAGAGAGTAGTGCAGACATCAAGGAAGCCAGGTAATCTGTCAGCATGTTATGGTCAACATCAGATATTATCTTGGCATAGGAGATAGGCCTGTTCTGGAATGGGCTGTTCTGGAATGGTCTGATTATGGCTTTCTACAAGGCTTGCTGTAGTATAATCTGGGACTGGGTACGCTTCTGTCCATCTGGTTAGTGCACACACTACTAAAACATACTTATAACCTTTACATCTGTCCATTTGGATATAATCCATCTGGAGGACTTCAAAAGGATGGTCAGGAGGATGAAATCCACCTTGCTCTACGGGAATGCCTTTACCTGGGTTGAACTGACAACAGATCAGGCAAGTACGCACTTTCTGTTTTGCTGCTGCTCGTAAATGTTTATTGAACCAAAGGTTTTGAATACTGTCTAACATGCCTTTTTCTCCTAAATGTGCAGGACTATGTGCTGTGGTAATAATAACTTGAACCATAGAGTCGGGGAGGAACCATGTGGCTCTTCCCTTCGTCATCCATCCCTGATCTGTTTGGATCCCTCCTAGTTCAGTCCATTTCTTGATTTCGTCTGCGGTAGCATGTGTCTGTATGTCAATTACATCTAGGGCGGGATCCTTAACTGTCATGCAATGAGTTGGCGTCGGGACTATTGTCTTTGTCAAGTCAGGTGCGTGAGTCTGTGCTGTAAGCTTGGCTGTTCGGTCTGCCAGGTCGTTGCCCTGGGAAATGTTGTCAGTGACTTTAATATGTGCTTTACACTTCATAATGGCTATTGCTGTAGGCAAATGTATTGCTTCTAACAGAGCTTGAATGCAGGCTTGGGTCAGAGCAATGAGCTCTGCTGCTTGGGCTGACAGGGTGTCAATATGATGTGTTTCTATGACATCAGTTTCTGTTGTTACTGCATATGCAGCCACTAACTCTCCTGTACTTGTTCTCATACATGAACCATCCACATAAAGTGTCAGGTCTGGATCTGGTAATGCGGTGTCTGTCAAGTCTTGTCTGGGTTTCGTCGTGATGGTAATGACTTCGACACAATCATGTGCCAAAGGGTCTGTCATATTTAATGGCAAAAGTGTAGCTGGATTTAATGTGTTACAGCGTCTGATTTCTATGTGTGGCTGAAATAATGTCAATTCATAACCTGTCAGTCGTGCTATAGTCAAGTGCTGAGTCTGTGTACGGTTTAAAAGAACTTCCACGGAATGTGGAACTTGTACTGTCAATTGGTGTCCTAACACTGGTGCTTGACATAAAGCTTTCCTTAATTCGTCAAAAGCCTGTGTATGTTCCTGAGTCCAAGGGAGGACAGTCGATGACGCTGCCTCCTGTGTTGTCAACTGTAAAAGTGGCTTGGCTAGAAATGCATACTGAGGGATCCATTGTCTGCAATAAGAAGTGACTCACTAAGACATTGTGTTCTGGGCTGTGACATATTTACAATTAACTGGATACGGTCGGGTGTTTAGCTGTCTCCCCCATTTGGACAGCAAGTGTACAAGGTACACACCACTTGCTGTGCACTTTGAAAGAGACAGTCTGTAAAACCTTTAAAAAATTCAAAGCTACGTCCACTTAAACTGAATCAGAAGAGATACTGGCTACCTGGATGAATTGGAACACTGAAAAAAAACATTTTTCAGGTCAGTTACTGTAAAGAATGATGCTTCAGAATCAATAGCAGTCAGTAATGAAGAAATGGCTGGGACCACTGGGTATTGTGGTACCACACATCTGTTCAACCACTAGTCTGTAAACTGGTGGTGCATTAGGGTCTGATCGTTTAAGGATAGAAAGGACAGGTGGGTTACATATATTTGAGTCAGTCTTCACCACCCCCCCATGTGCAATGAGTTCGTCAACAATCTTTAATAAGGCCACTATGGCATCAGGTGGTACCTTGTATTGTCATATACGTGGGAGTACTACTCCTGCTTTGAAAGTGACACGGCGTGGTGTTATGTTCATGTGACCTACGTCAGTTGGACCTTGTGCCCATAGGTGCTTTATACCTAGCAAGTTTTCTGGACATGATTTGGTAAGTACCAAGTCTGTGGCACGTGACAGTGGACCAACTCCAAGGGAAACTGGCTTTGACACTTACTCTAACCTCTCTAGGCTGTTTCATTAAAAAGATTGGTAGTCTGACTGCATATACTGCCTCACTACTCCGAGAAGCAGCCCCCACCTCTAGAAAGATGTTCGCGCTCAGAGCTTGAATCTGATCCAAGCATTATCAAGTAGAAGCCGAGCTTCATTGCGATCTAAAATTGAATGACTGCCAAATGTTGATCTCATGGCAGGAGCAATACTCCTGCCAATTATCCTGTTTACACTACTGAGGGAAAAACTATTCATTTGCAAGCATGCCTTATCTGAAGTCAATGAAGCTTTTAGTACTGACTGTGAGGAAGAGCAACTTGACCCCTCCCTTACATAAACATAGAGAAAAAATGCTGCCTGGCTCAGCTGGAGAACAGCCAATAATTGTCCGCGGAAAAGAATCGGAGGATGGCTCCAAGAGGCAGTAGCCCTCCCTTTATATAAACATAATTTACTGGGAACCAGGCCATCTCGATCTCGGACGGACTGTCTCAAGGTTAAAAAACACATTCCTTGTACGTCATAACATATCTCTTCCCAGGCCAGAGCTTTTCTAACTTTAACTGAAGCAAACCTTTAAAACGTGTTAAAAAGTAAATTAATAAAGACATATATTTTTCTGTAACTGAGTGACATGCTAGCATTTTTTTTTTTAAAATAATTCTGTACTGCTACTAGCTGCAAGGGAAACAAAACATTCATGGCATGGAAACACACCATATTTTACTCTTTTTTTTTTTTGAAAATAACATGTCGAACTCCTTAATTCTGCATTGCATAACCAATATTTTCATAAGTAAGTGTGCAAACTTTTCTATTCTACCTATTAAGAGGGCCAGGATTCATACTTTTTCAAAAAGCCATGTTTTCTAATTTTAGTGGGGACTGTTCTCTGCACATATCAATTGAAGCAGCCTGTCAAAGTACATAGGTCAGTCTTAAAACTAAATGCAAATTAAACTAATGTAGGAGACACATAACAATGCATTAAGATGGTAGTGTATTATAGCTATCAAAAAGGGCCATGTTCATTAATTTCACAGACAGCCATTTTCCTAATTGAGTGGGATAACTGTCACACGCTATTCTAAAGGGCAGCTTGCATTGGGAAAAATATTCTGTAGAAACATTCCTATTTAAAAAACACACTGTTCTATAACACTAATAAAAACGCATTCTATGAAGGGTCTGATTTATATTTTCTTGTCAACCCTGAAAACATCTAAGCACCCTCTGTGCAAAACCCTTATCTCAATTCGACTGGTCTATTTACAACTTTACCGTTCTCTGAGCTAAACACATTAAATCAAATATTCCAAGACAAAACCCTTCACAAAAACACTCCTTTACCCTCCATGCAACATTTTACCATTCAATCTGCAAACTGAATACGCCCATTGGATAACATGGCAAATCGCACCCCCGCACAAAACATGCTTTTTCCACCACTTCCACAGCTCGGATCCTTTTCAAACTTTGCATCACAGTAGTCCAAGCTATTCCCTAAATCCTCACCAAAAAGCAACCAAATCCCTCCACTGGAACGGGTACGAATTTCCGCTCAAAAACACGCCCCCCCCCCCGCAAACACAAAAAACGCTAAAATTCCTCAACACCTTGTCAAAACAAATACTGCCTTCTCAATCCAAGAAATTAACCTTTCTTCAAAACATTTTTTCCAAGCACTTGAAAGAGATCCAGCTCTCTCCTGACTAACGCAATGATAACATGCTCTGTACAAGCCATATCCACATGGCGCTATTCACAAGCCATATTTACAAGAAAGTCAACAAGTCCAAAAATGACATGCTCTTCACAAGGCATATTTACAAGGCGAAATGCACAAGGAACACAACAAGTCTAAATGAGAATATGCTCCTCACAAGCCATATTTACAAGGAGCTATTTACAAGAAACTACACAAATCTTCCTAGTCTTAGTGAAATCACGAGCATTGAACCCTTTCCTGGTTCTGGATCATATATACAGTGGGGAATTGCTACATCTTCCACGACCTGCTGAAGCTGTTGGAGCTGGTCTGCTGATGGGGGCGGAGGGATTCTTAACGCCATAATTCTATGGCGTCTTTCTGTGACTGTCGGGCTTTCTTTTTCAATAATGCTTCCTCTACTCTCATGATGCACTCGGCATCCCATGTTCCTAAAACAGGCCATCTATATTTCTCTTCTAAGGGTTTGGTATAATCGACCCACAAGTCTGAGTACAGTATGGCATCTAAGCCATGCTTGTGGTACATAAAGTGCCCTGGAGTGTCCCTAGGTGGAACGGGCACTGCTTCTTCTAGAATCCCCTTTCTAGTTCCTATCTGTCGTAACTTACTGAACAGCGGCATTTTTGAACCTTGGTACTTGATACTTACTCGAACTTGAACACCATGAATACAATATACACAGTAATGCAGATCAGACAATCACTCATACCACGACATTAAAACACATTTAAACATTTCGAACAGAAAACCACATATTAACTAGTAACATTTACTTGATGTACTGCTAAACAGCACAGATACACTGCTAAACAGTGCAGACCGGGTCTGTGTACCCAAACTCGTCTTGACCGGGGCAAACTAATGCACCCGTCTAGATGCGTCCCCAGCAACGGTACTCACCGGGAAGCACGGAACAGAAGGCCTCGGAAACTCGACACTGGACAGGACCGGACTGGCACTTCGGAAAACTTCGGATAACTTCGGAACTGGTGGGCCTCAAGACACCTCGGACCTTGCACTCTCTCGGCTGGACTCGGGTTGGGATCCTCCGCACTCCTCACCGCCTCGTCTGGGTGTCGATCGCAGTCTCAGTCACCTCCGTTGGCCTGAGGGAGGTACAGGAAATCCTGCGGATGCGCATGAGTGTCCGTCCGGCTGTGGCAGGGGACTAGGCCTGCAACGCACCGCCGGCGCGTAAGGTGGGGGAGGGTCCCATCTGGGGTGCCAATTTATGTGGTAAATAAAATTACCTAGTACTTAATTTCTATGCGGTAAAATTCAATAAAATAGCTCAATCAAAATAAGAGACACAGAGTCCGTGGCATCTGAGTTTTAAGGGGTTTTATTCCATAAAATGGAATTGTATGGTCCGGACCAGGATATCATGTTCCTTTCACCACTGGGGTTCAGGAAGGGACAGAGCAATGCTTTATTAACAAGGTACAATATTTATAGTTCATTCATGCAGAAGGCGTAACAGCTGAGAGAAGCGAGATAGGAAACATGTGCGTAGCAATACGTAATCAGAAGGCGTGCACTAGGGCGTACACGGGGGTGGGTACTAGAAACGTCACATAAAAGTGTCACAAGTGGGTGGATACATAATGAAATCTTGCAGTGTCAGCAGGAATCTGTAGCAAGGATGCGTGCGCAGCAGCATGACGTGTGACTGACGTAAACTGGAGGGTGCAGGGGACTTGACATTTAGCCTTAGAGGGGAGAGACAGAAGTCTGGTGGGTCAGATCAACTTGTTCCTAAATCATATCTGGTATCTTGTGTTTGGAGTACATGTTGCTGGAAACTAAAGGCTATCGGGACAGAGGTTACTTGTCACTAAGGCTAGGAGATGCATATATTTCTTTAAGTAACTGGAGTTTTCTATGGAAATTGGTACAGTAATACACTTGCATGGAGACGGAAAGACTGGACTGTATCTATTGCAGGCAGGATATGTTTATCCTACTCGTTAGCTAGGAATGTGGATTCACGGAGCAGAACTGATAACATAAAGGCAAAATACCATCTTGGCAGGCAGGCCGGACTGAGCCAGGCCCCGCGCCGCACAGGGAGTAGGATAAAGGTTACGGTGCAGGCAGGCAACCGTGGTCCGAGGCAGAAAACAGAAATGAGCTTGATGGCAGAAATCAGGGCCTAGCTCTGCAGGCTAGGAAAACATGAGAGTGTACCACATAAAGACGGTGGCACGGCATACTTAGGAACTGAATAATCAATCTATTCATGGTGGATCTGAAAGAAGACATGTTAACGGTGGACGCAAATGTATTTGCGTCTTCATAGCTGGCACAGGAGGGAAGTTACATGCACTTTAACTCGTACATGGAGACGTTGGGGTCTACGATAGGGAACATAACTTGACCATAAAATTTATATTTCCTCAAGTCAAGGTGCTTTGCCAGCCTCTTTGGATCCAGTGGAACTCAGCCATCTCCTTTGCTGTGCAACCTCAAGGAGAACTGATGCATCTCCACTACTGCGTGGATTGGACCCATCGCAGGGACTTGCTTCACTGCTGCAACCTGCATAGCTTTCGGAACCACCACTGCGCAAACATAACCTCGACACAGGCGCTCGCATTTCTCTCGTCGACGATGGCAGACTCTGCATCGCAGCTCTTTTGAACCAACGCATTGCCAAGACTGCATGATGCATCCCCGACTCCGGACTGCATCGCAATTCCTTGTCAATGGGATCTTCGACGACGATGCAACAGGGCCTCGCACAGCAGCCTTGCTGCATTTTGGAACTGACTCATCGCCTCGGTTGCGTGACGCATCTATGACACGGGTCCACGCAACACTCCACAAACCACAATTTAATGTACTCTGTTCAGTGGGCCTAACTGGGTCTCTCTAGCCGGCCCTCGCTCTATTTCTTTCAGCCTAAACTTCGTCCCGGTCCGGCACGACCATATATCCAAAGGTGGCACTTTATGCCTTTTGGCACAATTTTTCTCTAATAACCTTTAACATCCATATACCCGGTTCTACTAATTGGATTTTTGTCATTTTGGTTCTGCTTTATTTATTAAATTAAGCTCTACTTTTCTAACCTGGGGTGGGATCCTTTTTGTGTGGTGTTTTGACCTTTATTATTTGAAGTGTTGAACAAATCCATCACACATTGCCTCAGTTAAGCCTGACTGTTCAGTGCCAAGCTACCAGGGGCTGATCACAGGTTAATTTGGGTTTTGCTTGTGCCTTACCCAGACTAGGATTGTGGTTGCTACTTGACCAGGGCTCACACTCCAGTCAACATGAAACCCAATTTCCAAAACATCTCATTCCACAGGCATATGGAATGCGATGGAGAAGTGGAGAAGTGTGGCTCAATGGTTAGAGCGGCAGACCCTGATGCAGAGGTCTGGCCCGGGACCAGGGTTCAATTCCCGCCTCGGCGGGTCTTGGGCTCAATTTCCTCGGACCTGATAATTCTCGCCTCAGTGCCTATTCCAATCATGGAGTCCCACTCTGCAACTCTGGTCAATAGCTTGCTTAATCTCCACAACGGCCCCAACAACGCTAGGATGCCTGGCTTCACCCTGAGGGTGCCCAGGAGTGGGCGCCTCACAGGGAAAAAGCCAGGAAGGGTTCCACAGCGGTATTCGTACAAGCACAGGAGAGACCCCATGTGGGGTGATTCGGGCGCTATACAAGTAATACAACATTTACATCTATATCTGCTTTATTTAAAAATAAACTTGTCACACATAATGGATTAAAATGTCACTCATAAACCAAATGAAAACTTGACAGATATGTAGAGTGATTTCACTGACAAATCTTTGTTTTCAGCTAAGTTAGTCTGACTGGTTCAATGGAAGTAAAATAAGACTACAATACCCACAATGCATTATGTTAGCACATAAATGTCCAGGACTGGCAACAGAGTTCATAAAGATCAGGAGGAAGGTGGTGACCCTGTAACACCCACCCTCCCCAGGGGAAGCTACTTTTTATTGGAAATTACTCTCTTTCTAACACAACAGTCTCTCTCTGAGTATTTCACAAGCAGTGTTGCAAAGAACAGGGACCTCATTCCTTGTGGAATCTTGACAAAGTTGCCATGCGATCCTTCTGAAAGATCCATTGAGTCTTTTTAATCTGATCAACAAGTGTGAATCACTGAAATCTGTTTTCTCTCCCTAGATCAGCCTTTGAGGTTCTTATGTACATATATATCTTAAATATAGGTTAAATTTGTATAGGTAGTATATATTGGCCACTTGGTCTCTGTGTAGACATTGTCCTGCAACGTATGTGCCTTTATGGAGGAATGATGTTGTCAGACGGTTTTTACTGATTTCTTTTTAAAGGAAAATCGCAACTAAAATACTATGTAAAGGGCTCTGGCACCATATACAAATGCGAAGACAGAGCACAACACCAATAGTGACCACTGACCAACAAAAGTCAGTAATGTATTTAATTACAGAAGTGTAACATAGAAATAATCAATCCATACGACAAGAGCGTCAAGAAGCTAAATAGTATCTCGCAGTGTTGACACAAAGTTGCAGTATTTAGATAGCCGACACGTGTTTCGTCGTAGAACGACTTTCTCAAGGCTCAAAAAGTTGTATCAGAATATCTTGAAGTCCAACTAAGTAAAGTTCCCGAACAATGTTCACCAAAAAGTATCTGGATAAATGTGTGTCCATGTGCACAGAAACCTCCACAAAGGACATCAGCAGAATACGAAGTCCGTCTCCCGTGGTGCACAGAAAGTAACGTAGTTCCCCGCAACCGCGGTTAACCGTCTATTAAAATGGGGACATCTTCGCTCACTTGCCCGCGTAAAGACTTACCCTAGGTCGGGGGAGTCCACGGACCAATACAGATCCTATTAAGACTTCTGTGGTACCCTTTATAAGATAAGGGCAGTCTTGTGAACTGTCAGCTGTCTACATACTGCATCTACGTGTCAACACTGCGAGATACTATTTAGCTTATTGATGCTCTTGTCGTATGGATTGATTCTTTCTATGTTACACTTCTGTAATTAAATACATTACTGACTGTTGTTGGTCAGTGGTCACTATTGGTGTTGTGCTCTGTCTTCGCATTTGTATAATTTGATGTGTATTTCCTCACTGCACTGAGTGACACTGCAGATGGCACAGTGTCGACATTGAGCACACTTAAATACGTTTTGGTATACTCTTGTGCAAACTACAACAGAGGTGCTGATTGCTCTGTCTTGTTAACCACTGCCGTCATTCTATTAAGGCTCTAGCACCATATACTTGCGCCTGTCATGAAAAACTAATAATAAATAAAAGATGCTACATATGAGAAAGGTTTTGTCAAGCGACATGTTTCTTGCAATAAAAAAAGCATAAATATGCACATAGATTTATAAAGCGTAAACCTAGCTACAAAGCTTCGGAGCGCTATACCAAAGACAAATGCATTGCAGTTGAGGTTAGGTAGCAGAGATGAAGGGGAAAGGGTATGGGGCGAAGGCAGGACAGACGGCGGTCATTCTTGTGGGAGAGGAGCAGAGTAATTTTTAATAATCACCCATTGGTCGTTAAATATATCCAAGACCTCTTTCTTAAGCCTAAGGAAATAAGCATGTTTACCTCCTCCACAGCTCAGAGCCTGCCTGGTTTCCTTCCGTTTGTGCTCAATAACTTAAACAGCTCTCAAATTTCGCAGTCCATGTGTGAGCAGCTCATCCAGCGCAAATTCTTTCTTTGCATTCTGGGAGTTGTGGTCCAGATTTTATAATTGGAGTACCAGGCCGGCGAGTCCTAGGATGCAAAGATTAAGCCTGATTCGGACGGATGAGCTGCTCAGGCATGGACCCGGTAACTGAGTGTGTACTACTGGAGAAAATACTTATCAGAGACAGGTTAAAAAAAATTGCGAAATGGGGAGACGCGAGCGAGCAGGAGAAGCCGTCCTTTCCAGTTCAATGTGTGACTCGCTGCTCCAGTCTAGGTTTCTTCTGTGGATTCTGGTATTTGTAGTCATGTTTGGCCCATTATGGAACCGGAACTACAAGTCCCAAAATTCAAAGGGAAAAAGTGGACTGGAGTATTTCCTCACAAGTGGACCTGGAAAAGTTGGCAATACGGTATGCTTTGGCTTCACTACGAGGTGGGGGGGCCTCCTTCCCTCCGCCCTCCCTCTCATTCACCTACAATGTTTAAGCATGCTTGGGTTGTTTACAGATATTTCAGGTTTCCCAATTCTGCACGCTAGCATGCTCGAACTTGTAGGCCTACACTCATAACAGTGGGTGATTCTACAGGTCCCAGCATGCTCAGTGCTCCTGACCGGAAAAGCAGGACTGGTCCATAACATGGACTTGATGGTAGCTGTGCCGGAATCTATAGGATTGTGGTCAGAGGTTGTGACGTTTAATCACCTATGCAACATTTGCCAAACTAGTCCCGGCTCAGGAAGCGCGGCTGGAGGTAGCGACCTCTTCTTTAGGCGCTCCGGGAGCCATGTGTTGTTAGGTCTCGGCTGGCGTGGGCTGTGCACATGTGCACTCTCGCTAGTGAGATTTAATGATTTAGAGGGCTTTCAGTATCGGGCTTTAAACCCCGCTCTCTTTCCCATTGGCCGGCGTCACCGTTTATGCTAAATGGTGCCCAGTCATTGGGAAAGAGCTTTTCCTGACGTAGACATTTCTCTCTTACAGACGGCCCACTTGGACGGGCTCCTCTTGGGAAGAGGCCTCGTGGATCAGGAGTAAACGTTTGTGTTGGAAATGTGACACGTTGGGAGCAGCAGTGTCAAAATACTAAGCTTCCGCAAATGGTTGTCTTGGTAGTGTGCAAACAAAAACATTAGTCTAGCACTCTCATCTGACTATGCTTCTTATAACTTTTATACATTGTGCGGTAGCAGCCCTTTATTTCGTGTTTTGCATGCAGATTTAGACAAATGGGATTTGTGACGCCTTTACCCCCAAAAACTTGCATAATCAAAACGTGAATAGAACATTACCACGTTTAAGAGGTCAAGAAACAGAACATAACCTAATTGCTTTTGCAGTTCAGGTTCTGCTATGAGACAGATATAAAAGATAAAACCACAACTAAATAGTCGATTGTTTAAATTTTTCTTTTTATGTCACCACCTACGTGGTATCAGCTTTCATACACCAAATTGTGAAGCAACGTTTTTATTCATCAAGAGGGGCGAAGATTAGGTTGTGTCATATTCTACTTTCTTGCCTGGAATATAGGCGATTGGTTTGGCTTTTTAGGAAGGATCGCAGAGTTGGAAGGACACTGGCTGATGGGTTCTACGATTTGTTTCAATTCCTTAATAAATCATCATCATTTTATAGAAGGATTTGCCTGAATTATTGAGGGTACTTACTACAACGTAGGTGCCCATTTTTGTGTTTTTTTTAGAAATGTTTTATTTCAGTTGTGGCAAGCGTACCTATTGTACATTTTTTTTCCATTGTCAATAGTTGGGGATTTGAACGCCATCTTGAGCACGCTTTCCATGCCTGATATAAAATAAAATGGCATACTGATTGGTAACCTGCGGAACAGCTCTAAACTATACTGATACATAAAGACTCTGTTGCTTCGAAAATTGTAATTTAACGCTTTAAACACAAACAGAGCTTATAACGTAATAATAATAATAATAATAGTAATTGAATTTGTAAAGCGCCTGGTTACACTGTACTAGTGTGTCCCCGCGCTGTAGGACGGCCAAGCCAAACAGCCACTCAACTGCTATTTCTACCCATTCGGCCAGCGCCTAGCCCTGCCCTAATCTTTGGGAAACAAGTGAGTTTTCAGCTCTTTACGGAATGCCAGCTCTGACTTCTCCAGCCGGAGCCTCAGAGGGAGACTGTTCCACTGTTGAGCTGCGGGACACGAAAGGAATGCCCTCCCATTCTCACTCTGCTAAATTTCGGGACCTGAACATGCCCCGTCCCGCTAGATCTCAGTTGATGAGTCGGGTGGTACGGGGTATGCAGGTTATGAAGGTATGTGGATCCTTTCCCCTGTAAGATTTGGTGGCCAACACAGAGGGCTTTGAATGTCACACGTTCCTTGATTGGAAGCCAATGCAATGTTTTCAGTGCCCTCTTTGAAGAAGCTCTTTTGGGCAGCATCAAGACCAGGTGGGCCGCCACATTTTGTATGCGCTGCAACCTCTGAGTGCACTTAGCACTGGCTCCTAAATATAGGACATTCCCATAGTCCAGCCTCGATGTTATTGATGCATGGACCATGGTCTTCCTGGCTGTCAATGGCAGTAAGTCCAATGTCATCCTGAGGACCCTCAGAATGCCAAAGCATGTGCCTGTCACCAGTTTGGTGTGGTGCTCGAACAAGATCTTGCTATCGAGCCACACCCCTAGGTTCCTCACTTGATCGCTGGGAATGGGTAGAGGGCCCAGCGCTGGAGGCCACCATGCCGAGGTCCACACTGATGGAGCCTTCCCCACTATCAATAGCTCCGTCTTAGTTCCATTCAGTTTGAGGCAGTTATTTCCCATCCAAGCTGCTAGTTCCTGCACACATGAACTGAGATTAATAGCAACCTGCTCCTTTGGCTGTGTCAAAGCCACCACCAGTTGCGTGTCATCTGAATAGGACACGACTTCCACCCCAAATTTTTCTGTGATCTCTGCTACTGGTGCCACATACAAGTTAAAGAGGGTTGGGCTAAGACTGGACCCTTGTGGCACCCCCTGCTGATGTCTTTGGACCGGAAGGGTCCCTGTGCCACTTGGAAACTGCGATCTGACAGAAAGGACTCCAGCCATTCCCATGCTTTGTCCACCACTCCTCCCCTTTTTAGACACTGTAGTAGTGTGTGATGGGCCACAGTGTCGAATGCGGCACTAAGATCCAGCAGGTACAGTGCCGCCGTTTGGCCTTCATCCTCATGTTTCCGTAAGGTTTCTGTAGATAGCAGCAGCACTGACTCAGTCGAATGGAGTTCATGGAAGCCAGATTGAGTGGGATGTAGCAATCTATTAGCCTCTATATGGGCTGTCAGCTGATTATTGACGGCCTTCTCTGCGATCTTGGCGAAGTATGGCAGGAGTGAGATGGGGCGCAAGTTCTCTAATTGCTCCATACTAATATTAGGCTTTTTTTCAGCTGGAGCACCACAGCCTCTACCCAAGTTTTTGGTACCTTTCCTGACTCAAAGGAGAGCTCTAGTAAGTGTCTAATATAGGGCCCTAGAGTCTCCACACTCCCTCTCAGTATTTTGGGTGACGCAGGATCTTTAGGGGAGCCTGATTTGATGTTGCCAGCTACAGTGCATAGGGTCTCCCGAGATGGGACGCTAATGGTTTTAAGGCATTCCATGCCTTTAACATTGGTCGAGGTATCCCTTCCTTGCAGCCATCTCTGGTCGCGTCCGTGAATGAGTAGTAGATTCTCTATACCTTGTGCAAACAGAACTCTGCCACCAGATTGCAGAATTCCTCTGACCCTGTCATTGGAGCCGCAGTGCTAGAGAGGTTGGAGATCTCTTTATAGACGGAGAACAGTTCCTTCATAGAATTATCTGCTCCCTCTATCCTACTGCTGTAATAGGACTTCCGGGTTTTCCTAATTAAGGCATGGTATTCCTTAAGAACAATTTTATAATTATTCCTATCTTTCTCAGAAAAGCCTCTCCTCCATTGTCTCTCCAGACGTTTGTATTCCGCTTTCTTACCCCGGAGTTCGACGCCGAACCATGGGGCAGATTTAGTCTGTCTCCTTGGTGCATTACTCGACCAGGGCTCCATGCTGTCCAGAGCCTCTGTTATGCGCTTGTCCAGCGCCTCACAAGCTGACTCAATCCCCAGACCCCCTGGGGGCCTGCCCTGACCTAGGGCCTTGTTAAACGCCTCTGTGGAGAAGTTTGCCCAATTCCTGTGTCTGTCCTTGGTTCCCCCCTTGCCCTGTGTTGAGATTGTGGGTACCGCCGCCTTAAATGAGATCTGAAAGTGATCAGACCAGACCACTGGTGATGGGGGTTCAATAGACAGCATCTCCCAATTCGCAAAAATCGGGTCCAGAAGATGGCCATGGCAGTGGGTGGGCAGCTCAGATTTCAAAGTCAGTTGGAGTGCTGCTAGTTCCTGCCGTATTTCTTGTGCCTCCATATTGGTCGCCTCTTCAAAGTGGAGGTTCAAGTCTCCATACTAATACTCCATAGTAATACTTCTGTGTTCACATATTTACTAAAATAGATTCCGAGGTACGGAACTTCAGATTCCATTAGTCCAGATCAATTCTCCCTACAATACCTCGTTATATACCTTCGTCACGAGAGCCAGGGAGGCTTAAATAAGATTTGTTTTCCCACCTCAAATACTCAAGTGTCCTGCAATGTAATTTTCTAGAGTTTGTAAAAAGCACTTGGGATGGAAGCCAACTACTTTCCCAGCCTCAGGGTCGAAAACAGTCAATACAAACGTCTGCTGGCGAAAAAAGTGCAAAAAGTTTCACTTTTACCTCGTAAGCAGCAAGTATTCTCATTAGTAATTTAACAACTATAGTGATTAATTTTCGAAGCAACGTAGTCTGTATTTACCGAAGGAAATCAAGCACAGATTAATTATATATATACTTTCTTAATTAGCAGTCAGTGACAGTTGTCGTGAAACCCGACGTGTGAAAGAAAGGTCTCGATTAAAAAATAAATAATTTAAAAAATCCTGTTATTATTTTATTTTTTATTCAGACTAAGGATGCTCGCTCACTGATTAAGTCGCTCACTGCTTAAGTAAACCGCATGGTCCAATCAAGTGTCAAGTACTTGGATGTGTGTCCCCCCCTATTTTGTTCCCCTTTTCTTAATCTTTGGAAAGGTTATAAGATCGGTGAATTAAAAGTTGGAGCTTTCATTGTAGAATAAACTTGACTTGGATAAGCAGGTTTGGCTTTCATGAAATTTAACAAGGCTATTTGCGATTCTATAACCCGTTGCAGGCATGTGGTAGTAATTTGAAGAGATTTGGGAAGAGAATGTGACCTAACGGCCGGACCGCTCGACCTCGAAGTTGGGGAAACAGGTTTGAGTCTCGGCAGGACTCTCAACAACCTATGATTCTGGGATATCACTTGATCTCCCTGGGCCCGATTCACATAACTAACTTAAGACAAAATACTAAACTTACTACTTTTGGTATTCACAGAAGTTAGGATTTTGTCTTAAGTCTGTCTTAAATCTGTTTTAAGACAAACTTAAGACAAAATCCTAACTTCTGTGAATACCAAAAGTAGTCAGTTTAGGATTTTGTCTTAAGTTAGTTCTGTGAATCGGGCCCCCTGTGCCTAACAAAATGAAAGTGTTGGTCTGTAACTAAACGGGTGTTCATGTAAAGTGCTATGATACCTTCAGGTGTACTTTATGCTTTATAACACTCTATGCCTCCCCCCACCACCCAAAATGTGCTTGAAGTACCACGCAAAAAAAAAATATGGATTGACGCCAACATGCCACGTCATGGGGTGGACAATGGCAATAAGGTCTTGTGACTCAAAAGTGTACGGATTACCTAAGAAGTGAACACGTGGTCATTCAGAATCTCTCGTGTTAGACTAGAATGATTGAGGAAAAACACTGCTCGTGCTCAGGCTTGTTGATAAGCCATTCTTGCGGGATGACAAACACCCTTAAATTCTCTCAAGCTGGTGAATGGATCTGGATTATCTGTTGGTGATATTTGTATCATCACATACTATTTACATAAATTGATTTGATGCATTGGTGTATTGGGGGATGTATGTCGTTACAACGCATACTTTTACTCCGCATACCATT
The DNA here is from genome assembly GCF_964263255.1 of Lissotriton vulgaris. NCBI lineage: Eukaryota > Metazoa > Chordata > Amphibia > Caudata > Salamandridae > Lissotriton > Lissotriton vulgaris. The sequence continues at coordinate 1,949,174,489 of NC_141693.1, forward strand.
ACAACGCGGTTTTTACAACGCATACCATTACAACGCATAGCGCTTTGAGGTGCTGGATAGTGGTAAGTATAATTTACTATTCTAACTCCAGTCCCCGTGGACCCTAGGGAAGGTGTTGGATAGTAAATTAAACTTACCTCTTATCCTAGAGCACCCCCCAGCGCAATGCGTTGTAATGTCATGCGTTGTAATGCCTGCGTTGTAATGGTAGTGCGGAGTAAAAGTTGCGTTGTAACGGGTGTATACCTGTATGGGGTATCTGTGCTTTCTACATCTAGCAATGTAAACATATTTTGATTGCAGAATAATAGAAGTTGGATTCTGTTGTTTCAGTCGATTCCCCAAGACACCAGTGAGCTCGCCTTTCAACGTAATGAGCAATTTTGGAACTCCCTGCCACTATCCTTTAGGAAAGCTCCTTCTCTAATTACATTTTGGAAGTAACGTAGAAGGTTTCTGGAAAGAAGTTAAATGCTATTCTAGCTCTACTTGGACTTCTCACACATTTGGACCAGATGCACCAACCTCCTTGCCAAACTATTTTTCTTATGTTTGATCCATTTCTCCATCATGTTTCTTATTATCGTCTTCTCTGCCGTCAAAGCTTGCTCACAACATATATATACTTTTCTTAAGATGTGCTTCGCTTGCCGTCCTGCATAAGTTTCAGTGAATATTTGTTTTTCAGAACACTCTTCCAGCTCTGACCCTCATTGTCATTCTGTATCCTGACTATGCTGGTCGTGTCTGTTATGTTGCCTAAAACTGATGTTTGCCATGTTCTAATACCCCCTTACTCTACTCAGTAATCTACCGGAACTATACAGTGTACCTCAGGATGTATGGCGCTACGACCTTCTGAGACCTGGTAGGGGATCTATAAAACTCATTAAATACCATATTTGAATCTTCTAAGCTGCTGCACTAAGGCCCAGATGTATCAAAGGGATTTTACCCATTCTGTGTCTATGGGAAAATGTGTTCATACATATGGCCCTACGACTCTTGCCCAAGATGACGTGGAAAATCAAGTTAATAATGGTTGTGCAACTTTTTTCCCTTTAAATAGAAAACTACCAAATATTCTACTTCGGACCCACCATTTACACTTAGCCCCTTATTCTTTCCAGAACAAGCTTGCTTTTGATTAAAAAACTATTTATCGCCATTGGTGGCCATTCATTTACGATGTTATTACTGACTTTGTGTTTTTTTGTCTTTTTTTCCTTGACGCCTTTGACAATCCTCTTTTCTAAAGCATCACAGCTGATTTGCTTCTCGCAAAAACTTTTGGATTTATCCTAGGGCATATTGCAGAAATTGATTTGTTCTAGTATGTCATGTACATTGATAGTTATTTCAGTGGCTAATATTCCCTGTCTGTGACTCAAAAAAAAATAGCTCTGGTGAGGTTCATTTATATTTGTAATATTATCTTAACCGTGTAAGGTACACTATGTTGCTAAAGGCTACAAGAGCAATTGAACCTACCCGTGTCTTTTGTATTTTCTTGAACTGTGGTATGGTGGGAATGTCAAATCTAGTGCTCACCGTGAAGGTTTGACACAGTGTGGGGCAGTTGCAGTGCTTTACTATTTTGTGCTGAGTAGGTTAGTTCATATGGGAATGTTGAGCTTTCAAAAAAAACAACTTGCACACACAGGAAGAGAACTACTTTGTTCCTAGAGCACAAAAACTCAAATTCGCGCACCCACTAGCCGATCTTCTTCCACCTCTCTAGGTGGGCTTGCTTCAAATATTGATATTTCATTAAAGTACTATTTAGTGTTTATCTTGCAAATTAGGACGTTTGGTTAAGAGGCCGACTGGCTGCTTCTTCCAAAATGTAGCAACATATTATAACTTGGTATTTATGCATTGTTTCCAGATTTCAGACGGAAATTAGGTAGGTCCTATGATTTTTAATTTGCTCTTTGGAAAGCAGAAATGTTTACCCATTGGTAAACTGTTAGTCTGTTCTCATGTGCGTTTCATTCATGCGTTGGGGAAAGCTTTATCACGTTCTCTTGGATGCTGGAACTGCATAACCTACTTTATTATACAGCAACTCCTATGTTAAATGGATCTTTGGGCACGGTGTACTAGCTCACCCTTCATCAATTCAGGTTGCAGGTCAGATGGAGAGTACTTGGTACTAGCTCTCGTGACTTCAGGAACCACAAATACTATTATACATAACTTTTAAAATGTTTTTGAAGTCCTGGTAAGCCTAAATGTTAATTCTTAAAACACAACATTTATTCGAAAACCTACACTGGCAGTTGCCCTTGCAAAAGTGACTAATTGAAAGAAAAGGACTACATTCAAATAATGTGTGTTTCTGTTTTAGCTAGACTTGTTTTGCTGTTATTTTTCCTTAGTCATCATTCCTATTTTCTTTTTTGTATTTTTTTCTAGATTGTCAATTTTTTAAACGCATTTGTCTGGAGTAATATGGAGTTATTTTCAGGCTACTCTGCGGCATATATTATCGTTTTTTTTTAAAAATTGACAAGTCTATATAATGACAAGAACCTTTTTGGAGATGTTATAACTAAACACGTATAATGCACGTCCACTTGTACCACACGCCTATGTGTTTAAAACCCTGGTTACAATTAAGTGGTTGGTTTTGACGAATATATTGCAATCCTTGTCCTAAAGTTCACCAGCTGTTCATAATGTCTTATCCACTGAGTTATGCTGATTAATTGTCCGCAAGACAGATTTCAGTCTCTTTCAAAAGGAGCATAATTGAAGGGTGCCAGGTGTAACTATTTTTTTTCCTTGATCGAGGACTTCTAAGCATTGACTTTGATTAAGTTAAAGACATTTTCTTTGCTAATGATATTGTATAGCAAAGCAAATGGCTTTCTCTTAATGAAAGGCGAGACCTGTTGCATTTGTAATGCTTGTTTCTGTGGTTCTGGGTAAAAGACGAGAAAGAAGAAAGGAAAGGGGGGGTGTCGGGGGAGGACAAAGAGCAGCCTTCAGCACAGCAGGCTTGTCCTCTGAGTGAACCGCGTGCACCGGGCCTCTCTGACACTCTGCATACCGACCACAGGTTAGGCTGCCAGGGCAACGCCCTTCCCCGCTCCTGCCAGGGCTGCACCGGGGGAGGGGTGCGAATGCTGCCCGGCCTGCAGGACAACACCGACAAAAACACACACATATGTTCTCTCTCGTATATCCTCGTTCCGTATCTGCTGGTGTGCACCCTAGCGGCAGTTACACTGACGTGCATTTACTGGTTTACATCATTAGCTGTTTCCCTTGCCTATTGTATATTTCAACAAAGGGAGAGATAGGGAGAATCGAGGACACTCTCTTAATCCCCGGTTAAATGTATTTCAACAAAAGAAGAGAGGTCTGGTCAGTCATCAAACTGCCATGGATCTGGAGCAAATGATAGAAGGGTAACACAATCACTCTATTTGAGTAGGAAGGCCCTCACACACCGACCTAGTCAGTGTCATGCTTCATCATCGGGCCCCACCGAAGAGACCGAGTGCCTCTTCGGTGTGCTACGACGCCAGAAAGACTATTGTCCTGCTGTTTGCAGCTTGCAAGTCAGCACCTGTTCTCAGCCTCTATGGAAATATATTGTCCACAGTTGTGTAAATTCTGCATGTGATCTCCTGCTGTGCCGCCACTAAATGCTTTTAATTTAGTGGCTATTCATCCATTTTATATGTGGCTTGTCTATAAAATATACATAGAGTGGGCTTTGGCGCCACCCAAAGGAATAGAAGACTCTCACCACTTGCTAGCTGGAGCATCATTCCGCCTTCCAGGAAAGGCCTCCACTGGAATGCATGAGGGACTATTTTACCTTTGAAAAGTAAGCTCAGTCATCGCATTGTTTATCACATTCAATTCTTTCTCCTACATGTCGTCTACACAGAAAGTAATCCTTTATTGCTACTTTTTGTGGCAATGGCAAAGCCAATAGATCTGATCCAGATGTGATAAACAGAATGTGTGCTAGTCTGTGCTGTTGGCACATTGAAGCCAGATGTATTGGCTTTGCCATTGCTTGTTAAAGGAATAGATGATGATTTTCTGAGGTCTGGTGGAATGCTATTCCAGATTTTAGTTGCTTTGTCTGTGAACTGGGCCTTTTGGATTTTGATTGTTGAATTTTGGAATTTCACATATTACAGGCCTATGTGCCCCATTCCTCCTCTTCTGTCTCCAAAGCTGTGGAAGAAAATAGGGCACAAGCCTCCTTGAAGTCTAAAACACGTTTGTGGTGTAAAAACAGCAAAACTATCAATTTAGCAGCACAGGGAGGCAGAGCTTCGCCTCCCAAAGTGGCTACCGCCTCTTCAAACATCCCCAAAATGTATACATTTTCTTCACATAGTCGAAGGAGGATCTGTGACAGAAACCGAAACTTTAAATAGTAGTGTTAGCAGGTGCATGACTTTCTGACGAAAAGAGTGTAAAAAGACACTGAAAATGATGCAACAAAGGAGCTTCCAGATGCTGAGGTCGTTTGGTTGAGAATTATGTCTTTGTTGTGCCAGGTATGAAAGTAAGGAAGGGGATGTGTGAAGCAAGAAGGCTCCTGAGATTTGATTCAACATGGGTGTTCAAAGTGGCTTCATGCTAAGCAGCATGGCATTCGGTAAACAACCTATATAGAACAAGCATTTACAATGCAACGGTCTCGCCTTTGCAAAAGTTAGAGCTATTGGCATTGTAAATGACAACATTTTTATTTATGTGTTGGTTTTGAAAACAGATAATAAATGGCATTGTCATTTACAATGCCAATAGCTTAATCTCTCGCAAATGCGAGACCTATTGCCAGCATTGTCTAGTGCCAAGGCTTACGCCAATGTTAAAATTGGGGCACGCTGTATTATACAGGCGCTGATTCCCCTATGCAAAAAAATATACACACGTAGTCAGCACAGTGTAATTAGCAGGTGCACAATCTTCTCAAAGGCGCGGGCAGTTTTGCTGTGATCAGTGCTTTAAATGGGCGGGTACTGTCCGGTACGGAGTACCAGCACTTTTTTATTTTAAGAGGGAGAGTACCGGCACTCATCCAGAGAAATGCAATACTTTTAATTGGAGAGTACCGGCAATTCTCAAAATCATGCAGGTACTCTGGTACAGAGTACCTGCACTTCAATCTTTCCATTTAAAGCACTGGCTGTGATAGAGAAAACATGCGTCTAGGCTCTGTGACGATTTATAAAGTTGCGGAATACTAAATTAGCACCTCTTCAGAACGGCCTGTAAACCCATTTTTAGCCAACATACTCAAAATGCGATGTATACACCACCACGTGGCATCATTTTTTCCAAACAGTGCTCCCAAAGATCACAGAGGGAGAAAGATTCCCGAGGGGGAACCCCCGTGAACCCTCGAGGAATGAGCCGGGCCCCTTTCCATGTTGCCCTCTGTGGAACAAGTTGAATCTTTTATCCAGCGCCGGGTATGTCCGCAGGCTGCTTTCTTGTACTGCATTGTGTGTAGCACACAAATAATTAAACAATCTGCATGTAACGTGTACCACCGTTACCCAGTTCCATGAACCGCTGTAAGTAGTGCGGGCTGTAGATGGACTCGGGCGCAGCGCGTGTAGTGGCACCGGGGTCTCTTGAAGCCAGATAACTGCTGTACATTGCTGCCAATGGGAGTGCACCGGGGCCCATGACTTCTTAGCTAGGCTACTGGCTGGATGTATCGAAGAAGAGAAATGTATTGATGATGTCATCTCCAAAGGTTAGCCTTCGCAAATTGAACTCCAGGCGACAGGCACTGCTTGTTATAAAATATATCGAGTTTTTACGAAAGTACTTTCAAACAAGCATTGCTACACTCCTCTTATGGGCTTCACACTGATTACAATATTTCTCAATATTTACACGGAGGCATACCTCGTGGTATTGTACCAACGTCTAAATAACTACGATGACCATAATGCATCGGGCACGGTAATCTGATCTATTGATACCTCTGACTGTGATGTAACGAATCAACTGTAAATGAAATAGACACTTAGAAGGTCCAAAATGGAAAGGGAGACCAGAAAAGGATGAAATGGCATTAAATGCATAAATCACCCCTGAAAGCCATTACTGCTGGCGTGATGGGGCGGAACCACAACAAACGTTTTTTGCGGAGGTAACACCGAACAAGTGAAGTTCTTCAGATTTGAAAGTGTGAAAGAAACACTGCCGGCTTCTCATTCGGACCCGACTGATTCCCAGCATCCAAACACCTGACTGGTAAACCTGTCGATCTGAATTATAAACTCCCAGTCAGGGCCTAGAGACGGAGGAAAGCAAAACAAACACAAAAGACAAAAAAAGGCACTCAAACAGTACACTACATCACAAAGTAATAGGAACCCCACACTCTCAGAACCAAACTTGCTCAATTACTATCGCCATTTATCCTGCACTGTGCCCCACCGCCGTTGGGTTAAGATTGACATGACATTCTCCTCCTGCTTCATTCATGGAGTCCCCCACCCAGGTGCTGCATCCCGTTCACCTGTTCCTTCTCATTCCACCACCCACCCCCATGCAGCCATAGCCAGGCGTTCACGGATATGTCCACGTAGAACAGAGATAACACCCAGATGATGCCCCAGTCCTAATTTTCTCTTTAGCATGTGTGTATGGCTCAAACGCACCCCCTAGAAGCCACCTCTGCTCTCCTCTCCGTGTCCCCCAAGGCTCCTCTCCGGCTCTCACCACTATGTACATACTACAAGGTGGGGTGGACACTTAAGAGGTACAGTGACCTTATACACATTCATTCTGCAGACCACCCCCGATGCCCTTCTGAATCAGTTAACGAAAGAGTAGATAAACATGCATCAAATTCACAAATGACGACTACTGCAATGTGTTTATAAACACCTTGGCTATATGTGAAGCTGGAGGGTGTTTACATAGGCTTGTATGTGCATTTTATGTACGGTGTGAAATGATTTACATGCATAAAGTGTAGAACTAGATGTACTGCTGTAATGGTTACGCACAAGTGCACTTGATGGGCATGTAAGCATTTACCGCATCTACAGGGGGAGAAGTTCAATGGTACTGTCAGGTGGTAATTACTGGTACTATGGTTGATGGTCGCTTGTAAAGAGGGCTCAACGAGCACTGGGGTTGCTTTTTTGCAGTAAGTCAAATATCTGCCACCTCTTTGAAAGTTAAAGTGTGTCAAGAAAGATGTCAATGCCACGTTTATTTGGAACATCATTTAAAAAGGATTCTTTCTACATGTGTACATCCACCCCAATGGTGTATGCATATATCACCAGTCCCTCCAGTTACTGAGTTGTTCCTCTGTCTGTCTTCTGACGGGCACCATCCAGATGCTAAAGTGTCCCCCTTGGTCCCTTCAGATGTATGCCCTGTACTCACAGGTCCCCCGTCTCCTGACCTTCCTGACTTCTGCCCCCGCCCCCCATCTCCCTCAATCCCTCACTGGTCTCCCTGTGCCCTCGGGTCCCCTGACCCCACCCCGGGTCCCCCTGGGCCCTCACTGGTGTGCGCGTAGCAGACGGGCACCCTCAAGATGCTGAAGTGCGCGGGCACGGAGCTGAAGTACTTGCCGAAGGCCAGCGGCAGTATGCTCAAGTGGTAGATGCGCGGCAACAGCTCGGCGGCGGGCATGGCCCAGGCCCGCAGCAGCGGCGGCAGCAGGGTGCATATGGCCATGATGTGGAAGAGGGTGACGGTGGCATTGTAGGGGAAGGAGGTGAGCAGCACCTTGTTCACCACGTTGCCGCTGGCGCTCAGCATGTACCAGAGCAGGCAGAGCAGCACCACGCACGCACCCTCTCGCATGGACGGGCCCTCGGCGGCCGCCATAGCCGTGCAGGGGGCGCGGGCGCCACAGTGTCTACCGAGAGGGGGGCACAGCGACCCGTCACTTCTGCTGCGGTGCCACAGCGGCACTGCCAACCTGCCGGTCGAGGAGGACACGCCACTTCCGTACGGCTCAGTTGACAAGCTGTACAGGCTGCTTCCGGTGCACAGCAGTGATTTAGCCGCGGAGCGAGAGTCGCTTCCGGTAAGATGTCAAGCTGTTTTTGCCAACTAGCCTTTCAGTGCCAACCAGTGCCAGTTGGATTTCCAGTTAATTTTCACTCCCAGTTTTCTTGTCACTTAATATGTGCAGGTATAACAAGCCTTTAAGTTCTTTACATGTGATGTTTGCACACAGCCTTTTGTCTGTAAGCCCCGTCCTTTTCATACTGGGGGTGTGTTTTTGACTGTCATAGGAGGAGACCTAAAAACATCAAAGAATGTAAGAAACAACAGTCAAAAACACCCCCCACCCCAGTCTGAAAAGGACGGAGCTTAGATAGAAAGAAGAACGTCACTAGGACCTCTTCTCAAATGGCTGGCCACCGTTTAGGAGGACAGCCAATGGAGAAGAGGGGCGGGGCTTAACCTCGCTAGTGATGTTCTCCTCTATCTCAATAAATCTCGCCAGCGATACTGCGCAAGTGCAGCCATCGCAGGCTGAGACCTAAAAAGTGCACTAATTCACAGTTATCTGCATACACCGCCATTCTTAATTCCCTATACCCCACTCAGCACCCAGACTTGTTAATCGTCCCTCACAACATACACACCACACATCCTCACTGACAGACCTTTCAGCAAACCCTTCCCTGCTCGATCTCATCATGACATCCAAAATAAACACCAAATAGAAGAAGCTAACAGTCCGCACGAAGGGCCGCACTCTGCCCATGGAATGCTCAACTCACGTGTAATAAGACTACTTTTTTTCACAGACCATTTTTCCTTTTCACCTCCTTTCTGTTTACAATTATTATTTGCTATTATTATTATTAAAATGCTGTCTTACCTTAAAAGCTCATTGCAACCCAATGCTTTAAATTGCAAAATATAAGTGCAGGTACTCATTAAATTGAGCTAGGTGTGTGGCTAGTGGGCGGGGTTAGAGGCGCAGCGAGACATGATGATATAAAGTCACTTCTATTGAGTATTCATTTTGGTGTGGTGTGAAGACTTGTTTGGAACAAGCCCTAAATCATAATGGAAGGGGTTTGTAAACTGAGTTGCAGTCAGGCCATCTGCAGTACTATTATCACTTTCAGGCTAATAATCAGTGCGTCCCTAGACCAACGAGACGCGGGCAGAGCCTCATTAATAATGGGTTCTACACCACTTGCAGGACATACCAACACATGTGAGAAATGTATCAATATAAATAAAGGGGCTAACTCATTACATGAAATGACGGCAAACATGAAATGTTAATATTTCCTTACTTTTGTAATATTTGCAGCTTCCCGATGTCATACTCTTCCTACTTGCTTGGCTTAAGTCCTTGGGCCTCATTTATGAAAAATGACGCATCGCTGCGTGAAAGCAGTGATGCGTCACTTCTCAGTGCGCACTCCTTGCGACATTCCTGATGCGTCATATTTAATGTATGACGCATCATGTCGCAAGGAGTTACAGATACGTCAGTATTTCTGACGTATCTGTAAGCGCAAAAGTGACGCATTGTTGGAGTGTGTCACAAAAGTGACGCAACTCCAGCAATGCGTCCTTTCACAAGGGGCAAGCCCCATGTGAAAGGGCCTGCATCAGTCTTACGCCTCCTGTGAGGCAGGTGCAAGATTTTGACGCAACGGTGTCCTAAAAGTGACGCAGTGAAAACTCATAGATTTCACTGCGTTACTTTTACGACCCTTCCTTGCGTCAATATGCCCCCCTTGCATAAATTATACCTGGCGCATGTATAATGTGGCGCAGGGGTTTACAAAGTGACGCATCTACCTAGATGCATCACTTTGTAAATATGGCGCAACAAGTTGCATTTTTTACGCCACTGGTGCGTCACAAAAAGTGACGCACCGGCGGCGTAAAAGTGACGCACAACCTCATAAATGAGGCCCCTTATATTTTATAGAGTGCTCACACATACAGAAACGACCATTCAACGCATTTCTTTTCAAATATCCTGAGTGTCCGGAATCACTTCCTCTCTGATCTCATTTCTCTCTCAAACATACACAATATCAGACAAATACACAAAAGGCTCACTTCGGATTATTCTTTAGTTACTTTGCAGCACTAGCGAGGTGCAAACGTAATTCACCGAGCAGGGCCTGGATGGGGCCTACTCTGTTAGACACAGCAGGACGGTGAAATTCCCAACATCCGGATATCCCATGCATAATGCAAATGAGCCGCTGCTGAATGGTTCAGTGGTGGCTCAGCTAAGGGCTAGAGAGGTGCTTTGGATGTCAGAGAGTCTCCACTCTGACTGCCTCGAGCTCAGCAGCACCAGCAGCAATGAGCTTACATTACATTTCTTGAGTACCAGTACTCTCCATGGTAGTGGAGAAGTGCCGGTACTCAGCTCAGTAAAAATGAGAAGTGCCGGTACTCAGTACCTGTGAGTACCGGCCCATTAAAAGCACTGTTGTTAACCCAACACTGACTGACTCCTTCACATATACACAATTCCTAATGACTCGTAGAGGCAATGGAGAAGGTCAGTGCCTTCACAAATGCCTACTTTATTCTTGGGTCTGCTTCTCCTTGGGACTCCCCAGATTCACCATCCTCTCGCACCTTTAGATTGTCTTTAATATCTGATATTTGTTTCAAGAGCTTGAATCCAGTGCTTAATTTGAGCCAGTGGTTTCTGGTGCCCGGTGCCTAATTGTCAACACCTGCACTTACGACTGTGAGCCACGCGGTGGTGCTGTTTCCCTGGTTTAAACAGTTGTTTATTAATTCAATGATCTTTAAAAATGACTAATACCTGCTGCCCAAGCCATTCTTAGCTTTGGGGGTCTGCAAATGTCTAGACTCGTCACGCTTGTAGGATTGATGATGGTTAGTAGGTGTGTTGGTACAGTCATTGGCAGTGCTGGCAGGGTCAGTGGGTGGTAGAAGCTGCAGTGGCCACCTGACAAGGGCACCAGCACTTCTTATTTTACAAATTAAGCCCTACTTGACTCAATCACAAACTCCCTCTCTGTACTCCCCAGACCCATCCTCATTGCAGACCTTAATCTCAGCAGACTGAGTCTCCATTCACTCTCCTCACAGTAGTCACTCTATTCCCAACTTCCACTCCACTGGTAATCTGACTGATGTCTGAAGTGATGACATCCCCACCACACGTAGATTAGTTAGATAGAATAGACATTTAATAACAGTCGTTGAGAAGACGCAGTCACTCCCGCAGGGGTCAAAAACCAACTGCCACATCAGGAATACAGGTAGCAATTACATCACATAAAATGGAATTCTGTGGCATCAGACGGTTTATCATGTGGACCATCTGATGCTACAGCATTCCATTTTATCAAATGAACCATCTGATGCCACAGCATTCCATCTTATCACGTGAACCATCTGATGCCATAGCATTCCATCTTATCACATGGACCATCTGTTGCCACAGCATTCCATTTTATCACATGAACCATCTGATGCCACAGCATTCCATCTTATCTTGTGAACCATCTGATGCCATAGCATTCCATCTTATCACATGGACCATCTGTTGCCACAGCATTCCATTTTATCACATGGACCATCTGATGCCACAGCATTCCATCTCATCACATGAACCATCTGATGCCACAACATTCATTTTATCACATGGACCATCTGGTGCCACAGAATTCCATCTTATCACATGAACCATCTGATGTTTCAGCATTCCATCTTCTCACATGAACCATCTGATGCCACAGCATTTCATCTTATCACATGGACCATCTGGTGCCACAGCATTTCATCTTATCACATGAACCACCTGATGTTACAGCATTCCATCTTCTCGCATGAACCATCTGATGCCACAGCATTTCATCTTATCACATGGACCATCTGATGCTACATCATTCCATCTTATCACATGGACTATCTGATGCCACAGCATTCCATCTTATCACAGATGTCACAGCATTCCGTCTTATAACATGAACCATCTGATGCCACAGCATTTCATCTTATCACATGGACCATCTGATGCCACAGCATTCCATCTTATCACTTGAACCATCTGATGCCACAGCATTCCATTTTATCACATGAACCATCTGATGCCACAGCATTCCATTTTATCACATGAACCATCTGATGCCACAGCATTCCATCTTATCACGTGAACCACCTGATGCCATAGCATTCCATCTTATCACATGGACCATCTGTTGCCACAGCATTCCATTTTATCACATGAACCATCTGATGCCACAGCATTCCATCTTATCTTGTGAACCATCTGATGCCATAGCATTCCATCTTATCACATGGACCATCTGTTGCCACAGCATTCCATTTTATCACATGGACCATCTGATGCCACAGCATTCCATCTCATCACATGAACCATCTGATGCCACAACATTCTATTTTATCACATGGACCATCTGGTGCCACAGAATTCCATCTTATCACATGAACCATCTGATGTTTCAGCATTCCATCTTCTCACATGAACCATCTGATGCCACAGCATTTCATCTTATCACATGGACCATCTGGTGCCACAGCATTTCATCTTATCACATGAACCACCTGATGTTACAGCATTCCATCTTCTCGCATGAACCATCTGATGCCACAGCATTTCATCTTATCACATGGACCATCTGATGCTACATCATTCCATCTTATCACATGGACTATCTGATGCCACAGCATTCCATCTTATCACAGATGTCACAGCATTCCGTCTTATCACATGAACCATCTGATGCCACAGCATTTCATCTTATCACATGGACCATCTTATGCCACAGCATTCCATCTTATCACTTGAACCATCTGATGCCACAGCATTCCATTTTATCACATGGACCATTTGATGCCACAGCTTTCCATCTTATCACATGAACCATCTGATGCCACAGCATTCCATTTTATCACACGAACCATCTGATACCACAGCATTCCATCTTATCACATGGACCATCTGATGCCACGGCATTCCATTTTATCACATGGACCATCTGATGCCCCAGCATTCCATTTTATCACATGGACCATCTGATACCACAGCATTCCATTTTATCACATGGACCATCTGATGCCACAGCAGTCCATGTTATCACATGAAACATCAGATGCCACAGACTTCCATGTTCTGCCAACACAGCTCCTGATGTCATAACATTCCGTGCCAATCCATATCGGCACAGTAAAATAACCCATCCCCACAAAGTCACCCTCATGTCTACCACCCCCATAAATCAGACTACTCATGTCCCATGATACCTCCTTCCTCGACTTCTGTTACAAAACCCCTTTTTCAAAGTCTTTATCTTAAGAGAGACTGCGACAGCTGCTCTGCTGTACTAGGCTCTGTCTCCTTTAGCACCTGTTAAGCTGCACCCATCAGCATGTGCTCCCCGTCTCTGCACCCTCAGTACCCCAATGCTGCACACCCTCGACGCCACTACACTGCTCCACTCCTTCAGTGCCCCAGACCCTCACTGCTCTACACCCTTGCTGCCCTTTGCTCTGCACCCTCAGCCCCAATACTCAACACCCTCAGTGCCACACTGTTCCACACCCTCGGTGCTTCAATCGCTCAGTGCCATGCTGCTCCACGCGCTGTGCTGTAGACACTCAGTACTCCACACCCTAGGTGCTCCAGTGCTCGTCACATTCGGCGCCATGCTGCTCCACACCCCCTGTGCACCAGACCCTCAGTGTCCCACTGTTCCACACCCGTGGTGCCCTATGCTCAGTACCCTCAGTGCCCCAATGCTCAACACCCTCAATTCCACACTGTTCCACACCCTTGGTGCCCTATGGTAAGCACACTCAGTGCCCCTATGCTCACCTCACCACCCTCAATGCCACACTGTTCCACACCCTTAGTGCCCTATGCTAAGCACACTCAGTGCCCCAATGTTCAATGCCCTCAATTCCACACTGTTCCACACCCTTCGTGCCCTATGCTAAGCACACTCAGTGCCCCAATGCTCAACGCCCTCAATGCCACACTGTTCCAAACCCTTGGTACCCTATGCTAAGCACCCTCAGTGCCCCAATGCTCAACACCCTCAATGGCACACTGTTCCACACCCTTGGTGCCCTATGCTAAGCACACTCAGTGTACCAATGCTCAACGCCCTCAATGCCACACTGTTCCACACCCTTGGTGCCCTATGCTAAGCACACTCAGTGCCCCAATGCTCAACACCCTCAATTCCACACTGTTCCACACCCTTGGTGCCCTATGCTAAGCATTGAGTCCTATGCTCAGTACCCTCAGTGCCCCAATGCTCAACACCCTAAATGGCACACTGTTCCACACCCTTGGTGTCCTATGCTAAGCACACTCAGTGCCCCAATGCTCAACACCCTCAATTCCACACTGTTCCACACCCTTGGTGCCCTATGCTAAGCATTGAGTCCTATGCTTAGTACCCTCAGTGCCCCAATGCTCAACACCCTCAATGGCACACTGTTCAACACCCTTGGTGCCCTATGCTAAGCGCACTCAGTGCCGCAATGCTCAACACCCTCAATTCCACACTGTTTCATGCCCTTGGTGCCCTATGCTAAGCACTGAGCCCTATGCACAGTACCCTCAGTGCCCCAATGCTCAACACCCTCAATGGTACACTGTTCCACACCCTTGGTGCCCTATGCTAAGCACACTCAGTGCTCCAATGCTCAACACCCTCAATTCCACACTGTTCCACGCCCTTGGTGCCCTATGCTAAGCACTGAGCCCTAGGCTCAATACCCTCAGGGCCCCAATACTCAACACATTCAATGGAAACACTGTTCAACACCCTTGGTGCCCTATGCTAAGCACACTCAGTGCCCCAATGCTCAACGCCCTCAATGGCACACTGTTCCACACCCTTGGTGCCCTTTGCTAAGCACACTCAGTGCCCCAATGCTCAACACCCTCAATTCCACACTGTTCCACACCCTTGGTGCCCTATGTTAAGCACTGAGCCCTATGCACAGTACCCTCAGTGCCCCAATGCTCAACACCCTCAATGGTACACTGTTCCACACCCTTGGTGCCCTATGCTAAGCACACTCAGTGCCCCCATGCTCAACACCCTCAATTCCACACTGTTCCACACCCTTGGTGCCCTATGCTAAGCCCTCAGCCCTATGCTCAGTACCCTCAGTCCCCCAATGCTCAACACCCTCAATGGCGCACTGTTCCACACCCTTGGTGCCCTGTGCTAAGCGCACTCAGTGCCCTAATGCTCAACACCCTCAATGGCGCACTGTTCCACACCCTTGGTGCCCTATGCTAAGCGCACTCAGTGCCCTAATGCTCAACACCCTCAATTCCACACTGTTCCACACCCTTGGTGCCCTATGATAAGCACTGAGCCCTATGCACAGTACCCTCAGTGCCCCAATGCTCAACACCCTCAATGGTACACTGTTCCACACCCTTGGTGGCCTATGCTAAGCACCCTCAGTGCCCCAATGCTCAACACCCTCAATAGCACACTGTTCCACACCCTTGGTGCCCTATGCTAAGCACACTCAGTGCCCCAATGCTCAACGCCCTAAATGCCACACTGTTCCACACCCTTGGTGCCCTATGCTAAGCACACTCAGTGCCCCAATGCTCAACACCCTCAATTCCGCACTGTACCACACTCTTGGTGCCCTATGCTAAGCATTGAGTCCTATGCTTAGTACCCTCAGTGCCCCAATGCTCAACACCCTCAATGGCACACTGTTCCACACCCTTGGTGCCCTATGCTAAGCGCACTCAGTGCCCCAATGCTCAACACCCTCAAATCCACACTGTTCCACACCCTTGGTGCCCTATGGAAAGCACTGAGCCCAATGCACAGTACCCTCAGTGCCCCAATGCTCAACACCCTCAATGGTACACTGTTCCACACCCTTGGTGTCCTATGCTAAGCACACTCAGTGCCCCAATGCTCAACATCCTCAATTCCACACTGTTCCACACCCTTGGTGCCCTTGAGGAAATATAAATTTTTGGTCATGTTATGTTCCCTAGCGCGTACCCCACCGACTCCATGTACCAGCTTAAAGTGCATGTAACTTCCCTCTTGTGCCAGCTATGAAGACGCAAATACATTTGCGTCCAACGTTAACTTGTCCTCTTTCAGATCCACCATGAATGGATTATATAGTCCGTTCCTAAGTATGCTATGCCACCGTCTTTTTGTAGTACACTTTACATGTTTTCCTGCTCTAGCAGAGTAGGCCCTGAATTTCTGCCATCGAACCTCTTTTTTGGCTCCTGACTCTGACAGCCTCTGCCCAGGCTACCTCTGTACCCGTGAACTCTGACTTACTTTCAGCGCGGCCCCTCGCGCTCAGCTCAGCCTGCTTTCTGCCAAGACTGACTATAACCTTCGAGTTATCTGTTCCGCTCCTCGAGAATGCATTCCTGCCTACTAGCTCCAGTAAACATCCTCTCCAGCTGCAGAGCCAAAGGGCCAACCTGTCTCAATGCAAGTAATTCATAGCCTCTGTTACCATGCTTCCATGGAAGGCCCCGTGCCCCCACACTTCTCATGCAGACACTCAGGCGCTTATACACGCATCCACAGTTAGCATAGAATAGCTTCTGCCCTAGAAACCTTTCCGCCCAGATAGTATGGTTCCTAAACATCAGATATCAGATATGATAGAAGTACAAGTTGATCTGACATGCCAGACTTCTGTCTCTTTCCGTCAGTGTAAATGTCAAGTCCCCTGCACCCCTCCAATCACACGTCATGCAGCTGCGCGCGCATCCAAGCTTCCGATTTCTGCTGACATTGCAACAATTCTGTTAGCACCACCCCTTGGTGACACCCACTTGCGTCACCTATCAGTGACGTTTCTAGCACACACCTCTGGTTCACGCCTAGTTCACGCCTCTTAATTACGTACTAGTACCACGTGTATACTGTTATCTTGTCTTCTCTCAGCTGTTACGCCTCTTGCACTATTACTTATGATGTGAATTAAGTATATAAGCTATGTAATATCAATAAAGTTTGCTCTATCCCTTCTGACACCCCTGTGGTGGTCAGAACATGATATCCTGGTCACGACCATTCCTTTTTAAGGAATAAAACCCCTAAGAAACTCTAACACCACGGACTCTGTCTTTTTTCATTCCGATTGAGTTATTATTGATTAAGTACTTACCTGCATAGAAATTAAGAGAGTAAATTAATTATTTACGTCATTTTGGCGCCCGAATAGGGACCCCTCCCCCACCTCACGCGCCGGTTGGCGCATTGCAAGCTCTGTCCCCTGCCGTCAGTTAGACGGAACCTACGCGTACCGGCAGGATTTCCTGCATCTCCCTCTGACCCAAGGAGGTGACGAAGACTGCGATCAGTGCCCAGACGAGGCGGTGAGGAGTGCGGAGGATCCCGACCAGAGCCTAGTCGAAAGAAGCAAGGTCCGAGGTGTCAAGAGGCCCACCAGGTTTTCCGAAGTTTTCCGAGGTTTTCCGAAGTTCTCCGAAGTTTTCCAAAGTACCGAGTTGAGTCCAGTCGAGTTTTCCGAGGCCTTCTGTTTCCGTGCTTCCCGGTGAGTACCATTGCTGGGTCGTATCTAGACGGGTTTGGGTACGCAAGTCCGGTCTGCACTGTTTTTAGGCAGTGTACCTGTACTGTTTAGCAGTACATCTAGTATTCCGAATTTCTGCACTGTTACACCAGTGTATCTGTACTGTTGAGCAGTACATCCAGTATAGGGGGGTAGTCATCTATGTCTTCAATGTTCTTATGTGATTAATGTCGTGGTATGAATGTGACTGTTTAAATGTGTATTATTGTGTTTCTCGTATAAACTAGCTGTCAAGAGTATTAAGGAATAAGGATTGAGCATTCAGTAATAAGTAAGCAAAATGCCGTTTTTCAACAAGTTAAAGCAGATAGGAACTAGGAAAGGGATACTGGAGGAAGAAATTCCTATTCCCCCTAGGGACACTCCAGGTAATTTTATGTACCACAAACATGGCATAGATGCCATATTATATCTAGATTTATGGGCCGATTACACCAAGCACCTAGACGAAAGACACAGATGGCCTGTTACCGGAACATGGGATGCCGAGTGCATCATGAAGGTAGAAGAAGCATTATGGAAAAAGAAAGCTAGACAATCCCAGAAAGACGCCATAGAATTCTGGCGTAAGGAATCACATAAGCGTGCTGAGAAAGCACTCCGTAGAGAAGACAGACTTAAAGAATCAGAAAAGGCCCAAGAAAATGAATTAGTTATTGAAGGGATCCGAGTAAAAACAGAACAAATAGACCGTGCCCGAAACAATCTTGTAAACGGAATGTATCTCGCGGCCGAGGGCACATCTGAAGGCCTATCAGAAATACCGAAAAACTTACCGCCACCATTAGTTCCAACTAAAGTAATGCATAAAACTACTAAAGACATATTCCTAAATTCTTATCTAGAGGATGTAGCACCAGCTTACACCAATCTGCCTGTTCGTGCCCTGCCTACTGACAGGGATGGGGGTGGCACTACGCCCCCAGATCATGTTCCGCCAGTACCGCGACAGACCACCCCTGTTCCGCCAGCTCCGCCACTTCCCGCACCCAAGATTGACCTACCGAAACAAGTCCTACCTGATCCTACTAAACGACAAATTCAAGTTCAGATCCAGACTCCGCAGAGAGATAATGCCCAAGCGTCCGCCTCAGGAGGTGCGACTGCGGGTCCTCGGACCCCGCCATTAACACACAGATTCAATTTAAGGGACACGCAGAATCCTTTCACGTTCCAGTCCCCCCGCCTTGACGCATTAAAGGAAAACATGTCAGTTTGTAGATATGATCCAGTACCCGGAAAAACCGATTTAATGATATTGGCATCACTACGATTAAGATCTGCCACTGATATCTTGCTATGCTGTGTAGGAATGAAGGAACGGCTAGATAGAATATATGAGTTTATTCAGACAGGGAAAGACTCTGACAGTATCAAGGATGCCATGGATAAACAGAAAGTTGACATTCAAGCACAGATATTACGATTTTTCATAAATTGTCTAATAAGAGAACGAGACAGGCCCGAGACAGATCAAAGTGAATTAGATGCACTAACCAAGTGGGGTCAAAATATAGCCGAAGGAAAACATGACAGGGGGGCTTGCATAGCCAGTATGTACCAGAAAATTAGAAGGGCAGTGATAACGGCACACCAGAAAGGGAATGATAAAGCTTCCTCCGAGGAGGAAGAAGAACTTACAGAACAAGGAAGGACTACAGATACTATAGCGTATGTAGGTAAGGGAAACTACCTTAGGAAAGGCATCCGTCCGGAAAACAAGAGAGTTTTTCTCTCTGCTTTAACAAACCCGAATTCTTCTGAACATCAGTTCCAGGAAACTGATAAAAGGCTTCGAGACCGAATGGGGTACCATGTACTCAATTCTATGGATGAACAGGAACTAGCCCGGTCAGCCGTGTTATGGGCCGAAAACCCAGACATATATCATGATGATACGTTAGCACAGACATTCTTGAACCTTTCCCCAGACGAGCAGAAAATAGCAGGTGTATACATGATTCAGCACCTCCTCATCAAGTACAGAAATCACCATTCGGACCCAGGTCCCTTACACGAAACATTAGAAGCCCTACTCATGGATAGATGGAGAGGTTTCAGCACCAAGTTAATACAAATAATTCTAGAACAACGACATAAATATAACACCTTCATAAGCTCTGAATATGTCCCCCCCCCCGCCTCCAGAAAGAAAAACGTACCACATGCAATGCGGTAGTGGCATTGAAAGTCAGAACCCCTTACGAGAAGTACACCCAGTTATGGGTACGGATCAAGTCTTGAAGCGTGTGTATGTTCACACACCACTGACTAAGTTAGAACTGTTAGAAATGAAGAAATTAGTCCCGTGTCACGATAAAGACCCTGCAGGTTTTCACAGAGAGCTCAAAGACATGTTACTCATGGGGGATTATACGTATGATGATATTATGAAAATGTTAAAGGTACTGTTGCCTACGGGCATTTACGAGAAATTAAAGGAAAAAGATTGGGAGGTGGGGGAGGCAAAGATAGCATGGGCAGAAATAGAAGACGAAGAAAACAAACGAATCCCAGGAGTAGGCCTTGGGGATAGGACTAAAGCATTACCCGGATTAATAGTACAGGTTTTGCCAAGATTATTGACAACTAGAAAGGAAGATTGGGACGCTATCTCGTCCTGTAAACAGAAACAAGATGAAGATACTAGTGACTTCTATTCCAGATTCGAGAAATGTTTCATTATAAATAGTGGCCTACAACCTAGCAGCGAATCATATCCACACCTTTTTGTATCAAAATTAGTCGAGAATTCCCTACCATTAGTTAAAAATAGAGTGTACAAAGTTGAAAGTACTTGGCAGGCAAATACGCCATCCCAGATGTTACAAATGTTACAATATCATCAGAACAGAATTAGGGAAGAACAAGATCAGGAACAGAAACGTATGAAAGACACGAAAATGAAAATGTTAGTAGCTCAGACGGTCCCAGCCGACGGTCAAAGAAAAGGTGGGGCCCAGACAAATCACACTACAGCTCCCATTAAAGGGACATGTAATTATTGTAAACAGCCAGGTCACTATGTACATGAATGCCCAGTCCTGAAACATAACATATCAACAGGAAAAACTAAAGAAAGACCGCATCCGCCTAGACACGATCAGGTCCAGCAACAGACCTCACAAAATGTACAGCCAATGCAGAATAATCAGCCTATGCATGCTCCATCCCACACAACGCAGACAGTAGCAGTACCACAACCACAGCCCATTGCCGCGACTCAGCAAGTTTCCCAACAGATGTACCAGTATGCCCAATCTGCATATCCAGATTACCCCCGATATACATGAAACAGCCTAGAGAGGGAAGGTGGTTTGCCTCTTATTGAAATTCCTGTAGATCAAGAAGGTCCTTATGTACACAGTCACGTATTGGGAAAAGACAGAAAGTTTTTAATTGACACAGGGGCAAGTCGCACTACAATCAGTCATAATGAAGTCCCAGGGGCACCCCTCTCAGGCTCACAGAATGTTTCCCTTGGTTTTTCAGGACAGCCTATTGTAAATGAAGTATCGGAACCAGTACCATTAGCTGTGGGTCCATTATCCCGAGTTACAGATTTGTTACTTACGAAATCATGCCCAGAAAATCTGTTAGGAATTAAAACACTGAAGGCTCTAGGAGCTATAATATGCTGTTCCCCGGAGGGAGTTAGACTCTTTCTACGGGATTTCAAGGGTCATTATGTTTTACGTGAATTTGATGTCAGATTGAAAAATGTACCAGATCACTTATGGGCAAAAGGCCCAGCTGATGTAGGTTGTATGCATATCACTCCATATCGTGTTACACTCAAGACAGGAGTTGTCCTACCCAGAATCAGACAATACAAGTTACCACCCGATGCTGTAGTGGCTTTACTGAAAATCATTGAAGAGCTAATTGCCCAGGGGGTGGTCGTAGAGACCAACTCCAATATCTGTAATTCACCTATCATTCCAATTCTTAAACGTACAGACCGCAATGCACCGCCAGTATATCGGCTGGTGATTGATCTTCGAGAGCTGAACAAATGCATTGTACCGCAGTACCCTGTGGTCCCCGATATCTCCTCCCTATTGACTGCTATTGATTCAGAAGCAACGTTCTTTACTGTAATTGATCTCAAGAACGCTTTCTTCAGTGTGCCTATTGATCCGGAGAGCCAATATCTCTTCGGATTCAGTTTAAATGGACGAAGTTTCAAATTTTCCCGCGCACCTCAAGGATTCACAGAAAGCCCCAGCATCTATAGCCAAGCACTGAAAAGACAACTAGATTGTATTCAAATGCCAGTTAATACCGCTTTACTGCAATACGTCGATGATCTACTGATCACCGCACAAAGTGAGCCCGAATGTGAACAAGCATCATTGACGGTTTTACATTTCCTGGCCGACAAGGGACACAAGGTGTCTCCTTCGAAGCTACAATTCTGTGTTCAGCAAGTTGTGTACTTGGGTCACTTGCTGTCCAAAGTGGGGAGACAGCTCACTCCCGATCGCATTCAGTTAATTGTAAATATGCCACGACCCCAGACACAAAAGGAAGTGCAGGCCTTCATAGGCCTCACCTCGTACTGCAGACAATGGATTCCTCAATATGCATTTCTAGCTAAACCACTCATCCAGTTAACGACGCAGGAGGCAGCAACTTCGATTGCCCTCCCTTGGACTCAGGAACATACACAAGCCTTTGAGGAATTAAAGAAAGCATTATGCCAAGCACCAGTTTTAGCGACACCATGTTACAGCAAACCGTTTACACTTTTTGTTACAGAACGTGACGGTACAGCATTGTCTGTCCTCACTCAAGATCAAGCAGGTTCACATAAGCCTTGCGCTTATTTTTCAAGCACATTGGATTCAGTAGCCCAGGCACTCCCTGCGTGCTTAAAGTCAGTAGCAGCAACAGCGTTAGCAATCAGACAGAGCGATTCAATTGTTCTAGGTCATCAGTTAACAGTACAAGTCCCACATCAGTTAACAGTACAAGTCCCACATTCTGTAGAGGTTCTTTTAAACAGAACCCAAACTCAACACTTGACTATAGCACGACTGACAGGTTACGAATTGACATTATTCCAGCCACACATAGAAATCAGACGTTGCAGTATCTTGAACCCAGCAACACTGTTACCTACAGTTATGACAGATCCAGTTCCGCATGATTGCATAGAGATCATTAATGCAGTAACAAAGCCCCGACGAGATTTAACAGATGTTCCATTGACAAATCCAGACCTGACACTTTATGTGGACGGTTCATGCATGAGAACAAGTACAGGAGAGTTAGTGGCCGCGTATGCCGTGACCACTGAAACTGAAGTTAAAGAAACACATCGTATTGATACACTGTCTGCTCAAGCGGCAGAGCTCATCGCTCTGACCCGAGCCTGTATTCTAGCTAAGAACAGAAATGTCAACATATACACTGATTCCCGTTATGCGTTCGGAGTTGTACACGACTTCGGCATGCTGTGGCAAGAACGAGGTTTTCTGACCTCTCATGGTGCCAAGATACAACACGGTCCCCTCATTCAAGCACTGTTAGAAGCAATACATCTGCCTTCAGCCATATCCGTTATGAAGTGTAAAGCACATACTAAAGTCACAGATTCTGTTTCCCAGGGTAACGACCTGGCAGATCAGACAGCAAAACATACAGCACTGACTCACACTCAGACAACTGATACGACAAAGACAACAGATCCGACAAACTGTATGACAGTCAGGGATCCCACACTAGATGTTATCGACATTCAGACACATGCTACTTCAGAAGAAATAAAGAAATGGATTGAACTAGGAGGGATCCAGACAGATCAAGGTTGGGTGACGAAGGGAAAATCTACATGGTTTCTCCCTGACTCTATGGTTCAAGTCATGATAAATACAGCACATAGCCCTGCACATCTAGGAGAGAAAGCGATGTTAGACAGTTTACAAAATCTCTGGAACAATAAACACTTACGAGCAGCCGCAAAACAGAAAGTGCGTACTTGCATGATCTGTTGTCAGTTCAATCCAGGAAAAAGTGTCCCTGTAGAGCAAGGTGGATTTCATCCTCCCGATCACCCTTTTGAAGTCCTCCAGATGGATTATATCCAGATGGACCGTTGTCGAGGATTTAAATATGTTCTCGTAGTTGTCTGTGCTCTGTCCCGCTGGACCGAAGCATACCCAGTCCCAGATTACACTGCTCCGACCACTGCCAAGCAGCTGGTTCGTGAATTCTTCCCACGATACGGCTTGCCTCGTGTCGTGTACTCAGATAACGGTCAGCCATTCTCATCTGCATTAATGAAAGAAGTTTCTTTATTACTGGGATACCAGTGGAAGTTCCATTGTGTCCGACATCCCGAAGCCGCAGGCCTTGTAGAAAGGCATAACCAGACACTAAAGATCCGCCTTGCCAAAATATGTCAGGAGAAAGGGGTCGACTGGATAGTCGCCCTGCCAGTGGCACTATTCTACATGAGAATGGTCGCCCATTCGAGATCAGGGCTATCCCCGTACGAGGTGGTCTTTGGCAGACCACCGAATATGTGGGGGACGCCCATTCCGAAAAAGATTACTGATGTTGATTGTAATATGTTGACAGATTACCTTGCCTCCTTGATGTCTGCACTCCAATCATGTCGTTCACAGGTTGCCGCAGCCTTCCCTGACAACACTGATGTAAAGCCACACGACGTCCGTCCTGGCGATATTGTGCTCGTTCGCAACTTCGACAGAAAGAGTCCGCTGGAGCCCCGCTGGAAGTCCCCGAAGACCGTTCTTCTCACAACAAGGACGGCCGTGAAAATCGAAGGAAGAAAGGGGTGGGTTCACACGAGTCATATAAAAAAATTCTCTGGACTGAAACCTGATCGAGACTCGTCCACCCCCACCAAAGACTGTGTCGAACAAAAAGACTTTACAGAATCTGAACGAGAAAAAACTCCTCAAGAAAGTTATCGCATGAAATTATGATCTAGCAAGTCAGACAGTTTAATTGTTTAAGTCCTCCCCTAGGTGAATCGGTTAAATAGTTTCTGACATGTATCCCCTAGATCGAGATAGAGAGAGAGAGAGAGAAGCAAAGAAACGTACATACTGTAAATCACTTCGTAGTCACTGTATAGTGACACTATTAATCATGTTTATTCTGAGTATTTTAATTATTGTTATCAGTATCGTTTTGCCTATCTATTATCCTATTTTCAAGCGTGAACAATCTGCCTATAATGTCTCTGCTGAACACACTTTTAGTGAGTTACCTCCACACGAGCTTTCCTACAGACTTGCGCTGCGCAACAATACATTCATTAGTATGTTACATCATTCTCATCAAACTAACAATGCTACGAATTGCTGGATATGTGGCCGACTCCCTCCCTACCAGAATTACAAGGGAGCTCTGCCCCTCTTTCCGTACCCATTCACTCACAATGGCTCCTGCGGAGCATGGTTTAAAATAATTAACTCCTTAGATCCTGATATTGCTGTTTTCGATGGGGGCTGGGTTTGGGGAAACCTGAACTTAGTCCTGCTAGATGTCTGTTACCCAGATAAGGAGGGACTCCCCACTAGAATAGGAACTGATCTAGAAAATGAAGTGTATGGATTAGGTAATTATACAATTAGCCTTATGATTCTCACTGTTGAATCTGAAGCTGCACCAGTTCTACCCATTATGTCAGTATTGCCAGTCACTGGTGAACTATGTATCAAGAAGAAAGGTTCAGTACACTTAGGTCATAGTAAATGCACTACTGTGGTCGAATTCAGTGATCATGGAAAATCGTCCTTTAAAGCTATCAGTCATTCTTACTTTGTTTGTGGTCATACCGCATACATACGTCTACCTCCAGATTGGGATGGTACCTGTTACATTGCATTCCTTCTGCCACCTGTTTTCCTAGCTCCCCCTGATTACCATAGAAATACCAATCTAGTAAAGAATAGACCCAGAAGAGATATCCCACTTGTCGACTACACAGAAACGGCATGGGAACAGTACACCGACTTTAATAAAGGATTCTTTTTCTTCTTAGGACCTGTCCAGAATAGTAAATTAATACGCAGATTAACTAGAACACTTGAAGCAGTAGTGAATGAAACTGCCTCCGCCTTAGGTAACTTAACAGAAGAGCAGTCCGCCATGCGGGTTGTTGTCCTTCAGAATCGTCTTGTTATTGACGTCATCTTGGCAGATAGAGGTGGAGCCTGTAAGGTCATCGGGTCAAGTTGCTGTGTTTTCATACCACAAAACGCACCATCTGTATATCAAGCTATCACCCGTCTCCATAAAATTGCAAACCAGATACATCAGAATCCAGGCACCTGGACTTGGTCCGGTTGGTTCTGGACAACGTTACCAGCTTGGGGATGGAAGATTCTATCCTTCCTAGGCATTGGCCTAGTCCTAGTATTCAGTTGTTGCCTGTGCCTGCAGTGTGGGCCAGCGATTTGTGGACTGTGTGCCACGTCATGTATTGAACATTCCAGTTTTCTCTCAAAGCGTAAACGAAAGAAAGAAGAACAAATGATGTTACAAGAACAAACTGATCGATTCATGAGGATCGATATATCATGAAGGGTCCGTAGGGAACAAGGAGGGAATGAGGAAATATAAATTTTTGGTCATGTTATGTTCCCTAGCGCGTACCCCACCGACTCCATGTACCAGCTTAAAGTGCATGTAACTTCCCTCTTGTGCCAGCTATGAAGACGCAAATACATTTGTGTCCAACGTTAACTTGTCCTCTTTCAGATCCACCATGAATGGATTATATAGTCCGTTCCTAAGTATGCTATGCCACCGTCTTTTTGTAGTACACTTTACATGTTTTCCTGCTCTAGCAGAGTAGGCCCTGAATTTCTGCCATCGAACCTCTTTTTTGGCTCCTGACTCTGACAGCCTCTGCCCAGGCTACCTCTGTACCCGTGAACTCTGACTTACTTTCAGCGCGGCCCCTCGCGCTCAGCTCAGCCTGCTTTCTGCCAAGACTGACTATAACCTTCGAGTTATCTGTTCCGCTCCTCGAGAATGCATTCCTGCCTACTAGCTCCAGTAAACATCCTCTCCAGCTGCAGAGCCAAAGGGCCGACCTGTCTCAATGCAAGTAATTCATAGCCTCTGTTACCATGCTTCCATGGAAGGCCCCGTGCCCCCACACTTCTCATGCAGACACTCAGGCGCTTATACACGCATCCACAGTTAGCATAGAATAGCTTCTGCCCTAGAAACCTTTCCGCCCAGATAGTATGGTTCCTAAACATCAGATATCAGATATGATAGAAGTACAAGTTGATCTGACATGCCAGACTTCTGTCTCTTTCCGTCAGTGTAAATGTCAAGTCCCCTGCACCCCTCCAATCACACGTCATGCAGCTGCGCGCGCATCCAAGCTTCCGATTTCTGCTGACATTGCAACAATTCTGTTAGCACCACCCCTTGGTGACACCCACTTGCGTCACCTATCAGTGACGTTTCTAGCACACACCTCTGGTTCACGCCTAGTTCACGCCTCTTAATTACGTACTAGTACCACGTGTATACTGTTATCTTGTCTTCTCTCAGCTGTTACGCCTCTTGCACTATTACTTATGATGTGAATTAAGTATATAAGCTATGTAATATCAATAAAGTTTGCTCTATCCCTTCTGACACCCCTGTGGTGGTCAGAACATGATATCCTGGTCACGACCATTCCTTTTTAAGGAATAAAACCCCTAAGAAACTCTAACACCACGGACTCTGTCTTTTTTCATTCCGATTGAGTTATTATTGATTAAGTACTTACCTGCATAGAAATTAAGAGAGTAAATTAATTATTTACGTCACCCTATGCTAAGTTCTAAGCCCTATGCGCAGTACCCTTAGGGCCCCAATGCTCAACACCTTCAATGGCACACTGTTCAACACTCTTGGTGCCCTATGCTAAGCACACTCTGTGGCCCAATGCTCAACACCCTCAATGGCACACTGTTCCACACCCTTGGTGCCCTTTGCTAAGCACACTCAGTGCCCCAATGCTCAACACCCTCAATTCCACACTGTTCCACGCCCTTGGTGCCCTATGCTAAGCACTGAGCCCTATGCTCAATACCCTCAGTGCCCCAATGCTCAACACCCTCAATGGCACACTGCTTCACACCCTTGGTGCCCTATGCTAAGCACACTCAGTGCCCCAATGCTCAACACCCTCCATGCCCCACTGTTCCACACCCTTGGTGGCCTATGCTAAGCACACTCAGTGCCCCAATGTTCAACACCCTCAATTCCACACTGTTTCACACCCTTGGTGCCCTATGCTAAGCACTGGGCCATATGCTCAGTACCTTCAGTGCCCCAATGCTCAACACCCTCAATTCCACACTGTTCCACACCCTTGGTCAATGGATCAGAATTCAGGACAAAAATTCAGGACAGAAGGTCAACATTCAGGACAAAAGGTAAGTTTTACAGACACATCAGATGAGGTACCACAATAGTATATAAGTAAGTAAATACATAACCACTTAAGTACAAGTGAAAAGAAGTTTATATTAGGTTGATACAATTGTGCAATTCATGGTTTTTCAGAAAGCGTGCATCTTTGAGCAAATGTGCAAGTCTTTTTGTGGTAACAAAACCACCTCCCCCCCTACCTTTCCTGCCTCCCAGGTAAACGCCCAATGCCCGGTCCAGCAAATCCGGCCTTTCCACCACCCTCCTCTTCACATAGACCCTCTCTAATGTGTATTTCATTTCTTTCATAGTGCTACTCATCCCAAGTAAGTAGGCCAGAGTGTTGGAGTGCGGTACATCACACACATATTTTACAGAGACAATGACTCATATAAATGTGAAAGTCAATCTATAGGAAATGTACTTAAGATAATGGAGGTTACAAGGTGTAATCATACTTTCATCCATCATTCAGCCTTTCACCATTCATTCTGTCCTTCCATCTGCGTTCCCATCTGTTGGAAAACGAGGCAGTATCTGTGAGGCTTGCACAAATAACATGTCACATTTATCCTTCACTGGGAACAAACACCCTATTGTAGCGCTTGACTCTCAGAGGGTAGCGTTGCAGAGCAGTCTAAGGCTTACTCAAGGAAGGTGGTGTAGGCTAGTAATCGCCATTTACTAGTACGCAGAAATAACATGCAATACTTGATTGTCCAGTCTGTACTTTGCTTTATAAAAGAAAGAGTACATTTATTAAAGACACGCACTTCTCAATAATATGCACCAATTAACAAATATACATAAGCTGTTGGAATTACCTTGTGACATTGCATAACATTTCCACCCCTCCCGCAGGGGGGTGGGGTCTAGTACCACCACTCCCATGTATGCACATCAGCTATGCCCCCTAATGCAGTGGGTTGACATAACCTGGAGCGAGGGCCTTGCCCACTGGCACCATCCCATTGGCGACCCACCCCATCATCTCCACAAGCATTTAAAATAGGTACACCTGCCCAGGGGACACATACCCCATGACTGAGCATCTTATACTGTCCATACAGTATACACCTCTACATCTTAGGGGTTAACAGTCTGAGTTGTTCTTCACCTAAAGCATCAGCCACCCCTAAAAGGCATCACAGTTATAATCACAGGATTAAGCATGTACAGCCAGGCACCCTAGCAGGAATGTCCGGCAACATAACCCCACTTTGCTTATGAATTCACAGTACACATGTGACTTACGGTCCGACCATAGAAATAACATTGGTAAATGCACTTCTCGTGCAATTGCACCTCTTGACCTCCAGGGGACGCCCTTCTGCAGACATCCCCAGCACAGTCCTCCATATATAGAGGCAGTCCCTAACACACCCCCAGCTGTAGAACAAAAGTTCCAGCCCCGGGATGCTTTGACTGTGGGCTGAGCCCTTGAGGTGTTATTTCTTTGGAGTCCCCAGAGACTCAGGGGGGGACTTGACCTCTTCTTGCTGGGGGAGACTGCGTTGCTCCTGCAGCTCCCCCTTCACCTTGGCACACACCTGGTGGTGACCCCATCCTCCTGGTGAGTCCCTCCAACACGGGGAGCCCACCTCTGGCTGCTCCTTCCTCATCTCAGGGGCCTAGTCCCTCCCGGGCACCCCGCATCATGCATACATTGGAGGGCAGCTCGGGGAGCCCACCCCCCAGCTGCCCTTACTGGCTCCCTGACTGGCCAGCACCCTTGCGTGCTGCCGCGGGAGCCGACACGTCTCTTGTGGTCTGCCCGCTCCTGAGGGCTGATGCAAGGCTGCCTCCGGTCCAAGAGGACCTCGGGGGAGTGCTTGCCTTTCTCTGGCCATGTGGGAGTGCGGCACTCCCCTGATCTCCCGACCCGCATCGGGCCCGGAGTTGGGGTCCCGGACCCCTATTCCATTCCCAGGGTTGGCGCGGCAGAGCTCCCGTCTGCATTTTCACCGGGGGCCAGGGTGGGCTCCCCACGGGGGCATGTTCACGGGGATCTTCAGAGATTCGTGGCCCGGAGTTGGGATCCTGGGCCCCTCTCACCATTCCCCGGGGGGCCAGACAGCGCTCCCTGGTCTCTATTTTTGTCTGGGGCCAGGGTGGGCTCCTGGCACCCTGCTTGGGCAGTTTCAAAGGGACCTCAACATCACTCCCCTACGTAACTTCTTGTGGGGGCAGCCCCAGGGACCAGACCCACCCCGGGAGCCCATTCCAGACCGGCGTTGGAACCCCACGCGCTTCGTCGTCAGTCAGGCCAGAGGTCAAAGGTTGCCTACCTTCTGGGAGGCATATCTCGGTCCGCAGGGAAACGATCTTCACCATTTTTGCCTGGCTCTCCTCCTGGGCCTCTCATCTCCTTGCCCAGAGGCCCAGGCTTCTGCTCACTGGTCCTAGTCTCTCCTTGTGGCACAAGTCAGGGTCATAAACCAGTCTGGAGGTTCTTCCTTCCTGCTGCCGAGGGCGCCAGGCTCCTATACCAGTCTTCCTCAGCAGACCACACCCCAGAGAGAGCTCCTCTTCCTGTGCACGCTCTTTTAAAAGAGTTTGGAAGGGGCTGGCAGGAAGTCTCTGCTTGCCCAATCAAATAGTGATACATCACCTTTCTGCCCCTGCTCCCTCCTTCATGCCCTTCATGCCCAGGCCTCTGAGTTGGTTCAAAATGGCGTCGTCCAGGGGTCTCATGCCACATGGTCTCTGAAAGCCCCTTCCCCCCTTGCTGCCTTCTCTCCAGAGCAACCTGTAGCTACACCCATCTTCTCTTCTTGGAGAGGAGACCTTCGTCCTTGGAATGCTTGTCGTGACGGCCTAGCCCTCTGATGCTACAGCTTGGGGAGGAAGGTCATTAATCCAGCCTGACAGTGTCAGCCCCAGCCAGGCTCTGGTTATGAGCTGAGTCAGAGGAGTTTGACATTTCTGGATGACCCAAAAGCAGTACTGATATGACTTTGGACTCTGCAGAATAGTTCTTCTCACCTAAGTTACAGTGGACTTTAGTGCATGTCTGGAATTTGTAGACCTTAGGAAAGTAAAACTATCCCATGTGGTCCCCATCCTCAAAGGAGAATAATGAAGTGGTCTTTCGGTGAAAACGGTAAAGTACACTGACTTTCCCTTACATGTTTCTACTCATTGTATAACGCCTATTCCATGTCACCACCCAGCTCTGCATAATTCCTGCCACACCATTCAATTTGTAGCTGTTCCTGGGCTGGGCATGCCAGGAATCTCCCCTGCGCAGCCCTTAAACGTGTGCAAATGCATGTACACACGAATCTGCATGTAACCAGCCCAGTGCCTCCTACTCCAGCTGCAGCGCAGCAGCCCAGTCTCACCAGGGGGACACGGGTAAAATCCACATGGGGTCTCTTTCATTATGAGTTCACTGTGGGTGAGTCCCAACTTATGAGGCTCTCTCACATTAAAAGCTCAACAATTAGGTGTTCAAAAAGCGAAAAACCCGGGCGGCTCAGATGGTCAGAATCACCTTCTAACCCTATCCATATCAATATTCAACCATTTGCAAACCTTTCCATCATCTATCCTTCCATCCATCCATCATTGCACTCATCCATCCCTCCATCCAGCATTTCACTCATCCATCCCTCTATTCATCCTTTCATCGTATCCATCCGTACACTCATCCATCCACTATTCCACGTATCCATCCATTCACTCATCCATCCAGCCATCTACCCTTTCACCCATCCAGCCATCCTTTCATTTACTCATTCATCCACCCAGTCACTCATCCTTCCACCCATTCACCCTTTCAGTCATCCATCCATCCTCCCTTTCTCTCTCCATCCCTCTCTCATTTAGCCATCCATCCTTCCATCCACTCATCCATCTACTCATCCATTCATGTGTCCATCCATTGACCCTATCACTCATCCGTCCTTTCACTCATCCATCCATCCTTTCTCTCATCCATACACCCTTTCACTACTTCACTAATCCATCCTTTCTCTCATCCATCCACCCTTTCACTCCTTCATTCAGCCACCCATCCTTTCTCTCATCCCTCCACCCTTTCACTCCTTCATTCATCCATCCATCCTTACTCTCATCCATCCACCCTTTCACTCTTTCACTCATCTACCCACCCTTCTGTCCATCCACCCTCCCTTTCATCCAGCCCTACATCCACCCTTTTACTCACCCATCCATCCCTTCACCCTTTCACGCATCAATTCACAAATCCATCCATTAGTTCACTCATCCATCCACCCTTTCACCGATCCATCCGTCCTTTTACCCGTCCATCTACCCATTCACCCATACATCCATCTATTTGGCTTTTCTCCCATCCTTCCAGTCATCCGTCCA
The DNA here is from genome assembly GCF_964263255.1 of Lissotriton vulgaris. Taxonomy (NCBI): domain Eukaryota; kingdom Metazoa; phylum Chordata; class Amphibia; order Caudata; family Salamandridae; genus Lissotriton; species Lissotriton vulgaris. The sequence goes on from NC_141693.1 coordinate 1,949,206,823, forward strand.
TCTTTTGTCTCACTATCCATCCATTTACCCTTTTTATTCATCCCTTCACCCTTTCACTAATCTATCCAGCCATCCACCCATCCCTTCACTTACACATCTTTTCACATTAATTATGAGAGGAGCCTTTGTCTGCTGAGTAGCAGACAGAAGCGGACCATCAAGGACTCCCCCTGCTGTAGTTCCTAAAGCAAGGGGTGGGGCAGGGAAGGGCTCACTATGCCCCTGTACATAGGCAATCCGAAAAAGTGGAAGTCAAGAGTCATGCATGTTGCACAGTGCCACTGTGACATGGTGTTATTTCCAGGGCTTTAAGTGGGATGGAAAAACTTGGGGTCTCTCCAAAGGGGGGGTTCGATGTCATTAAGGGCATGGCTTAAAACACCTAAGCCAAAAATCTGTGCTTAGCATAGTGTGCCGCCCGACTGGTAATCTGCTACTTCTGTCATTTCATCCAGATATATAACACAACATGAAGTGTTACACCTACAAGCCATAACTATTGGCTTTGTCAATGGTTGCTAGTTCCATAAACTAAAAAAAGCAGCAACCATGGCTTTGTTGAATATAACATTGAAAAAGCATCAGTTTTAAAATGATGAGGCAGTAAAAGACCCATAACTCTTTTTTAGGTCTCGCCTTTTCCATTGGAAAATGGCGAGAATTCAAGTGCTCGAAATGCTCGTGAAACCAAGGGTTTCATTCCTGCAGTTTTCTTTAAGTTCACGTGAATCACATGACCAAACAAGCACGAGCATCAGCCTCCCTCCCTCCCTCCTAATTGCATTTTTTCACGGCCGCACAGCACATCAAAGGGCTTCTCCTAGCGTGTGCTGTGCGGCTTCTCCTCCCCTAATTATTCATGGCTGGCCGGTGGCCGGCCGTACTTTCAGTTTCCCTAACATCTCACGCGACAGCCTGCATCTCCCCTGCTCTAGGATATCAAACACTTTCTCCATCTAATGTTGCCTAATTCTGCCTTTTGTTTCAGGATTCATTCTCTTTTTCTGTGTCCTGTGTCACTTTGCACTCCTCCCCCTCCTAAGCACGCAGGACAGACACAAACATGTCTGAATAGCTGTGCTTCAGATGTGCTAATTATTCGAGTCTTTTGCACGTGTGTAGCCCCTACAGCTGCTTCTACTCATGTTTTTCGAAATGAAATGTGGCCACACTGCGCTCACACTGCTCTTTTGCAGAACGCCAGTAGCTTCCCCACACCAGCATCAGAGGTGAGCACAGCCCTCCCTCAAGTCCGGCATTCGAAAGTTAAAAATACTACAGCCAGGCACCAATTAAAGCAGTTAATTGAAATGCACTCCTCCCCCTCCTAAGCAAGCAGGACAGACACAAACATGTCTGAATAGCTGTGCTTCAGATGTGCTAAGTGTTCGAGTCTTTTGCACGTGTGTAGCCCCTACAGCTGCTTCTACTCGCGTTTTTCGAAATGAAATGTGGCCACACTGCGCTCACACGCTCTTTTGCAGAACGCCAGTAGCTTCCCCACACCAGCATCAGAGGCGAGCACAGCCCTCCCTCAAGTCCGGCATTCGAAAGTTAAAAATACTACAGCCAGGGACACAGCTGCTGCAGTGCGTATGGGCCAGTCCACTAAAAAATACAACAGCTGAGCTGACATTTTTAAAACTCAGAGCTAAAGATAAGCCCTGGCCACTGAGCCCTGCATTTCAAGGCCACTCTCTGAATAAAAGTCAATTAGGAACAGCACCCCCTAGAGCTGAGACGACCGTACAAAGAACCACAGAGCACGCACAAACGAATATCGACTTCTGTTTAGTTTAACTCAAGAGCAGACATCTCCATCCGAGCTGCTATCGATGCCACTGGGCTTAAAGGGGTGCAATGCGCGGCCCCGCGCCTGGTCCAATGCAAGTGCACGCGCTGCGCTGTTTTATCAGTGCTGCACTTGTGCTAATGTACAAATGGTACCGGCATAATGTCTAGGGACTGTATTGTCTTGCTGGACGCGTCATATGGCAGCCCCTCGCTCGGGGTGGTGCTTACACCGACCCACCCCGAACCCATCCATCACAGGCGTCACCAGGCCAGGTGACCTTGGTAATAAGAGGGCCAGGCTGCTCGAACGCGAGGCTATGCAACATATAACGAGTGCCCATGTCCTCGTTGATCTTAGCATGTGGGCTTATTTTTCATTAAGGCCCGGATCTTAACGTTTTTTCCCCTTTAATACATTGAGCCCTCTTCTGTTTACCACAATTCAAGGCCGGCTGAACGAAAGGAGTATTTTAATTAATTCCCCGCTTGTATTTGCTCACCGAGGTTACATGGTCATTCCGCTGATCTGCTGAAAGCATGGCGTGTGTAAAAAGATCAAACAACTAAAGCGGAACAAAGAAAGGAAGAGTTCCCTAGGTTTCTTCTGATTGGAGTGGGCGGATGGCGCCTTTGCCGTAGGCATGGATTGCTGGGGCGCCTCCTGCTGATCCATTGGAAAGGGTACCTCGGACAGGAATCGTTTGACCCTCAATGGGCAGTGATGCCATTCGGACAATCTAATGCATTCTGGGAGTAGTGGTCCTGGTTCATTTCAACTGAGCCCATTTGGATATACATAGTTGCAGATAATGGGTTTTAAAAGCATGTCTCAGGGCGAGGTCAAATTGATTAGTACAGACTTGTGAACTCCGAAAGCACGAGCCCAGTGTTCTAACCCTTGCAGCTTCACGTGAGTCCGTGCCACCCCTAGCAGTTGTGCCTTTGGTGTCAGAGAAGCATACACATGCACCCACACATATTCACACACTATTCGAAGTACAGTCTGGGAATATGTTTGGTCCGGCGTCTTGCGGTAGTCTCAGCTAACCTGCTTTCGTCCAAGTTTTTTTCCCTCTTTGAATTCTTGGATTTGTAGCCCCGTTTTAGAGTAGAATAAACAAGACTACAAGCCCCAGAATTCCAAGTATAAACCTGGACTAGAGCAGCACATCACTCATGGAGCTGGGGACCTTGGCAGGGCTGACGTGTAACGTTTTTGCATTCTAAATAGAGATGTTAGGACATAGAAAGCAGGGTAGCTTCAACATACATGTCATGTGTGATAAACAGCCCTGTCTTAGTAGCCAACAACAGTTTATTATCTTGTGATTTTTTAACTCATACTTATAATATTAAAAGTTAAACTACAAGTCCCAGAATGCAACTTGTGTTTCACTAAAGAGCTACTTCGCAGCAGTGTTCTATGAATAAATCAGTAAAACTGTCACCATAATGCTTGGGATTTAATATCCACCACTAAGGGAATGTTTGTTAACCTCTGCTACAAGGCTTGTCTTTGTGCCTAGTGGATATTGGAAATTCCTTCCTAGAAACAGAAGCATGTTTGTTTTAACATTTATGTTGCATAGCTCCAGCGAACAAATGCCAAAGTGCTTGCTTCATACTGTTAGACGGACCGGGAGGGTCGGCCGAGGATAAGGGGAGAGGTCTCCGGGGAGAGCCGTCTCCAGCGATCGTACAGACGAGTAACTTCCCCCCCACAGATGTACACCACACAAGGATAAGGTTTAGCGTTCTTTATAAGCAATTCTTTAAGTACGGTGAAATGGTACAAGGAGGTCTGGACTCAGGGGTCCCCTCGATTCTAGTCTCTTGGTTGGGAAAAGGGGTAGCGGGACAGTCTTGTTACCAATCTGGTAGATACGGTGATAGATGGGTAGCTCACAATCCTCGAGCTCGGCGTTCTAGATGATCGGGCCGCGGCGGAGCCAGCAGGTCCCGATGAAGGTGGTAGTTCCAAACGGTCCGCGGCCACGCCAGCAGGTCCCGACGACGATGAAGGTTTCAGAAGGTTGCGGCAGCGCCAGCAGGCAGGACGATAGTTCGCAAGGCAGGGCTACGGCAGCGCCAGTAGTCCGTCAAGGATGAGTTCTTCACTGCGTCTCTCGACTCCAGGATACAACTGCCTTCCTGCTCTGGAGCTGCCCCAGTTATAGGTCTGGCCCCCTTTGATGTCCGGACCCTCGCACTTGGAGGTCGGGAGGTCCGGGATGAGGGAGTCCAGACACCCAGCAGGGGGGTGGAGCCAGCGCCCGGGGAGGCTGGGGGCGATCGGCACCTGGCGGGGGAGAGCCATCGACACCTCTTTCTCCCATTGACCTGCCAAGTAGTCCGCTCACCTCCTGGGTGGATGGTGGTGCCGGGATGTCGGGGCCTGGCCAGGCCCAGGGTTAGGGTCGATCGGAGGCCACGCGGCCTAGTGGTGCTGTGTCCAAGATGGCGCCCAAGCCGGGCGAGGGGGCCGGTAGTGATTCGGGCCCATGATGTAGAGATGTCCAGGGGCAGGGGTCCCATATGAGACGGGAAACGGGTGGTTGTTGCGTGTCATACCTGGAGAGCCGGGCTCGGGCCTGGTCGTGCGGGGAGGGAGCAAGCCTCTCACGTGGCCTGTCCAACACATACACACGAAGCACTATTATCAAAACTGTACCAGGAAATAATTCACTCTGAGTAAATACTTCTTGAGAATTTATAGAGCCAGAGTAAACGCCGAACATTGACCCTGGCTTCCTGTTGCAAACAAAAACGTAGTCCGAATCAGTCCCAGCTGACTACTAACACAGACACAAGGACGATTAAACACGTGTGAACACTAGCTGGAATGAGGTGCCTTGTGTAAAATGGGAAAACAAAGTTTAAAGTGAGAAATGTTAGAATATAACAAATATTGCAAAACGGAAAGGTCTTTTTTTATTAACTGGTCGGTTATAAACAGTTGCATTTTGTTGTGGACAGCGGGTCATTGGGGGTTTAAACACTGCAGGCCTCCAGGCCAGACGTCCCGACTGAATTTTTTTTTTTATTGGGGCTGTTGTTATTGTGAGGTTTATGGCGGGGTATTCTGGCCGCCTGAAAGTGTGCAGAACAAAAGAAGGAATTCCATGGCTTGCAAGAGTGTGAAACATCACATGTTTTCCCCAGTTGGAAACGAAACAAGAACAGGATACTTTAGTGCTTTAAGCTGCGTCATAAAGATTGTAATCTGTTGCCTGGCAGCATCTGTGAGATGCAAATCAACTAACAGCAGGAAGCTAAGCTCCAGGAAAAAAAATAGAAGTCACTGCTGAAGTAAGGGCTAAAAACACAACTCCCTCTTCGCATACGTTTAAATGCACGGAAAATGCTATTACTTTGTAGTCGTCAAGATAAATAAAAATGTCATCTTTGCCTATATTTTACAAAGAGAACGGACCCAGGAAACTCTGTCAAAAGCCGTAAAATACATCACCAAGAAAAGATGTAAATTAAAACATTAGCTTTACTTAAAATACTGTTGGCCAGGCCCCTTGCCCCTATGCGTCTTAGTGTCACTGCGCCTGCAGCACCACTAATGCATACATGTAAATCGTCAGTGTGAACTATGCCCATGCTGTTAATAGGATCTCTGCTAATATTACATGGAACAATTTAATAACAGCCCCAGCAACACTAACAATACATATTAAGTCCAGTAAACTCAGCTGTCAAACAGCAAGTATTAAATCATAATTAAAGCACTAGTCCGGGCCATTACTACAGTTTCTGTGTTAAATATTAAGGGACACCACCACATCACTCAGGGACACCATCACACCACTCGGCAACACCACCACACCACTCAGGCACATCACCACACCACTCAGGGACACCACCACATCACTCAGGGACACCACTACATCACTCAGGGACACCACCACATCATCACTCAGGGACACCACCACACCACTCAGGGACACCACCACACCACTCAGGGACACCACCACAGCCCTCAGGGACACCACCACAGCCCTCAGGGACACCAACACGGCACTCAGGGACACCACCACAGCCCTTAGGGACACCAACACAGCACTCAGGGACACCACCACATCACTGATGTACACCACAAAATCAATCAGGGACACCACCACATCACTCAGGGACACCACCACATCACTCTGGGACACCGCCACATCACTCTGTGACACCACCACATCACTCTGGGACACCACCACATCACTCTGGGACACCACCACATCACTCTAATACACCACCACATCACTCAGCAGCATAACAGCATCACTCAGCACCACAACAGCACTGTCCTTGCTGGCTAACAACAAGCATTCCCATAGCCAATAGGACTTGCATTAGGAAAGTGTAAGCTATTGGCTTTGTAAATAACAATGCTATTAATTTATATATTTTCAATGCCAACACATATTAAAAAAATAATTGTCATTTACAATACCAATAGCTCACACTTTCCTAATGCGAGACCTATTGGCAACGCCAGTGCTTGTTTAAACTTGTTTCACCAACTTTTCATGAACTGGATCTCACCTAGCAGCATGGGCATTTTTGTTTATTTCTTCCACCTGACGGTCCTGACTGAATGTCCTGCATAGACCGAGGCAGGAGGAGGCCCACCACATGCTGTGAGAGCCTAAACAGGCCCATTGTCATTCTGTATGTGGCAATCAGCAGCAGACAGAATGATAATGGGCTGGGGGGGACTGCTCTTGTGCTCAGAGGAGTGCGATGTGGCCCCATCAGGGAGCTGAGGCTTCTGGCAGGGGATCAGTGATGTTCCCCAATGCCCAAAATTACATACAAAAGGCGTCCGTAAAAGAGATTGTCGCGGACAACGGACGTAAGATCCAAATTACGGACGGTCCGTGAAATTTACGGACGGTTGGTCACTCTACCTTTAATGCCACACTGCCTCACACCCTTGGTGGTACAGCACGCAACACATTTGGTGCCACACTGTTCCACACCCTCAGTGACCCAGACTGCCAGGCTCCACACCCTCAGTGCTTCACTGCTCCACACCCTTGGTACCCTATGCTAAGCACCCTCAGTGCCCCAATGCTCAACATCCACAATGCTCCACTGCGCCACATGCTCACTGCCATTCTGCTGCACACTTTCAGTACCCCGACCCTCAGTGCTCCTCTGTTCCACACCCTCTGTGCCACACTACTCCACAGCCTCCTTCTTAGAGTTTCCAATAGAAGTTAAAACACACATATTGCAAGAGGAACATCTCCCCTGTCTGCTTTCTGTGGAAACAATTACTTGCAAATTTCTTTCCTAACTTCACCTCTGGTAGTCCTTTCCCATAAGCAGGTATGATAGCTGGGTGTCTGGATGCACTTGCTGCAGTGTTTTTATATACATTAAAAATCCTAGATTTGAAGGACGCAGGCTGTTTTATGCCCAGCCACTCAATAATATAAGGACCATTGATTGGGGTGAGTCCAACATAGATATAATTAATTTTATTTTATGGTTTATAATGATGTAGAAGAAACCATTAAACAATTTTGCTTTACGAATTTTTACTTTTTCTAAAATAAATATATGCCAGACATACCTAATTAATTCTAACTACATAAGGTAATATAAATAGTCCTTATATAAATTCATACTTACTGCGTTACTACAAGGTAGAATCCAGCTCTTCCTATACATATTCAAGTGTACAAATGCAAATAACGCATTTCAGTTGCTTGGTTACCAGTGCATTTACTGTTTAGTTAGTTAGTTTTGTCAGTAAACTTAGCTTCCTCACAGTAGGTTTCTGTGATACACGAGTGGCCTTCAATGCTGCAGCCTGCCTGATCCAAGGACAGAAACAGATAAATCCTATAATCCTGAGACCCGTGCAGGCTCCAGGTAAGAGCCCACTCCCCACCCAAGACACGTTCACGACTCTGACACAACTCCCTAGGTGACAGTTTTTAAATCATATCATTAGTGAGGCAGCACCTATACCCCAAACATTAAAGGAAGACAAAAAAGGAAACATTCGACCACCTGAACATGGTGACCAGATGTCTGCACTAAAATAATACATTTGAAAAGAAAGTAACCATCTCATATGATTTTAATAGAACAATACAGGTGCTTCCTAGAAGACAGGTATATTTAGAACCGGTATAGAAAGTCTTTTTAGTTTTAATGCACATCACAGTGATGGAGCAAGGTTTTGTGGAAAATAAACTTGCTCGGATGCAATCCACTCGTTTAACTTACTAACAAAGTCATTAACGAAGTGTTGTGAATAACTAATACACACCACGTAAACACTCGGGTTAGTGAAGCTTGCGTATGTGTGCACTAATACGGATAACAATGAAGACGGACTAATACCACTTTAAACGGGGAACTGTTGTGCGCATGCATCAACTACTTCTACATAGTATGACGTATTAATGCTGGGAGGGAAATTCTGGCGCATGAGCAGAAGACACTAAAATGGAGTTTTGAAGACTCGCATGCATGGCATCTGCTTACTTGAAACAAAAACAAGCCATTTTACTAATCCTAATGCGGGAAAAGTATTAATAAGTAAAGGGGAATAGAGTAGAGGTGGGTGGTATATATTTGTGAAATTAAGATTTGCCTTTCTGACTTTATCACTAGTGCGTATTTGGGCCTTTCTCATATAACTGGATTAAACTGAGCGATGCAAAGTTTGTGCATGCCTACTGAGTGTAGCAATGAAGGTCATGAGTGTGCATTTGAAAGAGAGCCAAGAATGAATATTACAGCATGGGAACAGACGGTGAAGAGTTGAGCGATGAAGACTCCTATTCAAAATGTTATTATATTGTTTCAAAGTGAAATGTGAAAGCGTATGAGAATCAAATTTATGAATAAAAATTAAGGCGATGAGTTTGCGAACAATAGTTGAACCGATTTTAATGACATGTAAGCATGGTGTGATGGAGCTTCCTCCCTTGCCTGACCAATCAAATTTCGTACTTTCCCGATATTGAAACATTAATGGGTGGAACATGCAGAACGAAAGATATGATTAAGATAGCATTAGTTAGTTAGTCAGATCTGAGAACACAGAGCTGAATGCTGAGGAGAGATGCTGATGCTGTGAGATGCTGAATTACTGATGAAGAGCCAATATCAGAGCCTGAAGCAAAACCTTCTATCCTAATTTAATTGGGTTAGATCAGAAGATTGCAGAAGAATCTCGAGGAGGAAGAAAGTGTCAGAGAGGGGTGCAACGTAATTGTTGGTATTCTAGAGAGGTCATCTATCCTGTCCTTAAACCTGTCCTGGAGTCTTTGTCTCCTGCCCTATCCCGGGGTACCTTCACAAGCCCTTTGGCCAGGGGGTTGGTCTTTCACACCATCCATGGTAACTATATTTTCTCGTAATTTGTTGATGTCCTTTTCACTCTGTCCTCTCCCTTTCTGAGCACTGATTATTGTGTGAGTTCAAAGTATATGCTTGGTGTTTATGAATTGAATATTCTCTCCTATGAATGACGGTGACTGCACTGTATTTTGGAATGGTTTCACATACATTATTTAGATAAAGATTTAAAACTTTCCTGAGTCTGTGGTTATTTCCATTGAATAAAAGTACAGTTAGTTTTTTTGATAAACACATTTTTTATTGATTTTAGAAAGAAAGTACACCAGCATTGCATAACAAGCCTGTAAGATTCTTGAATTACATAAAGGACTCTGTGCAGCTCATTGGGCTGGTACTGTAGAAACATGAGTGTACAACAGTTGAACGAACTCCATGGGTATCAACCCATCTCCCCCAACCATTTTCCCCATACTCTACGGTATTTCTTAGGGCACCCGCGAGCCTCATACATAACTTTCTCCTGCATGGCGCACCAGTCCACCCCAACCCGCCATCTCCCAACACTCGGGGGCTCGGGGCGTTTCCACAAAGCCGCAATATCTCTCTTAGCGACCGCCAACACTGTAGTCAGGAATACCTTCTCATTCCTGGACCCTTCTAACTCGTCAGTGATGCCCAGGAGTGTGAGCTTCGGTTTGTGGGGCACCTCCCACCCCAAGATTTCAGTAAGCTCTACCTCTATTTCCCTCCAGAAGCGCGAGAGATCAGGACAGGCTAACACCATGTGAAGGAAGGCGGCCGGCTTGTGGCCGCACCTAGTACAGGCCGGGGTCAGACTGAACCCAGCCCGATGTAGGCGCACCGGGGTGAGATAGGCTACGTGTTAGTATAGCTGGACCAGGTGCAGCCTTGCGAATCCAGTGACAGTTCTATGAGCCATAAGTGCGTCGCACCAGTCCTCTTCCTCTAGGGGGCCAACCAATCCTCCCACTGAGCCCACCGTCGATCTTAGGAGGCGGGAGTATTGTTAATTAGTGTGCGATAAATACTTGAAATGCCACCCCTCCCCAGGTCTCCAAACATTATTTGAGCTTCGGGAGGACTGTGGTCTAGGAGCCGTGTACACTGTAAGGGCGTGACGCAGTTGCAGATACCTGTAGAATTGTGAGTGGTGCAGTGAGAATCTCTCCTGGAAATCTCCGAAGGAACGCATATGATCCCCCACCCATACGTCTCCCAGCGGCGAAATGCCGAGAAAGGGCCCAAGCCTTGAAGCCCCGCAGTTCGTTCACTTCCTTGAGCCAAGTCCCATGCGACGACGGAGTGCACTGATTCAGCCTATGTGTCCATTTGGTGTGCCGCAGTGCTGCCCGCCAGGCCAGCAACACCGAGCGCGACACCTCGGGAAGGCGAATGGGAATAGGGGCCCCATACAGGATGGATAGAATCTTATCGAGGCCTAGTTCACCCAGCTCAAGCCTATAGGCTGGGTCAGACCAGCCCACGATGAACTAGTCATGTATAGAGAGGAGTCGTGTCGCGAGATAATATAACTAGAGATGGGTCATTCCCAGGCCCCCGTCAAATGAGGGTTCCTACAGGTATCCAACGCTAGTCGGGATCTACCCTTCCTCCACAGGAACTTGGTGGCTATGCAGTCTAATTCATGAAACCATGTTTTAGGAAAGCACGAGGGAGTGTTCTGAAGAACATAGAGGAAGCGGGGGAGGACCATCATTTTAAATAGGGCCACCCTTCCCATCGGGTTCAGGGCCAGCGACTGCCACTTCCGGAGGTCCGCCTTGGCACGTTTCACCAGAGGAGTGACGTTGAGGGCCCAGCTCAGCTCGGGGAGCATGGTCATCCAAATATTTAAAAAATTGATAGCACAGGGGTATGTCTGACTGCCAGTCAAAGTAGTTTCTTGACAAATGGAGGAGGACCAGAACCGATTTGTTTGGGTTCAACCAGAGGCCAGAAGCCTGTTCAAAGGAACGCAGGATGCGCAGACAGTGTGGACCTGACTGAGCAGGATCTGCCAAGTAGACAAGAACATCGTCCGCATGTAGGGCAATTTTGGCCGGCCCGGTGTTGGGCGACGCCCACCCCCGCACCCGCTCACACGACTGCATCAGGGACGCCAAGAGCTTCATTACCACGGCAAAGATCAGGGGGGAGAGTGGGCATCCTTGCCTCATTCCCTTGCGAATAGGATAGGATTCTGAAAGGGTCCCGTTTACCAGTACTTGAGCTCTCAGGAAGAAGTACAAAACCCTGACCATGGCTCGGAACCGGGGGCCAAGGCCCATCCTCTCCAAAACGTCTCAGAGAAACCCCCAATCCACGGAGTCAAAGGCTTTCTCGAAGTCATCAAGGAGAATCACCAGGTATGGGGTTAGGAGGTGATGGTGGGCCAGGCCAGATTGCAGTCTACGAAGAAAATGCCAGCTTCCGCTTGAAGGCATGATCCCACACTGGTCAGGGTGCACCAGCGTGGACAGGTGAGGTTTAAGTCGCTGGGAGAGTATTGCGGCATACACCTTGACCTCAGTGTTAATGAGTGAGATTGGGCGGTAGTCGGCACAGCAGGACGAGGACGGCTGGGATTTCGGCAGAACCACAATGGTGGCCTTGTCCGTCTCATGAGGGAAGGAGCCCTTCTCCACCACCTCCCAATACAATCCCGCCAGGTGGGGCACAAGCGTCTCCCTGTAGTGAGCCTAGTATTCCTGGGGAAGACTGTCCGGACCCGCCGTCTTGCCGGAAGAAAGAAGGCTGATCACTTCCCCAATCTCCTTGTGGGTAATGGGTCGATCAAGGTCAGCTTGAGTGATGGGATCTATGCATGGGAGGCTGCCACTACCGTCTGCCAGCAAATCTGAGAGAGAGAGGGTGGGGGGTCTAGTAGCGTAGAGCTGCCGATAATAGATGGCAAAGGCCTGGGCCATGTCCGTGAATTATGCGGTTTGCCCTAGGATACATAGCGAGGTGGTGAAGGAGCGATCCATTCTTGTCTCCCCAACCATACACCCTGGCCATGGACAAGCACCAGAGGAGTTTGGCCGCGTCCAGCGACAACTGCCTGACCTCCGAGCGAAGCCGGGCCAACAGTCTTGCGTCGGAAATGTCGAGCAGTCACACCGGTGTTCGCTCCAGGCGCAGAGCTTGCGCCTCCCACATGTTAATTTGCTCCAACCAGGCCTTTCGTTCGATCTTGATCTGACCCTTAGCGACCCCTCTAATTGTGTCCTTGCCCGCCTCCCACAGGATACCCGGAGAGGAAACAGACCCGTCATTAGAGAGGAAGTATTGCTTGAGTTCCCGCCCCGCCACCTTCCGAAAGTCTTTATCCTGGAGAAACCAGGCATTTAGCCTCCATGTCTGTCGGGCGAAAGCGGGGGGATCCGTGCGGAGCAACACTGGAGAGTGATCAGAGATGCCTCTTGGAAGGAGTGAGACATCCTGAATCTGGAGGCAGTCCGTCAACGGAACAAAGATGGCCTCAATGCGCGCCTGAGTATGGTGTGCCGCCGAGGTATGAGTAAATTGTTTAGAGTGTGAGTGCCAAATGTGCCAAGCATCACACAATCCCAAGGATTCGGCCCAAGCAGTCAGCTGTTTCGCTTGTGATACTCTACTAGAGAAAGGAGGGCCGGTCACGTCAAGATCGGGTGTGGTCACGTCAAGATCGGGTGTGGAGATCGCGTTGAAGTCACCCAGAAGGAAGTTGGGACCCAGGGGCAAGGATGCCATAAGGTCGGCCGATCTGGCTAGGGTCGCCGTCAGCATTGAGGGGGGAGAATAGAGCAATACGAGGTTGAGGGGATGACCATGCAGCGTGCCGCTGAGAGCCACTAAGGTGCCCTGGGCGTCAAGGGTCAGCCGGACAGCCACCAAGGGGAGTGAATGCCTCACCAGATTTGCCACCCCGCGGGAGCCACGAGTGAGCCCCGAATGCCAAGCTCTATCATACCCATATCGCACCAAAAAGGGGCAATGGTTCCCCAGCAGATGTGTTTCTTGTAGCAACAAAATGTCCACCCCCAAACGCTGCGCATATCGTAAAACCGCTGTACGTTTGAAATGACGAATCTACGTGAAATTTTAACATCGAAGGGGGCAGTCACATCAGCTACTGTCTTGAAAATTTTGAAGTGATCCGGCAAGTGGGGCCAAGAAAAAGGGGGGGGGTCCGAAAAATGCTTTTTTCTCCATGCTAATTTCCATAGGAAAATTTTGACACAGCTACAGCACCGAACTGCTAAATGGACTTACACCAAATTTGGCAGAAAGGTAGCTCTTGGGCCAGAAAGCACTCTCTTTGTTAAATGGTGTAAATCTATTCAGTAGTTCCTGAGAAATTTGAACTGTGGCTGCGGTGGATCTGCGAACCCTCCCGATCTTGTGCCAGAGATCTGATTGGCTGCCAACACTTCAAACCAGTAAGTGGCAGCCATCTTGTGACTTGGTTGAACCGAGTCACAAGCAAAAATGTTTAAAAAAAAAAGGGCAGGGTATTAACACCCTGACCCGCTGGGCCTCTTGAGGAAGTCCATAAAGCATTTTTTCGTAAAAGATTTTGGCGGGAGTTGCGGTGGATCCGCAAATCCCGCAGAATTTTTTTTTAAAGTGAAGCGCAGGCTCCCACTCTTAATTAGGCCCTCGGCGGGCCAGGTCCGAGTGAAAATCTAGCTTCCGGCCCCCCATGCAGCCCTGGGGAACACCACCTTCCCGGGGTAAATATTTAAAATGCGGGGGCCACGCGCTCCCCCCCTGCTGCCCCAGGCACTGCCACCTCCCCGGGGCTACATTACAACATAATACGTTGGGGGCTCCACCCCCTCACACAGCTCTGGGGACCGCCACCTCCCCAGCACACAAATTAAGTGAAGACGGTGTTCGCTGCAGACGCCCGGGGACCACCACCTCTCCAGGGCTCTAGATTAGATTGGAGGGGGCTGCGTTGCCCCCCTCCAGAAGTCCTCCATGGCTCTGGGGACTGCTGTGCAACCCCCTCCCACCCTCTCCCTTTTGGTTGAGGTTTCTTTAAAATGGGCCAGGCCTGCTGAGTGGGGGATGAGGTCCCCTTGCCTCATGAGGGCCTCAGGACTAAAGTGGACTTCATCCCACCTAAGATGTTCACTTGCACCCTGTGAGGCTGTCCTAGGTCTGCCAAGGGCCCTAAAAGTACTGAAGCCATTGATTCTACGTACACAGGTTGCACACTAGTTAGTTAGCACAACAGTGTGGGCTACCACCTAATGAAGCACATAGGTGGCTTGTTATATCACAGCAGGGTGGCACCGTCTTACACTCAGTGGCTTGCCTGTTGCATTCCTTTATGCCCCCTTTCGCTAGAAGGGAGAATCAATCTAGGAAGCAGACACTGTTCACATACACAGATTAGAATGGAGCCCTGTAGCAAGGTGCAGCTTTCTTTGATGGATTGGTAGATGTAGGAAGCTGGCTCTGTATATACTATACCAAAGTAAGGTATAGTGTGCACAGAGTGCAGGGAGTCCCCAAAGGTATAGCAGAGGCTAAATTAGGTAAGTACTAACAGCTCTCTTTGTGGTAGTGTGGGCAAGCAGTAAGGCTTACCAGACGGTGTGTTAAGCATTTATTGTACTCACTCACTCAAGACTGATAGCACACACTCAGAGGCCAAATGGGTAAGTATACAGAAGATATATATATTTTTTTATTTTAGAACCAAGCAGGACTTGACATAGGCAAGTAAAATATATTCTCAAATGCAGGTCTTCACAAGGAAATGCAGCTGTGGTTGAATCTGCAATAGTTATAGTTTGGTATTGATTAAAAAATCAGTTTACATTACACAATAATTACTTTTGGGATATGTTTCAGCTACTTTTAGATTACTTTGAGTACTGGGGAGGTATGCCTAGATACCACGCATAAGGGTCTCACAATACAAGATAACTAAGACTTTTATTGGTTGAGTTCGAGTTACTGTTTTTCCCATACAAAACACAGTTCAACACAGAACATTTTAGGCCCAAAATGTTATAACATGGGTTCCTATGGGAGAAAATGGTTATCGGTTTCACAGTTAACTAAGTGGGTGCTTTGGGGGTTAGGATCAAGGTTCCCCAAGGTCTCAGTTGGCACTTAAGTTACACCACCAATGGCAGGGGGTGGCCGGGTTATAGAGTGCAGGACCCAATGTTAGCCATTGGGGCTAAGGGGGCCTTCAGTAGGGACTGCTTACGAACAGCTCACTCGAGTGTCGGAGCCAAGCTCCTGGGGTTAATATCAGCACTGCAGGAGCCAACAATCAGCATGGGAGTTGCACTACCAGCGGCACTGGGTGGAATTGCACCACCAGAGGCACTAGGCGGCCGGGTGCAGGGTGCCAAGGAGACAACGGGGGCCTGCACTTTTCAATGGAGACCTTTGGTTCAGCAAAGATGCTGCAGGCTCAAGCAGGAAGGCTTCTTCCTGAAGCCGACCACCAGCTGGAGAGTTGAGTTGGTTTCTTGGGGGATGCCTGGACACCGTTGGTTGGGCCACCCAAAGCAGTGGGGCGTCGGGTTCAGGGGTGTCTTCTGGCATTGGGTTTTCTTATCAGCTCCGGTCAGGTTGAGACTGCAGGCGTTGTCTTGAGGCTTGAGGGAGGTCGGGGACACCAGATCCCATGTCAGAATCGCTGTGAGACACCTTCTTGTTGTGGTGGGCCACTCGGGCCATGGGCGTTGGCGGTGGCGGGTGCAGAGTAGTGCAGAATCACTGAGTTGCTGGAATCCATATTCTGGTCTTGGAATCTTTGTTGAGCAAATCCAGTGCTCATGGCAGACAGGGTCTGTAAGGTGAGTGCAAGGCAGGCCCTCCGGGCTCGGTGGGGGGGGGGGAGGATGCTGGTCATGCAGGGTTCTTTGCTGTAGGCAAGTCGAAGGCAGACATGTCGGTGGGGCTGGGGCCAAAGCAGTAGTTGTCCTCTTCTTCCTAGGTCAGCACGGCTCTTCAGTCCTTCTTTCTTCCTTGAATCTGAGGAGGCAAGGTTCAGAGTGGCCCCTAAATACTAAATTTAGGGGCGTTAAAAGGGGTGTGCAGGTTGGTACTTATGGGTACCTACCTTGGGCTGGGTACACCCTTAATGTGCCACCCTCCAGTGGGAGGGGGGCATAAACCTCTTCCTGATTGGTTGGGTCCCCTCATCTTCAAGATGGAGGTGACTGAGATGTTTGCTTCACCTCACCTCCCCCACCTGAGGGGTGGGGTTGGAGTGGGCACATCTCTCCTCCTAGATTGTTTTACTTGTCCAAAGAGGGGGACAGAACCGGCGGGAGCCATTCGCCTTTGAAGCTTCCCCTTCGTGGACCCAGCCCATCCTGGGAGAGGAGGCATGGCCAGGATGGGCTTTGTTTCTGGACCCAGAGAGAGGAGGCTCTCTACCCTGGGGTCCATAAACCTGTCTGGTGGTGGCAAATGGTGGCAGCCATTCAGGAACCACACCAGGGCTGGTTGTTTTTCAGGGGGCATCTTTAAGATGCCCTTTGAGTGCATTTTACCTTGAATGAGAAGTCTGCTACCAAACTTCCCAGGATTTAGAAAAGCCATTATGGAGCTGTGCAGTTCGTAATGACCAACTCCCAGACCATATACTCTTTATGACTTTAGTACACTTACACTGTCTAAGAATGGACTTAGACACTGTTCCCTCATCTGAAGCTAGTGCACCCATCTAGAGGAGTGGCTAACGTAGGCCTTAGGCAGTGGGTTGTGGGCATGGCACATGCCCATTCACTTTTCTCTGCACCAAAACATGCAGCCTGCAATGGCAGTATATGGGTGTTATGGTACAAGGCCTCTAATGGTGGCACAATAGGTGCTGCAGCCCTTAGAGGCCTTCCCTGGTCACAGTGCACTTGGTACCCATGGTATCTTTTACAAGGGACTTACCTGTGGCCAGAAATGTGCCAGTTGGAGTTACAAAGGTACCGTTTTGGGAAAGAACGCAGGCCCTGGGAGCCTGATTGGCCGGGGCCCAGGGCACATCAAGTCAGGTTGCATCAGATGTCCGGCAAAAAGTGGGGGATAACCATGCAAAAAGGGGCACTTTCCTACAGTAGATAAATGGATAGATGGCTGAGTAAACAGACAGGTGGAACAACATTTTGTTGAATAAATAGATAGATGGATGGATGATAGAAAAACAATGGATGGTTTGATGGATTAATACATTTAAGGAAGAGTGGACTGATGTATAGGGCTAGGCGAATGGAAGGAGAGATAAATTGCTGGCTTAAGGGACATGTGGACGGTCATCTGGCTGAAAAAATACATGGATGTATGGATAATAGAAAGGGATGGATGGACAGATGTGTTGATGATGGATGGATGATTGCTTTTAAAGTTAAAGGGATTGATGAGTAGGTGGGTTGATGGATAGATGGCTGGCTAAATGGACAGGTGAATGGGCATTTGGCTGAATGGATGAATTAATGGATGGATTGATGTGTTAATGGATGGATGAATGGTTGATGGATGGATGAATTGATATGATATGATATGATATGATAACTGGTATTTCTAAAGCGCTCGTTCACCAACGGTTTCTTGGCGCTGATTTTGGGACTGCGTGGACAGGTGCATAAGGTGAGCTAATGGTCATAGGCCTGAGAGAAAAGCCAAGTTTTCAGGGACTTTCTGAACATGGGATATGAGTCGATTTGGCGTAGTTCAGGGGAGAGCGTGTTCCAGAACTGAGGTGCCAAGAACGTGAATCGAAGTCCACCCAGTTTCTTCCATTTAAAGGAATGAGGGGTCAACAGATTGAAGCTAGCAGAGCTTAATACATTGTAAGAGGAGACGATGATGGGTGGATAGATGGATGGATCCCTGTAGGGGTGGATGACTGGCTGAACGGACAAGTGGATGAACATTTGGCTAAATGAATCGATGGATAGATAGTAGAGGGATGAATAGATGACTTAACAAACGGATAAACAAATTGAAAGGGGGTGGTTGAGTGTGTAGATGGATACATGGATGGTGGGGTGAATGGCTGAATGAATGGACATTTGGTCGAATAAAAGGATGGATGCGTAATAGAAAAATAGATGAATGTAAAGATCGATAGACGGATGAATAAAATAAAAGAGGAGGGATTGATGGATGAGTGTTTAGATGGATGAAAGGGTAGCCGAACGGACAGGTGGACGGATACATGGCTGAGTTGCTGGATGGACATATGATGGGTGGATGTGCATGGCGCAGTGGATGGGTGGCGTTGAATGGTTGGAT
Organism: Lissotriton vulgaris; assembly: GCF_964263255.1. Classification (NCBI taxonomy): domain Eukaryota; kingdom Metazoa; phylum Chordata; class Amphibia; order Caudata; family Salamandridae; genus Lissotriton; species Lissotriton vulgaris. The sequence continues at coordinate 1,949,225,207 of NC_141693.1, forward strand.
ACATCAAATAGCAAAGTTCAGCAGATTTAGGGCCATATGTATCAACATATTTCCCCATAGACACAGAATGGACAAAAACCTTTGATACATCTGGCCCTAAATGCTTTCATTTGGGACTGCGGCGTCCTCTGAGGACGTGGCGCGCGGCGCGCAGGCTGGGCGCTGGTTGTTGCAGAGGCCGCCGCACCCGCCCGCAGGGTGGGGGAGGCTCAAGGGCCGGCGCCATAACCCACGCGGTGCCAACAGGGGGATGGGAACTGGTTCTGGGCGCCCCGAAGCGGCCAGGACCAGCGGAAACGGGGTGCGCACCAGCCACCCCGACAGGAAGTGACCTTGTGACCTGGGCGCCCACGGGGGGCGACCAATGGTCAACCTTGCTACCTTTGAACCCCCCAATCAAAGGGGGTTCACCTGAAACCCGTAGGGGGCTCAAGAGGATTTAAGCACCGCCGCTCCCCAGCAGAAGCACAACGTCTTCGAAGGAGCTGGGAGAGCGGCGCGACAACGACATCGTTTGAAGCCCACCCACCCACACCTGGAGAACAGCAGAGTCGCAGTGCTGGACAGTGGGGAAGGCGTTTGGCGGAAATCCTACAATCGTTGGCTAACCAAACACACCGGTGGGCGGTGTGTAGGAGGAGGGCCACTCACTTTTCAATGCCGCACGGCAGGGTGACGTGGCCGCACAAAGGAGGGGAGGAACAGATGGAGACGGCACTCGCGGCACAGACCCGGCCGGACGGCAGGGCGCAAATGGTAGCGAGCTGGGGACCTAACTCCAGGCAGAGAAGCTCCCCTCCATGACACCCAAAAGGGGTGTGGCCAACCAACTACTGGAACACCAATAAACTGACTAAGAACTGGTTGTACACAAGTGCCATTTACGAACTGATGGGTGCACTAGAGACAGACACCTGTACCAGAGGAAGGTGTCATAAACTGTAATGTGATGTGCATGATTGATGGCTAGAGTTCGCAAATGAAGATTGTACAACCAGTATGTTATTAATATTGTTATTAATAATCATTATTGATATTAATAAATCTGCGGCCAACAATGACCACCACTAAGAACTGAGATTGTTGGCTGACATTATTTGCTAGTAATGACGGAGAATGTATGCAGGATGCCGACCGGCAAGTAAGTATGTATGGGTGACCCACTGAGTAGGCACATGCGGGGGTTATGCCCCGCCCACGGTGCAGTGTTTTAAGCTGCCTGCTCTCAAGCTATTTGTAGGCTTTTCTGTGTGGACGTGTCAGTGGCTTCCCCTTCCAGGCCGGCTGTGGCTGACCCTGCAGAACACGATCCCCACCACCCGGCTGGAGCTGCAGACCCTGCCCCATCTGCCGGTGCGGGGTGGACGAGCCGGGCTGTCATAAAGATGGAGCGGCTATGAGCACAATTAACCAGCCCGGCGGGTTAATGCGTCTGCTGCACCCATCTGTAGAGCTCACTCGCCGCAGGCTCGAGTCTCCTCTGGGTCGTAAGGTCTTTAACCCTCGCATGGTAATCTCATGTCCAAGAGACAGTTCAGTTTGCCAAATGCACTAAAAAATGGCCGATTTAGACCAAGAAACCCGACTTCTTTGATGAACACGTTTAATAAGTATGTGAGCAGCTCCCAAAATATGTACTTTGTCCCGAGCTGGGCGAGGTGAGCCCCGCCCTAATGCAAGCAGCGGATCCTTTTGTTCGCTCTGGGTGGAACGGTTCCGGCAATGAGTCACCTCAGCGCCCTGAAGGGGTGTAAAGGCGCTATACAAATCTCCCATGACTCGATTCTACAAGGAACGGAAGCATCCCTCTGTCGGATAAGATGACAAAGATTGCCTAAGGGTGTTGTGAGGTATGAGACACACATTGTGACCGTCGGCATGGTCTCCCCGTTCTTCTCCTCATATAATGTTAGCTGACACAGCCTTGAAGGCATTGGAAATAGTAACCAACTTAATTGCCCTGGTTGTATCTACCTTGGAATGATGAAAAGCTGGATCATTCCCCTACAAGCTCGTGCATACAGGCATTACCTCCTAATAATAGTTACCCAGGACGCGAATCACAAAGGCATTTGGACATCTACACTTGTAGATTTACACCTATATTTGTTTGTAAATTGAATAAAATCACATGAGTTTGCTTGAGTACTCATGGGAAGCTGAAGCTCTGATAGTCGCTGGTCGTGCTCCTTTCTTGAATTCCATTTTATTAACGGGCATATATATTTTCTGTTCATGTAAAACTCCTAAACAAATACATATTTTTTCAGCACAATGAAAATATTTTTCCCTGCTGATAACCCTTCCCATACATCTCCTTTCAGGTTTTAAGTGTTTTCTCTGTCGATTCCCAAAGTGAAAATGGATTTTCTTGCACCGTTTGCAGGGTATGAGAGGGTTAGGGAAAGTTTTGTAAATACCTGCATCCTCGCCCAGACAATGTCATAGCAGGCAGCAACTAAAGGTCAGGAGGGCACTTCACAAGCACCTGCCCAGGCTTCCTAAATTAGCCAAATCGCATTCATTTTGTGTTTGCAGGTATTTGAAGAGCACCTTTGCTTTTATTGAGTGAGCAACCACTGTTTAAAGTTAAACATATTCAAATGAGAAAGTAATTAGCAGGCAACTTACTTGGTGCAACACAAAAAAGAGGATGAAACGAATGAACAGACCAGTAGGGAGAGCAAACCTTGGGCCTTATGCGTGTATGCGGTATTTGAATAACAACATTTAGCCAAATGCCACTGGATGCTGTTCAGGGTCAAACACAAAGATACAATTAACAAGTGAGAAGAGAGGTGAACAATTAAACAGAGAAAATGCGGCCGACCAAAAGCTCAGCCCCTCAGTTCCTTAAATAAACCAATTTGTAAAATGTCGGTGCAAACACATCCAAAGTATCCACACTTTTACTCGACTGGAGGCCAGATAAATGTATTGAAAGAATGTGGACGGTGCACCAGGACGAAGTCAAAGGATTCCGTATATATTCCAATATAGATTCTTTATTTAGTGTCAATTAAAAACATGGACATCAGCCAACGCGTTTCGTTCCAGATGGAACTTCTTCAGGGCTATTGTGTCTTTATATTAGTCAGATAGATCCATGTTTGAAAAATATTCCGTAAACGCCAAGGTAAAAAGACAAGGATAATCAGCACCTTCGTAATCCCAGTTTTCCAGATAAAAAGGTTTGTCTGTACAGGACCCAAAGTGTCCTTTAAATAACTTTGATGTCTATAATGCATATAATTAATATATGTAAAAATGGAATCCAAGGGCCAAAATCACAGCCAATGTTCCTTATATATTTCAAATCGCACGTTCTCCAAAGCGGTCCCTCATTCGGACTCCCAGCATGAGTGAGAGAAAGGAGGGGGAAGCGAAGGCTGCCCAAGACACCTCGGAATGGCAGCCCAATCCCAACCCTGAGGAAGGGATCATGGAGCGACCCTGAAGGACCGGATTTCCTCATTTAGGGACCACCTATTATGTGTCCTTGGGGCAAGAATGATGCCTCTGTAGGTGGCCCACTCCCCCCTCTGCCCTGCCACACCTCAACATGCTTCTGAGGGCACCCAGGTTCCATAAACTGGGCCATCTAGATGCATGCATTATTCCAGTCCTTCACATCAGGACTCTACCGAGGGGGCCAGGGTGTCCTTCCAGTGATGGGCAATGTCTAAGGCCAGCCCCAGCAGAGCCATCTTATATCAATTGCTATCTAAGTCGATTTATATAAGCAGCATCGCCAGCTTGGGGTCTCGAGGGAGCCCTCACCCCAAAAGTCGGGAGTGGTTCTAATCTTTAAGCAATCACAGATAACGAAGAACCTTCAGTGGGTATGGGAAATAACCACTTAGACGAGTTCAAATAATGAGGATGGCAGAAGTAGGAATCCCTACAAGATTGAGGAAGAAACAAGTTGACAAAGAGAGAAATAGATTGAATAGAGATGGTGTCATCTGGTCAGAGAGACAACAGCATAGGGAACTCTGCAGTGAAGACAAGGACCCATGTTTCAACATGAAATAGATACCATATACAAACTTTTACAGGGTCCTTACACAAGTGAAATGGGCCCCTTAAAGGGAGGGTTGACATCTGTATCAACCAGGTATTATATCATTAGAAACAAAAGTGGGACTCTGGCTAAAACCAGAAAAATTGTTTTTCATATAAACTTGAAGCGACATTTTAATATAAGTTGCAGTAGGGAACTGTTCAGAGTGACAATGAAAGAATTAGAGAATGTTACAACACTAACAAATATTCATGATGAAGAGGCTTTGAAATCAAGGATATTATGGAACAAATGTTTCAACCCTTTAAAAAGCACCTAAAAACACACCTGTTCAGCAAGTTAAACTAACATGATTCTCACTCTACCCCAGCTCTCTATCGCGCCAGGACACTCCTGAGTAACAGTGCCCGCTACAAATTCAGTATAAGATAACATAACATAACAAATGTGCAAAGGTGAGGCAATGAAATGAATATTTTCTTTGAGCTGGTTTTGTATGGCTTAGGTGTGAAATAACCATGCCAATGTAGCAGATCAATCTCATGAAATCTCAATAAATCAGAGAAAAAATATTTATATAATCTCGTAAACACGATCAATTTCATTGATTAAAAATTAATATCATTATTACATTTTTGATGATGTTTAGTCTGAAGGTGAAACCAAAGCAATATACCATGTCCGATACAATAATACACATAGTACCACTTACAACAGATGCTGCAATATATTGTCATTGTGATATTGTTGTGTAGAATTAACCTTGAAGTACATTGAGTTGAATAGTTGATTTGAATAGACAAATCATGCTTAGGGATACAGATTTTGCTAACATGTGAATAATATTAAAAATGGTTATACATAATGTTAAAAAATGCGGATTGATATAAGGTTGTAAAAAAATTGATTCTACATAGCTTAACTATATTATTTTTAATATGTATGTTTAATGAGCTGTTGTATGACTTATTACAGTCTTGAAAAGTGAAGAAGGCCATGAAACGTGTTTGTGTGAGAAGATGATCTCTGTGTTGATGAGAAAGAATAGGAAATTGAAATGTGACTAAGAATAAATGGTGCTAAAGAAGGATCTATTGTACTTTGGAGTTTCAAGGTCATCCTAAATCAAAGAGACATTTTTTTTTAAAAGAGCACATATTAAAGGGCTGATTTCATGAAGCAAATAAAAAGTCTCATGTCTATCTTTTAAAGAGATACTGGCACACCTTTAACTGCAGATGAATTCTGATGCCAAACGGCCTAACCTGCCCTTAAAGTCAGGCTATGTTTAGTTGGCACTGTGATGCCATTGGGGACAGTCTGCTCTCACTTTACCTTTCCAGCTGTGCCCCTCCATTGTGGATCCATGCTCGAGGATAGCCGCAGGTCAGACACCGATCCCCCAGCAGGGACCGTGCAAAGGCCACTATAATTCCATATGGTCATAGTTTTCATCCATTCTTATTGAGAGTAGTGGGCCCAGCACATAAGTGGGGTATCGTTTTTATTGGGAGAACTGTGGGAACACAGGGTGGTAGGAATTGTGTGGAGTCACACAGAGTCTGGAACATTTCACATAAATGTGTGGAAAATGACTGATTTTGGCCAATGTTTGAGGTTTGCAGGCGATTCTGGGTAAGAAAACATTGTGGGATTCACTCAAGTCACACCATCCGGGACACTCCTAGGTATCTAGTTTTCAGAAATGTCTAGTATTAGTAGGTTTCCTTTGGAGCTGGTGAATCCAGGCCCAAATTCCACAGCTACTCACATTGCCAAAATGGATCAATTTCCATTATGAAAATATGATGTCTGTATATTGCGTTTTATGGCCTTTTCTGTTGAGGGAATTAGAGACCTTCCCACACAAGTAGAATACTACTTTTATCAGGAAATACACAAAAGTAGAATATTTGTCATTTTCAACATCTAAACCAATCACTTTCAAGGTTTCCCTGCTCACACAGCTCTAACTTACACCTTGACATTTTTTGTCAAATGCTTACAACGAAAAAAATAAAAAGAATGTGTCCAAGAATGCTTACCAATGAAGAAGGGGGGCCTACTTGCACCTGGCATGCCTATGGCATTTTCCAAAATACACTTTGGCTTGCTCAGTGGTAGTAACTTACCCAGTGTCCATGGCAGGAGAGAAGGAAAACAATGGACACATAATTAGTTAGGAGAGCGGAGTGGCGAAGCAGTGCTAGAAAGCCAGGAACCAGTTCATCCAGAAATAAATTGGCGGTACAGAAGTCTTGCTGAAGAGGTCAGGTTGGAGACCAAACATGAATTGCATGCTTATCATTTACTATCTAGGAAATATACAAAACTAGGATAGAAAACATGTGATAAAAGCAATGCAAACTGTAGTTATTAACCCCTGATTTATTTTGTTATAATAATGTTATTAACATCTGTGCAGTTACCTCCTATAATTCATGGAAAACCCCTACCTCAGGCTTGGCCTGAAAAAAAATATAGTCTATTGCCAGAGAGCTATATTTCGGGCACGAGTCGGGGGTACACACAGATGGACGGCGTCCACCCACTTTTTCACAGGGTGGACGCAGTCACTTGCATACTGATTGCAAGCCCGTCTGCCCAGTCAGCGCCTGGACTGCGCCTAGCGCCAGAACCCCTGGCCCCCGCCGAAACCAAGAAACCCGACTGAGATACGACACCACCACCCTCCACGCACTCAACACCGGCCGACCAGCCGCCTGCTACCAAGCCACTCTGAAGCGCACCCACGGACCCTTCTCCTGCCAAACCCGCAAATTCACCTGCGTCCGAACCTACATCCCACCACCCAGACCAGGCAACAACAACAACCACCTCAAGTGCATCCTGCTCAACACCCGCTCCGTCCACAAGCACGCCGTCGAACTCTGGGACCTCCTCGATACAACAGCACCAGACGTCGCCTTCCTCACAGAAACCTGGATGAACGCCTCCTCAGCCCCCAACATCGCCATAGCCATCCCGGACGGCTACAAGATCACCCGAAAGGACCTCGTCAACCAAACCGGAGGAGGAATGGCTATCATCTACACGAACACCATTGACGTCACGACCAACTCCGAAGATGCCCTCACCACCGCCGAACACCTACACTTCCAGATCCACACCAACCCCAAGACCACCCTCAGGGGACCCTCATCTACAGACCCCCGGGCACACGTACACAATTCAGTGAAGCCATCGCCGACTTCATCAGCCCACATGCCCTCGGCTCATCAGACTACATCCTCCTAGGGGACCTGAACTTCCACCTGGAGAACAACAATGACAACACCACCACCCTGCTCGACAACCTCGGACTCAAGCAACTGGTGAACACCCCCACCCACTCTGCCGGCCACACGCTCGACCCCATCTTCTCTGCCAACAGCCACGTTGCCTTCAGCCACTCCACCGGACTACACTGGACCGACCACAGCTGCATCCACTTCACCTTTAAGAAGACCACATCCCACCACCGCCGGCAACAGAGCCCCCGTAGATGCTGGAGCAAAGTCACCGCAGACGAGCTAACTACATCACTGAGCCAGAACCCACCTATCACCACCACTGACACCAACGACGCATCCCGCAACCTCACACAGTGGATCGTCAACCGCGCCGACACCCTTGCACAGCTCAAGAACCCTCCAGGCAAGCCCGGCAACAGGAAAACAACATGGTTCACCGACGACCTCAAAGAATCGAAGAAATCCTGCCGAACCCTCGAGAAAACCTGTCGCCGCGAACAGACGACAGAAAACATGACAGCCCTCAAGAACGCCACCCGCAAACACCACTAGCTGATCCGCACCACCAAAAAGACATTGTTCAAAGAACGGCTGGACAACAACACACACAACAGCAAGGAACTCTTCAGCATCGTAAAAGAGCTCTCCAATCCCAACGCCAACAGCAACGATATCACACCGTCGAAAGACCTCTGCAACTCCCTCGCCACGTCTTTCACCACAAGATCGCCGATATCCACAACAGCTTTGGCCCTCAGACTCCGCCCCAGCCACCAAACAAACGCCCCCTACAACCACCCTCAGCGCTTGGACTCCCATCAGCACCAAAGACACCGCCCACGCTATGAACACCATCCACTCCGGCTCTCCTTCCGACCCATGCCCTCACCACATCTTTAACAAAGCCGACACCATCATCGCTCCCCACCTACGGAACGTCATAAACAACTCCCTCACGTCTGCCACCTTCCCAGAGAGCTGGAAGCACGCAGAGATCAACGCCCTACTGAAGAAACCCACAGCGGACCCTAAAGACCCCAAAAACTTCCGGCCCATCTCTCTTCTTCCCTTCCCGGCGAAAGTGATCGGGAAGATCGTCAATAAACAGCTGACTGCATTCCTCAAGGCCAATGGATCCCTCGACCCATCCCAGTCCGGATTTAGAACCAACCACAGCACCAAGACCGCCTTCATCGCAGCCACCGATGACATCAGGACCCTACTGGACAACCGGGAACTACCGCCCTCATCCTCCTAGACCTCTCAGCTGCCTTTGATACAGTCTGCCATCGCACCCTAATAACCCGCATCCACAACGCCGGGATCCAAGGTAAAGCCCTGGACTGGATCTCCTCGTTCCTCTCCGACAGAACCCAGAGAGTCCGCCTCCCTCCCTTCCGCACCGCGGCCACCGAAATCATCTGCGGCGTACCCCAAGGCTCAACGCTCACCCCAACCCTCTTCAATATCTACATGAGCCCCCTCGCCACCATTGCACGCAAACACAACCTCAACATCATCTCATACGCCGACGACACCCAGGTGATACGCTCCCTCACCAAAGACCCAGCCACCGCCAAACTCAACCTACAGGAAGGAATGAAAAACGTCGCTGAATGGATGAAACTCAGCCGTCTGAAACTGAACTCAGAAAAGACGGCGGTCCTCATCCTCGGACCATCCCCATCCGCCTGGGACGACTCCTGGTGGCCCACAGAACTGGGCACCGCACCGACACGCACTGACCACGCACGCAACCTGGGATTCATCCTGGACTCCTCTCTCACAATGACCAAGCAAGTCAACGCCATCTCATCTTCATGCTTCAACACCCTGTGCATGCTGCTTAAGATCTTCTGGTGGATCCCTACCGGAACCAGAAAGACGGTCACCCAGGCCCTCGTCACCAGCCGACTAGACTACGGGAACGCCCTATACGCAGGAACCACAGTCAAACGTCAGAAAAGACTCCAACGTATACAGAACGCATCCGCACGACTCATCCTCGGCATCCCCCGCCACAGCCACCTATCAGCCCACCTGAGAGACCTGCACTGGCTCCCCGTCAACAAAAGCATCACGTTCAGGCTTCTCACCCACGCACACAAAGCGCTCCACTACATAGGTCCTGAATACCTCAAAAACTGCCTCACGTTCTACACTCCAACAGGCAAACTCCGCTCCGCCAGCCTCGCCCTCCCCACCGTCCCACGGACCCGCAGAACCACCGCCGGAGTAAGATCATTCTCCTACCTTGTGGCCAAGATATGGAACTCACTCCCCGCCCACCTACGACTGACCCAGGACCATCTCACATTCAGGAAACACCTCAAGACCTGGCTCTTCGAGCAGTAGAGGCACTCCCCCCCACACCCCCCTTGCGCCTTGAGACCCTCACAGGTGAGTAGCGCACTCTACAAATGTATTGATTGATTGATTGATTATCTTGGTTAGTCCCTCCACTTCTTTTTTTAGGACTCGTACCCTGGCTATATTGGTATATCCCAAGTAATGCCTGAGCTTCAGATTACATCACTGCACATGAATAGGGTGTTCCTTAGCATCTTGGTCTTGAAGAGCAGTAATGGCTTATCTGTAATAAATGAAGAATATTCTTTCTTGGATATGTAGTTCAATTATATCAAGTTCTGCCTCACTAGTGAAGAAAATGGGCAGATAAGCACAGCAAATGCACAAAAGGTGATGGGACGAATGCTTGCAATAAATCTAATCTCTGGTACCCGCTCGGGTAGCATACCAATCCCTCATTCTTCTGCCCACCATACAACCTCAGATTAGATCCAGCCATATGAAAATCAGGCTTGACCCTGCTCCAATGGAAACAGTCTATCCGAACTGCCAAACCAGTAGCTTTCTGAACTGGAAGACAAGCAACCCTGAACAGGTTTCACCCCGATTGGAGCTTTTCAGCGAGCTGTAGCTTCGTTCCAGTGGCACAGTGAACAAGCATTCCCCGCCCCCATAAACTTATGTGTCAGATACTGACACAGACCGGGGCGCTAGAATCCTGTCTCCCGCAGTAGGTCGACCGGTGCAGTCGGCGGAACCCCATTTAAAGACGACGGACCACTCCTTGAAGGAACCTTATCGATCCGTCCTCCTTCGTGGCAGTAGGTCGACCGGTGAGGTCGGCGGAACTCCGTTTAAAAACGCCTGACTATTCCTTGAAGGACTCGAATTCACCCGTTCTCCCTTGTGGCAGAAAACACAGCAGTGGCTCTCCGTGTGGCGCACCGTTTTTTGCGAAATTTCGACCGATAGCTACCAGCCGTCTTAAACCATCAGAAATACGGCACCCTTAGACCACTTCTCAGACCTTCCTGTTCCCGATTTGAATTTCGCTGGATATTGCCTCTGGATAACTAATATATCCAGGGAGTGGTTTGGAAACTATTAACCCCTTGTGCCTTGAAGTTTAACCTACTCCCACTACCGCCTGACTTCATTTTATAAGACCCTTCAGGATCAATACCTTCGGAGTCCAGTCAATGGAAGTAGAAAGTATTAGCCCCCCAGCGTAGCAGATCCAACTATACGCCTGTGGTTCCTTTTAATAAAAAAATATAGATTTTATACTTGTGCCCCTCCCAGTATACTGCCCCCAGCCCTGACGAAGGTGTGGCCCCATTGGCCTGTCACCGAAACGCGCGTCGGCTTGTGTCTCCAGGAATACGGTTCTTTGTCCTAATTACATCAGGACCCGTATTAATGTCATCTGCCTGGAATAACATCCCGATCTATGCAACATACTGACCATCTATGTGTTGCACACGCCAGGATTAGAAGAATGAATGGAAGAATGAAAGTTGAATGTTAGAATATTAGGTAGAGTGAAAATTTATATAAGTAAGTGTGATAGTATGTTTGGTGTGTGGCTGTTACTGGGTAGGTCTTAATACAGTACTAATTTCCCCTTCCGTTGCTTTTCCTCACATCAGTGTATGTCCTTTTTATGCTCTAAATGTATCACGTGAAACTAAAGTACAATTTACCTTTTATATTTTTGTTACTTCAACTCTAAAAAAATATATTTAAAAGTAATAAAAATATATATATTTCTAATATGTTCTGTCGAGTTTACTTGGATTGACCTTGTGTTTGTTGTGTGCAGTGTCAGCTCCTAGGTTAATCACCCCTTTTATATATTGTTTGGATCCTCTAGTTAGGGCCATTATATCCCTAGGCAGGGTGCTTTCTTTTGTTCTATTGACAGTTGTTTCTCCCCCTATGGCCTGCCTATATCTCTAAGAAACCCAACGGGGAACCCCCTTCTTTTGTTCACAGACCGGGGCGCTACCTGGCATGGAAAACAGGCCCAACCAGGAACCGCAGCCCGCCCTCCCCCGGGGACCGGGTGGAGAGAAAGCAGCCATCCGCTGCAGGTAAGGCCCCCCCGCACCGCCAGGTCCCAGGTGCCCCGGGCCAGCCGGAGCAACCCCCCAAACAAGACCACTGCACGCCGCAGAACCCCTCCACCTTGCCAGCCTGCAGCTGCCCGGGCAGCGTCTCCCCAGGCACCACCCTCCCCTTGCTGCCCCCACCCCTGCAAAGTAATGAATCCACCGTAGGAAAGGAATCGGAACGGGGAAAGGTGGCGCCTGGCCCCCAAGAGGAGAAACCACCCTCCCTTTGCTGCCCCCACCCTAACAAAGAAATACATCCCACAGGGAAAAAATGCATTCAAATGTGGGCGAAGGAGCCGCCCGGCCCCGAAGATGGAGCCCGGGGGGAGCACTCACTCGTAACTTTTGGACTGGAAACACATGTGCGTCACGCCATTTTGGGACCGTCTCCTGTTGTCACTCTTGTCCTTAGTCCACCATCTTGCGAAACAGCAGACATTCTACTGCCCTCCCTTGGTGCCGACCCCACTTAATGGAATTCTGCTCTCCTGTTTTTTTGGGTCTTGACCTGAGACAATCTACTATTTGAATATATGTATATATATATATATATATATATATATATATATATATATATATATATATATATATATATATATATATATATATATATATGTGTGTATATAGAGATAACTCTAACCACTAGTATATGTAGTAGACCTTTATACTCTCTACCATTCCTATGTGACTTTTACAGTTTAAGTATTTGCTTGCGCACAACCTAACGAAAACTCACATTGCTTTTCTTATAGCTACCATCGCGAATTTTCGTAACGTTGACAAAGACTCAGTGAGTAACCAATAGGCATGTTTGGTCGTTGAGAAGGGGATCACAGTGCGTGTGGCACTCATATCCTTATATTTTAAACACTACTACAGTCACTTGTCGGCATGTCCGGTGGTTAAAAACTTGGTCACTTAGCTCATGAAACACACTCGGATGAGCACACATACCTCTTTTTCATGATCTAATGCAATACACACGGGCACATACGAAGAGATCAAACACAAAGCACATGTTGGTTTTAACCATAATTTAGTTTATTAGAGTTTTTAGTAATATATGTGTTAACATAAATGTGTTCATATGCGTGCATTTCGTGCATTTATTCTGTTCAATAGAGTGGCTCCCTGAAGAAGAGCGCAATGGCTCGAAATGCATTGGAGCATTATGAAAAGAAATAATGTGTGAAATGCTGATCTAATATTAAGGATACTACGAACTAAAAAATGAAGATGAAAACACAAAAACAATAAAAGATATTAAAATCAGAATTGAATATGTGAACTTTATTTAGTTTCTCTGAAAGAGAAACAGAAAGGAGTGTGCAAACAGGGGGATGCAACCAAACACATCTTAGAGTTTATCCATTTGTATCTCTTCCATGAGTGACTTTACAACTTGTACATTTGCTATTTTTTTTCTGTTTGTATCTCTTCCTTGTGTGACTACAACTTGTACATTGCAATTTTTTTCTGTTTCTATCTCTTCCTTGTGTGAATTTACAACTTGTACATTTGTGATTTTTTTCTGTTTGTATCTTTAATGTAACTCATGTAATCCGAAGTCCTTATGTATCGCAACTGGTTCGTATGTAAAGCGCTCCGACACCTTCGGGTAACGTTCGCGCTATATAAAATCACATTAAATAAAATAAAGTAAAATTAAACTTCGGCAGCTGTGCTGGAGACTACCGGGAGTGGCTGAAAGCCCACTAGAATTCACCCTCTCTCGCTCAATAATGAAATACTGTAAAAGAGGCTGATGCAACTAGGCGCACTTTAATTCTGTTCTGTTATGACTTCCAAGATCTCCTTCGCGTCGGTTCGTGTCCAGCGGGCCGCCATACTTTCATTTCCATCGCGTCGATTTGTCTCCAGCGGGCCGCCGTACTTATATCTCCTTCGCGACTGTTTGCCTCCAGCGGGCCGCCGTAGCTCGGCCCAGGTTTTTAAACTCTCTGTAATGCATTCAGGGGCGGCGCCGCCGCGCCCAGCTGTTTCCTGCCCGTCCCCTCTCCCTCCGGTGGGGGAAAGGCCCGAGCTGCTGGCCCTGGAGGAAACACCGAAGCGCCAGGGCTGAAAGTAAACCCTGCTGCTGACTCCGGGATCCCCCGCAGCGGAGTCCAGGATCCCCCGCAGCTGGAGCCCCAACTCTCCACCGGATCCAGGGATAGACGCCCCCGCCCCGGGGTGGCGGCATCGGCGATAACATCCGAGGAAAGGAACAACGGCGACCTCTGAGGCGGACGAGCAGCCCGGCATTCACAGAGATCGGGAAAACATGTCGTATCTCGGCGGTTCGCCAACGCCCCAAGGCAGGTGCCTGAGATCCGGGTAAAAACAGAGGTTTCCTTGGAAACTAGACTTTGGCAGCAGAGAAAGATTGGGTGGTGTTTCTCGAACAGAAAGAGTCCCTTTTGAGGGCTTTCATCACACTCCTCCGAGGAGTCCCCTTTGAGGACTTTGACCACACTCACCTGGAGAGCCCCCTTCGAGGACTGACCACACTCACCTGGAGAGCCCCCTTCGAGGACTGACCACACTCACCTGGAGAGCCCCCTTCGAGGACTGACCACACTCACCTGGAGAGCCCCCTTTGAGGACTTTGACCACACTCATCTGGAGAGCCCCCCTCGAGGACTGACCACACTCACCTGGAGAGCCCCCTTTGAGGACTTTGACCACACTCACCTGGAGAGCCCCCTTTGAGGACTTTGACCACACTCACCTGGAGAGCCCCCTTTGAGGACTTTGACCACACTCATCTGGCCCTTGTGGGATTGAACGCTAAACACTGGGGGCGTCTGACTTCATCGTTTTTGTTTTGCTCTTGTTTACTCCGAGCTGGGGCTTCCCAGTGCGAGGCCTGGGCCTGCTCTGCTTGTTTTCTGACCAGTTTGGCACTTGGATGCCACCTGTTTTCTTGATGCACCTGCTGTCCTCATGTGGATTATTCTTTAGAGGAAGAGGCTTTGTGGTGGTCGAGCCACCTGTTCCTTCATCTCCGACTGCATCTACAAACCACAACCTGTTTTTGCCTATGAGTAGTTGAGCCCACAAAGGAGATGTTCTTGAGGAAAGCCTTGTCCTGGTCGCCGCCGGAGCTGTTCTACAAGGTGATATGGTGGAGGGGGGAAACCCCCAAAAAGGAGGAGGAAGGTAATGAGGAATTAGTAAAAGAGGAGACCCTACCACCGTTGGCAACAGAGCCACCTGGAAGAGCATGGCTAAGGTGGAACTTCCAGGTGCCCTCCATCTCTGGGTATTTCAGGTGGTGGGGCCACAGTGCGCCTGACGAGGGCGATGGGGTCAATGTTGCTTCTGATGAAACGACATTTGTAAAGTCAGAGCCGCTGGAACCTGCGCTTTTTGGAGTACAGGATGCGTCCCCAGGAGAGGGGATGCAGTGGGGCCTCCGCAGGGCTCTTCGCAGAACCCCCAGGCCTCCCAGTGATTTGGAAACCCCTGAACACTACCAGATCTGTTTCAACTTCATCCGCCATCTTGTGGACCTGTGTGTTGTCAGTTTCTTGTGGCTCAGCTCACCTGTCTTCCGGCTTGGCCTAGACATTGTGGGCCTGCGGGGCATGGTCAAGCTCTGGCTCCACGGCATGGCCATGTTCTTGGTGGCCTCCTACGGTCTGCATTTGGTCTTTTGGCTGGTCCAGGAGTACCTGCTCCAGTTTGCCTGTCTCTTTGGCCTCCTGCAGGTGCTGGTGCTCTCTGTCAGCATCCAGGCAGGTCTGGAAGTGGAGGATGATGATGGCACCCCTGCCAAGGGAGGGTTCGTCCTTGGGAGTGACCACGACACTGACCAAGACACGCCAAAGCCGCTTCTGCACTCGCAGGAAAAGTCTCCCACAGAGCATATAAAACGCGAGTAATGGCCTAAGAGAGGGATTTTGTTTGAGTGATTAACTTGAGATGGGATAAGGGACTGAAATAAGATGTGGTCTGTTGGCCAACTTGAGATAATCTAGAAGGTAAATTGACATGTGGTCTAGAGGCTGAGGTCGGATGTTAAGTGACTAATTTGAGACAGGCGGTAGTATTCTGGTGGGACCTGGCAGTGACCCATAGTCCATAGGTAGAACATGTCTAGAAGAGACTGTACTGGTAGTTACTTTGCCAGAAATTATTTCTGCAATACTCTGAATATGTCTTGAGAGTTTTGAGAGTACTTTAAAATTCTCCTCTGGTCATTACCACAAGTCTTCTCCGACAGCAATATGCTTTAGAAGACCGTGATAATTCACCATAGGTAAGCAGTATTACCTTCCAGGGCAAATCTCACTTTACTGCTGAAGCTTCCAGTGATCACCAGGACTATGTGTCTAATGCTCTGGTGTCGAAGAAATGGCCAATGTCTTGATTACCAGGCCTTTTTTTCTTCAATCAGGTGTTTGAGAGAGTTTGTAAACGACCCTTCCTAGGGTGAAAGGTGGCTAGATGGTTTCCAGGTTGTTGCGATGTGGCCTAGTGGCTCTGCTGTAAACAAGGAATCTTGAGTTCTGAACTATTTAACACCTTGACCAAATTGGATTGCCTATAGCAAATCTCTTTACCTCCCTGTCTCTTCGTCAATTACAATAAACTGAAAGCTCCAGTATTAAGCACCGTTTGATAAACTGCAGGGTGGAGATGGTGTCTCGTCGATCGTTTCTGGACCTGCTATGTGATTACGTGATCTGCTACAGACAATCATCAGCGCTGGGGAAGAAGTTGAGCAAATCTTCTCTGTAACACTGAAGTGTGACAGGTGCGCCCACCCCTCACACTTGTCTATTTTTACCCCACCTCCAGTCCCACTTCTGTCTTCGTCAGCGAATCAGGGAACATGAACTGCTCCGCGAGGGGAGGGTACTCTGCGTCACCGACGTGGGATTTGTATGAAATATATATATATATATATATATTTTTAAAGAACACTTTTTGAACCCTTTCGTGATTTATCGCATTTGCACACTATTAAGAGCCGTTAAATCTATTATTATTATTTTTTAAAACTGTCCGGACGTAGGTTTCAGTGTGATTTGTGTTAGCGTAAATATTTTACTGGGGTACGGAATGAGAAATAGCAGACGTCAGCAAAAGTCTGCCTTGTTTTAAAAAGACAGTGTAATCTCACTTTTGTTTAAAATATGCCCTTTCCTTGGTTTTCTTTTTTACTCCACTGTTGTCTAATGGTGTGTTCCTTCTATTTATTTGTATTTGTTGACTTCGTCCACCAGGAGTGATTTGCTTTCAGTGTAAAAGAGTTACCTTTTCGATGTTCAGCCTGGGGAAGAGAACCATACATTCTCTGGGTGCCTGGAAGCAGTTCTCACCTTCTAAGTGTGATGTCCTATTCTGATTTATTGTTTGAGGTCCGAATTCCTAGTCTGAGTCCTGAAGTTTAATTACAGTTTGAAGTCACGTTATTGAAATGACAGGCACAGTGTGACCTCAGGTTATTGGAGTGATGTCATGTGCTAAGGTGATGTCGAAGAAGCGTTGTTACTTGTTTGACCTGTGGTTCCTGGAGCAATAACACAGCTTGACTTTTAGATTCCTGATGTGACAGTGTTTGCTCTCTTTCTTTCTGTCCAAACCGTGACTGTAAAGTCACTACAGGAACTTGACGACAAGCTATGTATGACATCATTTCAGCAGCCTGAGAGGACACATGGAATCATTCCCCGACATTAAGTCAAACTATGACATCACATCATGGTGCTGGCGCCATTTCTTCTTTCAGAAGTCCAGGCTGTCTGAGCTTGTGTGTGAAGAAAAACATCTTTTAACATTACATGAAATGTCGTATGCTGTACAGATGTGAAAAAAGTTAAACAGCAGTGAAGAAACGTTTTTAAAAACAAAACAAAAAAAATAAGCAAAGAGAATATTTCCAGTTTTAAAACTGTTTTTGCCTCGTCAACTGTGAAGAGTTTATTTAATGTAATTTTCGCAGCTGGCATCTTAATTAAAACACTGGACCGTGGGACTTGTACTCTTGCACCAATAACGACTGATCTCTCGGAAAGAACTTACAAACCACTTCTTCACTACTTGTGCGTCACACTGCAGGAGTGGTTATATCAACGTGTTACACCTGTATAACAATAAATGGAGATCACTAGTGTCACATTTTCTTTTTTTTTTTCTCAACTAATTCAAGCACTGCTCCCAATTTACCACGTGGGGTTGTGTGACTGGCCCTGGACTACTGGGGGGGCCCTTCCGGGTGGGGCTGGGGTTTGTCATTCCTTATCGGTTATTTTCACAGGGTTGAAGATTGTATGCCAGGTGTACAGTTCACTGTCTAGGGAGTGCCACGGACTTTGACCTCTGGCCAACACGTGGTAGTCAGTCCCGGTCACTCCTCTGTCCACGTGTGACGTGTTAAAATGCTGAGACAGGTCGACCTCGGCATTCTGAGTAAACGAAATACGCCTGGGTACTAACTGTTTCTTCCCACAGAAATGACCTTTTGATCATTTTTGACTAGCTTTATTTCCAACTAGTTTGCACATTGCAGAATGCAGCGTGAGGTCACAAATACACTTACTTGTAGCTGTCTGAAGACGGGCATAAACTCCTGCTGACTCCATCTTGGTTCTAATGTCTTGCACGAGTTTGACTCGGAAGGGTGTGGAAGGCCAAAATGGCTGCTGATGAATGTGGGATGCTTGTGTGTTTAGTCTGACGTCAAGATTTTGGTATGCTTTGATGTCCCAGTGATTGCATTTGAATTGCTGTTCTCTTTCACCATTTGTTTCTGCGCTGCTGTCTAATGGCTGGTCCTGCAGTGCTCTTCTGGTGACTCTGTGGTTCTACAATGTTGCCCCTGCTAGTTCACTTTTCTCTGTTATCTCCTTGTCTAAATGGTGTTTGACTGAGTGTGCACTACTGGGACGGTGGCTGTTGTTCGGCACTGTTGTCCCTGCAAGCTCACCTTTCTCTGTTCACTTCTGGCTCTGTGGTTCTCTGGTGTTGCTGTGCTCTTTATTACTGTATGTGTGTGCACTGCTGGGACAATGACTGTGTTGGGTCTTTCCACCCTGTCGCCCCTGCTAGTTCACCTTTCTCTGTTCACTTCTGGCTCTGCGGTTCTCTGGTGTTGCAGTGCTCTGATTGAGTGTGTGAGTGTGCGCACTGCTGGGACAGTGACTGTGGTTCGGCACTGTTCCTGCTCGTTCACATTTTTCTGTTCACTTATCGGCGGATTGGGAGGGGGGAGGGACACGTACGTACGTATGTACGTACGTAGTGGGACAGTGACTGCCGTTCGGCACTGCCGCCCCTGCTCGTTCACCTTTCTCTGTTCACTGATTTCTCTGGTGTTGCAGTGCTCTTTCTTACTGAGTGTGTGCGCACTGCTGGGACAGTGACTGTCGTTCGGCACTGTCGCCCCTGCTCGTTCACATTTCTCTTTTCACTGATCGCTCGGTGGTTCTCTGGTGTTGCAGTGCTGTCTGACTCCAGTATACGCTGCTGGGACGGTGAATCTGTGGTTACGCGATGCTGGTGCTGTGATTGTGGTTGGATACTAACCCTCCTTTGACTTCATGGAGTGCACTGCCTGCTCGCTGTTGTCATGTGATTCTCAACAGTTGTTGCTTTGACTTTAAGGGGTGTCACCACTGTCTTTATGACCCTGTAATTATGCACTGCTGTACGTACCTGTAGCTTGGTCCTGCTCCAGTTCCCTGGTGACTCTGCCTTTGCCTGTCCTAGTGTCTCTCTGTGGGTGAACACTCCTCGACCTGCAATTCACTTTTTACCTTCACTGCTAGTTCGTCGGCTGTATGATTTTGCTTTAGTAGCTTTTTAGGTCTCGCCTGTCGATGCGCATGCGCATCGAGCAAGGCGAGAGTATTGCGAGTTATCCACTCTTTATCCACACTGCAAGGAATCGTGGCGATTCCTTGCAGTGCCCGTGACTTTTAGGGTCAATGCGCATGCGCATTAAGCTTATGCGCATGCGCATTGACCTTAAAAGTCACGGGCGCGTGCATGTCCGTCTTTGTTTACCCGCTCCGCCCCCTCCCGCCGTGTCGCCTTGCCTACTCTCTTCCACAGCCTCCCCCAGCTCCGCCCCCTCACTACTTGATTGCACGGCCGCTAGGCCGTGCCTCCCCTACTCTCCTCCCCCCTCCTCCTCTCCTCCCCTGCCTGCCTGCCGTGTCGCACCTCTCCCCTCTCCGCCCCCTCCCCCGTTCCGCCCCCTCCCCTTCCCGCCGTGTCGCATTTCTCCTCCCCCCTCCCCTCTCTTTCCTCCGGCTTGTCTTAAGTACTTGCGAAGGCATAACAAACTGTGGGGCTTTGTTGCCCTCATTGCATTGGTATTGAAAGAACAGGCTTCAGATGGCCCTAAGCAAGGCTTATACATGAAGCAAAGAAGAGCGGATTTAGCCATACTGATAAAGAATCATATTTCATTACCTTTGAAGAAAACTTGGTCTGATCAAGGATGGGTTGGCGTTACAGCTCTTATCTACGATGAACCCGTAACACTGATCAATATCTACGCCCCAGGTTGCTGGCGGCAGTGCAGCAGGCCCTTCTGATGGTTGGGGACAACTGGAACAGTCCCTCCTTGCTGCTGCCATGTGTCCTTTTGGCCACGCGCACCGGGATTCGATCTTTTACCGGCGGCGTGACACTCTTTTCCCCATTAGATGGGATGCACTTTTTTTCCCCTCATTCTGCTTTGGCAAAGGCAGCTGCGTGTTTATTTTCCCATCGAGCTTTAACTTCAAGTGAAAGCTCGATGGGAAAATAAAAATGTGGCTGCCTTTGCGGTATCGCGCTTGTTATGCTTTGACGGTGCTTCCCACGGAGGAACGTTGCTTAAAGCCCTCTTTGCAAGTGACCTTCGTGTAGTGTGCGCTCCAGCTTTCCGTTGGCGTGCGTGTGACGCAACACGCCTCAGCGGATTAGTGCGCGAGAGTGCCCGGAGCGGTAGCGCTGTATGCACACTCGGCGCTGTTTCTGCGTACAGTAATTATGAATAAATAACTGGCTTGCAAACCTACAAACCTGGGTCCTGGTCCTCATTTGGTGGAAGTAAGCAACATTACACTTAGTTACTTACTGCTACTCACTCACTAAGAAGCTCCGGGATAATGTGTGCGGCCGCAGCCTAGTGGCCAAAGGCTGGTCTCATGAAACACTCCCTCCATTCCCCACCTTTCTTCTGACGCAGGAAAAATGTCAATTGAGTTGGAATCTGACAACATGGAGGCTGCAGGAGATTTAAAGGCGCCACCTCCCTCCTGCTTCCAGGCTGACAGCGAATCCTGCACCCTTGGCCGATGGGGTGGGTGTGTTGAGCACGCACATTGCTCCCCGTTTGTAAATAGTGGTTTGTTTCCCCACCACCCCTTTCCAAAATGGCCTGGGTGCCTGCACACTCTTCTGACATGTGAGATTTCCATTTGCACGTATGGGACCATATGACCTGTGTTTTTATAGGGTGCTGTCTCAGTTCTCAACCACTCACTCACCCTCACTCACCCTCAACCCCTCGCCTACCCTCACCCTCACTCACCCTCAACCCCTCACCCTCACTCACCCTCAACACCTCACCCTCACTCACCCTCACTCACCCTCAACCCCTCACCCTCACTCACCCTCAACCCCTCACTCACCCTCACTCTCACTCATCCTCACTCACCCTCAACCCCTCACCCTCACTCACCCTCACTCACCCTCAACCCCTCACCCTCACCCTCAACCCCTCACCCTCACTCACCCTCAACGCCTCACCCTCAATCACCCTCAACCCCTCACCCTCACCCACCTTCACTCACCCTCACCCTCACTCACCCTCACTCACACTCACCCTCACCCACCCTCAACCCCTCATCCTCACTCACCCTCAACCCCTCATCCTCACTCACCCTCAACCCCTCACCCTCACTCACCCTCAACCCCTCACCCTCACTCACCCCCACTCACCCTCAACCCCTCACCCTCACTCACCCTCACCCTCACTCACCCTCACCCTCACTCAACCCCTCACCCACCTCAACCCCTCACCCTCAATCCCTCACTCACCCACACTCACCCTCACTCACCCACACTCACCCTCACTCACCCACCCTAACTCACCCTCACTCACCTTCACCCTCACTCACCCTCAACCCCTCACCCTCACTCACCCCCACTCACCCTCAACCCCTCACCCTCAACCCCTCACCCTCCCTCACCCTCATTCACCCTCAACCCTTCACCCTCACTCACCCTCAACCCCTCACCCTCACTCACCCTCAACCCCTCACCCTCAATCCCTCACCCTCAATCCCTCACCCTCACCCATACTCACCCACCCTCACACTCACCCTCACTCACACTCACCCACCCTCACTCACCCTCTCACCCTCACCCTCACTCACCCTCACCCTCACTCACCCCCTCACCCACCCTCAACCCCTCACCCTCACTCACCCTCAACTCCTCACCCTCAACCCCTCACCCTCAGCCTCACCCTCACTCACCCTCAACCCCTCACCCTCACTCACCCTCACTCACCCTCAACCTCATGCTAAAGATTTACAAAAAAACCCATAAACAATTCTAAAAGCACTAACTCTAATGCTGCGAGACCTATTGCATTTCTAATGCTTGTTACTTTTGGGGCTGTGCACTGCTGTTCCTGTGCCTTCAGATCTGTGTATCACGGTCCTAAATAGATCCATTTGCTCTATTCAGTGGTTATCCTGTGACTTTATGGTTGTGCTCTGCTGGCTGATGTTTGGCACTGCTGACTCTGGCTTTGTTGCTGTTGAATATTGGCCCCGTTTCACCATGGCTACGCCTCCTGTCGCAGGCCTTGTGGTAGTGTGCTTCTGGCTCCATGTCTCTGTGACTTACTAGCTTCATGGCTCCATGTATGCCCCTTTCTAGCCTAATGCCTAGGGTTCTGCCCTGCTGCATCTGGCTCAGTGATTGTTCGCTGCTCTATGGTTCTGTCTTGCTGGCTCCAGGTCTTTATCATTTTATCTTCCCGGTTTTATGGTTGCGAACTCACTGCTGTTTGCCTCTGGTCTTATGGTTACGCCCTTGTGGCTCTATACCTGTTTTGTTATGACCCGCTGGCTCCATTCTTCTAAAGTTGTGGCCCAATGCTTCAGACTCTGGTTTTGCTCTGTTCCCTTTGTGGTTGTGCCATGCTGCCCTTATGTCTTTGTATTCTGCTGTCTCTGACTCCAGGGTTGATCGCTGCTGCCTCAATTTGTGTCTCTGGTTCTTCCATGCTGACCCCATGTCTCCATTAGTGTATGCCTCTGGCTTTGACTTAAAGGTGTTGCTCTTGGCTCCAGGTCTCTGTATCGTTGTCCTCCTGGCTGTGTCATGCTGTCTCCATTTCTCAGTGGTTCTGCCTTGATGACTTCCAAGTGTCTGTGGTTGTACCCTGTTCCCACAGGCTTTGATTGTTAATTTCTAACTTATTGTTTCTATAGTTATGCGGTGCTGGCTTTGTCAGTGCGTGGTTATGTGCTGCTGACCTTGTGCAGCAATGACGCAACTTTATAATTCCGCTCTTTTGTGTTCTCCTGTTTCTGTTGCTCAGGTTGTACTTCTGACTGATTGTTATGATGACTCTGGGACCCCATTGATTCACTTTTGCCTTTCTGTCATTGGGGCTGTACTGCAGTGGTGGCTAGTAAACTTTGAAGTGGTGGCGTGTAACCACCACTTTGATCTGCATCTAATTTTATCAAGATGGTAATACAAGCAAATCTAGCTTCCATTTGGTAAGTTTGAGTGGTGAATTTTTCCAGTATAATTTTCCTTATAGTTTGTTAAAGGACTATACATATTACTGCCACTTATCTTTTAAATCGCAACAACATCACAATGTACTTCACTTCTTCACCCCATGCTGCCTCTTGCCTTTGCCACGTAGATTCCACATCCTTTGCGTATAGTCTTCTGATTGTCTAGGGCTGTCTTCCTAGTTTCTGGAACAATGTCTTGATTTGTTAAAACACTTCACGTGCCGGTCGGGACCTTTTAATCACCAGTAGTCATACCCTGAATTCATTTGCAAGCATGCGTTCTAAAGATTATCTTTTTGGGGCCACTACTCATAGTGAACAAATATGTATCTGTTACCTAAATTACATTTCAGCTTTATGACGCAAGGCCACTCTTGCCATATCTGAAGACCTCAAGTGTGCTCTTGAGAGACCTCAGAGAAGTTTGGGAGGCAAGGAATGGGAACCTCTAATCTTGGAAAAACATGGTCAAACCCCACTACCTCCAAGATTGATTTTAGCTTTGTTTTCAGGGCTTCGACGACATTAAGGTTTCAGAGGATTAGCTTGCAAAGCAACTAACTTGGAACACATATTCCTGAATATATAAAAACTGAAATTACACGTTTTGGAGAAATGTGGAAACTTTGCTGTTTAAATCTGTCTTTTAATAGAGACAATTCAAGCACAGTGTTCATCCCCTTTCCGTAATAACGTAACCACCTCAAAATTCCTTACCAAACATTGGCATGTCAGGCCTTTCTTAAAATGCACACAACATATCAATCTATGAGACCTGCATGCACAGTTCTGATTAAAGCGCCATTAAGAGCTTGGGCATTTGGCTGGATAGGTCCCTAACGCTAGACCACCAGGCTGTTAAGCTGTCTGCCACCTGTTTTGGCCTTATCAGAATGCTGAGGAAGATTCTCCCCCTGTTACCATTCCAAGCCAAACAAATTGTTGTACAGGGATTGATCCACTCTAGGCTGGACTTCGGAAACACACTTTATCTTGGAGCCCCTGATTTCACATTGCGGAAATTGCAAGTGATTCAAAATTGTGCAGTCCGGGCCCTACTTCAAATTCCCTGTAGGTCTTCTGCTAAACCTGGATTAATAAGATTGCATTGGCTCCCTGTTAGGGACAGGATTACTTTCAAATCCCTTTGTATTGCCCATCAGTCATTCTGGGCCACTGGCCCACTGATCAATCGTCCCTTAATCACCCCTTACCTCCCTAGCAGACAGTAGTGCTCCGCCAGCGCGTTCCTTGCTATTGTGCCCAAAGTAACCGGGCTAGATCAGGAGGCCGTTCTTTTACCCTCAATGCTGCTAGGCTGTGGAACAGCCTGCCCCTTCAATTAAGGTCCAATCCAGATTTGACCTCCTTTAGGAAGCATCTGAAAACTCTTTTGTTCATTAAATAAGTTCTCCTCCCCTTCTATGTCATTCGCCCTGCTGTTTACAACACCTTGCAATCTCAGCGCTTGGACGCCTCCGGGCAACTATTTCGCGCTATATAAAACGCATTTTCATTTCATTTCATCCCCTCCAATATGGTTGCCACCTAGCTGGTTTTGTACCGGCACAACCAGTATTTTACTTTTCTATTGGTACACCAGTATTTTTCTTTCCTACTGGTACACAAATTTGGAAAATCACCTGAAACTGCTATTTTTCCCCTTATCAGTTCATAATTTAAACAGTAAATGTCAGAAGAAAACACTTTAAGATGTGTTCTAAAGCTACCTTGATGAACCCTGACTGTAAATGTAAGTAATCAAAGACAGAAAGGACACTTTAAAAACAAATCCAGCCTATTTCATATACAGTTCTACGTAATAATCGGGTATAGGCATTTGCAGATTTTTAAAACGCAAACAGATGGCTTGTATTTTTCTGTGGAAAAGGTGACATCCCTATCTTCCAGTGATCAAGCCTGTAGCATTGTCTCTGTTTGTTTAAAGCATTCTCTCATGTAAGGAGTGAATTTAGAATGTGATCATTCAGATGATTTGGATGAAGGAGATATGTTGTGAAAAATAAACAACCATAGGGTAAAGAGAATATATTCCAAGGAAGTGGTTATTGTGTCTGAACATTTTAGGTTGGTACGCCTGTTTACATACGAATAATCACACAAATGGGATTATAATGTAATACATTTTATTGTGCTGACTGGTATTTACATTATAGTAAATTATCGGAGAGCAATTCAAAAGCGTAAAGTAGGGATATGGTGTATTCAGCGATTTGTGGAATTATTATGTAAGAGACCAAGACTGCCGGTCGGAGCACCAGGGGGAACGGTAAAAGCTAAACGAGTTATCGGAACATTGTTCTTAGCATGGAGCAATTAAAAGGAACACGATTTGGATAGCACCAATGCAGACACAGGGAATGATTTAAACATGCATTATGACAGGTGTGTGTCTTGCACACTACTGCATTGTTTGTTTTTCATACGTTGTAACTTGGCACATACAAAACGCCTCATGCCTTGCAAATGGAAGTCATTAAAAGCGTTTCACGACGAAGACTGCAGGGAAGGCTCTCACCTTCCCGACGCTCCCAGTTTTTTGCTTTCTGAGCCCCAGCGATTACAGCACAGATCACACACACCATGCTGCTGGCCTTGATACAACATCTCGGGGACATGAACTAGCAGGAAATAGTTTCAGACCCCGGAGCATAACACCTCCGACCCGGTTACTTAAGCTAGAAGGAAGCTATCCCCCTTTTTCTCGCCACAGCAAGTATTTGCTGGGTAGCTTTGAAGGAGGTATAGTCAAATACACACCTACTTCTCCTTTGTGTACACAACCTGCCCATTTAGTTTGATGGCACAGTTTTGTTCCCACCCTGGGCCATTTAAATAACGTCCCAAAGAGAAACTTGTGTAAAAATGAAAATCCACCACGCGCCACCACCCCAATATGTAGTTACGGGCCTGACTTGTGCATCCTGGGCGAGGAAATCCTCGCTCATCCAACACATGCGCAATGAGTAGGAGCCTCAGACCACATTCCTCTAACTCCTATCCCCAGAAAAAATCTGAGATTCACTCCAGTTTGGGACCGAGCAACAACTGCAATTTATTTCCAGTAGCTCGGTCTTCTTTCTTATCTTTTTCTTTCTGCCCAGGGTGGAAGGGCGGTGGCCCTCACTTGCATTAACCCCAGCCGCTCCTGCTGATCCTGTGATTCTGCGTTTGTGCCTTTCGCTGACTGATCTTGAGTCTCTGGTTGTGCTGTCCACTGATTGCCCTTTAACTATCTAGATGTAAAACTGTGCTGATAATTGATTGCTCTGTAATTATCTGGTTGCACTGTTTGCTGGTAACCAGCTCTGATTTTGCTGTTCCCTTATTGCCACCTAACACTAGTTGTGCTGTACATTAATTGCCTTGTTTTTATAGTTCTTTTCTGACTTCTGGGACTCTAGTACTGCTGTTCACTTGGTACTCCATGACTCTGGTTGTGCTGTTTAACTGATTGCTCTGTGACTCGCTTGTTGTGCTGTTCAATGATTGCCCTGTTTTGTATAATTATTCTCTTCTCTATTAGTCTGCAGTTTGTGCTGTTCACAGGTTTGGCCTCTGACTCTAGTTGTACCAGTCATTGAGAGCTCTGTGACTCTAGTTGTGCCGTCTGCTGCTGAACCTGTGACTTTAGGGTTGGGCTGGTCTCTCTTTACTCTGTTTTGTATGGTTGTTATGGTGTGTGTCATTTCTGACTCCTGTGTGACTCTATAGTTAAGCTATTCTTTGATTTCCCTATGGTTTCTGGGTGTGCCCCTCATTGATTACTCTATTCTGTATGGCTCTCCCTTGATTGCTCTGTGATTCTTTGGTCGTTGAGCAGTGATTCCTCTCTTACTCTGTGCTGGACTGGCAACAGCGGGCATCAAGCAATTCTGCATGAGCTAGATGGTGGGGCCCGATTTTGGAGTGATGAAGGCTGTTTTTAGGTCGAGCCTGGGAAGTGCATTAGCTGCTCTGCGAGGCATGCTGTATTCGAGTATAGACGTGAAGCTCTACCCACTGTCCACCCATATTTTTCATTGGCTTGTCATTGTCCTTTGTAAATGCTGGCTTCTGATTCGTTAATAGGCTTGTTAGTGCCTCCTTAGTACCTCCTTGTCTTGATTTATAACCTTCCTTGAGGACTGGCCCTTTTACTTCTGTTGTTACACGGTATGTTTCATTTAGTTTGTAAGCACAATTTTCTTTAACAAGTTTCTCATACTGAAGGCACGACATGCTTTCCAGCAACATTCAGTGCGCCAGTGCACGCTTCCACTTTCCAAGCAGCCTGGTACAATGGCCGCTTCTTTGAAATGAAATAGGTCTTGCATTTACAAGAGTTTGAGCTATTGGCATTGTAAATCAGTCTTTTTTTAGGTCTCGCGCCTGCGATGCATATGGCGAAGCCATATGCCATCGCGCAGGCGCGATACTATAGTTGCCGGGTCTGCTTCCCAGGAGACAGGAGACTGTCACGCGCACGCTCAGGAAAGCGATCGGAGCCGGCCGCGCGCGCGTGTTCCTAATCTCCTGTCTCTCTGGGAAGCACACAAGCAAGCTCAGCAAGCCCCGCCAAGGCACCACAAGCAATATTAACCCGCCCCGCCCCGCCCCTCCTTGGCGTTCAATAGTCAGGTGTCCTGAGTCGGGCTCGAACCAATGTGAATCAGTCTCCTAACCTTTCACCCGCCCCGCTGCACTAGCCAGTCAGTTGAAGACTCAAGCAGCATGACGTGCAGTTGCAGGCCTCTGAATCAGGTACTTCAAAGTCCGTAAATAATGCTGCTTTTATGTGAACCTGGTATTGTGTCGTGTGGAAGATTGAGGCACGTGTGAGCTGAGCTGCTTGCTTTATAGTTCACTCACTGTTCACCATTTCAGTTCAGCACGACATCATGTGCGAGGTGACGCAGCGGGTCACACTCACACAGTAACATGAGTAATGGGTATTTGAATCGCTGGTGGTGGTATTTCTGTACAGCTACTGATGACAGGCCACCAGCCGCGGCCGAGAGGGGCCGCAAATCGATTGCCTGTGCCCGCACCTGAGGCTGGCTGCAGCAGTCGGCGGACCAGCCGGCGAAAATCAGCTCTGGGCTATACTGTCTCATCGGCAGCATCAGCATGGTGCCTGAGAGGCTCAGGCCTCAGGCGCGGCAGAGTGCGACGGTGGTGCGGCTCACCTACGGACAGAACTCGCTCAAACACCAGTGGAGGAGTCACTATCCCCGGGTGCATGCTGCCGAACTAGTGCACAACTGAGACAGTAAGTTACTTTGCCAGGCAACCTGCCTGCCACTTTAGTAGCACTGTGTAGTAGCACTGTGTTGTCAAACTCACACTGTACACTACATGATGAAGTCCCTTACTGCATATTTATTGTTCATGATGCAGCCGCGCTTTAATTAGGGCACGAGCCAGTCAGTAATATGTTTGCCGGCATCGGTGGAGCTTGTGTGTGCTCTGCTGCACAGCACTGCAAGAAAACATACTTTATCTGTGACATAACGTCGCTCGACAGGAGTAGAAGGGGGCAGTGCTTTAATTTTGCTTAAGGTTGATCGAGCGTTTGGATCTTATTTTAGCTTTGCGTGTTTTGAGTAAATGCATTTAACCTGGGCTTTTATGTAGTTGTCTACGGACTGCTTTTGCTCAGTGGAAAATTATAGGCAGAGAGAGCAACTCTAGGCCAATAAGCAGCAATGGAGGGCCACATTATGAAGTAAAGTTTACTAGATTGTGCTGCATGAAACGCAAATTACGTGGCATAATGCTGCACATTGTGGGGCAGTATTTTGCTATTTTGACTCGAATTAATACTACTTGGGTAAAATATTTAAATTGGTAGTACTAGTTTAACAAGTACTCTGCAGCAGGAAGAGAAGCTCCTCTGAAGGGTGAACCAGTAAAGCATGTATGCTGTAAGTGAGTGTGTTTTTAAAATGACATTTACAGTTTATGTTTAATACCGAGTACGCGCTGTTCTCTTAGTTTAGTCAATTGTGCAAGTAAGTGTTAACTAAACTCGCAGTAGTAGTAAGCAGCGCACCGGACCCCAGGGCCACTCACTTAATTATACTGCTGTGTCATTTTAAAAATAATTTTTGAAATATATATAAAACTTAATAAATAAATAATCAGCCTGCTTGACTGTAACAGCAATGTGTGTAGCAGGCTCTCCTGAGGCTTCAACAGCATGGTATCACAGTGCAGACTGTTGGGGCCGGAGTCATCTGATTTATTAATTTTTGGCATCAGACCTGAGTCAGCTTTATGGTCTAGGCCCAGGTCGCGTGTGGGAGAGCGGCATGGAGTTTAGTGAAGCTCCTCGCCTGGTTTATTTATTTTTATTATTTGGGCTCTCTCTAAACAGCCTTAGTCCATCAGTTCACAGACTCTTCAGCGTGCGTACTGACTGTCACTCGAGACAGACTACATTTGAACTTACCCGTGTGTGCCTGAATCTGAAGGCGAGGTGTTGGATTCAGGGGACTTTTGACACTTGCTGTTCTCCAGGCTTCAAGCAGCATTACAGGGCATACACATTACCCGACTTAAGACAATGCTGCTTTTGTGCCGTTTCAATGTTTTCACTTCTTGCCCATGGACAGACAACACATTTCAATTTTTGCCAGAAGTGTCATCTGGTGTATTTATGCTTGGTGTGTTACTTGTCACTCGCAGGATCACGCAGACGCCCTGTGTGACAATAGAGATATTTATGCCAGGACATCAGGACAGGCTCTGGTGATGCCCAGGTCCACCACACCTCTGAATGCCTCATGTGCACCCATCAATACCCCTTCTACATTGGTGGGGCATGTTCCAGTAAAGAGCTGTGTTCTCTACTAAACTGTTGTCTTGCCAGTGGGACTTATTGCACAGCTTCGCTCCAGTGGTTCTACAGCCTAAACGCAGGTCTTTGCTCCTTTTGGTGTTAATTCTTAGCGGAGCCATGTGACCTGCTTTCTAGATGTACATAGCTGCCAAGGTTTTAGATTGCTATGTGTAACATTTTCATAATTTAATTTTAAATATGAGTTAGCTGCCGCAGGCGTTTGCAGTAAGTAGTCCCTTGCTCAATTGGGTCTAAGTTCTAATATTTATATGATTCCCTCGTCTAAATTGCTAGATTTTTGCTTGCAAGGCAGTGTCACTCATAATCATTGAAATGTCACTCATAATTACACAACAATTCTGAAAATGTCACACATAGCAATCTGGAACCTTGGCAGCTATGAGGATGGCTCACAATTTACTGTGCAGACGTAAACATGAGGAGTGAGCATTTTGTATTTTTTCAGTGAATGCTGCGCATGGGGGAAGATGGGCAGATAAAAAACCGGCACGTAAAAGCTTACATTGGAATGGTTGAAAAGAAGGTGGATGTCTCGATGAGTAGGTTTATCAATGGCTGTGTGCCTCCAGCACACACAGTCCGGCCTGGTTATCTCCGCGAATTATTGCTAGTGTGTTATGAAAGTGATTTAACACACAATAAAAAGTATAAGACGTGGCGTCATAACATCGCTATCTATGGAAGACTCAAGGCTTTTTTTTTGTTGAAGCGTGACCTCTATTTAATAAAATAGATGCAGACAGGGAGCTTCAAATAGCTAATACTGACAATTTATATCCTAAAGACCAACAGCCTATGTTCCTCTTCCAAGGCCCTGATTAGTTGCTAAGGGCTTCGGCCTGGGGCTTTGTAGGAAGACATTGTGTTGTAACCCAGCAGCGCTCAGCCCAGGGCTTGGGAAAATATATAAAGTGTGTATATATGCAACTAATTAGGGGTGCTGTTGGCTGCACTATCGGCAGGATTATAAATAAGCTCCTGACAGATCTGAACATCTTACTCAAAACTTGACCTTTGTACATGAGCAAATAAAGTGAGTGCTATAATCTGTCCCAAAGATGCTGGTAGGGCACAGGCTGTTAGGCCGAAGATCACACAATTGGATGACTGCAATGTGGAGTTGAGACCTCATATACGAGCCCCTGCACTGGCCCCCACATTACTTTGCAGCAGGTACTCTCACAGTGACTGCAGCTTAGTTTGAAGGGTGCCACATGCTCACCAGGGCAGTGTTTTATTTCCAGGAAGTGAGCCATCTTGTGAGAGAGCATTCAGTGGTTTAATTTAAGCCCCTATTAGCCTTTGGCACAGGCTTCGATGTGATTGGTTCATTGCATGCCCAGTGATGGCATCAGGGAGCAGTCCGCCACATTCACAAAATAGAGCATTTACCACATTAAAATCGCTACATGTCAAATCACATTTTTATGTGCATTTACTATAGGAAAACAACATTGTGCTTGAGATTCGGGCACAGCAAAGCAGTTCTAATTTCACAGCAATGAGACTGCTAGCAGAATCATGTGGGAACTCCAAATAATATCTGACTTGCAATGACTACCTGCAAAGTGCTGCCACAGATTCCACTCATATGTCAAAGTGAAAGAAAAGCTAGAATCTCTTCCTATATGTTTACACTTTCTATATGTTTCAAGCTACTGCAGCTTATTTTTTTTAAACAGACATATTTTAGTGTTTCTAATATCTGTTTGCAACACATATCCAGCTGTTTTTTTTCATGCATATTGTTTTGCAGCACAAGTGATTTTATTTGCATTCTTTATGTTTGCAAACATGCTCGCTCTATCATATGAAAGAGCTAAGCACCAAGGTTTTAAATGGTTTGTGGGAAAGGGGATAGTGTGACCAGGTATTAAATGGGATAAAGACTTACACCCTGGTGTACAGGTTCAACCTTGTTCCCTTTTCAAAGCATTCATCATTTTATCCAATTTATTTCAAAATTGTGCTTTGAATGCACTGTTGGTTTCATTTTGAAAAGCATTTTTTGGTGGCGGAGGAAACCTCCTATCAAAACCTTTCTTGCGGAAGGCTCTCTTGCTGAAATTCAGATCGAGTATTACATCTGGCTTTTAGCGGTGCCAGTACAGTAAGTGGGTGGAGCCAGTGGAGGAAGTGGGTGGGGCTGAGTGAGTGGGTGTTGCCTCCTACAAAACCTTAGCACCTGGACTTCATATTTTACAAATTAAGCACTGGAACGTATTAACTGACAGGTGTATTTTGTTAATCTGTCGTGGATAATCAGTATTTGAGATTTAATTTCTTTGGGCTGTGTAAGAAAATGTAATGGTGAGCGTACTTATGTGAAACTTGTCATTTCATGTAACATGAGTTATACTTGTGTAGCAATGCGATCATTGGGGTTACGTTCACACCACAGTTTTCACACCCATTATGTGTCTGTTGAATGGGAAAAGGACATAGACAATAGACACTTTTGTTCCACTTTGTGCATAGTACTACTTAGCTCACGCATTTTTACCCTATCATTCAACCCCGATGCGCAAAGTACCCCAATATATAATAGGCTCAGGAAATGTTTGCGCTCGGCTTTTCTTTTGACCTTTTAAAAAAATTGTTAGCGTGAAATCTATTGACTCTGTAAGGAGTTAAAAGTTGTTGCGCACTGCTGGTCTGGACTTGTATATTTTAAATGCAAAGCTGTTTATGACAAAACCGTCATAATTGCTGCAGACTCTACACTATAAGGCAGACACCTCTCACTTTCTGCAGTTTCAAACATGATGCAGAGTAAAAGACACTGACATTTACAAAATGTTGACTTTTTATGCTTTTAGGCCGGGTTCATTCTTATTTAATTACATTCCTAGCTATCTAACAACAATAACCTATTACGCTTTTTTAATGTATCAATATTCTTGTATCGGTGATTAATGTAACTAGTGGTATTTTCAATATCTGCATCATCTTTTGATATTTAGATCATGGCCGTGTCTTCTATATAGGATGTTCTTTAACACATACAGATTTATTTACATCATTACAATAACTGCAAGAAACAACATCTACTCAAGACATTAATAACTCACAAAATATATCCTTTTTTTTCTTTCCCATTTTATTTAAACTTCTTCTCTCTTTGCCTTTGTACCTCTCATTTTCTTCTTGCCTTACACCACATCCTTTTCTTGTTGTCTTTTTTTCTCTTGCCTTCATTCCTCTCTCAATTCTGATTTTCTTATTTGTCTCTTTATGCCGTTCTCTGTCATTCTTTTTTCTTCTCCTTTCATTCATTCATTTCACTGTTTCGTTTTTTCTTCCTTTAATTTTCTTCTAATGTATCTTTTTCCTTCACTGCCTTTCTTTTGCTCCTTTCTATATCTATTTATCCTAATTTATTTCTTCTATTTTCATATCCTATCTTTCTCTGCCTTATTTTTCTTTCTTTCTCTCTTACATGTTTTTCTGCACTCTGTCATCCTTCCTTCTCTCTCTTTCTCTCCTCTTTTAATTTTTCTCTCACATTCTCTATCTCTATTTATTTCTCATTCTTTCTCACTTTTGCTGTCTTAGAGCAAAGGGGCAAAAACTGATCCTCCGGGACCACAAATGTACACTTTTTGCAGGACAGCTCATGTGTCATCAATGCTGTGTTCTGCTTGCAGCAGGAATAGGGTACTCTAGGGGCAGTACCCTACGCCCTCTATCTATCCATCGCCCTCCCTCTATCTATCCATCGCCCTCCCTCTATCTATCCATCGCCCTCCCTCTATCTATCCATCGCCCTCCCTCTATCTATCCATCGCCCTCCCTCTATCCATCGCCCTCCCTCTATCCATCGCCCTCACTCTATCTATCGCATCACCACAGAACGACGCATCACCACCACAGAACGACGCATCACCACCACAGAACGACTCAGCACCACAGAACGACTCAGCACCACCACAGAACGACTCGGCACCACCACAGAACGACTCGGCACCACCACAGAACCACTCGGCACCACCACAGAATCACTCGGCACCACCACAGAATCACTCGGCACCACCACAGAATCACTCGGCACCACCACAGAATCACTCGGCACCACCACAGAATCACTCGGCACCACCACAGAATCCCTCCGGGGCACCACAACATCACTATGCGCTACCACAGCATCACT
Source organism: Lissotriton vulgaris (assembly GCF_964263255.1). Taxonomy (NCBI): domain Eukaryota; kingdom Metazoa; phylum Chordata; class Amphibia; order Caudata; family Salamandridae; genus Lissotriton; species Lissotriton vulgaris. The sequence continues at coordinate 1,949,259,692 of NC_141693.1, forward strand.
GAATGCCACAGCATCACTCGTCGCCACCACAACATCAATCTGTGCAACCATTCAACAACAACTAGTTCAAATATGTTCTCTCAATGTTTCAAGCTTTATTACAAATGTCACAAAAAGATGTTAATATTTCACTTCTGGTCTTGGATTTTCATCACAATAAAACACACTGAACATAATCTTCACAAAAGTTATTTACAAAACTTTAACCTATTGCCATTATAAATCACAATAACTTTTATTTAAGTATTAATTATTAAAAAAAATTAAGACATTGTTATTTGTAAAATCAATACATTTAAGTCACGTAAATACAACACATATTGCATTACAAATGCTATAGGTGTCACATTTGCGAAAGTTAAAACTATTGGCATTGTGAATGAGAAAGCTATTAATTTCGCTATTTTCAAAACCAACACATAAATAAAATATTAGTCATTTACAATACCAATAGCTCAAACTTTCCTGATGCGAAACCTATTGCATTGCAAATGCTTGTTATGTGTTAATTATTAAAACAGATCAATAAAAGACATTGTCATTTACAATACCAATATCTTAAACACTCACAAATGCGATAACTATTTCACTGCAAAGGCTTGTTTTTACTGGGGCCGGTTTTGCAGAACTGCTGCAATATTGGCCCCCAGTTACAAAAGTAGCATTGCTTCACACTAACACCCTCAACCACCCCCTGACCCAACCCCACCCCACCCCTTCCTGGGTGCCGGTCCGATAGAATTGCCAGGGCTGCTTTGTGTTCAGTCCGACCCTGCTTCTACTGTAGAGTTGTGCTGTTCACTGAATGCATTTGATTTGTTCTGTTGACCTGTTGTGTTTTTGTAATTCCTTGTTCACGCTGCTAGTGGATTGTCCTTTGATTGTGGCTGTGCTGTTCACGGACTGCCCTGTGTACCTAGATTTGTTTTATGCTGCTGGTACTGGGTCTTTATTCCTGTGGAGTTGACCCTGTGCCTTTGTGATTTGGCTATATTTGCCCACCGCCTTTCTGGGTGTACTTCCTTAGTGCAACACTGTTGACTAAAAATCAAAACGATAGTCATTTAATCAAAAAAGTTGCAGTTGGGCAATCATTTTTAGGGCTGCCTTTACCCAAGTCCTTCTTATTTTATTATGATTATATGTATCATAAACACATGACTTTCAGCTAGTCCTCGTTATGCATTGGTTTGTTGTTGTCATTCACAGTTGCTTCCATCCACTACAGAAGCAGCAAATTGCACGCAAGGGCGCATATGCAAAATGCTGGTACAAAGTTAAGCACGCTGTAACAGACTCCCTGAACGCCCACCTTTGGAAAGAGCAGGAGACAAACAAGGGATCCTCTGCAATGGCCTACCTCCAAGCAGCTATAAAAACCCTTGCATTAAAAGACCTTTGGGAGTCGAGCTGTTCACATAAGTGCTTCAAGCGCTTGGTCAACAAATCAGCAAAAATTCTCTCCATGGAGGAAGATAAAGTAGCGTTAACCAGGAGAACACATGGGAGGTTCAAAATCCAAAGCTACACCAGCGCTTCACCCCAACCATACCTCAGTACCAGCTTTTCAAGGAAGGCGAAGGAAGAATTCCTGCGGCTGAGGATGGGAGTAATCCCGTCAAAAGTCCATCTTCCCCCATGGAAACGCCTGGAATCCAACTCCAACTGTAGGCTTTGCGATAATCCAAATGAGGACATTTTACACTTGTTATGCAGCTGTAAAGCCCTAGACAGTGCCCGAAGGGTCCTACTAATCCAGCTCTGGAATCCATACGGTGTGCGAACTCGCAGACAAGCCTTGCTGATCAGCTTTAAAGGAGAAAATATCCAACTGGCCTGTCGACTAGTGCGCTTCATGAAAATAGTTAATACGATCCAAAATCCTGAGACCAGCGATTGAATTAGACTCATAAAGACCCGCTCCTTTACCTTAAGAAAAATCTTTTTCAACCAACATAAACCTAGTAAATGCTGAACGGTCTCTTTTTTTTAAATATTTGCAACTCATTGTACCATTTTTGTATAGATTCATCGTCCATCCTTTGAATTTTCTTTTATCGATTTTTAACTGCTTTTTTGCAAAACTCATGATTGTGAAATTCTTCTTGTATTTTTTTTATATAAAGTGTTATTGCAAAGATTTTTATTAATCATGCAATAAAGTAAAGTTACATTCCATCCACTACAGCTGGGGTTCCCTCTTCAGTAATGAGGTCTACTTGTGCAATGAAAGTCTTCCCAAGCTACTAGTATTATCAGTGTTGTAATGACAACATCAAACAAGATTACATCGGTGGCCACTCTGTGCAAGATTACCAGCAATGGTTCCCTCCATTGTAGGGTTTTCAGCAGTCATATAAAAAGGCTTTGTCAATTTGGAACGTCCCAGCATGTGTAATACACAACAGCCATAGCTCAAATATCCGCTTTAAATACACACATTTACGTCTCAAATAGACACTTTTCAATTGGGTTATGCTTGTATTCATTCAGCCAAGAAAAAACTTCTAATTTATTAGGCTGGGCTTCAGAGGAGAGCTACTTACTAATAAATTGATAGGTACCAGTAGCTCATAAGCTATTCTCTGGAGAATCCTAGCATAGAGCTTCGAGAAGCAAATAAACCAACCGAAGCCATTAGCTGACTTCTCTGTGATTGGTGGCATTCTGCAGTTTCACAAAGGGCACATCCACACACAAAGTAGTTTCATTCTATTCCAGGAATTACTATGGCAGTGTGTGATTTTTGAGATTAAACAAAAAATGTCAGCCAATGCTTAAAAAAATATATATATTGGCTTTGGCCGGGCAGCTCCCCCAATACTATTTTACAAAAGCCATGACAAAATATAGTTACTTTTGACAAAGCCAAAAGGCTAGTTGCTGTCTAGATGCAGAGTGCATGGACTGACACCCAAGTGGTAAAAATACACAACACCTGTATGTGAAGCAAGTTTGTAAGCATTAGCTCACCGGCTCTTTTGGGATTGTGGCTTTAGACCCTATGGTTAGAAACAGTGCTTTTCATAGAAGTTATCAGCACCTTTTAGTACTTCGATCCAGGTTACTTGTTGCTTATAACCCTGTGAGTAATTATACACGAGAAGGGGCAAAGGACAGCCTAGTACACCCCTGTCAAAGTTGAGCTAGTGAAATAAGTGTGAATTCCATGCAAACTTTAGTTTATCTTAAGAACAAATACTAAGCATGGGCGAATTTTGCGAATCTCGCGTTCGTGAATTTTGCGGATTTGCGAACTCGCAATCCGCAAAATCCGCGAATTCTCGCGAATTTGCGGATTTTTTTTGTGTTCGCGCGGGTTTCTGCCAGTTCGCGAGGGTTTTGTACAATTTCGCAAAACGCGAACTTACCTGTCGGGTCGCAAGTTTCGCGAACTTGTTGTTTCTACGTGTCCAGCCTGTTTGGGACACTCTTCTTCATCACTGCCACTCTCTGTCACCACTGCCACTCTCTGACTACTCATGCCACCCTCTGGCCCACCCATGCCACCCTCTGTTTCATCACAGCACCCTCTGGTTGCCCAGTTAGTGTACATTATTGTGGCAACGCAAGCACACCTTCCCTGCCTCAAGTGACCTGAATTAATTTGGGGCTGATTAATGTGTCACCGAATATTTTTTTAGCTGGCACCTGCTTCCTTAGTGCTTCCTGATTAGTGGTCTTTTGCACTTGCTAAGTGCTTTCATTGTTGCAAAATTAGTTACAACACCTGCCCTGCCCCAACTGACAATAATGAATTAGGGGCTGATTAATGGATTTGAACTTCCAGCCTGGCTCCTGCTTGTCTCCCTTAGCTGTAATTCAGAACCTTTGTGGCATATGTGTAACTATTCTGAAGTTCAGAGCAGGGTCACATAATAGTTGCAACTGGCAACTGAACTCTGGAGGGGCCCCTCAGGAAGCACTACAGGAAATGGCTACTAATGATGAGCCTGAACTTTTGAACCTGGTAAGTAGTTTCAGTTTTGCTAAGATCGTATTTCTGCAATTTTGCGCTTATTCGCGGGGCGCGAAGTTGTACTGGGAAGCCGCGAACTCACGCGAACAGTGCGAGCAAGCCATGAAATCCGCTGCTCGCGGATTTGCGGATTTTGCGGGAGATTCGCGAATCTCGCGGATTGCGAATTTACCGAAAATCCGCAAAATCCGCGAGCGAAACGGATTTTCCGCCCCTGCTTAACAAATACACATTCAAACCCAGAGTGAAGTCCCTCTCTTAAAGGTGTGCTGTTTTGAAGTATGCAAATGAGAAATTGGGTCCATCTTGGCTTACTCCGGACCTTCTACACTGCAGTAAATCCATTTAAAGAAAGAAGACACCATGTTCCGCAAGGTAATTTGCATTTTACTGTCCCAGTTTTATTTTCACAGATCATCTTTATGGTTTGTACTTTTTTATTCATTTTAGTAAATAAAACTTATGTTCCCCCACATCCAAAAGCCCGGGGTGGATATAAACGGGGAAGGGAAGGGGAGTACAGAGAGGGAGACGGCTAGAAAACATGGTGGTAGGCAAAACCGTAAAAGGGCTTGCCTCCATCTCACTTGTGCCATACCCCCATAGGTTGCTAGAAATATTCCGGTGTGGCAAGGTGTTGCTGCTGATTGGCAATAGGCTGCCCTAATCTTGAGGGTCTTGTACAGGCACTGGCGCCGTTCACCTAAGAACCTGAAAGTATTTGGGGCATCAGATGTCCTGAAAATCTTGTGACAGAAATTGGAGACTGGGGCCCCACATTTTATTTAACTGCAGCGAGTTGTCGAGTGAGACCATTAGTTTTTCCATTCCTATAGTTTCCCAAAGTCCGCATAGGTAGTCTTGCTGTTCTGGTGGGTTGTTAGTGCCCCATCTGGAGGTACTACCCTGTTTGGCTGCACACAAGTCCAAAGAGATGGCTCACCCCTTGTTGGAATAGAGCAGATAAGTCAAGGCATTCGGGAGGCCTAACAAACCAGAAATGGGAAAGGGAGGTATGTCTATCAAAGATCTCATTGGCGTCTTTCAGAACTGTCTCCCAATACGTTTTGAGTTTGATGCATCGCCATAGGAGATGTTAAAGTGTTTACGTGGCCACTATTGCGCCAACAGTCCTCGGAGCTTCTACGCCTCCCCTTTGCTATCCTCGCTGGAGTATAATCCCAATAGGGTTTTTTTTTTAGCATTGCCTCCTTGCCCGTTGCACTAAATGAGGAGATGCGCCCTCTATGAAGTATATCAGTCCATTTTCTGGGGGAGGATAAGCATTCCAATTTGGCCTGTGTTTTCCAGGGAGCCAGTGCACCTTCCAGATGCGGATCCCTACAGTACCTTGTAGTACCCCATGAAGTACCAGTTCTTCTTCAAGAGAGGTCTAGCCCACTCCACCATATAGCGAGGTTGGGCTACCGGATGGTAATGTGTGGGTGAGGGGCGCTCTCTGCTACAGAGAGAGAGTGGCTCTTTCCCTAGCCATACAGGGTTTCTTGCCAGCTCAAACATAGGTGTCTACTATATGTCATAGTTCAGGAGCATGAGCAGGCGGCTGTAGAGGAAGGGTTTGCATGGCGTATAGTATCTTAGGAAGGAGAGTCATCTTTACCGCTTCAACCTGCCCCAGCTAAGAGTCTGCCTCCTGCTCCATGTGTGAAGGTATAGACTAGTTGTGCCAAGGAGGTCAGGGTAGTGTTTCGCCATTTCCTCCAAAAAAGAGCACATTTTTAGTCCTTTGTAAGGTACCCAGTGCCTTGCCCACAGAAAAGGCAATTGACCTTTCAGACTGAGTCTATCCGAGTGGGGTACTCTGAGGTTAAGGGCCTGCAATTTTTATATATTTACTTTTAATTCCGAAACCAAGCTGAATGCCTGAACTTCATTCAACAATGCTGGTAGCGAAGAGTGAGGCTGCGAGAGTACCACCATGACATCCTCTGCATACAATTCTATTTTTTACTCCAGTCAAGTTAAAGTGATACCTGGGATCTGCCTATTTTCCCTGAAGTGGTCAGCAAGTGGCTTCATCTACAGTTTGAACAGGAGTAGGGAGAGAGGACAGCCCTGTTGCATGCCTCCGGCTATAATAAAGGCCCGTGAGGACAGGCTGTTAACTTGCACCTGCACTCTTGATGCAGTATAATTACACGTCACCCAATTGTGGAAACGTGGCTCAAAGCCTACCCCCACTAATACGTCCCAGAGGAAAGGCCAATGCACCAGATCAAACGCCTTTTCAGCATCTATCTATAAGATTCAGTAGGTGTTTGAAGTTACCAATGCAGCCTCTCTCCTGGAGAAAGCCTGTTTGCTCTGGATCTATAAGGCATTGCATGAAGGGACGGAGGCAGGCGGCTAGTATACCTGTAGAGTTTAGCATCCACATTAAGCAAAGATATAGGGCGATATGAGGAGCATGTCATAGGATCTTTCCCTGACTTAGGTAGCACTGTATTCACTGCCTTTGCATTTGGTCAGTGAGGGTCCCCATGTTGCCAAAAGAATTTTAAAGGTGACTGAGGATGGGTGCCAGTTGAGTGCTAAAAGCTTTGTGTAAATTAGTTGTGAACCTGTCTAGGCCTTGAGCTTTCCCAGTCTTTATGCGTGCCCTGGCACAGAGGACTTTGTCTAAACTAATATCTGTTTCTAGTGAGAGTGCGTCCTGGGGCGGAAGGGGAGTCATGCCACATACGGCAAAGTAGGGGCCGTGATCTAAATTAGCTGCATCGTTGGCTTTGTAGAGGTTGGCATAAAAACGTTCGAAGGATCACGCAATCTCCTTATCCGGGTGGGTTCTCCACCCATCTTGTGTTTGGATCTCTCTGATCCTGTCTTCAAAGGCGACTTCACATTTGAAGCCTACCTTTTGGGGCTAAGATTTCAGTGGCTTCCTACAGGAGGGAGGTGAGTCCTCCCTAGCCTGCATCCTCTTATTGTTCCCCTTCCTGAGCTTTGTTAGCACATCTCTCCAGGAGTGCAGAAGGCTCTCTGATTGAGCAGGGAAGGCTCAGTAGTTTTAAAGGCAACAAAGGGGCAACTTCACCAAAGCTACATTCTACAACAAGTTACATTATTTTGACTTGAGATATAAGTCGTATTTAATGGAATGAGTTGCTTGATACCTGAGTGTTACCCCGCGTGTCATTACATCGCAAATCTTTTCAACGACTTGCTCTGGGGGGTGTGCAACACCAGGGAATGTGGTGGATTTCAAATGCAACACCTTCCCTGCTGTTGCGCAAACAGGAGTAGGAATAGTGATTAATACTATTCCTAAGTCCAGCGCGCCCCCTAGAACAAGTCGTTGAAACGAATTGCGATCTAATGACACGCGTAATAACATTGTGGTTGTTGTAACGACCACGTTGTCAAAGCATGCATTGTAACAAGCTATATTCCCTAGTCTTTCCTTAGTAAAAACGGTTGTTTCGTATGTTTTACTGCCAGGGCATGTAAAGTACATATCCTGCCTCTGTCTTATGTTGCACTCTGTCTTTAAGGCATGGTAGGCCTGTCGGAGGGGTGACTTGCACACAAAGTGGTGGTTCTGCCATTGATTTCAATGGAAAAGTCAGGCTAGCAGTGCACAACTGTTCTACCATTCTGCAGCGGAAAACTGGGAGATTTGTTTTACTTGGGGGACCTCCAGGGTGGCACAATCAGTGGGGCAAACCCCTGGGTTACCTCTCTAACTTGCATGCCCTGAGTACCAGTGTACCATTTACTAGGGACTTACAGGTAAATTAGCCATTTCCAATTGGGTATAGCCAATTTGACATACACTTTTAGAGTCAAGACACTGGCACTGAAGTCCAATAAGCAGGTCTACGTGTACTCCGAGTCGAGAAACCTGCAGTTTCAGTCGAAAAACAAGGGGGGGATCATACAAAAAGAGCATTTCTTTACACAGACAAAGATCAAGCAGAACGGTTGCCACCACTTGTATCTAATGCCTTTTTCACGGAAGAGGGTTGTCGCCAGTTTAAGAGAGCAGCGTTGTTGCAGCGTGATTGGGTACAGATCAGGGCTGGACTGGGAACCAAAACCGGCCCTGACAAAGTGCTTGGCTGGCCCCAAGGGGTGCTGGGGGCGCAGCCGAGCTGTTTGCCAGGGGTTGTTTCGGCCGATTTTGTTACAGGGGCCAATATTGCAGCTATGCTGCAAAAAGGGCCCTGTAACAAAAGCTGCCCCGCTGGGGCCCAAAACCGGCCCCCACCCTGGCGGCCCACCGGGGAAATGCTCGCTACGGCCAGTCTGGCCCTGGTACTGATCAAGTTCAAGTTCAAGAATTTGTATAGCGCTTGGGGAGGAGGTTACTTATTTATCGAATAGCCAGGTTTTAAGTTCTTTTCTGAAGGAGATGTGGTTCTGTGTAAGGCGGAGGTGAGTGGGGAGTGAGTTCCAGGTCTTGGCCGCCAAGTAGGAGAAGGATCTGCCTCCCATGGTGGATCTTTTGATACGCGGGACTGCGGCGAGGCCTTGATTGGAGGATCTTAATTGGCGGGTGGGTGTGTAGAAGGATAGTCGAGTGTTGAGGCATTCGGGTCCTAGTTTGTAGAGGGCCTTGTGTGCGTGGGTGAGGAGACGGAATGTTATTCTTTTGTTGACGGGAAGCCAGTGGAGGTCTTTCAGGTGGCCGGTAATGTGATCTTGGCGAGGGATGTCCAAAATGAGTCTCGCCGATGCGTTTTGGATGCGTTGGAGTTTTTTCTGTAATTTGGCTGTGATTCCGGCATAGAGGGTGTTTCCGTAGTCTAGTCGACTCGTAACCAGTGCGTGGGTGACAGTCTCTCTTGTCTCGGTGGGGATCCAATGGAAGATTTTTTTGAGCATACGAAGTATGTTGAAGCAGGAGGATGAGACGGCGTTGACTTGTCTGGTCATCGAGAGGGAGGAGTCTAGGATGAAGCCTAGGTTACGAGCGTGGTCTGTGGGTGTGGGTGCGGAGCCTAGATCCGAAGGCCACCATGAGTCATCCCAGGCAGAGGGGGATGATCCTAGGATGAGCACTTCTGTTTTGTGTGAGTTAAGTTTTAGGCGGCTGTTTTTCATCCATATGGCTTCTTCTTTCATGCCTTCGTGAAGATTGGTTTTGGCGGTGTTGGGATCTTTGGTGAGTGAAAGGATCAGCCGGGTGTCGTCAGCGTAGGAGATGATATTGAGGTTGTGTTGGCGCGCAATGGATGCGAGTGGACTCATGTAAACGTTGAAGAGGGTGGGACTGAGTGATGATCCTTGTGGAACACCGCAGATGACTTCGGTGGCCTCTGATTTGAATGGGGGAAGGCGGACTCTCTGGGTTCTTCCGGCGAGGAACGAGATGATCCAGTCGAAGGCTTGTATGAGGGTGCTGTGACAGACAGTGTCAAAGGCGGCGGAGAGGTCTAGTAGGATGAGGGCCACTGTTTCTCCGTTGTCCAGTAGTGTTCGGATGTCGTCTGTAGCTGCGATCAGGGCGGTTTCGGTGCTGTGTAAGGCTCGAAAGCCGGATTGTGAGGGATCGAGGGAGTTGTTGGATTCGAGGAAGGCGGCGAGTTGGCTATTGACGGCTTTCCCAATGACTTTGGCCGGGAATGGGAGGAGGGATATGGGGCGGTAGTTTTTACGTTCAGAGGGGTCTGCTGTGGGTTTCTTCAGGAGGGTGCTGACTTCGGCATGCTTCCAACTTTCTGGGAAGGTGGCAGAGTTGAAGGAGCAGTTGATGGCATCACGGAGATGGGGTGCGATGATGGAGTCTGCTTTGTTGTAGATGTGTTGTGGACATGGGTCGGTTGGCGAGTGGATGCAATTCATTAGGCGGATGGTGTCTTCAGTGGTGATTGGGTTCCAGGCGATGAGGTTGTTAGATGGCGGTTTAGGTTCTGAGGGGGGTGGAGAGGATTGTTCGTTGGAACTGTTTTCGAAGCTGTTATGTATGTCGGCAATTTTGTTGTAGAAGAAGGAGGATAACGAATCGCAGAGGTCTTGGGAGGGAGTGATGTCGTTTGAGGCTGCAGTGGGGTTGGTGAATTCTTTGACGATGTTGAATAGTTCCTTGCTGTTATGGGCGTTGTTGTCGAGTCGATTCTTGAATGCTGATTTCTTGGTGGATCAAATCAGCTGGTGGTGTTTGCGGGTGGCTGACTTGAAGGTGGTCATGTTGTCGGTGGTTGGGTTTTTTCTCCATGTTTTCTCGAGAGTACGGCATAGCTTCTTGGATTTCTTAAGGTCATCGTTGAACCAGGGGGCCTTTTTGTTGTCTTGTTTGGTGTGATGGTTTTTCAACGGTGCTAGTTCGTCAGCGCTGTGAGTGATCCATTGTTTGAGTTTGGAGGCGGCTTGGTTTGGGTCCGATGAGAGGGCGGGTGGGTTCTGGTTGAGCGATGTGAGGAGTTGGTCGGTGGTGATTTTGTTCCATTTTCCCCGGGGGATAGGTTGTGGGGGGTTGTGGGTCGAGGTGGTTTTGTAGCTGAAGTGAACACAACAGTGGTCCGTCCAATGGAGATCTGTGGTGTGATCGAAGGAGATGTGTTTGCTGGAGGTGAAGATTGGGTCGAGCGTATGTCCGGCTACATGGGTGGGGGTGTCAACAAGTTGTTTGAGGCCGAGATTGGCCAGGTTGTCAAGAAGGGTGGAGGTGTTGCTGTCGTTTTTCTTTTCCAGGTGGAAGTTGAGGTCTCCTAGTAGAACATGGTAGAGCCAAATGTTTCCACCTTCAAACAAGACAGGGCGCTGATCACGCTGGCTGTAGTGCCTGAGGGACCGATCTAAGATGATGTCTTTCCCCTTCAGGTCCTGGAGTATATGACGGAAAAGGCGAGTGACATGTCCCTCCAGGTCTCCCAAATCTGCCTGGAATGGGATGTCTTTAATTCTAATGTTGGTACGCCTAGAACGGGTTTCAAGATCCTTCAGGGGGAGTTGCAGTTCTTTATTGTGATTTTGGAGCTCAAGTAGTTCACCTTTATGGTGATCGAGCTCTTCCTCGTTTGCATCGCTCGTATTTTCTAGGGTGGACCCCCACTGTCACAACGGCCTCCACATCTTTTTATGACATCTTTGATCTCTGCCGTAACGTAATCTCTAAGGGTCGAAAAGTTGTCTCTCAGCTTGACAAACAATGTCTCCATAAACGCCAGAGCAAGGGGTGCTTGAGGCTCTGCATTGTCCATCCCAAGTGCTTGCTGTGTGTCGTGAGCAATGCAATCTCCTGGTGGGCGTCGCCAGAAATATCTCATATTTGATTTTTTTGTGTGGAGGAGAGCTTGGTGAGCATCTCTTTAAGACTAGAGTCCTTCCTAGCCCTCTGCGACACAATATTGGTTGTGAGGCTGTGCCCCACAGGATTTGTTGGGAGTGAGTGGTTCTAGGTCTCTGTCCTCATAAGGTAGCCCCTTCAGCAGGTGAATCGTAACCGGGATGAGTTTCAGAGATCCCACACTAATGTCCATGGTGGAAACAGCGGTACAAAAGGGGGTGGTGATGGACGGGGCATCTGAATCAATCAAACACTCACACCCAGTCAAAAGATCTGGGTTTAATCCATCACCATTCTTTAGCCTACTCTGCCACCCCAGTTCGGACATGGTGGAAACAAGCATCCTAGGACCGGTTTCAGGGTATATCACCCTTCAGCCAGGCTAGCTTGAATTCAGTGGCAAAGTGAGCAAGGGACCCACATCTGGGCATACCCATTCCACTTAGGACAAAAAGTGTTACAGCAACCGGTCCCAGGATGCTTGTTTCCGGTCCAGGGAAGATCTGGCTTGGCAGATTGGTCTGGACTGTTCCCATGAGGCACAGAGTCCAGACTGATTTGCATATGGCTGGGTCCAAACTGAGGTGGCGTATTGGGCAAAAGAACGATGGATTTAACCCAGATCTTTTGATTGGGGGAGAATGTTTGCATTGTCAGCATTCCGTTCATCATTTGTTTGCTGTAATACTTTTTGCCCTAAGTGGGATGGTTATGCCTAGACATGGGTCCCTTGCTCACTGTGCCATTGGTTCAAGTTAGCCTGGCTGAAGAAGGGTGACACACCCTGAAACCGGTCCCAGGACGCTTGTTTCCGGTCGAGGGAGGACCTGGCCTGGCAGTTCGGTCTGGACTGTTCCCATGAGGCAAAGGGTCAAGACTGATTTGCATATGGCTGGGTCCAAACTGCAGTGACGTAGTGGGCAAAAGAACAATGGATTTAACCCAGATCTTTTGACTGGGGGAGAATGTTTGCATTGTCAGCATTCCGTCCATCATTTGTTTGCTGTAACACGTGTCTGTAATATGGTGTAGGTGCTGAGCCAAAGAGATTCCCTTGTTTGCATGGAGCCACACCCCCATGCAAATGAGGGAATGCCTTCTGATGATGGCGCTGTCGTTACATGTGTGCCAGCACTATTCAGTTTACAGAAGGGGCCACATAAGTGTCTGCGGCCACTTCTGTAATACCAAAGTCCCCCAATGCGCACAAAACGGGCTCAAACGCCCGTTGTGCCCCCGGGTCACTTTGTATAATTCGCCCCCAGGTATCTAAAACCCTACTTTGAGAGTCACATCTGTTTAGACTGCTGAATTACCTCTATAGCTTCCACGTTTAGCTTGGAATCCAATAAGTGACAACAATGCATTCAAATTGAAGTGTTCTAAAGCTATTTAAATTGTAGGAGAACTTAGCCAGCAAGAGCGCATCATATTTTAAAATTTCACTAGGTGCAAAGTCACATTTTTATCTGGGGTGAACATTGCTCCAATATTAAATCTGCGATGAGGACTTACATGACAAATTAAAACAAGTCTTGAACAGGTGGGTGACATTGCCGCTCCACCTTGTAGTTTTTTTGTTCTTATTTCTGTTGGAACATACATGAAATCAATAGTGGTATCACTAAAAAGGCAAACCTTGTGCGGTAAATGAAAAGAAGTACCAAAGTGTCCTATTTGTAAGCTACCACCTTGTAACCTGTAAGGTAGTGTTTGCTTCCTGGCATTGCTATTTCATCATTCCTTCAAAAAATCAAGACCCCAATGTTAGAAATTGGGTTTCTGGTTGGCAGAGGTATGCATCCTGTCCAAGCAGGAACCACTATCCTAGCTAGGGTAGGTCACAACACAACCTAAATTATCCTGTGCTCACCCTCTGTTAACTTGGCATGGAGCAGTCAGGCTTAACTTAAGAGGCAATGTGTAATGTTTTTATGCAACACTTCTAACAGTAACACAGTGAAAACACCACAAAAAGACTCCACTCCAGGTTAGAAAAATAATTATCATTTTCCAACTAAAACTAGACCAAAATGACAAACATCTAATGTGTAGAAGTCGAGATATGGTTTTTTAAATATTAACCCCTTCGATGCTATTGACGGAACGGTTCCGTCATGAGCGTCGGTTGGCCTGTGCTCATGACGGAACCGTTTCGTCATGAGCTCGTTGGCTCATTAGAACGTTCAGCACAGCGCAGGAATCTGCGCCGCGCTGAAGGTGTTAAATGCAAAAATGGCACTTAGACCCAAATAGCACTCACAGAGTTAATTGGTTGCTCTCGACCAGGACAAAGTCGAGAGTTCAGGCTGTCCGTGATGGAGCCAGGCCAGATACAACTCCCACAAAGTAACTGCTAAGCAAAAGTACCTTGATCCTTGTTGCAGTATGAAATTTGTCGATGATACCCACACAGTTGGGGTGTTGTGCCGGAGTTTTCAACCCAACTGCAGCGATGTGCCTGTTCCGTTAAGCGTTCTGGCAGTTCCGAAAATGTCATGTTAGGTTAATCCACACTGGAAGGGTGATGCGTTGATGTTCTCCACGCAGTAACGCATTGGTTCTGAAGTGGTGGTTCTGGATGCAATGCAGTGGTTTAGAGCGTGAAGCAACGGTCTGGGTCCCACAACAGAGGCGATGCGTCGATTCTACTCTCGCAGCAGAGGATGCATAGGTTCCACTGGAGCAAACGCCTAGGTCCAATTCCAAGGGTTCAGGACTGGGGTGGCAACACTTGGCAGGACAGACTCACGAGCTGAGGAGCCTAAGGGTAGGAAAAGGAGGGTTCGTATCCTAAGACTTAGGCAGCAGAGGGCAAGCCAGCAACCTGTTGGAGTCACTCTGGGAGGAAGTGATGTAGGTCCAGTCCTCATCACACAGGCAGGGGGAACAGCAGGCAGCAGGGCAGCTCAGGAATGCGGCAGCCAACAAAGCAGCAGTCCCGCAGAGAAGCGGTCCTTTCAGCAACACAGCAGTTCTTCCTGGCAGAGTAGCCACAGGTCCAGAAGTTTACTGATTTGGTAGTGCCAGAGGTCCAGTACTTATACCCAGTGGTGTCTTTGAAGTGGGGGAGACTTCAAAGAAAGCTTAAAGTGCACAGAGGTTCTCCTTTCCTGCCCTGGTTTCCGAGACTTCAGAGGGGTAATCAATCCTGTGTCGAGACAGGACACAGCCCTTTCAGGTGTGTCAGCTCCTCCCTCCCATCCTGCTCAGGATGACCGCTGATTTTTTATTTGTATTTAGCAACAGGAGTATAACCCATTAACCACGTTGAGATTCTGGTAGGTACGTGAAACAAAGCACAAGTATCTCAACTGGGTTCACTAAAGAGGACGGTTAAACATGTATGTACAATACATTACACGAAAAGAAGACGGGCGACCTCGAGTATATTTTTTGAAATGTGCACTTGGCATCATATAATTAAGATCAAAATTAGGACGGTACAGTTGTAACAGCACTATAGGCAAAAAAAATGTGAACAACCCGAATTAGACTTGGTGCTAAATTGTGTTTGTGACACAAAAGGTTGCGACACAAGTGACCATGTGCAGTCAGTGAAAACGGAGCAAAGTGCAGGTGTGAGCAAGTATGTACAGTGAATATTAGTCTTAAGTTTCATTTTTACCAATTATCCTGCTACCGGCTTTCCCGTAAGCTGCAAAAGAATTGAATACACTTTTTGCAAGTAAATACAAGTCATAACTTTAAAATGGTCACAATCATTTGATAGAATAGACATTTGCATTTTTAAAACATTTCTATCCCAATTTAACTGTAATACAAATATTACCAAACTGCTTCAGACATATCCTGGTGCATCATTAATGTCACAGGATACTTGTTCCATCATTGTTTATTCATTTCTGTTAACAAAATGGCATTCATAACTGCTAGGACCTTCCATGTGGCAGGACATATGCTTAATTGTACAAAACGCTTTGTGTGTCATCCTGCCATTCTGTGCAAAAATGTTGTTCGTCAAGATGTTTTATTTGTTTGAACACCAATCAATAGAACTATGCTAACATGTTGACACAGCAGCATAGGGCACGTCCTAATGCGTAGAAATGTAATGCACTTACAACCTTTGTGTCCAGGTTATCAATCTGTTAATCTTCCTGTGCATCTAACAGAATAGCACAAGTAAGAACTTGAAACATTTCATCCTAATGATACCAATGCTAGAAGGAAAGAGGGTGTAAGCAACAGAAGCAAGCAAGTAAGGTTGTAGATTACCCACACAACTACTGTTCTGGTTCACCAGAACACTAATGTTCATGTTTCCAAAATACATACACAAGGTACAGATAATTAGAGACCATAGAATAATGACTTCCCAAATGTATGTTTAACCTTCTGCTATCAAAGTATGAGCTAATCCAGTCTGGTGGTAGGAGGCAGGCTTTCTACACTGGTCCATCTCAATATATGTGAAGCTGTGTATGGTACGATTTTTCTGAATTTAGCTAATTGATGATCTGCTCAGATGGTGATTGTTGGGGCGTACTGTCCTCTCGGCCAGGTACGTAGCGCTTGTGCCACCTCCATGGTTTACTTTCGGTGTGTTTAGTCTCCCACGCTCCTATTATCACAGCCTTCACTAAAGACCATTACTCCTGGGCTGGCCCGAATACATCAAGCGTACGCCCTTGTTACTACGCCCTTGTGAAGGCGACCATAAAGAAAATAACACTTGGTATCAAATCACGATTGACGATTGGACATGAATAGTTGAGAACCATGTTGTAAAGCGGCACCCATCAGGGGTTGCTATTTAAAGGAACGCATATCTTGGGAAACAGCGACAAGGTGGTACTGAGCTTGGCCACCTCTTATGATTAAGAATTCAGAGGATATCCCACATATGCAGTGTGCAGATTGATGTGTTCTTAATATACTGTCTGGCAAACACTATATATAGAGTATGATGTCACTGGTGCTGCTGTAGATTTATATTTATGATGTAATTGAGTACGTAAGGTTTTCCTGCTGTTAGTCCTGGAAGAAACGTTTCTGATGCTGGTTTTATTATGCGAGCACCTATGATATATATGTATCTTTTATTCATTTTTGGGTCTTGCTGACACAGTGTATGCGCTGTCACTTACAAGTAATTTTGTTTACAAGCAGGGGGCTTAGAGCCTGCCCAATGCTTACCCTTTGTTAGCTTCATTTTCAGTCTTATTTGCCGGCTCCTGTTTGGTGAGCGCATGCTGGCTCTCCTGTCAGGTTGTGTGTTTTCCTAGCCCCTGTACCAAGGACCAAGTACTGCTTTCTTTTTAGGTCTCGTGACCTATCAATGCACATGCGCATTGAGCGGAAGCGAGATATAAAGGGGCTTAAACAGAGCTTACCGAGATCGGGCGATTCCATGAAGTGCCCGTGAAAAGCTCGCTCAATGCGCATGTGCATTGCCATAAAAAGCGCGTGCACAGACACCAGCCTCCCTCCTACAGTCATCCCCCAGCGTGCGCTGTGCCAACAAGCCTTTGAAGTGAAGCTTAGCTTCACTTCAAAGGTATCCGCTACCTCCGCCCCCTGCTTCACACGTTTCTCGCATTTCTCCTCCCTCCCTGCCCTTCAGCGTGCTAATGTCCTAAGAGTCTGCGGCTACGTTTCTCCTCAATGTCTTTCCTTCTGTTGTTCACCCAGCTCCCTTTCTTCCTTCGTTCTTTCCTTTCCTTCTTTTGGCCCATCAGCCTCCATCCTTTCTTTCCCTCTTAAGGAAACACAACCAATGCCGCTCCACTGCTTCGACCCAAATCTTGCCGCGCTCACAAAACTGCTTCTCAGCTGGCAACCGAGAGAACAAATTGTCTGTCTGCCACTGAATCCCCTAAACTTGTTCTACATCTACCTTTTTATACTTTTTGGCTCCAACATTTGCATTGTTAATTTACCATAATATGAACACCATCATAGCACAGGAATTGCAAGATGGCATTAAATGTACTTGCATGTTTCTATAATCATGAGTACAAATATGACCGACAGACCAATCTAGACGCAACTTTAATCAATGAGTGTACACATACAAGCAGACTTTTTCAACTACATCAGTCTCGCTTAAGCCACTTCACCGGGGCACCCATTCGTCTGACGATGCTTCCTCTACCCCCGCCCCCAACCGCCACTCGACCGACCCGCCCCATCTCTCATGTTTTCATTCACTCCTAACAAGCTGCTTGGCAGCCCCCACTTGAAGAAAATTCCTCAAAAAGGACATTTATATTCCAGGTTTGCCGCTGGGGTTGCAGAATTAATTACATATTTTTCATAACTAGGGAAGCTAGAGAGGCTGTCGGAAAAGTATGCTAAAAGCTGCCCTTTCAACCCTATGTATTTATGTGCATAAGCGCAAGTACCCCCACCTTGAGATGACTCCGAGGGGCCTAATTAATTTGTGCGCACATATCTCCTACCGACTGACTACGGTGCATGATTGAGACTTGCAGTTACAGGGGCCAGTAAACAACATGCACGTTGGCTAGCAGATTATAGCTGTAATTCTGCATATATTTCAGGTCCGGGACATGGGCCGTATTCTAGTAATGCTCTTTACTTTTATTGGAAGGTTGGGGTGTGGAGGTGAGGTGCTCTGACAGGCGTCTTTCCTGAACTACAGGGAACTCCTACCCATCACGACACAACTTTTGTTGACTCTTTAAGTCCAGGCTCAGGCAACCGGGACGGGATCATTACCTACGAGCATCTGGGTTGAATTACCTTAGCTTACTACGACCTGGCTCAACTATTTCATTATTTATAGGCTCTGCTAAAGACATTTAACAATTTCTGAGACGAGAACCCATTGAGCGGAGCGAGATATAAAGGGGCTTAAACAGAGCTTACCGAGATCGGGCGATTCCATGCAGTGCCCATGAAAAGCTCGCTCAATGCGCATGTGCATTGCCATAAAAAGCGCGTGCACAGACACCAGCCTCCCTCCCACAGTCATCCCCCAGCGTGCGCTGTGCCAACAAGCCTTTGAAGTGAAGCTTAGCTTCACTTCATAGGTATCCGCTACCCCCGCCCCCTGCTTCACACGTTTCTCGCATTTCTCCTCCCTCCCTCGCCTCCCTCGCCCTTCAGCGTGCCTTTTCCTAATGTCCAAAGAGTCTGCGGCTACGTTTCTCCTCAATGTCCTTCCTTCTGTTGTTCACCCTGCTCTCTTTCTTCCTTCGTTCTTTCCTTTCCTTATTTTGGCCCGTCAGCCTCCATCCTTTCTTTCCCTCTTCCTTGTTTCATCTTTCAGTTTACAGTTATTTGTCTAGAGCCCCTCTAGCAGTGCAGAGAAAGGGGCTGCTGCACGGAAGCCCTGTATAAATTAACGCTTCATGTGCCATTGTTTCCCTTTTATACGAAACTTCCAATTCTTTAGACAGCGACTTGTAAACAAAATATGCCATTTAAAGACATCATTCACTTTCTTCCCACAGGAGGAACGTCTCTCTACATAGTTGTTGATGAGCTTATTTTTTTCATGCAGAATAGTTCCAAAATCTTATTTCAGTAATAACAAGGGTGGCAGACCTTAATGTATACGTGTGGTTATGGCACACATTGTGTTGTTTGCCTAAGCGTTTGTTTTACAGTATTTTTCGAGTCTGACTTTTTACTGGTAGTAGATGCACCAGATTTGTATTCTGATAGACGGGCTTTAACCTTTTCCAGATTAATTTTATTTACAGTTTGTTCCCGTGCTAGACGGACTTTCAACTTTTCCAGATTATTTATTTTTACAGTTTATTTATTTTTTACAGTTTGTTCCCGTGCTGTCAATAAGTGTGCATTGTCTGGGGGATGGATTGAAGTAAACCTCTGATGCTAAGGGCCAAACCAGAATAGATTGCAATGTGACAACATGTTTATGGATGACACATATAAATGTGTATTCAAATTCATGTTAACATGTTACAGTACTCGTGTGGCCATATGCACTGTCTTTGCACCCGTCTTGGATTTCTGCAGTTTCTCCAAAGAGTTGCAGACTGTGGGAAATAAGTCTCAGGCAATGTCTTAGTATGGCTGAATCCTATTGTACACTCGTCTGTATCACGTACTTCCCAGTCCCTCATTTGCTAGCCACATGCATTCATTTTTCCCCTGCTTCTCGTTGTCTCCCTCCAATTTGTCTTACTGTTTCTCTCCCTTTCATTCATATTGTCTGCTGTCGTCTTTCTCTCTCGCAATCTCTCCCCACTCGTACCTTTTTCAGACTCACTATGTCCTTCTTTCATAGCACCTACAATCTAGCTGCCACTGCCCTTCAGTAGCTCTGTGCCCCTTCCTCTCTCCGTGCTCTGCCTGCTCTATGCCTGTGCCTCTCTGCGGCTTGACCTGCTCGGTGGATCGTCGTCTTCCATATCTGCCTTTGCACCTCCTGTTTCTCACCGCATAATCTCTGTCTGCGGCACTCTTCTTCCTCAAAGCCTGCCATCCTTTCTCTCTTACTCCTTCTTTGTGTCTGTTTCTCAGGCAGTTTCTGCCTTCTATCTCCCCTCCTCTCCCGCCTTCCCTCTCGTCCTCCTTCTCTCCCCTCACTCTCTCACTCTCCCTCTCTCTGTCTACCTCTCTCCCTTTCCCTCACTTCCCTCTCCCTCTCTCCTCTCTCACCCTCTCCCTCTTCTCTCTTCTCCCCCTCTCCCTCTTCTCTCCTCTCCCCCTCTCCCTCTTCTCTCCTCTCCCCCTCTCCCTCTTCTCTCCTCTCCCCCTCTCCCTCTTCTCTCCTCTCCCCCTCTCCCTCCTCTCTCCCTCTTTACCTCCCCCTGCTCTCCTTTTTCTCCCTCTCCCCCTCTGCCTGCTCTCCTCTCTCTCTCTCCCCTCTCTCTGCCCTCCGTCCTTCGCTCTCGTCCTCCCCCTCTCTTCTTACCCTCCCTCTCTCCCTTTACCCTCTCTCCCTTTCTCTCTCTCCCTTTCCCTCACTTCCCTCTTCCTCTCTCCCTTTCCCTCTCTTCCCTCTCCTCTCTCCCTGTCTCCCTTTCCCTCACTTCCCTCTCCCCCTCTCCCTTTCCCTCTCCTCTCTCACTGTCTCCGTCTCTCTCTCCTCTCTCCCCCTCTCTCTCATCTCTCCCCCCTCTCTCCTCTCTTTCTCTCTTTACCCTTTCCCTGCTCTCCTTTTTCTCCCTGTCCCCATCTCCCACTCAGCACCACCACAGCATCACTCAGCACCACCACAGCATCACTCAACACTTCCACAGCACCACTCAGCACCACCACAGCATCACTCAGCACCGCCACAGTATCACCCAGCAGCACCACAGCATCACTCAGCACCACTCAGCACCACCACAGCATCACTCAGCACCACCACAGCATCACTCAGCACCACCACAGCATCACTCAGCACCACCACAGCATCACTCAGCACCACCACAGCATCACTCAGCACCACCACAGCATCACTCAGCACCACCACATCACCAGTCAGCACCACCACAGCACCAGTCAGCATCACCACAGCACCAGTCAGCATCACCACAGCACCAATCAACAGCACCAGTTTGCACCACCACAGCATCACTCAGCAACACCACAGCATCACTCTTCACCACCACAGCATCACTCTTCACCACCACAGCATCACTCTTCACCACCACAGCATCACTCGGCATCACCACAACATCACTCGGCACCACCACAGAATCACTCAGCACAACCACAGCATCACTCAGCACCACCACAGCATCACTCAGCACCACTGCGCCATCACAGCATCAATCTGTGCAACCATGCAACAACAACTGGTTCAATCATGTTCTCTCAATGTTTCAAGATTTATTACAAATGTCACAAAAAGATGTTAATATTTCACTTCTGTTCTTGGATTTTCGTCACAATAAAATACACTGAACATAATCTTCACAAAAGTTTTTTACAAAAATTTAAGCTATTGCCATTATAAATTACAATCACTTTTATTTAAGTATTAATTACTTAAAAAATTAAAAGCCATTGTTATTTGTAATATAAATACATCTAAGTCACGTAAATACAAATCATGTTGCATTACAAATGCTATAGGTGTCACATTTGCGAATGTTATAACTATTGGCATTGTAAATGACAAAGATATTCAAGTTCAAGTTCAAGAAATACTTTATTCGGTTCGAATTTTCAAAACCATAAAAGTACAGACATATATAAAAAATGGTCCAGAGATCAAAATGCATCATTTAAGAAAAAAGTTACAATTAGTAATACAGCAATATTAAAAACGTTACAGAATAACAAACCAAGTTCAGTTTTACAAATCACAAAATGGTTGGTACATGTACTACACCCAATTGATCTTTTTGCCCATTCTCATTGCAATAGTTAAAAACTTGGCCACATTATAGATTTCCCAGATATTGGTTAGCATCTGGAGATATAATACCGCTGGTTTAACCTGCCTGAATCCTTTCCCCTTCAACAGGGGAATAATGAATTTTTCCCTAATGGTTTTAAAGTGGGTACAAAAAAACAGGAAATGGGCAGTGTCCTTAATTGAATAACCGTCACAATTGCATATACTCAGTTCCGAGTCCCTGGTCCAGCCAGGGCGACCACAAATTAGCAAGTGAACCTTGTTCAAGCGGAACTTGGTAAGAAGGTACCTGTGGCTTGGGTTATTTACAGCTTTCAAGTAAAGTTCCGGTTCGTGATCTGAGGAAACAATCAGTTGATGCGACCTGACAGAAGGTTTTTTCAACTCCTTGCTTTCTCTGTCCATTCCACTATGTAGCAAGAAGGTATTCTTTGCCCACTTCAGATCAGCCTTAACGAGGGCAGAAGGATTGTGGAACAACTCCGACCTGACCAGCTTAACACAAGATTGTTCAACATATTTTAGCCAGGGAATCTTGTTCCAATGATCTAGTTTAAGGCAATCCTTCAAGATTTCATGATTAACATCAAGCTCTGGGTTGAGCCACACAGATATCCATTTCAGGAGGGGAGCCATGGCAATTCGATCCTCCAGAAAATCCACCCCGCATTCCTGATGTACAATGAAGTTTGCTGTGGATTTTGGTAAAGAAAGAATGGACTTCAAAAAGTTATCTTCAATCACTTGGAGAGATTTAGCGGGCATGAAACCCCACAGGTCCGCGCCATACATGGCAATGGCTATGCATTTAGTGGTGTACACTTTTAGGACAGCCTCTATAGGCTTCACCCCAAATTTGCGTGAGAAACCAAGGACTGCGGATATGAAGCGTGCCAAGACCTTTTTTTTCTCCAACATTTGGGGAAGCCAAGTGGAGCGATCATCAAACACTACACCCAGATAAGGGAATCTAGAAACTCTAGATAATTTGTGGCCATTGCAGTGTAGAGACAAGGCATGCTTTTTGGCCTTAACATGGGGTCCAACCACCATTACATGGGATTTGCCAAAGTTGATACTGAGGTCCAGATTTATCATAAAATTATAAAAAGAATTCAGCAGACTTTGCAAACCCACAGCAGTTCTAGCTATGAGAGCCGCATCGTCTGCGTACAGTAATGCGGGCAATGTATATTTCCCTGCTCTAGGTATGTCTTTACAGGCTAAACCCAGTGTTCCACCCAGGTTATTAATGTATAAGGTGAACAACAGGGGAGCGAGAATGCAGCCCTGCCTGACACCATTAGTAATATGAATTTTCCCTGTGCAATTCCCTTTTCTGTCGTAACGAACAGTAGCGGTAAGGTCCTTATGAAGGTCTGCTAGGAAGTACACGATGTTTGGGTCGATACCTATGCTGAGGAGCTGGCCCCACAACTTGGACCTGTTCACTCGGTCAAAAGCCGAGGACAGATCCATAAAGGCAATGAATAGGGATCCAGGCTTTGCTTTAGTGTATTTTCCGATCAGCAATTGTAGGTTTAAGCTCTGATCGATGGTGCTCCTTCCTTTTCTAAAACCATACTGAATGGGGGAAAGGGTATTAGTCTCCTCTAACCATTCGGTGAGTTTACTGAGGACCACTCTCCCTATGACCTTAACCGCAGAATCTATCAGGGATATGGGGCGGTAATTTCCCGGTTCCCCCCTGTCTCCTTTTTTAAAAATAGGGACAATTACAGATTGGGACCAGGAATCTGGGATACCTGTTTTAAAAAAAGATATTAATTTAGCTATTTTCAAAACCAAAACAAAAAAATTGTCATTTACAAGACCAATAGCTCCAACTTTTCTAATGCGAGACCTATTGCATTTCCAATGCTTGTTTTTGGGAGTGTCTTACACTGCTTCTACTTTCTGTTCCAGCCTACTTTTTTCTTCTACTTGCAGCACTTTGTTTGAGTGAATGTGTTTTTAGGTTGTATTGCTCCTGGTTTTGCTCTGTGCTGTTGCTTTCACCAGTCAGTTCCTGTGTTCATTCCCTTTTACTTTTCCTCTTCTACTATTAAGTGAAGTATAACAAGAGTAGCAGGCCATAGTTTTGCTAGCTTCGCCTTTAACAATGATTTTAAAATACAGTAATGGCTTTGCGCTATCGCTATTAAGGGATTACTTGTTTAGTTTGTGACAAAATGGTGTACTATAAAATCAGAAGGCAACAGACCATACCATAATATACAGTGACAGGTCATACCGTGACATTCAATGACAGACTATACTATTCAATGACGGGCCATGGCAAACTAGGCCATACTATACTGTACTATACAATAACAGGCTATATAATATACTGTACAATGACAGGCCATACCATACTATAATATACAATGATAGGCCATACAACACCATACTTCACAATGACAAGCCATACTGTACTATGACAGTCCTTAACATATATACTATAAAATGACAGACCATACTACACAATGACAAGCCACACTATACCATGACTGGCCATATTCTACAATGAGAGGCCACACAATACCAATCTGTACAATGACAGGCCATACTATACCATACCATACAATGACAAGCCATGCCATGTCATACCATGCTATACAGCGACAACCCATACTGTCCTGCAAAAATGATAGGCAATAACAAACCATACTCATACTATACAATGACAGGCCATATTATACAATGACCTCCCAAATGATATGTCAGGCCACACAATATCAATCTGTACAGTGACGGGCCATACTATACCATACTATACAATGGCAGGCTATACTATACTTTGCAATGACAGGCCAAACTATGCAATACTATTCAACGAGAGGCCATACTATACTATTCCTTGGCAGGCCATCCCATACTATACAATGACAGGCCATACCATACCATACAATTACCCCG
This sequence comes from Lissotriton vulgaris, assembly GCF_964263255.1. Lineage (NCBI taxonomy): Eukaryota > Metazoa > Chordata > Amphibia > Caudata > Salamandridae > Lissotriton > Lissotriton vulgaris. The sequence continues at coordinate 1,949,284,151 of NC_141693.1, forward strand.
AGCCTGCCCCGGCAGTTAAAAGCCTGGGCATCAAGATCGATAATAAACTAACTATGGCCTTACAGGTATCTACAATAGTAGGGGTTTGCTCAAGCATTTTAAGGCAGTTGCGGAAACTGGCCCCTCTCCTCACTGTCGAAACCCTTAAACAAGTGGTAGTTGCACTGATTATATCCAGACTGGACTATGAAAACTCGCTCTACCTCGGACTCCCAGATTACCAATTGTCTAGACTCCAGATCATCATGAATGACGCAACCCGTTTAGTGTTCAAGGTTCCGCGTCGCACTCATGCCTCCCCCTCCTGCGCCAACTTCACTGGCTCCCCATCAGGCAAAGGATAAAATTCAAGGGCCTCTGCATTGCTCATAAAGCCGTTTACGGCAAGGCACCGAAATACATCAAAAAGGGCTTAACCAACTAAGCCCCAACTAGAGCACTCCGATCCTCGGAAGCTAGGATGTTAGCCTGCCCCCACTCTCGTTTGGTATCCCTTGGAGGCAGAGCTTTCTCTACCATCATCCCACAGATCTGGAACAAACTCCCTGACAACCTCCGAAAGGAACACTCCTTGCTTCCTTTCAGGAAACAACTCAAAACCATTCTCTTTAAGGAAGCCTGGGGCGCACAGTAAAGTACTGCCTCCCCACCAGTAATCCAGAGCAGGTTCCTCTCTCTCAGCGCATAGAGACCGTTGGTGATAACGCACTATACAAATGCAAATTACAAATTACCATACTATACGATAGGCCATACAACACCAAACTATACAATGACAGACCATACCATGACAGGCCATACTAGATCATGCAATACTATACAGCGACTGGACATACCACACTATACAATGACAGGCCATGCTATACCATAATATACAGGGCTACTATATCCAGGATACCATACTATATATACTATATTATACAATACCATACGTGGCAAAAAGTATCATCCAATCATATTAATATAGAGTTTATGATATATACTAATAATATAATAAATTCTAATTTTTTAGAAAAGTTGTCCAGTATGCATGGATGTCATTTAGAGGTTGGTATTGTGACCCCTAGCTTGCCCATTGCTACCTGTGGCCTTTGCGACCCCTGGCCTCCGAGGTGGCAAAATCAGTACCAAAAACACAGGGGTGTCTGGCATTATCAGAGTCAAGCTCTAACCTCGTTTTCTGCTCATTTGTATTACATTAATACTTTATTATTCACTATTCGCGTAATACAAAGTGGAGCAGCAAGATCTGGACCTTCACTGGCATCTTTGAGAAGCAAAATAAAATGGTTTTAATGTATGTTGTGTGCCTGTATGTCGTGAGCGCAAGATTGGGTGAGAGAGCATGTATATGGGTTAGCATGTATGTATATGGGATTGTGGATGTGTGCCTGTCAAAATTAGGGAGTAAGTATAAGTGAGTCAGATTAAGAGTGAGTGAGACAATGATTCATAGTGAGAGTGAGTGCACAAGAGTAGGTGAAAATGAATGAGTGCACATCATTGCTAATGATAGAATGAGTGTGAATGTAAATCAGCTGCTGGTCCTGGCATACTTCTTGAAGCACTTTTGACAAAATGTTGGCACTGGACTACTGGAGTCAATTCTTGCATATGGGATACCCTTGGCAAAATGCTACTTCTGGCACCCTGTAGGTAAATTGTGGCACGGAGCACCCATGAAAAAATGCCTCCTTGGCCTCCTGGAGGAAATTCTTAGCATAGTTGGCACCTATGGCAAATTGCTTGTAAAGGCACATTGGAGGAAATTCTTGGCAAATGGTAAGACAACTGTAGCAAGGTTATGGGGCCATCCATGACAAAATGTGGAGAGAGTCAATTAAATATTTTAATGACTCTCTCCAATCGGAGACAGAAGTATAACATTTTTTAGATTGTAACCCCTAGGGAGGAATTGTTATAATTGTATGTGAATAAAATTATTTTTAAGTTAAACATACTCCTTGTATATTGACCCTGCAGCACTGTGTGACACCTGTAATATCGCTGAATTTTTGTAAACTTTGGTTTTATGTTATATAGCTCATGAAAAGGTGTTTTGTATGTATCAGTTTGTAGCCAGATTCTATTTGGTGAGAAAGAACGCTCTTGTCCTTACATCCCTTGGTCTGTAATGGTTGAGCAACAGAGCCCACTATGGCAAAATGCTGGTCCCGGCAATGGAGGTAATTTTTGACATAAGTGGGCACCCATAGGATATTTTAAAAACATAATTGGGTGAACTCATTGGGACTGTCAGATTTCTGTAGCTTGGCACACCATGAAAGGACTTAAATATTTAATGAGGTTTTTTTTTAGCCCTTGACTTTTTAGCAATGACAATTGTGCATTAAAATGAACTAGTAAAGCCCATTTTTCAAACCTTTCAGAGGGAAGAGAAACCTCCACTGTTTGCTCTCCCCTAGAAGAATATATAATTTTAATTTTGCAATTATGTAACTTCAGCAATGTTAATTCTTGTGATCAGGATTAGGGTTATGCGACATCACTTCTTGGGACGATTAGGGGTCAAAGGGTGTATGATGCCACTTCCACTACCCCTGGCATTTTGGTGAATCGACATCCATGCTAACATGGATGAGGTAGAAAGTACCTGTTTTAGACATGGTCACCCTCACTTTTTGCCTGGTGTCTGTTGCAATTTGGACTGAAGTGCACTGGGTTCCTGCTAACCAGGTCCCCAGTGTCTGTGCTCTTTCCCAAAAACAAGGTAACCGTGCAATGGTTCCCCAATTGGCCAGACCTTTAGCACCCCTGTAAGTCCCTAGTTAATGGTACCCCTGATACCTAGGGCATGCATCCTAAAGACTGTAGCATGTATTGTGCCATCTTAACGGAACAACACCAAACTTGGGCAAACTGCCATTGCAGGCTGTTTGAAATAGTGCAGACAAAAGTAAAAACACAACATGGCACACACTCTGTGTGCCATGTCCCCAGACACTGAATAGTGGAGAAGTGTGGCTCACTGGTTAGAGCAGGCAGACCCTGAAGCAGAGGTCAGACCCAGGACCAGGGTTCAATTCCCGACGCGGCAGGGTCTTGAGCTCAAATGTCCATGGACTCGATAATTCTCGCTTCGGTGCCTGACCTAATCATGGGTTCACACTGCAACTCTGGGCATTAAGCTTGCTTAATCTCCACAACGGCCCCCACGGCGGGAATCCTGGCTTTCACCTTGGGGATGCCCTGTAGGGGCTATCTCACAGGGAAAAGCCAGGACGGGTTCCCAAGGCAAGCGCGGAGATACCCCTTCGGGGGTCGATTCTGGCGCTATATAAGAAACATAATAATAATAATAATGAACTATATGCATGTCACCCCTACAGAAGGCCATACAGTCCTAAGGCAGACACATTATATTAGAGGTCTGGACATATTTGCATAAGCAGATGTGTCTCTGTGCTGTCTAGTTCAATTACTAGATAGTACAACTGAACAGGTAAGCCTTCTTAAGTATATAGACTGGGCACTGGTCATTACAATCTACTCAGCTACATGATACTTCACTAAAATCTATGGTGTTTGGTATCAAGCACCTTGTCTTACTAAATCCATATTGATGCCAGTATTGGATTTATTAAGACATGCCCCCAGAGGGCACTTTGGAGGTGCCCCCTGAAAACCTACCCGCCTGTTGTGTGCTGGTTTACTGGTGTAGTCCAGTGGAACTGTAAGACTATGAATTGTATCTACTTTATTTTGTGCCCATGCCAACTTGGCTATGTAAGTGAAACCTCGAGGTCGGTCCAAACCAGGCTCACAGAACACAGGTCGGCTATCCGCACAAACAAACAACTAGCCCCTCTAGTTAAACATTTCAATGAAAATCATCATGCCCCTGACGACTTTAAATGGCGCATTTTAGAGAAAATCAGACTTCCAAACAATAAAGGTGGAGACTTAGTGAGAAAGAAAAGGGTGGTGTTCTGGATTTTCTCCCTGGGAACTTTCAAGAAGGGCCTCAATGCCGAGATTCCCTGGGAGAATGCCATCCTGTAATTTCTGTAAATAGCCTATGTTTGAGGAGTAGATGTGTTCCATCAACTAATATATAGATATATGAAAATACCTCTCTTTAATGAATCTCGTTTTTAATTCTCTATCATCAGTTAAGGATAATACATATACTTCCTATGATGTCGCGCCTGTAGGAACCTCCGATTTTTTGTTATACAGATGCGTGTTTGAAGAACATTTATACTGATAAATAACACTGCTATTTTCCGTAATAACGTATAAATCGAAAATATATAAAGAACTTTCCAAATAACAGATTATGGTGCTTCATAATATTGGGTTTTATGTTAATTAAATATCCATTTAAAATGGAAACGCTATCATCTTTAAAATGAGTGTAAAATCTCAAATAATTAAACAATCCCGATACTATACAGGCGCCATTTTGAATTGGGACGAGTTAAGTTCGTCTATCTCCCTAGTAGTCCTTCGTTTAGGTTTACGGAGACCAGTAACAACGCTGCAATTTTCGCGCCAAAAAATAAGGTTTAAATAGGATCCCAATTATCAGGCGGCTATCTTCGATTTCCGTGGAGGTCGGGTCCCCACAACACGAGCGTAGGAGCAGCACCATCCTGCTGTCCGCCCGGTATCTATTTTCTTAAGGTAAGGAATACGTCGCGTTGGGCTCTTTGGGCTCGTTGAGATCGTTCTCATTTAGCCATAATACAGATTAAAATATAACGTGACTGTTTCCCAACCGTTACTCCCCTCACAGAGACGGCTGATCTATTTTATGTGTGGAGGTTGGATCCCCACTAAACGAACGTTGGAACAGCACCACCCTGCTGCCCGCGTATTGTTCATGGTTTTAAGGTAAGAATTGAGGGCATTCTGAGACTACCATTATTCTATCCCCCTAGCTGTTATTACGGACAAAGATGTAAACCTTACTGATCCCCAACCATATGTATTTTCATAGAGACGGCTGAGCGATTTTATATGAGGAAGTAGGACCCTTACATCTCGAACGTCGGAACAGCACTACATTGCTGTCCGTCCATTGTTTTACTGTTTAAGGTAAGAATTTAGGCTTACCAGGCACTTTAAATATTCTCCTCAATATTATGCCTTAATACAGATTGCGGTTTTAACCAAGATTAACCCGCATTCATGATTCTATCTGCAGAAATCACTTTTCTCTGTCCTCGAGTGTACTAATACCGAGCAAAATCTTCTGGATCACAATTCTGGTGCATTACATCAAAATTTAAAGGTAATCTAAACGCTCAGCATTGTTCAATGTCAAATAGGTTCCATTAATAGATAAAGTCCTCAAGACTTATCCCAACTACAGTATTTATCAATTTCTTGTAGCATTACAAATAACATTGGCTTTTTGAGACACGCCTCTATTCTTTGTCCCACCAGTATCACCGTGACCATCGCTTTTATAATCGTCTTTTTTCTGCGCTACGTACATCGCCTACTTCACTGAAAATACGAAGGTACTTATTTTGACGCACTCGTGTGTAACTGTAGAACTGTACTAGGGTTTGAGTAATACGCACTATCTACGATGGATATAGATGTAAACTTGAATGGTTATCATTTGATACACCCTTCCCCTTATATATACATATTTTTCTTAAATATTGCCTTAACTGACGTCTCTACAAGTTAGATGATTGTACTTGAAAACTAGATTAAGCCTCATCTGGTCTAGTATTAGTTTATCCTAGTACCTACCGCCATGCACTAATGTGGAGATCAAGTAATTATATATTCTCGATAATCTACAAGAATAGCCAGCAACCTCCTATGCCATCAACTACAGGCTTTATTATTATAGGACTATCCACATGTCTTGTGCAGTTTGTTTGACCCATTCAGTGGCAGATCTAAATAATTATATCCTAGGTTTTGTTTTATTTGAATTATGTTTCCTCTTATATTATTAGGAATATCCTCATCTTGAAACTAAATTTATGCCATCCAATCTACGAAGGTGTCACCTTCTAATAGTGTTACTGCGTGGATAGAGCGTCCAATGTTTGTAAGTAATCTTGCATGTATTGTAAGCATATTTTTATGTTCACAATCGGTATATAAGATATGATGAATCAATTTATTTCATATTGACAGCCTCCATCAATGGGGTATAATAATGTAATGTTTAAAATATAGCTAATACATAGCGATGTATGAAGAGGCTATTAGCTATGTGTTTTTTTTAGGAATAAGGCCGATACCTGGTATGAAGGATCAATTTATGAACAGTTCTAGTTAGTTAGGTACTGTACAATCGATAGACATCTTTCGGCTATTTATTGCCACTGAGTGAACAAATTGTCATGGAGGGTCAGTGTGATAGTAAGGAATGTCATGTTTTGATATGTTAATATATGGATTGTATTTTAATAGACATTTTTTCTTTTTTATATATGTATTTTCAGGATTTATTCTATGTCTCCTGAAGAAGGCGGGTTACTGCCGAAACGCGCGTCGAGTTCTTATGCTCCTTTTTAATATTTGACGTATTACATGCATTTCTGTGTCCATTTTCTGTATTAATTATGACTTTTATGTTGTTTGATTATTAGAATTGTATGTTATTGATCTATTTTTTACTCTTATTAATTGGTTTGACCTTGTGGTCCTATTTTATATGTTGTTTTTAAACAAATATTCATTAAAGATATATATTTTATATAGATACTGTTAAAACTCTTGATTTTCCTGCTTGATTACTGATCTATCCCGAGTGTTCACAGTGTATATTAGACGTCCTGGGATTTTCTTCACACTAGTAGTCCAGTCTGCCACCACACAGCTTTCTGACCCCCTGTAGGGGAGAGCCCCCACTCTCTGAGGTCAGAAATAATGCCTGCTCTGGAGGAAGGTGTTCACACCACCTCCACCAGCATGGCTAGTGATTTAGCATATCAGGGCCAGGGATTTCAAAGTCCCTGCTGCCTTTGATATGCGACCCGTGCTTCCCCTAGACCTGGGAGATGCCCCCCCCCCCCACCCTCACCCCTCCTGCCCTGAGGCCCTTTTGGCACCAGGACAGGCGGGAAATTAATATGCAGGGAGGCCTGGTGTACTACCAGGTCAGTCAAACCCCTAAGGTGGACTGTCTGATGTGACCCACGGAAGAAGGATTCAACCATTTTGATTTTGGTAGAATTAGGAACGCTGGGACAGGGTTATGCCCACTCCCAACAGGAAGTGGTCATAAAGGTGGTGTAGTGACTCCAAGGGCAAATAGCCTATTGGCTATTACCCTTAACACCCCTAAATTCTGTATTTAGGTGGCACCTCTGACACCAGGAACTCAGATCTGACAGACACAAGAAGAAGATAACAAAAAGAGCAAAGTGGAGAGAACTGAGGACCAACTGCAGACTTTTTGATGCCAAACCTTGCCTGCAGCTGCTACGACAATTGCAACAAATCTACACGTCCTGCCACTGTGCAGCTGCCAAGAACCCTGGTGGACTGACAGTACTTAGCAAATTGCTTCCAATCTCCCTTGGAGTAAAGGAGCTACTCCCCTGCAGCTTGCGGGCACCAAACAGCAAAGTTTGGTCCACAATTCTACTGCTCCCTGGTGTCACCAACACAGCAGCCACCCTGGAAAAGGTTGGCATGCTCCAGGAGGTCCGATCCATCTCCCCACCAAGGGAGACAACTCCAGGACCAACCGGAGCAGCATAGCAGCAATACCCAGGGTATCGGACCCCTTGCAGCAACCCAAGCCTGTTTGAGTCCAATCTGGGCCAAGACCAAGCAGCAAACGAGGGCCATCAGCACCACAGAGACCAACTTTGAGAGTAGCCCAGCTGTCCTGATATGTGTCCCCTCAACCAGCGAGACCGCGAGTACACATGACGCACAAGCACAGCCCACATAGCCACTCTGCACCTGAGCACCCCAGACTGGGTTCATGAGAACTGACTATGCTCCTTTGCTCCCAGGGCCCTCACAAACCCAGCCCCTCATTGAGAGCTCCCAGGTTTGTCCCCAAGCCCCCCTCTGCAACCTGTTTCTAGGTGCCCCCTCTCTCTCCTTTGGTGTAGTGTGCAAAGCTACCAACCCGGCCAACGCCTCTGCGTCTGGTCGCTCCAAGGCAGGTAAAGACTAACTGCTGGTGGTTCTTTGCACTTTGGCCCCTACCACCTTAAGTCCTGAACAGGATGCCGGGAAACCTACTGCAAGTAACGATGCAGTAGATGCCTTTTTCCCCCATAGGAAAGCATTACTGTAAAGACGCATATAAGTGAACATTTTACTTACCTTCGAAAATAAATATCTTGACATGTACTTACTTGATACCAAAGTTCTTGATGTTGAAATTTATATAAAAAATATGTTTCTTTCTAAATTCTTCCTGAGTGTGTTTCATTTATTGACTCTGTGTGTGTTCAACAAATGCTTTAACACTGTGCTCTGATAAGCCTAACTTGGCCACACTACCACAAATAAGAGCATTTGGGATTATTAATTTAAACCTAGTCAGCCAAAAGGAGTCATCAGACTTTCTACATAGTGTACCTCTTTTTAGTATACTACATAAAAAGCCAGCTTCCTAATGCTAGAAAAACATTTACAAAAGCAAATAGATCTTGCATAGGCGAGTCATATTGGCTTTGCCAATGCTCAATGTGTTTTAGTTGTTTTATTGAAGGTTACATGTTGTTTGTGTATGTAGAGTTCCATCTAACATTAGAATGCCCCTATAGGGTGTATTATCACATGATTCTGATGTTTTTCTAGAAAAACTCATCCTAATACACTTCTTGTTGATATGTTTTGCACGTTTTGTACTGGAGTATCAGCCTTATTCATGAAGCCGAAATCGGCTCGCAAAGGGTCAGATTCTGAGAATCTGGCCCTTTGCGAGTGCGATTTTTGCATTTGGGATTCAGCATCCCAAATGCAAAAATCGCTAATTGCGATCTCGCAATTTTGCGAGGAATTACATTCAAGGAATCTCTATTTGAGATTCCTTATAGTCAATTCATCATCCAATTTTATTTTGCGAATTCGCAATTTCTGGCCGCAATTTACCGCGAGGTCAGACCTCGCGGTAAATTGCGAAAACTCAGAAAAATGCTTTTATATGCATTTTTCTGAGTTGCATGTTACACACACACATGTCCTTTGGACATGTGTGTGTGCAACACCTGTGTAAAATTTCATTTGAGGGGTGCTACAGGGTGTCCTTTGGACACCCCTGGCACCCTTCAAATCGCTATCTTATTTGCGATTAGCAAATTGCTAATCGCAAATAAGGAATACTCCCCATTCATTCCTATGGGCCTTTTGGCCCATAGGAATGAATGGCGAGTTATTCCTTATTTGCGATTAGCAATTTGCTAATCGCAAATAAGGAATATGTAGGAATCTCATTTCTTTATGCAATTTCTACATGAATCCCGTTTTGCGAGTCCTTAATAGCGATTCGCTATGAATCGCTATTAGGGGCTCGCAAAACGGGAGAATGATGAATCAGGCTGTATGTTTCCATTGATGCCAGTGTTATTCCAGAATGCAAATTACAGGTCCCTTGATGGAACGTCCCACAGGAGCAGTATCCTCACTGCTTACCCTCTCTGTCCATCTACTAACCTGCTGAAGAGTGACATTCCAACATTCTGTGACCAGGGGCATAGCTTATTGGGGGGAGGTGGATGTTTGGCGGGAGACCTCCTCACTCAATACATTTTGGCTTGTAATTTGGGTCTGAGGGCAGTGAGTCGGGTCTTCTATACCTCTGTTGCTTTATCTTTTCATCTTATTTTGAATAAAAGGTTTTAACTTGTTATTTTATTTTTTAAAAATTATCTCAGACAGAGGCCTACCTAATGCAAGTGAGTATTGATCATTTGTGGAGAAGTGTGGCTCAATGTGGAAAAGTGTGGCTCAATGGTTAGAGCGGCAGACCCTGATGCATAGGTCCAGCCCGGGACCAGGGTTCAATTCCCCGCCTCGGCGGGTCTTGGGCTCAAAAATATTCCACGGCCTCGGTGCCTATTCCAATCATGGAGTCCCACTCTGCAACTCTGGGCAATAGCTTGCTTAATCTCCACAACGGCCCCCACAACGCTAAGGATGCCTGGCCTCCACTTTGGGGGTGCTCAGGAGTGGACGCCTCACAGGGAAAGCCAGGATGGGTTCCACAGCGGTATTCATACAAGCGCCTTGAGACCCTTGCGGGTGAGTAGTGAGCTTTACAAGTATCAATTTTTACATTTACAACCTCTTCCTCCTGAGAACAGTGTATCCCGACTTTGGTCAACCCTCCAGCCTTCGACATACTGTTTTTTAATTGGGAAATTTGTGATTCACGCCCCCCACCCCAATCTCACTGACTATGCTATGTACCTGTCTATGACGTCAGTCCTTTGCTGATCAGTTCTGGGAAGTTCTCAAGGACAGCAAGATATAACATAGTACCTTTGCATAGAAACATGAATACGCAGTGGAGATTGATACAAACGCTAACCCCAAGAAAGAAGGCAACACCATCCACACGAAACAAAAAACGCACTTATGTGATGTCTTATGAAACAACCATAGTTGCACAGAGCTCTCTACTCCATACATAACTAGGGCAACTTTGCCAACTACTACACTCACACAGGACTGGGAGGGATCCACTTTCACCTCCGACTACACACAGGACCAGGGACAATCGCACTCACCCTCTACTGCACACTGGAGCAGGGAACTCCTTATTCAGTTCCAGAATACCTGCTCACTCAAGATGCGTGCACCCCGCATAGGCAAATATGTCTCAGTTCAGTGACGTATCCATTTAAATGCCATTCCTGTTTGTCATAAACCACATCATGACCATCTTTCTATTCTTCTGCTTCTTTCTTTATGCTACAGCATGCTGTTTATGCACAACTAAAGATCTGCGAAACGCTCGGATACCTACAACTGTTTAGTTTCTTCTCTGTGAACCTGTTACTTCAAGATCATGGTTGTGCAATGACAACCCAAGTAAATGCTATAGGAATGTCTTGGGCTGCAGGTATTAGTCATTTTCACTCTATATTGAACTAATAAACTGTTGTTGTCAGGGCTTTAAGTGGGATGAAAAAACTGAGGGGGTCTCTCAAAGGGGCGTGTCCAATGTAATTATGGGCGTGGCTTAAAAACACATAAGCTACAAATCTGTGCTTAGCATAGTGTGCCACCCGACTTGTATTATGCTGTTTCTGTCATTGTATCCAAATATATGATACAACAAGTAACAGCATACCTACAACAATTCAGGACTATTGGCTTTGTCAATGGTTGGTAGTTGCATAAGATAAATAAGAAGCAACTTTTGCTTGTATATAATATTGAAAAAGCTTCCACTTAAAGCCCTGGTGACACCACAACAATGTTTCTGCTCCTGAGTTTCAAAAAGAGAAGGGAAACCCTGGGAGAAAATTACTCTTTTTAAAGGATTTCCCTTCCCCTTCAACCCTTAGCAGGAATGACGTCATGCCGTAACGTCTCCATGATGACAAGTGAGCAGTGTGAGCAAACACACATCAAGGTGCCTGCTTTCACTGCAGTCGGTAAAAAAAACAGACCGCCTGTGGCAGGGTACAAAACAGAGCCTGATAGAGATCCGTTTTGAGGCCCTCTTTAAACAATTGCTGGTGCTCAGACCCTGTGGGACCCGGCCCACTTAAAGCCCTGGTTGTTGTCCTAATCTCTAAATTAGATATACAGAGCCCCCATTTGGCAGACTGTCAAAGTCCCGTTGTTGACAAGAGCTGGGGCCGAGCACTGGCTCATTTTAAGCACTGTATATGAGATAAAAACCACCCTCCTGTATGTTATGAGCGTATTGCAAGATGCTGAGGAGTTCAATAACCATACAGAGAAACGATGCCGAAGGCGGAGGTAATGTAACTCCAAGGTAACCTGCAGCATCCTATTAACATATGACAGAGGTTATTTAATTCCCAATATTATATGGTCACACCTTGCCCTAAAAAAGCTTCAGCCTTTGGTCTCTTGCACCTTCGTGTTGATGATCATGGTTGCACATATGTAGAAAATGAGGAAACTTTATTCTAACTTTGGAATGTTGGGAGCACCTTTGAAAACTATGCAGCGGCTCGGGGCCAATAATGGCTGTTTGATAGCTTTTAATATAGAACATTCTACCCTCAGTCGGTGGAACGTTCTAATAGCCTTAATAGCACTGTGGCTGCGAGCCACCACTTGGGTCCATGGCCTTTAACAACAGGTATCGCCCTTAGCCCCAGGCTACAGGGTCATAGTGCTAAATAAAATCCTCTAACACAGCTATTCTATTTTTTGCTTTTATGGTCTGCAATGATCGAAATAAGGCTTGGAAAAGGTACTGGCTGTTCGTTTTCGCGTAAACCCTTTGAAAAACAATGTATATTTCATGAAGAGCGAGTCCTACTTTCCTTTATCGACATACAGTCATGCAAAAAAAAAAAGAACAAAAAAAACTCCCTGCTATGAATGTCCCGGTTCTACTAATGAGTGTTTCTTTAAAGAAAGTCTTTCAGAAGACCTGAAAAGCTAGTTCCTGATTGATGGTTTAAACATCAGCTGTCCTTGACCTGCCCTTCACACCCCTGCTGCTCCTGTTAGAAGGCAGGGCGAAGCCACAGCTCAGCTGATGCATATCTGATCTACAGCAAAACCAACATTTCCAATCCACCCGTGTCGAAGGCAAATTCATCACCTCGGGGACACAGCACGGCTCTCACAAAACAATGTCCGCTCAACAGATGCTGAGATTTCAGCGCCTCGTCGGGGGTTGTAAGCGCTATACAAATAAACACCTGAAGGCTGCAGCTCCCTTCTGCTGTAGGAAATACCGAGGCACTTCCAAACACTGTTAAAAATATGCAGAGCCACGTGATCCCTTCAGTCTGATGACGTGCCGGCGCTGGGCACGCCCACACGCGCGTCAGTGTCAGGTGTGTAACCTGCCCTGCTCGGTTTAATTACATTGTTTGCTGGATATTTGTTTGAATCACCCAAGTGTTGGGGTGGAGCGGGTGTTAAGGGTGTGTTTGTGTAGTTGGCCTACACAACCTGCAGGGATCTGACAGGTGAAAGCGCACCTCGACACTCCTCCCTCCCCCGCCCTACAGGTGAGCTGGAGCCTCATTCCAGCCTCACGCGTGCTCGGCCCTCCTCTCCGAGCCTCGGGCTAATAATAGCCGGGTGTTAATAGCCGAAGGCGCCGGCCAGGCTCACGGCTGCTCATGGGCTGCCCCACCTGCGGCTGTCTGTGAGGGGCCTTCATCGGGGCCTTCTTCGGGGCCCTGCATCTCAGCTGGCACCCCTCGCCCCCCCAGAGCCGGCCTGTCACCCGCACACAGCCATTAGCCTGGGCCAGCATCCTTTCTTCAGGCACAGCCTTGGTCCCATCTTTCCCCGCCCCACTGCGCGCCACGTCACGGCCGCTTTAAAAAACCTACACGCGGAATTCATTTTCTCTTTACAAATGACACCCCGGTCAGGGCTTAAAGTGGGCCGGGTCCTGCTGGTACTCTGCCCCGGCAGTTCTAAAACCTGTATCCGGTTGATACAAAATGGAATTGCATCGAAGTGTTCTTTCTCCGTTTATGTAGGTGATGTGATTGTGTTTGTTGCTTTTAAATAGCGCCGAGAAACACCCACGATGATCACAGAACTCGTATCCCATAGGCCTGACTGTTTCTTATGTTTTGCTGAAATTGATTTGATGATTGTGAGTGCAGTTTCCGCACTGTGTGCCTAGTTACCCCGTGGCAGATGTACCCCCACCCCCCCCACACACACACACACACACGGGAGAGGCTGCGGCCCTGTCTCCTAGGATAGGTTCACGTGTAGAGAGCGATGCAGTCTCCATGTACCTCGTAAAATGTATTCTTGTAAATGGTTGTATTTAAAGGACGTGGGGAGGATCGGAGCGGTGGGGAGGAACGGAGGGGGTGGCGAGTCTGCGTGAGCTGCTTGCAACCGACCCCGAGAGCGCGGGATTCTTCCTATGGGGAGCGTGTGGGCGCTTTACAGAGACTGTAAACCGAGGGACTATCACCCACAGCGGTCGGGATGCAGTAACAAGCATTGGCATAGCCAATAGGTCTCGCCTTTGGGACCTTATACGCGTTTAGCCATGCAACACTTGTTGTTGCACCAAGGATATTGTGCTGCATAACTACACACTTATAAGGTCCCAAAGGCGAGACCTATTTACTACGCCAATACTTGTTATATTTATCGTATGTTTGTTAAACAGGTCTGAAGTAGCCTCTCTCTAGGCACTTCACATGCAGCAACATATCGCAAAAGATACAAAATCAATGTAGCACCACCCGAGAGGTCACAAAACTATAAACATGTCAAGTTACCAGAGACGCTCAAGGTGTTATCTACGTCATTGATGACTGCCGCAGCGTTGCCATACTTTGCTCTGGACAGTGCCAGCACTAAGCTACAGAACTTCCATAAAGAAAATAGGATATTGCTAGCTTATGTCTTCTGTAACAAAATATTCAGACTAGTTGCATCTGCGCCCTCCCACTATCATTCACTCAAATAAAGTTCCTCATCCCTTTCGAGATTGACATCCCCTGCCACGCTAGACCTGCCATCACCCCTAAATCATCAGGTAGAAACTGGAGTTGCATCACTTCTGAATCACTCCTGGGACACCTCAAAAACTTTCCTCCTTGTCTCTTGTCCGATCCGGACATATTGATCGATAATCTGGACTCATGGATTACTCAGGCCTTGGATGCCTTAGCTCCCAGCAAACCCATAAAAACCTACAGGGCGACACCCTCCGCACCATGGTACTCTGATGAGCTGCGGCAGAAAAAGGCCTCTTGTAAATCCCTCGAACGCCTTTGGAGACTCAACTTCTCCCTTGACAGCAAAATTACCTACAAATCAGCCCTTAAAGAATATCGGAGAATGATTGAAAGACACAAACGTGATTTTCTGGCATCCCGAATCCAACTTGCCAGTAATGGCCCTAGGGAAATTTTCAACATAGTGAGATCCTTCACAAACCCCATTGCGCTGACTCGTACTCAGCCTGCCTCCCAGTCGCTTTGCGACAAACTCTCTAAATTCTTTGAGGATAAGATTGAGGACATCTACTCCTCTTTCCCCCTCCCCAAAACCGCAGGGCAAAAAAAGAAACTTTCTACCCCCTCGCCCCAGCTACCTACCCTATTCGAATTTGACACCATATCAGAAGTAGACTCTCTGGCCGAACTAACCAAATGCAAATCAGGCTCACCCAAAGACCCCTGGCCTGCCAAGCTCTATAAAAAACATGCACCCCTTCTCAACCCCTACCTCAATCTCATCTGGAATGATTCATTCAGAACGGGCTGTTTCCCTGCCAAATGGAAACATGCCTCCTTAGTTCCCATCCTAAAGAAACCCAACCTAGATCCAGACAATCCCAGTAATTACAGGCCTATTTCTCTCCTGCCTGCCCCAGCTAAGATCTTGGAAAGACTGGCACATTCCCAGCTGTCGAAATACATTGAAACCCATGGTCTTCTCCACGACTCCCAGCACGGCTTTAGGTCGGGCCACAGCACCGAGTCGGCCCTTATCGAAATGGCCGACTCGGTGAGGTGGACGCTTGACCAAGGATCGAGGGCGGTGTTGGTGCTGCTGGATTTATCGGCAGCATTCGACACCGTCTCTCACAAAATCCTGCTGGAAAGACTGGAGGACCTTGGGCTGGGTGGTGCTGTCCTGAAATGGTTTTCATCCTACCTTTCGGACCGCACACAGCAGGTTTTCACACCCCCTTTTTCTTCTCTGGCCAGACCACTCAAATGGGGAGTCCCACAGGGCTCTTCCCTGAGCCCGCTCCTTTTTAACGTGTATTTCACCCCTCTGGCCAAGCTGATTGCACAGACGGGGATCAAATCTACCTCCTACGCTGATGACATCCAGCTTCTTTTCACTTTCGATTCTCACTCTGCCTCTGCTTTTGATCCTTTGAAATCCTGTCTCAGGGACATCTCGAGCTGGATGGATACCAATTCCCTCCGGCTCAACGCCGGAAAAACAGAGATCCTTTTTTTCAACACATCATCCCCCTTGGATTCCAGTATATGGTGGCCAGAAGACTTGAGCCTAGCTCCCATCCCTAAAGACTCGGTGAGAAATCTCGGAGTCCGCTGGGACACTCAACTTAGCTTCAAAAATCAGGTGCAAACAGTAGCAACCTCCTGTTTCGCCAAGATTAGAATCATAAAACGCCTCATCAACTATCTGCCGGCAGACTGCCGTAAGACTGTGATCCAGGCCCTGATCATATCCCATCTTGACTATGCTAATGCTCTCTACCTTGGTATCACAGCGGGCCTCTGCCACAAGCTCCAGACGGTCCAAAACGCTGCCGCACGGCTGGTTGAGAGAATCCCGGCCAGACACCATATTACTCCTCATCTCCGTAAGTTACATTGGCTGCCCATAGCAAAAAGATGTGTATTCAAGGCCATGACTCTGGCCTTTCGAGCTTCAAAAGGCAAGGGATCGGCACACCTCAAAAACATTCTTCGACCTTATGCCAACTCCAGGACTCTACGGTCCAATACCCTCCATTTCCTGGAAACCCCCCGATTTAAACGATCCCGGGCCGGTGGCAAAACCTTTGAGGTCTGTACCTCTCAGTGCTGGAACAAACTTCCATTAGCCTTACGCACCTGTCAGACTGAATTAGTTTTCCGTAAATCCCTGAAAACACATCTGTTCTCCTCATAAATTTGGATATCTGCCCCTATGATCTCCCTTTGTTTTTCAGAGTTTCAGCGCCGGGACGCCCCGTTGGGGCCGCTGTGCGCTCTATAAATTTCTCAAATAAATAAATAAATAAAGTTTTAATGACTGACTGACTGACTGACACTATCATTCACATTGGCAATGGATAATCCTCATCCACGATACAAAACAACACATTAGTTTAGTACGCGGACATCTGAAAATATATTAAGTAAGAACCCTACGTGAACCTGTCTTTATGTTATAAAACAGCATATTTCCTATCTCAGCACTCCCAAATCAAGAGGCAGGTTCTGGAATGTAGACTTGCATCCAGTCTCCCGAGTTTGAACCTTAAACAACATTTTCTTGTGCCCACTTTCCAATTCCAAACAAGTCCCATTCAAAAGTACCTGAAGACATGTAATCAGAAGGCTAGTTTTAAACTGATAGGCTGAGAGATGGCTATGGGCGGGTCTTTGTCACTGTACTGCCCAGTGAGCCCTGCTATTGGTTAGAAGTGGTGACAAGCCCAGAAACCATACGACCATACAAGAAACATGTTATGGGGTCAGCTGTTCATAGCTCTATTGAGAACAGGGGGCAGCGATCCTCCATTACCTTGACAGCCTCAGCCAACATTACCGCATGACCCGGGCAGAGCCCACTGCTGCACTACCATCAAGCCCTGTGCCCGGAAGAATGCAGCACATACACTGAAGGGAGTCGGAGAATGAAAGGATGCTAGTACAAGACGGGACATCAAGACTACGCTCTGTGTGAGAAGGAGACGCGGTGAAGAGGGTGCGGGGAGGAGGTTTTATTATGCTGAGGTATTTGATACCAAACATCTTAGCATTCGTGGAGCTATAGAGTTTGTAATGACAAACACACAGGGCATGTACTTAATAAGGCTTCTCTGCGCTTTCACTGTCTAAGAATGGACTTAGACACTGTAGGTGCATATTGCTCATGCAGCTATGCCTTCACACGTGGTATAGTGCACCCTGCCTTAGGGCTGTGAGGCCTGCTAGAGGGGTGACTTACCTATGTCACAGGCTGTGTTTGTGGGCATGGCACAGAGGGATGTGTGTCATGTTGACTCGTTTTATCTGCACTAAAACACACAGTCTGCCATGGCTGTGTACATGTATTAGGTGAGGGGCCCCTGAGGGTGGCACACTACATGTTGCCTCTCTGGTCATAAGGCCTTTGGTACCTTTTACAAGCGACCTGTATGTGGGCCAGAGGTGTGCCAATTATAGGAACAAAGGTACAGTTTTGGGAAAGAACACAGGCATTGGGAACCTGATTAGCAGGGACCCAATGCACATTCAGTCAAAGTGCATCAGAAATCAAGCAGAAAAGCGTATGGGAGGGTAGTACAACAGAAACCCACTCCTACACTCCAATGTTTGTCTTAATGTTTCTCCCTTTATTTCTACCCTTAATGGGTGGAATGTTCTAATTGCCTTAAAGCCCTTCTGCCTCAGGCTATACTGGTTGTTAAAGGCCCTTTCTCTTGTTCTAGGCCCTTGCCTGTGTCTCGGGCCTATAACTCGGATTCAGGGCCTTTAACAACCAGTATAGCCCCTGGCAGCGGGCTGTAAGACTATAATGAAGGATAAACAGTAAGTGAATAGATATTATAGAATGAAGCCTTGAAGGAGGATGATAAAAAAATGCACACAGTCCAAACCATAACTAGCAGGAACAGTATAAGTGAGTGACATCATAATGAGGGATTAGTAAAGGTAAGAGCATGTGTACAGGATGGTCTAATCACAGTAGCAGGGGTGAAGGATGACAGTAGAGATCATTTAGGACACTGAATAGAAAAGTGTTATGCTGGAGGCAATGAAAATTATGTTTTATATCCTCTTGTCCCAATGCATTTCGAGCTAGGGTAGCCCGTCGTCAGGGGAAAGAAATTTCGACTTTCTTTGGCTGCTTTTTGCATGCATCACTGTCTGTGTCACTCCGACTGGATGGAATTCTTTAGTACAAACATTTTCATTTTTGAGAAACAAGACAAATATGGTTACATTTCTGAATAAGGTGGAATGATGAACACGAAATACCACCATTGAAAAATTAAAAATATTTCAACTTTAAGTTTTGATGACCATTGGATTTATTTTGGATTGAGGTTCCCTCAGAATAGAGAGGCATTGGCTGTGCTGAAGGGGATGAACCCCAGATGGGGAAGGCTATTTTTCATTTATATGTTTCCACTCAAGGATCAGAGAGTGTACCGTTTATGCACGCTATAAACTGACTACCATTTGAGGGGAGATTTGAATACTTGGGTGTACATGATCCATTACACTGGTGTTAACATCATGGAAAGTCCATACATACAAGCTGAGGTACAGATATAAAGAAAACCTTTTTTGTAAACAGTATAATCCTTGAACTTTTGCTGTCTACTTCTGGAATGCATACTTCTCACATTCCTCACTACATCACTCTCATGCCTTTCCTTGTCATCCTATTACATTTTTCCACTTAATCTGTCCCCTGCACCAACCTTCTCAACAAATTTTTTAGATAGCATAGATTCCACCTGCCACTGTCAGTGATTCCGTCTGATCACTGAGATCTGTACAGGGTCAACAAAATTAGACAGGCACTTTCAGTCCAAAATGGGATTTTTTACTCTAACCCAATCTTTGATTCTCAACTTTGAATTGCGTTCTTTCTTTACCAACCTGTCTTTGTTTCTGGAATCAAACGTAACCGTAACTTCTCCCCAGACTGACTCTGCAAAATCTGCTTTCTCTTCTGTGTTTACCATCCAAAACAAACACAACTCCCAAGCTACCCTTCTTCCTTGCTTAATTTCAAACAGGGAGCTCCCTTTGGACACATGGCAAGTAGTTCATTTATGACCGAAGGAGATCTTAACTGCCTTTACCACATATGTTTTACCCAGTTTGCACTCTGAATACATTCCACCAACAAAACTTGTTCCACTTTAACATTACCCCTGAAGACTGTATAGCAAATTTGATAAGTCTAATACCACATCTCTCTAGAAAATCCTTCATGTTAGAAGAATTAAGTTGCACACCATTGTCCATTAGTATCTTCACCAGAACTCCTTCCCTTTAAAACAGTTCCTGAAAGAAACCAATTGCGTTCTTTGTCATGGGTTCCGTAACTCTCCTAGACAAGTGATCAACGCAATGATGCCAGACTCTGCTTAGACTAGGTACTCTACGCTCATTGGGCACCTCTTATCAAGAAGACTTCACACATGCTTTCACTAATCTTTCTCCATACATATCACGACCAGGCTACCAGTAATCATTCCTCATTCTCCTTCTGCTGATGTGTACAGCATCTGAAATCTTCCTTCTGAAACAAGAAGGTGGAACAAATTGTTTCCATGAACTAGAGTTGCATTCCAAATACAATTAATGTTGAACTTTCCAGTGTGTTGATAACTCAGCACTTGAAGTTTTCTTAGATCATCCGTCGATGACAAATCTCATCATATGTTTCAACACCAAATTTCTTTCAATGCCAAATTACATTTCACTTCTTGTCTCCAATCATTCTTTCTTTTCTCTACACACCATAGTATCCCCGATGCTTACCACATTCACATTTCCATTCTTCGTCTTTGTCTCTTATTTCCACTGGCAACCATGACAAGCAGTTGCTCTGTAGTTTTGTTTTTACACCTGGGATGTTATCCTTATTAAAATTGAACTCTATCAACTTGGAAGACAGTCTGGCTAACCAGGCAGTTGATTTCTTAATCTTGACCCCTGTTAACATGTCAACCAGGCACTGATGGTCTATGTAGGAAGGTAGAGTGTTATGTGGTGAGGCTAGTTAGGCTTCACTATGCAATAGTCTCACAATACACCCAAAGAAGGTACTTAGATTCACAATTAGAAATCCTTAGATCAGTGTGGCAAAGAGCAGTCAGGCTTTACTAGAGGAACATGTGTGAAGCATTTCAGAGTACCAAAATGGACAAGAAGTAATTGACATGAATTGAAAGAAATCCGACACTAATTTTAAAAAAAAGCAGATTTTGATTTTAATTTTATACACCAAAACAAAGTCAATCGGATAGGTATAACTGGTAGTTATGGATTTTAGAAGCAAAATGAAAACAGTACTGCATAACTTTATCATTGAGGTCAATGGGAAAAGGCACTAGTGACAATCGATCATTTGCAGAGTTGTGTGGAACCCAAGGAGGGTTAAAGGTGATTGGGGGTTCCAGTGCCTAGGCACAACAGTCAGTTTGATTTTACCTGGCTCGACAAGTCCAGGCGCAGAGTTGTCCTGGCTGTCCTTGGTGCTGAAGCGGGAGCCACAGGAGGAGATTATTTTACCACTTGCTGATGGGGAACCAGGTGCAAAAAGTCAACAACAAATCTGCTGACGTTAGATGAAGATTTTGCGGAGTTCCCTCGAGGTGCAGCATCGAGTAAAGGTGGTGGTTGCCAGACTGGCGAACAACAAGCCTTGGCAGTGGTAAGCTCAGCAAAAAGTTATTTTAGTGTCCTGAGGTCCGGGTGAAACAGTAGCTGCCTGACACAGGTGGTCAGGACTACGTTTCCCATGATGCACTAGACATCTACTGTTGGATGCTGGGCCTGACGGTTAGCGATTCTTTGCTTTTGGCATATTGTTTTAACCTGCGTCGTGCATGGGACTAGTGCTACCGGTCCAGCGGAGTCTGGAGTTGCCTCTGCCTCTGAAAGGAGTCCCTCTATCTGGAGGAACCAGTCAATGGCCCAGGATGAGTCGCAGTGGTGCAGTTCCAGGAAGGTTGCCAGAGGTGCAGAGTATCACACCTTTGGTATGTGTAGGTCCTATTGTCACAGATTAGGGTCTCTTCTTGTATCCTTTGTTGAAGATCAGAACTGAGGTACTGGTGTCAGGGTTAGCCCTTAAATCCTAGATTTGGGGGTGTGGGTGCAAGTAGCCAATTGGCTACTATCCCTAGATTCTAATTTGCCGCTGAGGTGACCCCATTCGGTAGTGTGTCATCTTTTTTTCCCAGAGCTCTCTATTTTGCCACTTTTAAAAATGGAAGAAACCTTTCTTAGCTGTACAGACCAGGTAGCCCACCCTAGAGGCGTGGCTAGCATTCTGGGGTGTACATATCCTGAGTACCTAATTTTCCCACCTGCCCTGGCCTGCCCTGGTGAAAATGTACATGGGAGCAGGGGGAAGGCTGTTTCCTCCTTTGGGAGGCAGCCTGGTTACATATCACTGGAGGCAAAGGCTTTGAAGTTCACCGCCTTGATGTGCCACTTCACTAGACATTCTGTCAGGTAGGGAAGTGTGACCTCCTTCCCATCCAGGTCAATGTTTCTGACTCCTGGTAGGAAATTCGATTCCAGTCTTGGCAGCAGCAGCTGAGGGCTAGGAGCCAGAGCACAGGAAAGGCTGGAGCAACCAGGTGTGCAACTTCTAAGGTAGCCACCTGGGTGCATGCCACATTGTCCTCAGCACAAGTTTCATGTCACGGGTGATGAGGCACGTTGTTTGATACCAAACATGACAGTTTTAGGCGGGACCATAATGGAGCTGGCAACCTCGAGTTTGCCCAGTTACCAGCCCATGTTATCCTATAGACTGCCTATCACTTATAGAAGCCTTTTAATGGTAAATGCCACTATAGGGACATGTAAGCTTGCACTGACTGAGCGACCCTTGACCCTGCCTTCAGACAGGTCGCTCCCCACGCCGCCCGCGCAGCTCCACCTGACTGCGCCCTGTGTGCTCCTGTGCCCCGCTACTGACTCGGATCTGTGGGTGTTCGAGGCCCGCCTCCACCCGCAGGCTTCCACCTGCGCCTCATCCCTGGTGGCCAGTGGGCCTGAGGTTTGTTGCTGCCACCCTCTCTTACGCCACCCTCTCTTTCTGTGCTCTTGAGCCCCTGTTCGCTGCATTATTGTGACCATTTTATTGCCTGTGTCCTCTTTGCTCCGTTTGCCTGTTGCATTGCCTTAGGCTTGTTTCCCTTTGCCTCTTGCCTGTTCCTGCCGCTGTGCCCCTGCGGCCCCGCCCCCGCGGTTCACTCCCTCCCACCTCCCCTTCTTATGGCACCCAGCGCCAGGACCCCGCGCCCCCCGCCCCCCGCAACGCCAGACTGCACTAAGACTCCAGCACCCTCCGCGCACTCAACACCCGACGAGACCACCCCTGCTACCGGGCCACCCCAAAGCGCACCCAAGGGCCCTTCGCCTGCCGGAACTGCAGATTCACCAGCATCCAGCCCTCCAAACCACCAGCTAAAGAGAACCCAACTACCTCCGCTGCATCCTCCTTAACACCCGCTCCGCTCGCAAGCACGCCATCAAACTCTGGGACCTCCTGGACTCCACCACTCCTGACGTCGCCTTCCTGACGGAGACCTGGCTGAACGCCACCTCAGCACCAGACATCGCCATAGCCATCCCACAGGGCTAAAAGATCTTCCGCAGAGACCGCACCAGCGGAGTTGGAGGGGGAATCGCCATCATCCACAAGGACACCCTCAGAGTCTCGACCAACAGCGACGACACCCTCACCACCGCCGAGCACATGCACTTCCAGATCCACACCGACCCCAACACCACCCTCAGAGGAACACTAGTCTACAGACCACCCGGACCACGACCACAGTTCTGCGACACCATCGCCAACCTCGTCAGCACCCACGCCCTCGCCTCCATGGACTACATCCTCCTCGGGGACCTGAACTTCCACCTCGAGAACAACAACAACGCCAACTCCACCGCCCTGATCGACAACCTCGCCAACCTCGGACTCAAACAGCTCGTGACGACACACACCCACGCTGCTGGACACACGCTGGACCCCATCTTCTCAACAAGCCCCCAAGCGCCGGGATGCTCCTAGGAGTAGCCGAGCGCTATAGAAGAAATAAATTAACATAACATAACATAACATAACTTGTCTCCTTCAACCACACCACCGAACCCCACTGAACCGACCACAGATGCGTCCACTTCACCTTCAAGAAACCCACCACGCACCACCGCACCCAACAGCTACCACGCCGCTGGGGCAAGGTCACCAAGGACCAACTGACTACCACCCTCGCCCTGAGACCACCCGCCGACCCCACCGACCCAGACACCGCCGCGACCAACCTCAAACAGTGGATCAACGACTGCGCCAACACCCTCGCCCCTCTCAAGACCTCCACAACCAACCACACCAACAAGAAAGCCGCCTGGTTCACCGAAGACCTCCGGACCTCCAAGCGCACCTGTCGGAAGCTGGAGAAGAAATGGCTCCACGACCGCACACCAGACCGCCACAAACCCCACAAAAGCACCACCCGCAGACACCACCAACTCATCAGGACCGCCAAGAGGACCGCCTTCAAGGACCGCTTAGACAACAACGCACACAACACCAAAGAGCTCTTCAGCATCGTGAAAGAACTCTCCAACCCCAGCTCCAACACCAACGACATCCCACCATCACAGGACCTGTGCGACTCCCTGGCCACCTTCTTTCACCGCAAGATCGTCGACATCCACGACAGCTTCAATTCCAACACCCCGCACCCATCACCGAGCCCACAACCCCTGCGATCACCACCCGCACCAGCCGCCTGACCGCCTGGTCCCACGTCAGCGACAAAGACACCATCAAAACCATGAACTCCATCCACTCCGGATCCCCATCCGACCCCTGCCCTCACCATGTCTTCAACAAAGCCAGCACAACCATCGCACCCCACCTCCGGAAAACAATCAACAGCTCCTTCGAGACAGCAACCTTCCCTGAAAGCTGGAAGCCCGCCGAGATCAATGCCCTCCTGAAGAAGCCCAAGGCGGACCCCAAAGACCTCAAGAACTTCCAGCCCATCTCCCTGCTCCCGTTCCCGGCAAAAGTGACAGAGAAGATCGTCAACAAACAGCTAACCCGCTACCTCAAAGACAACAACATCCTGGACCCTACCCAATCCGGTTTTCGCAGCAACCACAGCACCGAGACCGTCCTCATCGCCGCTACTGACGACATCAGGATCCTGATGGACAAAGGAGAAACAGCCGCCCTCAACCTCCTGGACCTATCAGCAGCCTTTGCCACAGTTTGCCACTGAGCCCTATCAGCACACCTCCATGACACCGGAATCCAAGAGAAGGCCCTGGCCTGGACCACATTCTTCCTCTCCGGCAGAACCCAGAGCATCCGCCTCCCACCCTTCCGCTCAAAAACCACCGAGATCATGTGCGGCGTCCCACAGGGATCCTCCCTCAGCCCGACGCTGTTCAATATCTACATGGCACCGCTCGCCCACGTCGCACGACAACACAACCTCAACATCATCTCCTACGTCGACGACATCCAGCTGATCATATCCCTCACCGAAGACCCCCACACTGCCAAAGCCAACCTCCACAGAGGAATGAAGGCCATAGCCGACTGGATGAAGGACAGCAGACTGAAGCTGAATTCAGACAAGACTGAGGTACTCATTCTCGGACCCACCCCATCAGCCTGGGACGACTCTTGGTGGCCCACATCGCTAGGCACAGCCCTGGAACCCACAGACCACGCACGCATCCTGGGGGTCATCCTCGACTCTACCCTCTCCATGACCAGGCAAGTCAGCTCCGTCTCCGCGTCCTGCTTCAACACCTTCCGCATGCTCCGCAGGATCTTCAAATGGATCCCCCCGACACGAGAAAAACCGTCACCCAGGCCCTCGTCACCAGCAGACTCGACTACCGGAACGCCCTCTACTCAGGAACAACAACCAAGCTCTTGAGACGACTACAACGAATTCAGAATGCCTCGGCACCACTGATCCTCTACGTCCCCCGACGCAGCCACATCACACCCCACCTGAGAGGCCTGCACTGGCTCCCCGTCAACAAGAGGATCACCTTCAAACTCCTCATCCACGCACACAAAGCCCTACACAACACCGGACCTACATACCTCAACAACCGACTCAACTTCCACACCCCCACCCGAAGCCTCCGCTCAGCCAACCTCGCCCTCGCCACAGTTCCTCGTATCCGGAAAGCCACCGCCGGCGGCAGATCCTTCTCCTACCTCGCCGCCAAGACCTGGAACACTTTTCCCACCAGCTTATGACAGACCAGGACCTGCTGGCCTTCAGAAGACTTCTCAAGACCTGGCTCTTCGATCAGTAGCACCCCCCCCACCCCCAGCGCCTTGAGACCCTCACAGGTATGTAGCGCGCTTTAGAAATGCATTTACTATAATGCACCCTGCCTCCAGGGCTCAGGAGGCCTTCCTTAGGGATGACTGGCAAATAGTGAATTGGCTCTGCCAGACATGGTGAGGGCAAAGTTGTGTCCGAGCAGTTTGCACTGCTCCTGCAGTCTGCAATGGCAGGCCTGCTGTCATCAGTTTACTTGGGTCCCTCAGATTGGCACAAACAGTGCTGAGATTAACCAAATCAGGCTCACCCCTTGATACTTTGCCAGCCAATCTGTTTGCCTCACTAGCCACGCAACTAGCCCTCTCCATCTGCACTATATTTAATGCCTCTCTGAGTGAAGGGATACTTCCACATGAATGGAAGGCGGCACAAGTGCTCTGATCCAGAAAAAGGCACATCTACCCACAACAGAGTTGGCAAACTACCGTCCTATCTCACTCCTTCCACTCATGAGTAAACTCCGGGAAGAGCATATCAATACTAAGCTTATGGGGTACTTAGGATCTCAAGGCAACCTTGACCCCTCTCAGACTGGTTTCAGACCTGATTACTCTACTGAAACCATCCTCCTGGGTGTCACAGACTACCTCAAACATGCCCCGTATAACAATAAGGCAGTGCTGCTAGTGCTGCTGAACTTGTCAGCAGCTATTGATACTGTGTCTCACCAGAAGCTACTCTATAGATTGAGTAAGATAGGTATTCAGGGACTGGTACTAAAATGGCTCACGAGTTTCCTGGATCAGTGTACCCAAACTGTTAACTTGGGCCCTTTCCGGTCACGCACCTAAGAGCTCACTAAGGGGGTACCACAGGGCTCCTGTCTCATCCCTTCCCGGTTCAATGTGTATGTTGCCTCTCTCACCAAGATCATCAGAGACCATGGGTTCACCCCCTACTCGTATGCGGACAATACCCAACTACTCTTATCTTTTTTTTGTAAATTCTTTTTATTTCATCATTGTAACAAGAAAACATATACACCACATGTTGACACATCACCATTCCATTAAACCTTCCCAACATAACTCCTCTTATCTTTTGATAAGAACAAGGATTCAATCAAATCTCTCTTCAATGATGGTATGCGAGCAACCTCCTGATGGGTAACAGAAAACTTCCTCCCACTTAATGTTACTAAAACTGAAATCTTGTTATTCGGCACCGCTCAAACCCTGTGGTCCGCCGAGCAATTCCGGTGCATTACAAATTCCTTAATCATCATCATCATCATCAACACCCATGTCCTGGGTACCACTGGTATCATCAACTAGGGGCATATAAGGAGGTTAAAGCCCTTGCCCATTGGGGTTGCCAATTCACATTCATCTATTTTAGGTAAAGAGCACTGGCACTGGGACCTGGTTAGCAGGCTCCAGTTCACTTTCAGAGTCGAAAGTCGAAAACCTGCAGCATTGGAGCAAAATATGGGGGGAGGGGAGCTGACCATACAAAAGGGGCACTTTCCTACAATCTATTTTCAACATGAATAGCCTGCCACACAAGTAAAGCTTATATTTTTCTACATCCAACAGACAGACCCTAGAAACTCCTCAATAACCGAGTACTTGTGTTCAAGTGACCCCAACATTCTTTATCAAAGCCCCCAGTCAACTAACACTCTTAGTACATCTGTGCTAACAATGCCCCCGACTCCTAACAACTCGCTTCCACTGTCATCAACATGAATGGAAGGCCTGAGCACTCAAGACTCAACTTTTGTATATCACAGCAAAGCAACCGTGAGAGTTAATAAATCTCTAAAGTGGTTGGTAGCATATTCTTAAAAAGTGCAAATGCAAAGAAATGAGAGCAGTTGTTCCTTGTTTTTTTATTGTAACTGAAGCCCTAACAACTGTTGAACAAATTTGGCTTGGGTTTTACCCTTATGCAAATGAAATGTGCCCTGTATACTTTATTTTCCTTGCATTAATGTTTTACTGCCTGAGTAAAAGGTAGTGGTAAGGTATTTGCAAATGAGCAGGGGTTTCTAAGGGAATGTGGAAAAAAATATTTACAAAAAAATGTTTGTTTCAAGTTTAATTTTATTTAAACGCAATCACAGAAATGATGGACTACTGACCTCAGCAGACCATCATCCCTGTGATGGGTGTGAATCATACTGGGTCGCAATTTATGGCCTACCTTATTAATATTCATGCAGCAGGTTCAATTGCGACCCACTAGGAATTAAGTTTTTGTGAACTAACCTGTTAATATATAGGTCGGTTCACAAAAACAGAATGGATTCAGTAAAAGTAGGTGAACAATTTGCGACCCCTTTTACCGAATCAGATTTTTAGAACATCTGGGCCAAAGTCCTTAGTCCATCCTTGCAGGGCATCTGATGGCTTTTCCTTCCGGTTGGGGGTGTTATTCCACTGTTGTCGCCTCCCAGGTCCAGGGTCTTCTCAACTGTGTTAACCTTGTGTATGTGTTTGTAATTGAATGGGAAGTGTTAGGGGCTAAACACCCCATGCCAATCCTACAATGCTACATCATCCCTCTGTAGAAGCCAACTAAAGAAATACAAGTTTGTCAGCACATATGCTAAAAGAGAAAATTTATTATGAGACAAGATACAAAACAATAGTACATGCAGCACAGAGACAGACAGCAAAGTGGCTCAATGTCCAACAAGGAGGAGTCTTCCAAAGCCTTTTATCGACGCAAACACCAAAGGAAAAACATAATTATTGATGCAATATATGTTCACAAAAAGTCCAGGATTATGACATTTCTTAAGAAACTAAGCAAAAGGGGGCACCTTCTGCCCATCAGTAGCCTCAGGAAGTTACACAAGTATAGAACACTAGGCCAATCAGAAGAGGTCAACACTGTGTGATACATGCATGGTCTGAGGTGGTGTAGCTGTTGCTAGCCACATGTTCTCTGCTGGTGACATTTTGGGACTGTCCAAGCTAATGCAGTGTACCAGTAATGGTAATTTCTATTGAAATGATTTGCAACATCAGTTCCAGTAATGGACTGTGTCACTTCCAAATATGGTGTGCCCAAGCGCCTGTTGCTTAAGCTAGCATCATGAACTGTCTGAATATGGTTCTTGGGCAAGCCTTGTGTTACAAGAGCAGTTTACTTTTAAGCAACTACAGAACCAATTATTTAATTCTATTGTGTCAACGTTGTACAGGCCTAAAAATAGATATTTGGTATCAAATTATAAAAGCGGTTTCCACACCTCCACTCCTGTCCCAACCCGCCTCCACAGTATTCTGGGACAAACCAAAATGGCAAATTCAGGTTTTTTCTAGAAAGAGCTTCTGTGGGGGCATCAACTCTGACCCCATAGCTGACATTACTACCCTTTCAAACCTTCTAAGGCAAGCCCCTGCTGTGCCAGCTGCAGTAGTCTGACCCTCCTCCTTTGTTCTGGTAAGTGTGGGCTGTCCCAGCCCATGCCCAGTGTGACAAGCTGATTATCAGATGCAGATTCCTCCACACCTCTTCCTTCCCTAGAAATTGAGGCAATCACTGTTGATTGCTTCTTTTGTGTGTGGAGGCCTTTGTTCCCTCTGCTGGGGTGAAGAGTAATTATCTTGGTCCAGTAGGGGGTACAACGGTCTGGAATCTGTTTGTGAGCTGAGCAAAAGAAATATGATAAATCCTGAACTCCCATAAGATGTGTATGTAGTGTGTTGGGGGATGCAAATTCAATCTCTTTGTGCATATGTTACCCCAGTTTGATACCTCATTGAACTTTGTAGGGCTGAGTTGAGAGAAACTATGCTTTAAGACAGATTTCTCCTATATGTATGATACAGTGAAAGCACCACAAATGTTTCAGTATGTAGTACAGACTACCCTATGAATGCCAACCCCTATTATATGACCCACCTCAGGTCAGCACCAATCCTTGCATAGTCTTTTCTTCTCACCCTCGTAACCAGCTCAGTGCCTCTCACCCTAGCTGCTCGGCTTATCTTAAAAGGTGAACACTGGCGGTTAACATGCTTAGTCCCATTTCACAGGATTGAGATTCATCTTGTGAGACTCACTCACAGTAAAAAGTCAAAGAACAGGGTAGTCGAAAGTGAAAAATCCTGGTGGACTAAATGGGTGGAACCCATTTACTGCAACTTACAATACACTGTTGAGGCAGGCACTCTGGTAAAGAACCTATCTGTGCACTGCTAATTTGTGAACCTGTAAAAGTACTTTTCCAGCTGTTAGACTGCTATTTCAAACTCATCAAGTTAGTCACCTTCAGTAATAAATACATTTTTCTTTATCTCAGGTTTGTATCTTTGCATATCAATAGCTCCAAAGTACGCAGTAAATAACCCCAGCCAAAATCTTCACTCCACCAGTGGATAACCGCGGTCTTGAAGAAAGGGGGGCAGTGGCATAGCATTCTACTTGGTGATAACTCATGTAAAGACAATGTTCCAAAATATCTTTTTTTGGGTGGCATGCAGATATGACTTCAGCTTGAGACATGCTGTCTCAAACTGAATTAGAGTATACAAAAAAGTGATGGATGGAATGCTTGGATAAATCTCAGCCTCTGTCAATTACTCAGGCCCGCATTTCTGTCCTTCATTATTTTGTACAGGCAATCGCAGTTTGGGCCTAGCCATATGCAAATCTCTAATGGGAACAGTCCAGCCCAAACTGCCAAGCGGGGTCCTCTATGAACAGAAACACAAGCATCCCAGGACAGGTTTCATTCTTATTAGAACTCATCAGACAGATATAGCATGGATCCAGTGGCACAGTCTGCACAGGACACACATCTGGGAATACATGTCCTACTTAGGGTGACACACTGAACTACACAGAAATGTGATGGGTGGAAGGCTTGAATACATCTCAGCCACTAGTAATTACTCTGGCCTCATCCCAGTCCATTGATATTTTGCACAGCATGGTACCTGTGTTTGGACCCAGCCATATGCAAATTACTCTTGTAACTGCTCCAATGGGAAAAGTTCAGCCTGAACTCCCAGATCAAAGTGAAATTGTGACAGAAGTCAAACTGAATTGGAACAAAACTACGGTCTTAATCTTTGGAAAATCATCCGTCCAATGGTCATCCTGAAGGTGGTCCTCAGTACCAGGACCTCAGGACCAGGTCCTCAATATCAGTACCAGGACCCATGCCTGTGACCATGGAGTCAGATAAACACCTTTGCTTCTTGCTTTGTAGTAGATCAACACCTCTTCTTTTCCAAGCAGATAAACTCTGATCTGGCTGCTCTCACGCTGCTCTCTTCTGAAGACAGTGAGTAGTTCAAGCTGTTATTAAATCCAGAATTTATTATAATTCTTTGTACCTCAGTGTTCTAGTCTAATGACATGCTCCTCCTAGATATCCTTGCACATCCCTGCTCTTTTTTCCTTTATACCTTCTAACCCTTGTGCCAACGCTGCCCATGCTGGCCCTTATTGACTCCCCAAGCTTCTACCTGTAGCATGCACTTCCCAATCCTATGGATTTTCTTTGTTTTTTATGTCAGAATTGGACCACATCTCCCCTGTACATCACTGAATCTTCTACCTTGTGTTAGCCCTGTTTCCTATGACTGATGACACTCTTTGCTGCCATCACTGTCCATTCCTCCTAATAGGTTTCTCAACTTCTTTAGTTATCATCATTTCAACCAGCCACTAAGTGAGTTATTGTGTTTCAACAACGTCTGTTAATTGTCTTGTTCACTATAATCTACCTGAAATCAGAGCCCTGGCCAATTAACAGTAATTAACTCCCTGCTCAGGCCATGAGGCCAAGTGGTCTGCTGAAAGCCGAATGCCTGCCTCTTGACGTGCTGGGACACCTAGGCGGGCTTCCATCCCTGTAATCCAGAAACGCCTGTGGATCCATTAATACACTCTCCCAACAAGCCCTCTGTACTCCGCCTGTTCCTAAACCTAAACCTACCCTTTCCTCTGTCTTCTTTACAAGATTATGTAACCATAAATTCAATTTGAGCTCCCAGAATTGGCATTCTAGGCATGGTTCCCTCATCTTCTGGAACTGGCAAAAGACTTTCCAAGCCGCCTTCTGCGCAGGGATCCTCCCGAAGGCCAGGTCTTTTGAGGGTCGATGCCGGCATGCTGCTACAAGTCTTAATGCACCAGGCACACTGGCCGGTCTGCCCGGGCAGCTTGTATTTTCTGTTTCATGGAGAAAGGTACAGATCCCCTTGTTTCCTCCTCCTTGCTTTATGAGCTTCTTTTCAGAGCATTTGCAAAGGTATTATCATGCAGAACAATGAATGATCAGCAGTCGTGGCATACTTTCACCTTGGGTGTCGTCTTCCTTTGGTAAGGATCTGCTGATGGGCCACCTCATGAAACATATTCACCCACGACTCTCGCCTGTACTGTTCTACCTGGGATGTCCCTCTGGTTCATCTACAAAAGAAACCTCATCTGTATTCTGTGGCCAGGATTTTTTGTTTGTCTTTTAAATTTGAAGGCTATCTCTCATAAGCTGATGTTTTCTTCTGTTTTGTCTCTTCCATTTCCTGTCTACATTTCTCTCCAGATGAGGCCATATTCTACATAACATCTTAGACCAAGATTGAATTCCCCTCAGTACTTTACCCTTACTTCCTTCATCTCCCTCTTTCTGCTTTGTCGGCGGTCTTAGAGAATATCTCTTGAAATGAACATTTTTCTGATTTCAATACAGAGAAAATCCAAGATTTCATTAAAGAATAGGAAGCGAGTTGAATAACCCCTTTGAGTCCCATCTGACTGTTTGTTTTGTCAATATTGTCAATCTTAATTAGCTATCTGAGTATCTGGCTTCTCTGGCTTGCTTTCCAAGCTGCTTCGATTGTTCCTCGTGGACTTCCTTCCTGTTGGTGCTATCCTTTCCCACGGGTTCTTCTTAATTTGCGGTGGTTCCTTCAGACCCTTCTGTTCCTGTACTTCCTTTGCCATTTTCCTTTGGCAGGGATTGTTGCCTGAGGTCACAGAGCAATAAAGAGACTGGCACTGAGAAGCTGATGCCATGTATGTGTTGTTCTACAGTCATGTCATAATGTTCTTTATTGCTGTTAAGATGCCAACAATAAATGAAATTAGCATATTATACTAGTCTCACTGTCTTCAATAAAATGTTACATTTTCTGTATGCCAAGTGTCGAAAAATCCCCATTGTTTGACCAAACATCAGAAAGGCTACCGCTACATCAATTATTGCCTTCCCCATTGACCCCTCCATTCCTGCACTATCATCCCCACAGACCTTTATTGTTTACTCATCAACACTGGTCTAAGTATCTATCCAATCTTTTATACATCCTTCAGTACATTCCTTCCCACACACCTAATTGAACAATACATTCATTAATGTATGCATTGCTACATCAATAGAGAAACCCATCGCTTCACCCTTTCCATCTTCCCTGCAATGAACAGTTAATTTCTTCATCTTCTCATTCATTGCTTCACCCTTCCACAATCTTAATTCATCATTCCTCTATTACACACCCATGTTTATTTGTTCAAACATTCTCTTACTATTCATGAACTGATTCCTTCATCCACATCACTTGCTACTTCTTTCATGTATCTACTTCACCATCCAACTACAAATCAGCACCCCCATCCAGCGTTACTCCCAACCATATATTTATTCACCTACCTACACACCCAGTGTTCAGTCTGTCCTTGCATTTATCCTTCTGCCAATCCACCTGCCATTTTTTTTCACTCCACCATCTATTTTGTACACAATTCATACATCCACTTATCTGCATATTGTTCATACATTCACCCATCTACACACTCATCACTTCATTTCTCTACTCTTCAACACATCCACAATCCCATCCATTCTCATCCCTACACCCATCAGCTGTTCATCCCTCATTTACACACCATCAGTTCTTCTGTTCACACACCCTCCTACACATTCATAAGTTTTCTTAAACCAGCTTTTGTTTTTAGCATAAGTAGGGCTACCTGTTTTATGGTATCCATTGTGTCTGGCATTTCCATCTGTATTTATCCATTTGGGCCCCCCATCTTCATTGTCTATTCAACTACTGCTTCAAAACTTCAGGAGTACCAGACTCATGGAAAGGCTCCATTCTGCAACCAATCTATAAGAAAGGCAACACCTTACAGCCAGAGAATTACAGACTAATTGATCTACTTGACGTGGACGGGAAGGCATATGCAAAAGTTCTTCTGAAAGAGCTAGAGGAATGGATAACAGGCAATTAAATAATACCACAATACCAGACAAGATTCCGGGTGAACTCATCAACAATGGATAATGCGATTGCATTATCATATCTGGTAACTAAGGCCACAGAGTGGGTAAACTCACCCCTATATGCCTGCTTTGTTGAATATAGTGCTGCCTTTGATGGCTTCAACCGCAACATCTTGTGGGCAAAGCTTGCGAAGTGGGGGATACCAAGGAAACTTCTGGCGGCCATTATGTCCCTCCATACTGGTACATGGTTCAGCACTAAGCTCACACAGATACACGCATCTGCCAAGATCTATATGATCAAAGGGTTAAAACAGGGTTGTGTGATTGTGCCAAAACTGTTTTACCTATACACTGCGGACCTGGGGGCTGCACTCTAAAAAAACAATATGTTTCCACCTAAATTGGGTCACCTTAGAATACCTATTATGCAATACATGGACGACCTTGTCATCCTGGACCAAACCAAAATAGGCATGAAAAGGGCATTGGAGACTCTTCATTTATACAACACAGAAAATAATCTCCAAACCAATGCAAATAAAACCAAAGTATTGGTTTTTGGACATAAACCAAAAAAATCCTTGCTGGGCTGGAACATCGGACCATTAAGAATTGCAACTGCAAATAAGTATAACTACCTGGGTGTACAATTCTCAGACATCGGTAGAACAACATCCCAGGCCAAATCATTGGAGACAAAATCTGCTAAGGTCACACATGCCCTATGCAAAATACACCAGAATCTTGTGAGCCATTCAACTGAGGGTATCCGAAGAGTAATACAAGTCAAGCTATTCTCAACAATTAGGTATAGCCCGATAAATTGGAGAACCTATATATCAAGGCTTTCAGGAAGGTCTTTAGGCTACCATTCTTGACAAGGCGTACACTGATCAGACTTGAGTTTAACCTAACATCAATGGAGATAGAATGCAAAAAAGACATAGTGAAGCTGTACCACTGTGTGAACACGGCTAGCCCGGGCACCATGAGGGAAGCACTCCGAATACTCTTCACGGATCAAACCAGTCGATGGGCTAGGTACCTTGCTTCAGCTAATAAAACACTATGCCTGACAGCTGATCACACAGCGATATTACATCAGTCAACATTTAGCCTAAAAAACCTGTTTAAAAACAGGGAAAGATCATCTCAAGGCACCAGGACATAGATAAGATCAGAGTTATCCGTGGCGCAGAGGGCCTTGCAAAATCACATGAAGCCACTCTATGTCAACCATACCTGAAAACCGGTCTGGGCAGACAAGCCCTTCAAATAAAGGACTATATGGCACATTGGAAATCCATACCAACTGGAAATAGAGGATGTGGACTGTGTCAATACCACACAGTATCAGCAGAGCATGTCATCTGTTGCTGTCCAGCGTTGGTAAGCCAGAGGCGCAAATACTTAAGGTCAACGTTCAACCTAAATAAAGTAAGAACATTCAAGGAGGCCTTAACGCACATACATACCACAACAGTACCAATGGAGCTAGCACATTCTGGGAAGTTTTTTGCCGCTGCTGGAAAGATCTTATGCCAAACGCAAAGTACGGAAAAATAACAGGATAATAACAATCTACATGCCGACTGTCGATGAGCATCTACAGCATCTATAGTGACCCTGTGCCAAATCCACTGGTCAAGAACAGTGCCACTCTCATTGAGCAAACAGTAAACAAAGCATTTTATGGCCATCAGTGATCTTGTATCAAGCCCGACAAGCTAAGATGAACCAACTCTAGGGCACTGACTGATTAACCAATGTATATGTCTCTAGATGTGTTTTCTTCTCTTTTAAATCCCTCCGCATTTTCAATGCTTTTTAAATGCTCTTTTTTTATCAACTTACTGTTTTAACTATGATAGTAATATGCATTGCTTTTGTAAATAATTGTAGGTAATCATACAATAAAGTATTCATTCATTCATTATCCATATTTTTTTGATCATCTTATCTGTATTTATCAATATTTATTTTCTGTTTAGTTTAACAATGAAGCTACAATCAATGTATTTCCAAGTTTACTTATCCTATAAATGTATCATCACATTTGAATGTCCAATAGAGTTTCTCCGTTTACAGTACACTATCTTCTGAAAACATTTTCATTGAAGAACAGTTTCTTTCAACAGCTGTAAATTTGCAGTTCTTTGGTTCATTTGGAAATCTGTTTTCCTTTATTTTATAACTTACCAGCCTGTCAATCTGCACAACTACTCGTGACTGACCGTATTGAGAATCATCCAAAAGAAGACAGATTTCCATATTTTGCCATTGTTAAAAAGTAAGAGACAGGGCTATAGATGGTTTTCTTTATGTGTTGATCCGTAAAAATCAGTAAAAACTGAAAACTGGGAGCCTTAAGCAGAAGCAAAACATTTGTACTTTCCATGCATATTACTTAACTGACTGTTTACCACATAATTATCACAGAGTATAACGTTAGGGATAAACTTTCCAATAGAGTCCACACAAACATTTTGTATTTCCTCTAAGGATCAATATTACATAACAGCTGAACTGGTTGCAGGTCTAGTGTCCTTTTGCTAACTCTCCTTCAGTGAATTAATATTGTACACTGAGTTTGTTTCAGGTTCAATAGAAAAGTGTGTAAATCTGCTTTGACGTTGGGATACGTGTTTGGTTCATGTTCGCGGGTTCTCGTTTTATGCCGCATGGAGCATGCGTCTAGGTTTGTCATTGTAGTTAAGAGGGAGTGTGTTTGTTACAACTGAGTTGATTGATATTCTATTGGTTATGTACTAGCCTTCTTTAATGTATATAGAAGTCTTCCCAGGGCCTATGCAAAGTTATAGTATTTCATCCCACACATGTGAAATTGGGTGTTTCCACATAGCCCTTTTTTCCTTGTGACTAAGGCTAGTGTCTCGATTTCTGACTTCCAGTGACAGCGACTAAGTGGATGAAGACAGCCTCTTCAAATATCCATTTTGTGCCCCTTGGTTGCCTTTCCTTGGGCCTTGTTACTTCTGTGTCCAGGAAATAAAATGAATTTCCGCTTTTTTTCCCCACTGCCCTCAGCCTGAGCAGTGTTTGGGGGGTGGGACATTGCTGCTGACTGGCAGCAGGGGAGTGTTGCTCACTCCACCAGTTTACACTGCGCATGTCACTTTTGCTAACGGGCTTGCAATGGCCAGCCTGATATGCGCATTATAAACCTCTCTACCAACTTGTCTTAGACAGCTTGGAGGAAAGCAGGCACCGGCCCCCTGTGCCTGCTGGAGCGTCGAGGCAGCCCGCTCCAGCCAATCCTGGCTCTGCTCTCAAGCTTCTCATTTGCAGCATGAGAGCAGCATCAGGATTTGGAGAGGATTGGCTGAGGCTCCAGGTGGATTCGAGCTGACTGCTAAGGAAGCGTGAGTGAGTACGTTTTACTTGATAGTTTTCATTTTTTGGCCCACTGACAGGCATTGTGAGAAACTTGCATTGTCGTCAGCTTTAATTCCAGAGCTCTCAGTCACGGCCGGTTATAAAATCTGTTAATGAACCATGATTGAGAGCTTTGGAATGTGAGCCCAAAGGCATCCTGATTGAATACAGTGCCTGCCACTGGCTCTGGCTCTCGGCTTGACGACCCTCCACTGTTGAGGGTCACCGCCCGCCACTGCTCCCAAAACAGACCAGACTTTATTCTACCATGCCATAACTGAGTCTGGGCCGATGGCTTCTCTGGTGTTGG
Organism: Lissotriton vulgaris; assembly: GCF_964263255.1. Lineage (NCBI taxonomy): Eukaryota > Metazoa > Chordata > Amphibia > Caudata > Salamandridae > Lissotriton > Lissotriton vulgaris. The sequence continues at coordinate 1,949,321,996 of NC_141693.1, forward strand.
GAGGAGACTATAAGTTTGAGCTGACCATGGGGCAGGGCTACCAAATTGTGAGACAGGACCGCATAAATGAAAGAGGGGGTGGCTTAGCAATTATTTTTAGAGACTGTTTCACCTGTCGCTGCACCCCTAACCCCTTTCCGGACTGTGAAAGCCTGTCTTTCTCCCTGGAATTTTCCCCCAACACAAGCTTTTCTGGAGCACTTATATATCGCCCACTGGGCCCTGCTAAACAGTTCTACGAATCTCTGCCCCCGCTGGTCGCTGATTTGGCTTTTTTACCCTCCAACTTCACGTTATTGGGTGATCTCAATATACATTTCGAGGAATCTAATGACTCTATCGCCAATAAATTAATCGGAGATTTCTCTGCTCTGCAGCTGCCCCAACTGGTTCTATCGCCCATGCCCATGCACACCAAAGGTCATTTGCTGGATCCGGTATTTAGCAACTGTCCCAATTTGAAGGCATGCCCCCCTATAGTACTTCCCTGGACAGACCATGCATTAGTCCCGTTACTATGGAAAACTGATAAGTCCTCGCCCCTCACACCTACAGCACGAGAAACACGTAATTGGGCTAAAATCCCGCTGGCCCAGTGGACTCAAGAATTACAAAACTCAATTCCCTCAATTGGTCAGACTCCATCACAGGCCAATGAAATGTTTAATGAATGGATAAACAACTCCTTAAATGCCACGCTCCCTATGAAGGAAACTGTCTTAAAAAGATCCAGAATCTCAGCTCCCTGGTATTCGAACGAACTACGGGAGAAAAAGTGCTACTGCAAGAGACTAGAACGCAAATGGCGACTAGGATATTTATAGAGAGGCTATTAGAGCATATAAAAAAGACATAAAGAGCGTGCAATCCTTATATTACTCACATAAAATCGCAGAGGCTAGCTCCAGCTCCAAGGAGATTTACAAAATTGTAAAAAGTCTTATCAACCTCCTAACACCTCTACTTACTGACGAAAATCCTTGGCTCCGTTGTGAAAATCTGGCCAATTTCTTTTCCCAGAAAATCAAACTCATCTACTCCTCTTTTCCATCCTCAGAGCAGACCACTTTGAAGGAGATACCTTTATGTCCCCCACAAGGAAACATATCCAACTGCCCTCCAGTGTTGGCGGAATTTCCCCAGATGGATGAGCATCATCTCACCTCCCTCATGCATCAGGTGAAATCAGGCTCCCCTAGGGACCCAGCACCTCCACACATTCTAGTCTCTGCTACACAGACCATCCTCCCTACACTGCTAGCAGTACTTAACACCTCGATCTCCACCAGCTCAGTCCCAGTTGCTTGGAAACAGGCCATGGTGAGGGCCCTTGTTAAAAACCCAATGTGGACACCAAGAATCTTAACAACTTTCGCCCGATCTCCTTGCTGCCCTGGGCAGCTAAAATCCTGGAGAAATATATAAACGGCCTATTAACAACCTTTCTCGAGCAAAACCACCTGCTCGATCCCTCCCAGACAGGCTTTCGCCCCAAGCATGGGACTGAGACTGCACTACTGGCTGTCACAGAGGAGTCCAGGAGGATCTTAGATCGGGGAGGATCGGTGGCAGTCATCCTCCTCGATCTGAGCGCGGCATTTGATACCGTTAACCACGATATCCTTCTGCAGCGTCTCCTGGACACCGGAATATCTGACAGGGCCCTGGAGTGGCTCAGGTCCTACCTGAACGATAGATCTTTCCAGGTATACGAGGGCAATGTCACCTCCTCCAGTAAGCCTCTGGGATGTGGAGTCCCGCAGGGATCATCGTTGAGCCCGACGTTATTTAACGTCTACATGAGGCCACTGGCTGAGATCGTCCGTCCGTATGGTATTAAGATCTTTACCTACGCGGACGATACTCAGCTTGTGGTCTCTCTGGCACAGGAAGGGGGATCTTCAGCGTGTGTGGATCTTGCTGGTTGCCTGGAGATGGTGAAGAGCTGGATGACCAAGTCTTGTCTCAAACACAACGGAGACAAGACTGAGCTTATGCTCCTAGGTCGTACCGCACCATCTTCTATCGACACTCTTTGGCCACCCGGACCTGCCCCTGCTCCCAAAGATACCATTAAGAGCCTTGGTGTCTGGCTGGATAGGTCCCTGTCATTTGACCAGCAGGCAATAAAACTATCTGCCATCTGTTTTGGCATCCTTAGAGTCATCAGAAAGATCCTCCCTCTACTCCCCTTCGAAGCAAGAAAGACCGTGGTCTTGGGCCTGATCCAATCACGGTTGGATTTCGGGAATGCTTTATATCTGGGAGCTCCTGATTTTACTCTGCGCAAACTGCAGTTGATACAGAACTGCACAGCACGGACTCTTTTACAAATCCCCCGCAGATCTTCAGTAAAGTCCGGCCTAAGGACACTGCACTGGCTTCCCGTTAGGGAAAGAGTTAATTTCAAATCTCTCTGTATCGCTCATCAGGCCTTCTGGTCCTTAGGCCCTGCAATTAATCTCCCCCTTATTACACCCTATCATCCTGCCAGACAGCTGCGCTCAACCTCGGCCAATCTGGCCATTGTGCCGAAAATAAAGAAATCAAGATCGGGAGGCCGCTCCTTTTCCTAAAATGTAGCCAAGCTGTGGAATGCCCTACCCGGCATTTAAGATCTAACCCCAACCTCGTTTCCTTCTGTAAAAAGCTGAAAACTCTTTTGTTTATCAACTAGTAGAGGGTAGTCATCCCTCCCGCAAGTCACCTAAGTCTCAGTGGTATTCTTAGCGCTTGGACGCCTCAGGGCAGCTATGTGCGCTTTAGAAAACTCATTTCATTTCATTTCATTTCACCATGGAATTAGATCACTGATGCCTCCCTGTATCTGGGATAACAGAAGGAAAAGCAGCCCAACATCTAGCCTCTTCGCTTGAGAATTAAGGTCTCAGACATACAATGAAAGAGTATATCTTTTACTCCCCAGTGCAAGACTTACATGTCAGACTGGACTGAATACTATGCTTGACTCTTCAGTCTCTAGTGTCATACACAGAATCCCTCGGTAAAACCCCGTCGGGCCGCAATGCTCTATTAATGGTTATACCAAGGAGAAGGCAAAACCATGGCTATCCTGGATTTGTGGCTGCAGAGCATCATGCTTTTAGAGCAGGAATTCAGGACAAAGGAGCAGGTCCCGATGCACTGTTAGAGTAGGAGGCCAGTCTGGTACACCTGAATTCAGGCTCCACTGTTGACCTACCGGGGGGAGTGGGAGAATCACCATGGATAACACTTCATAGCTATCCTGTGGTCTTGTCCGTGTCGGCTTGGTGGTTGTGAATGCGCTGAAATATGCAACCTGCTGACTCCTAGTATGCTGCCTTTTGTGCATAGAAACTTAACACAGGTATCGCTCTGCAATGATGCTCAGCCAAATGGTCCCTGAAGGGAACACTGTTAGGGCGAGTATCCGCTCTGGTAGAAGGGAGTGGATAATAATAATTTAAAAAAAACACCTGAGGATTAGTAAGTACCCAATAGCCTTCCTGTTGGACCTGGGCCTCTTGGCAGGGTCATCCCTAAACTTTTTGCCTTCCTCCAATACTCTCTCTGACCTATTTTGTTTGGTTTAATGACTCTGGGCACTTTACCACTGCTGACCAGTGCTAAAGTGCATATGCTCTCCCTACTGAAAAGTGTACATGTGATTGATGTCCATGATTGGTTCATTGGATTTACTGTTAGTCCCTAGTAAAGTGCTGGTTGCGCCACCCACAGAAGCAGCCTTAAAATGTGTCTAGGGTCTGCCACTGCAGAACCTGCGTGCAGTCTGGTACTGTCATGCTGGCTGGGCAAGTGCACCCACTTGCCAGCCCCTAAACCTTCCCTTAACTTCATATTAGTCACCCCTATGGTAGGCCCTAGGGCAGGGTGCATTGTAAGTGTAAGGTAGGACAAGCCCTGATGTGTGTGGCATGTCCTAGTAGTGAATTACAACCAAATTCGTTTTTCACTATTGCAAGGCTACCTGCTCCCTTTAGGCCAGAATGGGCTGCTGGAATTATTACACTCTATAATCCCAGCAGGCTCAGGGAGCATGGTAGAAAATAATGTTTAGTATGCCTGAACTCAGAATAATAAAATACTTCTTTTAGCAAAGTTTATTTTAATATCCTGGGTTTGCAAATGCTACTTTTAGAAAGCTAGCATTTGCTTGTCTAACCATTTCAGCCCGCCTCTGCTTTTGTGTGTATCTGACTGTCTGAGTTGTGTGAGTGACAGGTCTGGGAGTTGACAGGTGGTGAATAGCAGGATGACACCTTAGTGGGAGGTGGGAGTTTCCCTGTGCTCTGCCTCCACAATGCTGGCTCCGCCATCCTGGGGAGCGACTGATGACTCAGCCTGCACCTGGCCCAGGAAGGACCGAAGCTTGTCAACAAAGTGCTCAGGCTGCCCCTGTCTTCACAATGCTGGCTCCGCCCCCCTGGGGAGCGGCTGATGTGCCTGCCCTCACACTGAATGCAGAAGCAGAAGTACCCACCACAAGTGCTCAGGTACTGAGAGCAGTTATGCAAAGGCCCCCCTGGCCTGTAAGAACAAAAGAAACTGGGTATAAAAGTAGGAGCCCTGCTCCTTGTAAATGAGATCCTGTTTGCGCTACAGAAGAAACTCTGCCCGAAGAGAAGGACCAGGAAGGACTACAAGGAGGAGTGCTGTCTCTGGCCTGTGTCTGGTGCCTTGCTGCAGAAGGAGAGAGTAAGAAGAGACTACCAGAGACTTTTGCTTTGTGAACTTTGTGCCAAACTTCTAAAAAGATCTCCAAGGGCTTGCTGTGGAACTTGCCCCCTGACCAGCGCCCCAGGAACAGTGGGCGCTACCCTCCCTGACCAAGGCATCAGCTGTGTGTGCTGCTTATCGCTGCAGCGCTGATTGAGGAGGACGAGAGCATCTAGTCCCCCTGCACACCGTGACCGTGGGTTAGCAGATCGCCATAGCAACGTGAGGCCCAGCCCGCCGCTGGCCCGAGCACCGTGACTGCGTCTGCACCTGGCCCCACGAGAGCAAAGTAACGGAGGACCCGTCCGGCCCAAGCATTGAAGTCTACTGGGCTCAAGCGCCGTAGATTCCCCCGCAAAGACGGACTGCCGCCCTTTGTCCTCTCCCTCTAGCAGCGTCCTGCCCGTCTGCCCCGCTGAAAGGGCATCACCGCGACCGGCACTTTGGCTGGGTACGTCCCGCACTTGGGGACCGTACTGCCACTGCGCCACACTCAGCCGCCGCCGTCAGGACCGAAGCGAACACTAAGAAGAGGGCCTGTGACCCCATCGAGCACCGCCGCCCGCCAGGGAAGCAACGCGACGTGGGACAGCTCCCCTTGCAGCCGTCCGCTTCAGGATCCCTAAAGAATTCCAAGGTACTGTGCTTTTGCCCCCCCCCCTCTCGCGGTGCGAGCGTCCTGCAATCTTAGCTCGCACCGCGCTGTGTGAACTTGGGCACCCCGGGAGCCCCGCAGCTGCTGTCTGCCCTGCAGCGCAAGCCGCCCCTGAGACAGAGGCTCGCCCTGCTTCTGGCCCCCGAGGCCCCTCCTAACGCTCCCGGTGGCCCGCGGCCCCCCCCCACTCGAGTCGCGCCCCGAAGGGTGACTCATCGCAAGAGCGGACCTGGTCGTGCCTTTTCGCTGCTCACGCGGGAAGCGTGAGCTTTGGCAGGCCGGGCCCGATTTTCTCAGAGGAAGTGAGCGGAGACGGGGGAAAGTGCCTTGAAGCGCTAGAAAGCACTGAATCTTACTAAGAACCCGGGCAGGAGGCCCAAAACATTGCACTCTTTAAGACACTGTGACTTTTTGCTAAGAATCACTGGAACCGTTTTTAAAGTAACCAAGACTGTATTTACAAGCCTGCTTCTAAAAAGTATATAAAGAGAATATATTTTTACAAATACAGTTTGGTGTCATTGTGTGGTGGGTTGGTTGTGGTGGTACGGTATTGCAAATGTTTAACCCCATGTGCCCCAGAGATTAGCCTAGACTGCTTGCGCCACACTACCTAGAGGGTAAGCAGAGGTTGTCTTGAAGGTAACCCTTAGCCCTGACGTGGAAGAGAGGGTCCCTGCTTGTCGCCAGTGCTGCACTGAGCCAACCAGAGACTCCCCTTTCCAACATTGGACGCAGCGGTGAGGATCGCGGATTTACATTTGCAGTGTCTTTGCCTTAACTTCTGACCATTGCACGGTGATGACAATCCAGTAACCTAAGCCACAGACTTTTTTTTTTGATTTATGTTTTACTGAGAGAATCCCCATTTGTTGTGAAGTCATGCCTGGATCAGTCAGAATGGAAATTGAACCAGCAAGAAGCATCATGAATTTGGGGAGAGCCCTGTCGCCAGAGGAGTTGACGGACAGGAAGGAGGCCAGAATACATGAAATGAAGTTGGCGGAGCTGAAATTGAATTGCCAACTGGAGCTAGAATCTAGGAAGTTAGCCCTGGAAGAAATAAAAATGGAGCTTGCGCATGACTTAAGAATGAGGAAACTTGACTTGGAGCTCGAGGGGCTTGAGGCCAGGAGGGCTTCAGCCCAGCAACAAGAAAGTGTGTGTAGCTCAGAGATTGAGCTTTGCTGAGTTGGAGGTGGAGTCCAGCTCAGATGGTGGCAGCAACATTAAGGTATCTAGTGCTGACAGCATAGTGCGCGCACCTAGAGATAAGGCACCTGACTTGAAGGGGGTTAACTTACATCAGGAGGTTCAAGGGCATGAGGTAGCTCCCGTAGTGCGCAGCGTCCCTGAAGGGAATAGGGTAGCTGGCGTAGGAGTTCATGGTCCTAGTGGTGGGAGGGATTCCCCCATGGTTGAGGTCCTGGTGGGTGAGTGTAAAGACCGCCCGAAAGAGTGTGGGTTGTGTGACAGAGACAGTCCGCTACTGTCTGGCCAGTCTCAGAAGGATGGTGTGGAGTATGTGTGTGAGGCGCTGGATGGAGAGGTGGAGGATAGTTTGGTTAACCCTGCTAGGGGGCTGTGTAATCCAATTGTGGGAGAGCATACTTTAAGTCCCAGTTTTCCAGAGCTATGCCAACACCTGTTTTAGAGTGAGTTCTCTGACCCCAGGGAGCTCACATTGGAGGCAGACCTTGTGGTGGATTCCAGAGGGTCTGGAGAGGCATTGGGGTGTGATCCTGTGGGGAGTGGCTCAGGTGTCTTCCAGCCCAGAGTGGTGGAAGTGGCGCAGAGTAGCCCAGCTAGGTCCTGTAGTAGTGAGAGGGGTGTAGGGCCTCATGTCCTGTCCTTGAAGGGAAGGAGTGAGAATGGGTTTTGTCCCGGTAGTGCCCAACCTCAGTCTCAGAGCCTGGATGGTTCTTTAAGGGAACACCAGGTGGGGAGTCTAGGCTGTCCGGATGAGTCACCCGCTGAGGGGGATCCCCCAGTGGCTAGAGAACGTGGAGGCTCTGTAAACAGAGCTCCAGTAGTTCTGGTGTCTGGCAGTACCACTCCAGTTGGGAGGGTGCAGAAGTCCAGAAGGAGGGGCGAGAGGCGGAAACAGTCCCCAGTGGAAGAACCAGTGGGTCAGGGGCCAGCCAGCAGGGCTGCGTCCCCAGTGAATGACCATGGGGACACCACTTCTGTCCTGGGGGATCTTCCCGCACTGTCAGATGGACAGGGGTTAGGAGATCTGCGCCAGGCAGACTGTCGCACGGCACATGAGCTATGTGCCACCCTCAGGGGGGGCATGCGTGCTCCCCGGGAAGTCCTGGTGCGCCAGGCAAGAGTTCAACTGCAGGGTTGGGTCCCTGAGTTGGAGAGCCAGGTTCAGGTGTTGTCTGACCTGGAGGGCAGGACCACTGTTATCAGTGTCCTGGCCCATGTTGCTTCTAGGGGTACCACTCCAGTTGGGAGTGGGCAGTACTCTGGAAGGGGGTGCAGAGGGAGGAAGTCCTCGCCTCTAACACCGGTTCAACTAGAGGGTCTAGACCCTAGGTTTAAGGGCCAGGTGCAGGGTGTCCCCCCTGACCTGGTGCCCCAGTTGCAGGATAGCACCCCTGAACTGGTGGGCGAATTGTGCAGATCACCTGCCACAGGTGCGCTGACAATTCTGGAAGGGGGTACCACTCCAGGTGGGAGGGTACAGAGCCCCAAGGAGGAGGACCGGGTGTGGGGGAGGCTACCCCAGTCTTGGGTCCAGCTGCCAGGTAGAGGCCTGGAGCTGGTGGGTCAGTGCCAGGATGACATACCTGACCTGACAGGAGGGAGAGTGGACAAAGGGTGCCAAGCACCTGGGGCTACTGCCCCCCACTCTCTGAGGCCACAGAGGTTTGGGAGCCCTGAGAGGCATGAGGCCTGGGTCTCAGCCCTGACTACTGTCAGTGGCCACTGTGATTTGATGACTGTCTGTTGGGACACACCGGTGAGCAAGTTAAGGTTAGAGGCTGCACAGGTGGTGTCCACAGAGGAAGAGAAGGGTGCCCCATGGAGTAGCTGGGTGGACCCTGAGAGTATGTACAGAGGATTTAAAATAGGTTCTGATTGGCGTAGAACTGGAATGTGCCCCTGCTGTTGCGGGCCAGGTCCATGTTCTATCGCCCCAAGCAGGGAAGCCCATCACAGTGGTGATTGGTCTACCCTGCGTTTTGGCTGGAAGGGGGTTGTGTTGGACCTGGGCCTCTTGGCAGGGTCATCCCTAAACTTTTTGCCTTCCTCCAATACTCTCTCTGACCTATTTTGTTTGGTTTAATGACTCTGGGCACTTTACCACTGCTGACCAGTGCTAAAGTGCATATGCTCTCCCTACTGAAAAGTGTACATGTGATTGATGTAAATGATTGGTTCATTGGATTTACTGTTAATCCCTAGTAAAGTGCACCAGGAGTGCCAGGGCTTGTAAATGCCAATACTGCTAGTGGGCCTGCAGCGCTGGTTGCGCCACCCACAGAAGCAGCCTTAAAATGTGTCTAGGGTCTGCCACTGCAGAACCTGCGTGCAGTCTGGTACTGTCATGCTGGCTGGGCAAGTGCACCCACTTGCCAGCCCCTAAAGCTTCCCTTAACTTCATATTAGTCACCCCTATGGTAGGCCCTAGGGCAGGGTGCATTGTAAGTGTAAGGTAGGACAAGCCCTGATGTGTGTGGCATGTCCTAGTAGTGAATTACAACCAAATTCGTTTTTCACTATTGCAAGGCTACCTGCTCCCTTTAGGCCAGAATGGGCTGCTGGAATTATTACACTCTATAATCCCAGCAGGCTCAGGGAGCATGGTAGAAAATAATGTTTAGTATGCCTGAACTCAGAATAATAAAATACTTCTTTTAGCAAAGTTTATTTTAATATCCTGGGTTTGCAAATGCTACTTTTAGAAAGCTAGCATTTGCTTGTCTAACCATTTCAGCCCGCCTCTGCTTTTGTGTGTATCTGACTGTCTGAGTTGTGTGAGTGACAGGGCTGGGAGTCGACAGGTGGTGAATAGCAGGATGACATCTTAGTGGGAGGTGGGAGTTTCCCTGAATGATGCATCAGGCTGTGCTCTGCCTCCACAATGCTGGCTCCGCCCTCCTGGGGAGCGACTGATGACTCAGCCTGCACCTGGCCCAGGAAGGACCGAAGCTTGTCAACAAAGTGCTCAGGCTGCCCCTGTCTTCACAATGCTGGCTCCGCCCCCCTGGGGAGCGGCTGATGTGCCTGCCTCACACTGAATGCAGAAGCAGAAGTACCCACCACAAGTGCTCAGGGACTGAGAGCAGTTATGCAAAGGCCCCCCTGGCCTGTAAGAACAAAAGAAACTGGGTATAAAAGTAGGAGCCCTGCTCCTTGTAAATGAAATCCTGTTTGCGCTACAGAAGAAACTCTGCCCAAAGAGAAGGACCAGGAAGGACTACAAGGAGGAGTGCTGTCTCTGGCCTGTGTCTGGTGCCTTGCTGCAGAAGGAGAGAGAAAGAAGAGACTACCAGAGACTTTTGCTTTTTGAACTTTGTGCCAAACTTCTAAAAAGATCTCCAAGGGCTTGCTGTGGAACTTGCCCCCTGACCAGCGCCCCAGGAACAGTGGGCGCTACCCTCCCTGACCAAGGCATCAGCTGTGTGTGCTGCTTATCGCTGCAGCGCTGATTGAGGAGGACGAGAGCATCTAGTCCCCCTGCACACCGTGACCGTGGGTTAGCAGATCGCCATAGCAACGTGAGGCCCAGCCCGCCGCTGGCCAGAGCACCGTGACTGCGTCTGCACCTGGCCCCACGAGAGCAAAGTAACGGAGGACCCGTCCGGTCCAAGCATTGAAGTCTACTGGGCTCAAGCGCCGTAGATTCCCCCGCAAAGACGGACTGCCGCCCTTTGTCCTCTCCCTCTAACAGTATCCTGCCCGTCTGCCCCGCTGAAAGGGCATCACCGCGACCGGCACTTTGGCTGGGTACGTCCCGCACTTGGGGACCGTACTGCTACTGCGCCACACTCAGCCGCCGCCGTCAGGACCGAAGCGAACACTAAGAAGAGGGCCTGTGACCCCATCGAGCACCGCCGCCCGCCAGGGAAGCAACGCGACGTGGGACAGCTCCCCTTGCAGCCGTCCGCTTCAGGATCCCCAAAGAATTCCAAGGTACTGTGCTTTTGCCCCCCCCCTCGCGGTACGAGCGTCCTGCAATCTTAGCTCGCACCGCGCTGTGTGAACTTGGGCACCCCGGGAGCCCCGCAGCTGCTGTCTGCCCTGCAGCGCAAGCCGCCCCTGAGACAGAGGCTCGCCCTGCTTCTGGCCCCCGAGGCCCCTCCTAACGCTCCCGGTGGCCCGCGGCCCCCCCCCACTCGAGTCGCGCCCCGAAGGGTGACTCATCGCAAGAGCGGACCTGGTCGTGCCTTTTCGCTGCTCACGCGGGAAGCGTGAGCTTTGGCAGGCCGGGCCCGATTTTCTCCGAGGAAGTGAGCGGGGACGGGGGAAAGCGCCTTGAAGCGCTAGAAAGCACTGAATCTTGCTAAGAACCGGGCAGGAGGCCCAAAACATTGCATTCTTTAAGACACTGTGACTTTTTGCTAAGAATCACTGGAACCGTTTTTAAAGTAACCAAGACTGTATTTACAAGCCTGCTTCTAAAAAGTATATAAAGAGAATATATTTTTACAAATACAGTTTGGTGTCATTGTGTGGTGGGTTGGTTGTGGTGGTACGGTATTGCAAATGTTTAACCCCATGTGCCCCAGAGATTAGCCTAGACTGCTTGCGCCACACTACCTAGAGGGTAAGCAGAGGTTGTCTTGAAGGTAACCCTTAGCCCTGACGTGGAAGAGAGGGTCCCTGCTTGTCGCCAGTGCTGCACTGCGCCAACCAGAGACTCCCCTTTCCAACATTGGACGCAGCGGTGAGGATCGCGGATTTACATTTGCAGTGTCTTTGCCTTAACTTCTGACCATTGCACGGTGATGACAGTCCAGTAACCTAAGCCACAGACTTTTTTTTTTGATTTATGTTTTACGGAGAGAATCCCCATTTGTTGTGAAGTCATGCCTGGATCAGTCAGAATGGAAATTGAACCAGCAAGAAGCATCATGAATTTTGGTAGAGCCCTGTCGCCAGAGGAGTTGACGGACAGGAAGGAGGCCAGAATACATGAAATGAAGTTGGCGGAGCTGAAATTGAATTGCCAACTGGAGCTAGAATCTAGGAAGTTAGCCCTGGAAGAAATAAAAATGGAGCTTGCGCATGCCTTAAGAATGAGGAAACTTGACTTGGAGCTCGAGGGGCTTGAGGCCAGGAGGGCTTCAGCCCAGCAACAAGAAAGGTGTGTAGCTCAGAGATTGAGCTTTGCTGAGTTGGAGGTGGAGTCCAGCTCAGATGGTGGCAGCAACATTAAGGTATCTAGTGCTAACAGCATAGTGCACGCACCTAGAGATAAGGCACCTGACTTGGAGGGGGTTAACTTACATCAGGAGGTTCAAGGGCATGAGGTAGCTCCCGTAGTGCGCAGCGTCCCTGAAGGGAATAGGGTAGCTGGCGTAGGAGTTCATGGTCCTAGTGGTGGGAGGGATTCCCCCATGGTTGAGGTCCTGTTGGGTGAGTGTAAAGACCGCCCGAAAGAGTGTGGGTTGTGTGACAGAGACAGTCCGCTACTGTCTGGCCAGTCTCAGAAGGATGGTGTGGAGTATGTGTGTGAGGCGCTGGATGGAGAGGTGGAGGATAGTTTGGTTAACCCTGCTAGGGGGCTGTGTAATCCAATTGTGGGAGAGCATACTTTAAGTCCCAGTTTTCCAGAGCTATGCCAACACCTGTTTTAGAGTGAGTTCTCTGACCCCAGGGAGCTCACATTGGAGGTAGACCTTGTGGTGGATTCCAGAGGGTCTGGAGAGGCGTTGGGGTGTGATCCTGTGGGGAGTGGCTCAGGTGTCTTCCAGCCCAGAGTGGTGGAAGTGGCGCAGAGTAGCCCAGCTAGGTCCTGTAGTAGTGAGAGGGGTGTAGGGCCTCACGTCCTGTCCTTGAGGGGAAGGAGTGAGAATGGGTTTTGTCCCGGTAGTGCCCAACCTCAGTCTCAGAGCCTGGATGGTTCTTTAAGGGAGCACCAGGTGGGGAGTCTAGGCTGTCCGGATGAGTCACCCGCTGAGGGGGATCCCCCAGTGGCTAGAGAACGTGGAGGCTCTGTAAACAGAGCTCCAGTAGTTCCGGTGTCTGGCAGTACCACTCCAGTTGGGAGGGTGCAGAAGTCCAGAAGGAGGGGCGAGAGGCGGAAACAGTCCCCAGTGGAAGAACCAGTGGGTCAGGGGCCAGCCAGCAGGGCTGCGTCCCCAGTGAATGACCATGGGGACACCACTTCTGTCCTGGGGGATCTTCCCGCACTGTCAGATGGACAGGGGTTGGGAGATCTGCGCCAGGCAGACTGTCGCACGGCACATGAGCTATGTGCCACCCTCAGGGGGGGCATGTGTGCTCCCCGGGAAGTCCAGGTGCGCCAGGCAAGAGTTCAACTGCAGGGTTGGGTCCCTGAGTTGGAGAGCCAGGTTCAGGTGTTGTCTGACCTGGAGGGCAGGACCACTGTAATCAGTGTCCTGGCCCATGTCGCTTCTAGGGATACCACTCCAGTTGGGAGTGGGCAGTACTCTGGAAGGGGGTGCAGAGGGAGGAAGTCCTCGCCTCTAACACCGGTTCAACTAGAGGGTCTAGACCCTAGGTTTAAGGGCCAGGTGCAGGGTGTCCCCCCTGACCTGGTGCCCCAGTTGCAGGATAGCACCCCTGAACTGGTGGGCGAATTGTGCAGATCACCTGCCACAGGTGCGCTGACAATTCTGGAAGGGGGTACCACTCCAGGTGGGAGGGTACAGAGCCCCAAGGAGGAGGACCGGGTGTGGGGGAGGCTACCCCAGTCTTGGGTCCAGCTGCCAGGTAGAGGCCTGGAGCTGGTGGGTCAGTGCCAGGATGACATACCTGACATGACAGGAGGGAGAGTGGACAAAGGGTGCCAAGCTCCTGGGGCTACTGCCCCCCACTCTCTGAGGCCACAGTGGTTTGGGAGCCCTGAGAGGCATGAGGCCTGGGTCTCAGCCCTGACTACTGTCAGTGGCCACTGTGATTTGATGACTGTCTGTTGGGACACACCGGTGAGCAAGTTAAGGTTAGAGGCTGCACAGGTGGTGTCCACAGAGGAAGAGAAAGGTGCCCCATGGAGTAGCTGGGTGGACCCTGAGAGTATGTACAGAGGATTTAAAATAGGTTCTGATTGGCGTAAAACTGGAATGTGCCCCTGCTGTTGTGGGCCAGGTCCATGTTCTATCGCCCCAAGCAGGGAAGCCCATCACAGTGGTGATTGGTCTACCCTGCGTTTTGGCTGGAAGGGGGTTGTGTTGGACCTGGGCCTCTTGGCAGGGTCATCCCTAAACTTTTTGCCTTCCTCCAATACTCTCTCTGACCTATTTTGTTTGGTTTAATGACTCTGGGCACTTTACCACTGCTGACCAGTGCTAAAGTGCATATGCTCTCCCTACTGAAAAGTGTACATGTGATTGATGTAAATGATTGGTTCATTGGATTTACTGTTAATCCCTAGTAAAGTGCACCAGGAGTGCCAGGGCTTGTAAATGCCAATACTGCTAGTGGGCCTGCAGCGCTGGTTGCGCCACCCACAGAAGCAGCCTTAAAATGTGTCTAGGGTCTGCCACTGCAGAACCTGCGTGCAGTCTGGTACTGTCATGCTGGCTGGGCAAGTGCACCCACTTGCCAGCCCCTAAAGCTTCCCTTAACTTCATATTAGTCACCCCTATGGTAGGCCCTAGGGCAGGGTGCATTGTAAGTGTAAGGTAGGACAAGCCCTGATGTGTGTGGCATGTCCTAGTAGTGAATTACAACCAAATTCGTTTTTCACTATTGCAAGGCTACCTGCTCCCTTTAGGCCAGAATGGGCTGCTGGAATTATTGCACTCTATAATCCCAGCAGGCTCAGGGAGCATGGTAGAAAATAATGTTTAGTATGCCTGAACTCAGAATAATAAAATACTTCTTTTAGCAAAGTTTATTTTAATATCCTGGGTTTGCAAATGCTACTTTTAGAAAGCTAGCATTTGCTTGTCTAACCATTTCAGCCCGCCTCTGCTTTTGTGTGTATCTGACTGTCTGAGTTGTGTGAGTGACAGGGCTGGGAGTTGACAGGTGGTGAATAGCAGGATGACATCTTAGTGGGAGGTGGGAGTTTCCCTGAATGATGCATCAGGCTGTGCTCTGCCTCCACAATGCTGGCTCCGCCCTCCTGGGGAGCGACTGATGACTCAGCCTGCACCTGGCCCAGGAAGGACCGAAGCTTGTCAACAAAGTGCTCAGGCTGCCCCTGTCTTCACAATGCTGGCTCCGCCCCCCTGGGGAGCGGCTGATGTGCCTGCCCTCACACTGAATGCAGAAGCAGAAGTACCCACCACAAGTGCTCAGGGACTGAGAGCAGTTATGCAAAGGCCCCCCTGGCCTGTAAGAACAAAAGAAACTGGGTATAAAAGTAGGAGCCCTGCTCCTTGTAAATGAGATCCTGTTTGCGCTACAAAAGAAACTCTGCCCGAAGAGAAGGACCAGGAAGGACTACAAGGAGGAGTGCTGGTTCTGGCCTGTGTCTGGTGCCTTGCTGCAGAAGGAGAGAGAAAGAAGAGACTACCAGAGACTTTTGCTTTTTGAACTTTGTGCCAAACTTCTAAAAAGATCTCCAAGGGCTTGCTGTGGAACTTGCCCCCTGACCAGCGCCCCAGGAACAGTGGGCGCTACCCTCCCTGACCAAGGCATCAGCTGTGTGTGCTGCTTATCGCTGCAGCGCTGATTGAGGAGGACGAGAGCATCTAGTCCCCCTGCACACCGTGACCGTGGGTTAGCAGATCGCCATAGCAACGTGAGGCCCAGCCCGCCGCTGGCCAGAGCACCGTGACTGCGTCTGCACCTGGCCCCACGAGAGCAAAGTAACGGAGGACCCGTCCGGTCCAAGCATTGAAGTCTACTGGGCTCAAGCGCCGTAGATTCCCCCGCAAAGACGGACTGCCGCCCTTTGTCCTCTCCCTCTAACAGCATCCTGCCCGTCTGCCCCGCTGAAAGGGCATCACCGCGACCGGCACTTTGGCTGGGTACGTCCCGCACTTGGGGACCGTACTGCTACTGCGCCACACTCAGCCGCCGCCGTCAGGACCGAAGCGAACACTAAGAAGAGGGCCTGTGACCCCATCGAGCACCGCCGCCCGCCAGGGAAGCAACGCGACGTGGGACAGCTCCCCTTGCAGCCGTCCGCTTCAGGATCCCCAAAGAATTCCAAGGTACTGTGCTTTTGCCCCCCCCCCTCGCGGTGCGAGCGTCCTGCAATCTTAGCTCGCACCGCGCTGTGTGAACTTGGGCACCCCGGGAGCCCCGCAGCTGCTGTCTGCCCTGCAGCGCAAGCCGCCCCTGAGACAGAGGCTCGCCCTGCTTCTGGCCCCCGAGGCCCCTCCTAACGCTCCCGGTGGCCCGCGGCCCCCCCCCACTCGAGTCGCGCCCCGAAGGGTGACTCATCGCAAGAGCGGACCTGGTCGTGCCTTTTCGCTGCTCACTCGGGAAGCGTGAGCTTTGGCAGGCCGGGCCCGATTTTCTCCGAGGAAGTGAGCGGGGACGGGGGAAAGCGCCTTGAAGCGCTAGAAAGCACTGAATCTTGCTAAGAACCGGGCAGGAGGCCCAAAACATTGCATTCTTTAAGACACTGTGACTTTTTGCTAAGAATCACTGGAACCGTTTTTAAAGTAACCAAGACTGTATTTACAAGCCTGCTTCTAAAAAGTATATAAAGAGAATATATTTTTACAAATACAGTTTGGTGTCATTGTGTGGTGGGTTGGTTGTGGTGGTACGGTATTGCAAATGTTTAACCCCATGTGCCCCAGAGATTAGCCTAGACTGCTTGCGCCACACTACCTAGAGGGTAAGCAGAGGTTGTCTTGAAGGTAACCCTTAGCCCCGACGTGGAAGAGAGGGTCCCTGCTTGTCGCCAGTGCTGCACTGCGCCAACCAGAGACTCCCCTTTCCAACATTGGACGCAGCGGTGAGGATCGCGAATTTACATTTGCAGTGTCTTTGCCTTAACTTCTGACCATTGCACGGTGATGACAGTCCAGTAACCTAAGCCACAGACTTTTTTTTTTGATTTATGTTTTACTGAGAGAATCCCCATTTGTTGTGAAGTCATGCCTGGATCAGTCAGAATGGAAATTGAACCAGCAAGAAGCATCATGAATTTTGGTAGAGCCCTGTCGCCAGAGGAGTTGACGGACAGGAAGGAGGCCAGAATACATGAAATGAAGTTGGCGGAGCTGAAATTGAATTGCCAACTGGAGCTAGAATCTAGGAAGTTAGCCCTGGAAGAAATAAAAATGGAGCTTGCGCATGCCTTAAGAATGAGGAAACTTGACTTGGAGCTCGAGGGGCTTGAGGCCAGGAGGGCTTCAGCCCAGCAACAAGAAAGGTGTGTAGCTCAGAGATTGAGCTTTGCTGAGTTGGAGGTGGAGTCCAGCTCAGATGGTGGCAGCAACATTAAGGTATCTAGTGCTGACAGCATAGTGCACGCACCTAGAGATAAGGCACCTGACTTGGAGGGGGTTAACTTACATCAGGAGGTTCAAGGGCATGAGGTAGCTCCCGTAGTGCGCAGCGTCCCTGAAGGGATTAGGGTAGCTGGCGTAGGAGTTCATGGTCCTAGTGGTGGGAGGGATTCCCCCATGGTTGAGGTCCTGTTGGGTGAGTGTAAAGACCGCCCGAAAGAGTGTGGGTTGTGTGACAGAGACAGTCCGCTACTGTCTGGCCAGTCTCAGAAGGATGGTGTGGAGTATGTGTGTGAGGCGCTGGATGGAGAGGTGGAGGATAGTTTGGTTAACCCTGCTAGGGGGCTGTGTAATCCAATTGTGGGAGAGCATACTTTAAGTCCCAGTTTTCCAGAGCTATGCCAACACCTGTTTTAGAGTGAGTTCTCTGACCCCAGGGAGCTCACATTGGAGGTAGACCTTGTGGTGGATTCCAGAGGGTCTGGAGAGGCGTTGGGGTGTGATCCTGTGGGGAGTGGCTCAGGTGTCTTCCAGCCCAGAGTGGTGGAAGTGGCGCAGAGTAGCCCAGCTAGGTCCTGTAGTAGTGAGAGGGGTGTAGGGCCTCACGTCCTGTCCTTGAGGGGAAGGAGTGAGAATGGGTTTTGTCCCGGTAGTGCCCAACCTCAGTCTCAGAGCCTGGATGGTTCTTTAAGGGAACACCAGGTGGGGAGTCTAGGCTGTCCGGATGAGTCACCCGCTGAGGGGGATCCCCCAGTGGCTAGAGAACGTGGAGGCTCTGTAAACAGAGCTCCAGTAGTTCCGGTGTCTGGCAGTACCACTCCAGTTGGGAGGGTGCAGAAGTCCAGAAGGAGGGGCGAGAGGCGGAAACAGTCCCCAGTGGAAGAACCAGTGGGTCAGGGGCCAGCCAGCAGGGCTGCGTCCCCAGTGAATGACCATGGGGACACCACTTCTGTCCTGGGGGATCTTCCCGCACTGTCAGATGGACAGGGGTTGGGAGATCTGCGCCAGGCAGACTGTCGCACGGCACATGAGCTATGTGCCACCCTCAGGGGGGGCATGCGTGCTCCCCGGGAAGTCCAGGTGCGCCAGGCAAGAGTTCAACTGCAGGGTTGGGTCCCTGAGTTGGAGAGCCAGGTTCAGGTGTTGTCTGACCTGGAGGGCAGGACCACTGTAATCAGTGTCCTGGCCCATGTCGCTTCTAGGGGTACCACTCCAGTTGGGAGTGGGCAGTACTCTGGAAGGGGGTGCAGAGGGAGGAAGTCCTCGCCTCTAACACCGGTTCAACTAGAGGGTCTAGACCCTAGGTTTAAGGGCCAGGTGCAGGGTGTCCCCCCTGACCTGGTGCCCCAGTTGCAGGATAGCACCCCTGAACTGGTGGGCGAATTGTGCAGATCACCTGCCACAGGTGCGCTGACAATTCTGGAAGGGGGTACCACTCCAGGTGGGAGGGTACAGAGCCCCAAGGAGGAGGACCGGGTGTGGGGGAGGCTACCCCAGTCTTGGGTCCAGCTGCCAGGTAGAGGCCTGGAGCTGGTGGGTCAGTGCCAGGATGACATACCTGACATGACAGGAGGGAGAGTGGACAAAGGGTGCCAAGCTCCTGGGGCTACTGCCCCCCACTCTCTGAGGCCACAGTGGTTTGGGAGCCCTGAGAGGCATGAGGCCTGGGTCTCAGCCCTGACTACTGTCAGTGGCCACTGTGATTTGATGACTGTCTGTTGGGACACACCGGTGAGCAAGTTAAGGTTAGAGGCTGCACAGGTGGTGTCCACAGAGGAAGAGAAGGGTGCCCCATGGAGTAGCTGGGTGGACCCTGAGAGTATGTACAGAGGATTTAAAATAGGTTCTGATTGGCGTAAAACTGGAATGTGCCCCTGCTGTTGTGGGCCAGGTCCATGTTCTATCGCCCCAAGCAGGGAAGCCCATCACAGTGGTGATTGGTCTACCCTGCGTTTTGGCTGGAAGGGGGTTGTGTTGGACCTGGGCCTCTTGGCAGGGTCATCCCTAAACTTTTTGCCTTCCTCCAATACTCTCTCTGACCTATTTTGTTTGGTTTAATGACTCTGGGCACTTTACCACTGCTGACCAGTGCTAAAGTGCATATGCTCTCCCTACTGAAAAGTGTACATGTGATTGATGTCCATGATTGGTTCATTGGATTTACTGTTAGTCCCTAGTAAAGTGCACCAGGAGTGCCAGGGCTTGTAAATGCCAATACTGCTAGTGGGCCTGCAGCGCTGGTTGCACCACCCACAGAAGCAGCCTTAAAATGTGTCTAGGGTCTGCCACTGCAGAGCCTGCGTGCAGTCTGGTACTGTCATGCTGGCTGGGCAAGTGCACCCACTTGCCAGCCCCTAAAGCTTCCCTTAACTTCATATTAGTCACCCCTATGGTAGGCCCTAGGGCAGGGTTCATTGTAAGTGTAAGGTAGGACAAGCCCTGATGTGTGTGGCATGTCCTAGTAGTGAATTACAACCAAATTCGTTTTTCACTATTGCAAGGCTACCTGCTCCCTTTAGGCCAGAATGGGCTGCTGGAATTATTACACTCTATAATCCCAGCAGGCTCAGGGAGCATGGTAGAAAATAATGTTTAGTATGCCTGAACTCAGAATAATAAAATACTTCTTTTAGCAAAGTTTATTTTAATATCCTGGGTTTGCAAATGCTACTTTTAGAAAGCTAGCATTTGCTTGTCTAACCATTTCAGCCCGCCTCTGCTTTTGTGTGTATCTGACTGTCTGAGTTGTGTGAGTGACAGGGCTGGGAGTTGACAGGTGGTGAATAGCAGGATGACAACTTAGTGGGAGGTGGGAGTTTCCCTGAATGATGCATCAGGCTGTGCTCTGCCTCCACAATGCTGGCTCCGCCCTCCTGGGGAGCGACTGATGACTCAGCCTGCACCTGGCCCAGGAAGGACCGAAGCTTGTCAACAAAGTGCTCAGGCTGCCCCTGTCTTCACAATGCTGGCTCCGCCCCCCTGGGGAGCGGCTGATGTGCCTGCCCTCACACTGAATGCAGAAGCAGAAGTACCCACCACAAGTGCTCAGGGACTGAGAGCAGTTATGCAAAGGCCCCCCTGGCCTGTAAGAACAAAAGAAACTGGGTATAAAAGTAGGAGCCCTGCTCCTTGTAAATGAGATCCTGTTTGCGCTACAGAAGAAACTCTGCCCAAAGAGAAGGACCAGGAAGGACTACAAGGAGGAGTGCTGTCTCTGGCCTGTGTCTGGTGCCTTGCTGCAGAAGGAGAGAGAAAGAAGAGACTACCAGAGACTTTTGCTTTTTGAACTTTGTGCCAAACTTCTAAAAAGATCTCCAAGGGCTTGCTGTGGAACTTGCCCCCTGACCAGCGCCCCAGGAACAGTGGGCGCTTCCCTCCCTGACCAAGGCATCAGCTGTGTGTGCTGCTTATCGCTGCAGCGCTGATTGAGGAGGACGAGAGCATCTAGTCCCCCTGCACACCGTGACCGTGGGTTAGCAGATCGCCATAGCAACGTGAGGCCCAGCCCGCCGCTGGCCCGAGCACCGTGACTGCGTCTGCACCTGGCCCCACGAGAGCAAAGTAACGGAGGACCCGTCCGGTCCAAGCATTGAAGTCTACTGGGCTCAAGCGCCGTAGATTCCCCCGCAAAGACGGACTGCCGCCCTTTGTCCTCTCCCTCTAACAGCGTCCTGCCCGTCTGCCCCGCTGAAAGGGCATCACCGCGACCGGCACTTTGGCTGGGTACGTCCCGCACTTGGGGACCGTACTGCCACTGCGCCACACTCAGCCGCCGCCGTCAGGACCGAAGCGAACACTAAGAAGAGGGCCTGTGACCCCATCGAGCACCGCCGCCCGCCAGGGAAGCAACGCGACGTGGGACAGCTACCCTTGCAGCCGTCCGCTTCAGGATCCCCAAAGAATTCCAAGGTACTGTGCTTTTGCCCCCCCCCCTCGCGGTGCGAGCGTCCTGCAATCTTAGCTCGCACCGCGCTGTGTGAATTTGGGCACCTCGGGAGCCCCGCAGCTGCTGTCTGCCCTGCAGCGCAAGCCCCCCCTGAGACAGAGGCTCGCCCTGCTTCTGGCCCCCGAGGCCCCTCCTAACGCTCCCGGTGGCCCGCGGCCCCCCCCACTCGAGTCGCGCCCCGAAGGGTGACTCATCGCAAGAGCGGACCTGGTCGTGCCTTTTCGCTGCTCACGCGGGAAGCGTGAGCTTTGGCAGACCGGGCCCGATTTTCTCCGAGGAAGTGAGCGGAGACGGGGGAAAGCGCCTTGAAGCGCTAGAAAGCACTGAATCTTGCTAAGAACCGGGCAGGAGGCCCAAAACATTGCATTCTTTAAGACACTGTGACTTTTTGCTAAGAATCACTGGAACCGTTTTTAAAGTAACCAAGACTGTATTTACAAGCCTGCTTCTAAAAAGTATATAAAGAGAATATATTTTTACAAATACAGTTTGGTGTCATTGTGTGGTGGGTTGGTTGTGGTGGTACGGTATTGCAAATGTTTAACCCCATGTGCCCCAGAGATTAGCCTAGACTGCTTGCGCCACACTACCTAGAGGGTAAGCAGAGGTTGTCTTGAAGGTAACCCTTAGCCCTGACGTGGAAGAGAGGGTCCCTGCTTGTCGCCAGTGCTGCACTGCGCCAACCAGAGACTCCCCTTTCCAACACTTCCACATTGGAAATGTATACTAACTGCTAGTAAACAAACAACGTACTCTTACAACACTGCATAGCTTTATTGCTTCTTTTAAGAACTCTTCTGGCAGTTTGAGACCAGAACATCTCACATTGGGAGGTCTTATTATAGAGCTGGTTGACCACAATGAACCCAACATGGGGACCTTGCTAGAAACTATCAGTGCTGTAGCTCACAAGACTCCCTTCAGGATTGAAGGTGTAATTATAGATGTTCATAATGCTGTTAACTCTCTCGTAGAATGATCAAACCGCTTCCCATAACTTCATCATTCCCTTTCCATCTGCTCGATTACACCAGAGACCATTTCTCCGGCCAGTCTTCTCTTTCTTGGAACTTGAGACGGGCAAATGAGAAAGAACAGCCCTGCCTCTTAAGACTTCCATGTTCATTCTGCTCTGTCTGCCAAATTTTTGGCCAATGTTATTTCTCCTGGTGTCAAGAAGTTTAATAATTGGTCACATTAGTCCTGGGCTGTCCCACATTGGGTCAAAAACTCCATAGAAAGCCCCATTGTAATCTGGAACTCTCCAGAACGGATCCCTCATTATTGGTTTGCAGGGGGATGGTGTGAGTAGTTGCTGATCAGCTGCTGTGCTTGGTTGAAGAGAGCCACAGCTTGGATAGTCACTAATCAGACTCGAGTGATGTTCATGGGACGAGGCAGCTCTAGTATCCTTGCTAGGTGATGTCCTAGCTGCCCCAGATGAGGAAACGCCTTTACTATTCTCGTCTTTTTTTCCTCCCTCCATAGGGTTTGGTACTGTATACTATGACCTGCTGCTAATTCACCTAGAGACAGAAGCCTTGCACTCAAACTCTGCATTCAACAGATTTCCTTCCTTTCTGACCAAAATGTTCTATGATCCGAAACCTTAATAAAGCAGTGTCCACTAGGGTTCACCACTTTTCTTTAACATCTTAGAGGCAGAGTCTTATCTTAATAACGCTAATGCCATTTCTGTGTAGATGACATATAAGTCAATCTGGCCCACATGGTGACTTTCAAGTGGTGAGAGAAGGGTTGGACGAAGAGCTGCTTAGACGAATCATGCTTGCGTTGGCTGAGCCAGGGAGTCGGAGGATAAGCCTTCACTCTAGGAGCGGTAGATGCCGGAATAAACATGTCCAGGACACGGAGGATCCTCCTTGGCCTTCCTACTTTTTACTGTAATATTGACTGGGATATCAGCTCTGAATATTGGCGTGGTAAGTCCTTTCTGCTTCAACTGCCTTTGACAAAAGGGATGCAGCCTTTCTACTAATAAGAGTCACACTCAAGGCATAGTCGATATATCCAAAAGAAGCAGCAGAGCAGCAGCGGGCCTTCAGATGCCGCACCTTAGTCCCAGTTCGATGAATAAGTAGAAAAGTTTTGTGCACACAATCCCTGCATCAGCTGCTGAGTGACACAACAGAACTTCAGATCACTCGGATATTTGAAAGTTTGGTTGGGGGTGCACGTAAAAAGAACAGAGTCCAAGAAAAGTAATGTTTATGTGCAAAAAGTGTCTTGTTTATTCAAAAGTTTTTCAAAGAGTTCCACATTTGTTAACATTCATCAGCCAACGCGTTTCTATCCCTCACTGGGAGCTTCCTCAGGGCAATTGGATTTATGAAGAGCCTTCAGACTTGAAAGTGCTTGTAGTAAATTGGAAATCTGAGCGGACGTAAATGTTCTTTCCCCGGGTATAGGTGGATGTCAACCAGCCGAGGTCTCGGCGTTTCACTATTGCCTTTATTGATCGTGCAGAGATACGTATTTCTTCTCCAGCAGCAGTTCGTCAATTCCTTTTATTCAAAGTCAGTCTTCTAAAAGTGACTGACAGCAAAGTTTATTCAAAAGAAGTCAGTTCTTGATTGCAAGGGATCCAAAAGTGTGCCGCCTCGTAATTCTTCCTAAGCGTGCGTAAGTTGTCACCGACCCGGTCCCATATATACGAACCGGGTTTCAGGATCAAGGAGTCCTCCGAGCAGCGTGTCGTGTGGTAACGTCAGGGACCCGCGAACGCGGGTCGGTAACAACTTACGCACGCTTAGGAAGAACTACGAGGCGGCACACTTTTGGATCCCTTGCAATCAAGAACTGACTTCTCTTGAATAAACGTTGCTGTCAGTCACTTATAGAAGACTGACTTCTAATAAAAGGAATTGACGAACTGCTGCTAAATCTAATTGCCCTGAGGAAGCTCCCAGTGAGGGAGAGAAACGCGTTGGCTGATGTATGTTAACAAATGTGGGACTCTTTGAAAAACTTTTGAATAAACAAGACACTTTTTCACATAAACATTACTTTTCTTGGACTCTGTTCTTTTTACGTGCATTCCCAACCAAACTTTCAAATATCAAGGCATAGTCGACTCTCTTTGTGGGGCTATCAGTGCATTCATTTGCTCATCTTCGACATGCTCAGAACTCTGCTACAATTTGATATTGTCTCTCATTGTTGTCGTTCCCTGCAATGACTCCCAGTTAAATACATGTGACATTCACTACGCTATGCTTGACATACAATTGACATACAATTGGTACATGGCTTCCCACCCTTAGATCGTATTGAGAACATTCCTATAATCTCCATCTACACGACTGGTCCCCATCATAGACCTTGCCATGTAGGAGCTCAGAGCTCCTGCTTTTCTCAAAATCAGATTGCAGTGGGTGTAAGGAGGGAACCTTGGTTCTAGATCCTTGACTGTGGAGTTCAAACAAAACTCTCCTCGGCTTCAGAAAAGCAGCAAAGGCTTTTATATTAATTTGTACATGTTTCTCTGGCTTTTGTTGCCCAATTGCAGCTACTGTTGTATAGTTTTTTAGGTGTTGGACACAGACAACTTTAGCTGTCTGTTGGCCAGACCAATTATTTCTGCTCTACATAGAGGGAGCTTTGGGTCAGTCCCTTTCTCATGATTGGATGGCTTTGTTATCTATCTCAGCTGTCTCCTTTTTGGATGGTTTTCCTTTCTTTTCATGTGTTTGCCCCACCCAGGAGCATTTTGTGCTCACGGTGTTCAGCTTGATTAACATGTATCCTTCCATTCGTAACATTGCTTGCTTTCAGGGACGGACCTATTATATTTTGCTGTAAGCATTCCATGGGAGTCCATGTGCTTTCTTGCTTTCTCCTATGAGCTGCTTCCTCCTTCCCTTCTCTTTCCCCTGCCTTTCCTCCCTCTCCATGTTGCTATCCCCAGCTTGCCAATTGCTTCCCTGACCCTTCCTCACCCCGTTCAATTTTTAAATATCACATCCCAGCCCCTGCTACTTCGTTGCTCTTTCCATCTGATATTTTTATCCATTTCAACATGGCTACACGGCAGCATATAGAAATGGGTTTACTTTAACAAATCTTTTCAGAAATGGCCACCAAAGATGCGCACACATCCGCATAACGTACGACACCGCCACCCTCCTAGCCCTTAACCCCGGACGCACATCACAATGCTACGAGGCTGCCCCAGGACATACCCACGGCCCATTCGCCTGCCACTCCTGCAAGTTCGCCTGCACCAAGACCCCCACCAAATCCACTAACCCCACACACAGACCCGACCCTAACCACCTGAAGTGCATCCTGCTTAACACCCGCTCGATCCACAGACATGCCACAGAACTCTGGGACCTACTCGACACTGCTTCACCGGACGTCGCCTTCTGGACAATCTGGCCAATCTTGGTCTCAAGCAACTTGTTGACACCCCCACCCATCTAGCCAGACATACGCTCGACCCAATCTTCACATCCAGCAAGCACATCTCCTTCGATCCCACCACAGCTCTCCATTGGACAGACCACAGCTGTGTTCACTTCAGCTACAAAACTACCTCGACCCACAACCCCCCACAACCTATTCCACGAAGAAACTGGAACAAAATCACCACCGACCAACTCCTCACATCGCTCAATCAAAACCCTCCCGCCCTCCCATCGGACCCAAACCAAGCGGCCACCAAACTCAAACAATGGATCACTCACAGCGCTGATGAACTAGCACCCTTGAAAAACCACCAAACCAAACGGCAGCAAAAAAGCCCCCTGGTTCAACAAAGACCTTAAGAAATCCAAGAAACTATGCCGTACCCTCGAGAAAACATGGAGAAAAAACCCAACCACTGATAACCTGACCACCCTCAAGACAGCCACCCGCAAACACCACCAACTGATCCGATCCACCAAGAAGTCAGCATTCAAGGATCGACTCGACAACAACGCCCAAAACAGCAAGGAACTATTCAACATCGTCAAAGAATTTACCAACCCCACCACAACCTCAAACGACATCACTCCCTCCCAAGAACTCTGCGACTCCTTATCCTCTTTCTTCTATAACAAAATCGCCGACATTCATAACAGCTTTGAGAACACTTCCAAAGAACAGTCCACTCCACCCACCTCCGAACCTAAACCGCCCCCTAACATCCTTAACGCCTGGAACCCAATCACCACTGAAGACACCATTCTCCTAATGAACTCCATCCACTCAGGCTCGCCAACCGACCCCTGTCCCCACCACATCTTCAACAAAGCAGACTCCATCATCGCACCCCATCTCTGTAATGTCATCAACTGCTCCTTCAACTCCGCTACCTTCCCAGAAAGCTGGAAACACGCCGAACTCAGCGCACTCTTGAAGAAACCCATAGCGGACCCCTCTGAACTCAAGAACTACCGCCCCATCTCCCTCCTCCCTTTCCCTGTCAAAGTCATTGAGAAAGCCGTCAACAGACAGCTCGCCGCCTTCCTTGAATCCAACAACTCCCTCGACTCCTCACAGTCCGGCTTTCGAGCCAAACACAGCACCGAAACCGCCCTTATTGCAGCGACAGACGACATCCGAACACTACTGGACAACGGAGAAACAGTTGCCCTCATCCTACTTGACCTCTCCGCCGCCTTCGACACGGTTTGTCATAGCACCCTCATACAACGCCTCAGCAACATCGGCATTCAAGGAAAAGCCTTAGATTGGATCATCTCGTTCCTCGCCGGGAAGACCCAGAGAGTCCGACTCCCCCCATTCAGATCAGAGGCCACCCAAATCATCTGCGGAGTACCACAAGGATCCTCACTCAGTCCCACCCTCTTCAACGTTTACATGAGTCCCCTCGCTGCCATCGCGCGACAACACAACCTCAACATCATCTCCTACGCTGACGACACCCAACTTATCCTTTCCCTTACCAAAGACCCTAACACCGCCAAAACCAATCTCCATGAAGGCATGAAAGAGGTAGCCGAATAGATGAAAAACAGCCGCCTAAAACTTAACTCAGACAAAACGGAAGTCCTCATCCTAGGATCATCCCCCTCTGCCTGGGATGACTCATGGTGGCCATTGGCCCTGGGCACGGCACCCATACCCAAAGACCACGCACGTAACCTGGGCTTCATCCTAGACTCCTCCCTCTCGATGTCCAGACAAGTCAACGCCGTCTCATCCTCTTGCTTTAACGTACTTCGTATGCTCAAAAACATCTTCAGTTGGATCCCCACCGAAACAAGAAAGACTGTCACCCACGCTCTGGTCACTAGCCGATTGGACTATGGAAACACCCTCTACGCCAAATTACAGAAAAAACTCCAACGAATCCAAAACGCATCAGCCAGACTCATATTGGACATCCCGCGCCAAGCTCACATTACCGGTCACCTGAAAGACCTCCACTGGCTTCCCGTCAACAAGAGAATAACGCTCCGTCTCCTCACCCACGCACACAAGGCCCTCTACAATCTAGGACCCGAATGCCTCAACACACGACTGTCCTTCTACACACCGACCCGCCAACTAAGATCCTCCAATGAAGCCCTCGCTGCAGTTCCACGCATCCAAAGATCCACCATGGGAGGAAGATCCTTCTCCTACTTGGCAGCCAAAACCTGGAATTCTCTCCCCACTCACCTCCGCCTCACACAGAACCACATTTCCTTCAGGAGGGAACTTCAAACCTGGCTATTCGATAAATAATGCACCCCCTTCCCCCAAGCGCCTTGAGACCCTCTGGGTGAGTAGTGCGCTATACAAATTCCTGAACTTGAACTTGAACACAATGGCATCTTTAAAAGGGATTCATCAAAATATCACAAATGCATAAAAGATGGCCATTTATGATGTGTGCTCCCATGTAGCAACTTTGCATAGGTCAGTTAAAAAAATCGCAAATGCAGTCAAAGAGGTCCGCCATGGATGTGCACACATTTGCGGTGGCTAGCTAGCCCAAAAATGAATTGGCAAAGCCAATAAGCTTTGTGTTTTGCTAATGCTTGATTGTTATATATATTTTTTTTGCAATTTTATATAGTGCAAACTCTACCCGAAAGAAGTAGTGGAGCACTTTATATGAGCACCTGTTACGTTGCACAAGAGCAATTCTTTTTTTTCAGGCACGGGGAGATTAAGGGCCTTATTACGACTTTGGCGACCATCCTGTAACACCGCCACTGCTGCATCCGCTGGAGGACCGTCAAGGCTGGTGTGCGCCCGCCCGCTGGATTCAGAGTTGAATCCTGGTTGGGTGGATAGTGCTGCGGTGGTCTTATGGTGCCGGCTGAGTTAGGCTTAGAGAAGAGGCTTAACAGCAGACCACCACCGTGACTGCACCTGCAGCATGTTCCTGCATGGTGAGTCCATGTCATGCATGCCATACCATGTGGGAATGGGGTGCAATACCAGGAGGGCACAACATATGCACCCTACACCCACCTCCAGGCACAGAAGAAGCAGAGGGCCCTGTTCTTTGCCTACCTGCCACCCTTTTCATGGCGGGCTCACAGACAACTTGTAATATGCTCAATGGTACAACCGCACCACCACCAGCAAATTGTTGCCCCTTTCTGATGTGCCACAGTCCTGTGGCGGTCCGACCGCCACACTCATAATACCGAGGACCGACCTGCAGAGGTGGTGGTGGTGGTTCCCACGTCCAACCACATGTAAAATGTGGTTAGAGGTGGGAACACCCTATTACCAAGGCAGGCTTTGGGAGAAGAAGATCTGCGATAAACTCGTTTATCGCAGGTCTCCCAACGCCTGCTCTGACCAGGTGTTAAGGCATTGATAACATGGGGGTGTGGATCATAACACTGAATCCACCCCCCCATATTATCAAGGCACACATTAGCGCATGAAAACATTCGTTTTCATGCGCTAATGTTCCATATCACCAAATTTAATTTTGCCTACGTGTTGCGCATTGATAATTACGCACTAACACGGCAAAAAAATCCGGCGATATGGAAATGTGCGTTATATAACACACATCTAGATAATATGCCCCCAAGTTCCTTGTTCCAAAGTCGGCAGCTCTGGCCATTACACCACATCATCTACCCATTATTTCTCGTGTGGCGCCCAGAGATAAATTATTTTTTGTAATGAGTTCCTTATAAATAAATACAACAAATGTATGTAACCCACAGTCCTCAGGGTCTTACAGTAACAGATCTCACCTGGCTTGTGATCCTTACTGAAAGCATAACATGAGGCCCACTGGGTGGCCGTAGCCTTGGGCATTCAGTACTAGCAGACATTCCGCTTGTGCCAGTGCTGGAATATACGCGGTGCCAGCTGCATGGCGGTCTCTGCAGGTATTTTTATGCAAGGGCCTGGTCTTGGCCCGGTGCTAGTGAGTTCTCAAGAATGTGTCCCAGTGCAGTGCGCCAACATCAGCCAGAGTGGCATCTAGGACCATTCAGATCAGCCTGTGCCAAGTACAGCTACAACCTGCAGAGGTACTTCTGCCACTGAGGGCTTTAACGCCCCCGCACACGCATATACACACTCACACACACTCCCCCAGCGACTGTGCTCACTCCAGATCCTTCACTTCGAGGTCTCATTTCTTTGAGTCGTCTCCTAGTGGGGAGCAGGTGTCTGCAGAGCTGCCCACGGTCACACCTCTCCTTCAGACTCAGCGGGCCACCTGGGAAGCAAAGATCACCTCACAAGGTGCCCAGGGGAGGATGGCCAATGCATACACCAGGATATGACTGCACTTTACCTTGTCAAGCATTGCATGCATGTGAGATAGGGAGGGTCTCTGTAATTACACGGATAACGATCATTTTAATAACATATGATAACAAGCATTTGCAATGCAATAGGTCTCGCATTAGGAAAGTTTGAGCAATTGGTATTGTAAATGACACATTTTTATTTATGTGTTGGTTTTGAAAATAGCGAAATTAATAGCTTTGTCATTTACAATGCCAATAGTTATAACTTTCGCAAATGTGACACCTATAGCATTTATAATGCAATATGTGTTGTATTTACGTGACTTAGATGTATTCTTATTACAAATAACTATGGCTTTTATTATTAGTTTTTTTAATAATTAATACTTAAATAAAAGTTATTGTAATTTATAATGGCAATAGTTTAAACTTTTGTAAATAACTTTTGTGAAGATTATATTCAGTGTATTTTATTGTGACGAAAATCCAACAACAGAAGTGAAATATTAACATCTTTTTGTGACATTTGTAATAAAGCGTGAAACATTGAGATGATATATTTGAACCAGTTGTTGTTGAATGGTTGCACAGATTGATGCTGTGGTGGCGCTGAGTGATGTGGTGGTGATGAGTGATGCCGTGGCGTTCATTGATCCTGTGGTAGCGCATAGTGATGTTGTGGTGCCCCTCAGTGATTCTGTGGTGGTGCAGAGTGATGCTGTGGAGTGAGGGCGATAGATAGATAGATAGAGTGAGGGCGATAGATAGAGTGAGGGCGATATATAGAGTGAGGGCGATAGATAAATAGAGTGAGGGCGATAGATATATAGAGTGAGGGCGATAGATAGAGTGAGGGCGATAGATTGAGTGAGGGTGATAGATTGAGTGAGGGTGATAGATAGAGTGAGAGCGATAGATAGAGTGAGGGCGATAGAGTGAGGGCGATAGATGGATAGAGTGAGGGCGATAGATGGATAGAGTGAGGGCGATAGATGGATAGAGTGAGGGCGATAGAGGGATAGAGTGAGGGAGATACATAGATAGATAGATGGTTGTGTGTGCGGTTGTGGTTGTGTTTGTGGTTGTGTGTGTGGTTGTGGGTGTGTGTGTGGGTGTGGGTTTGTGTGTGTGTGTGTGTGTGGGGTTGGCTCAGCGAGACCTAAAAAGGACTATATGCATTGAGTTAAAACATACAGGCGTCTGTTCAGCAAGGAACAATGACATTCCGCAAGAATTCTGCTTTCACATACATCTTCCAGAGGGGAGTACAAGAACCCAGCAGCTGCACCCATGCAGCAAGTAAATACAAACGAGAGACTGCAGCACAGGCACTCTTTACAAGTGCAGGTCTAAACTTTCAACAAAAAGCAACCAAACTGGTGTAAACCTATCCGACTGGATAAACAAAAGTGTTAGTCACGAGTCATCTGTGTGAACAGCAGAGAGGAGATGCCAAGTGCTGATGAGCTGTTGAGCTTTAAGCTGGGCCTGGAACAAACTGGCATCAGACAGCTGCTCTCAGCTCTGACAAAGTTTTACAATGGAGGCTAATTAACCGAACGGGCAAAAGGAGCTTTAAACACCCGTAATCTTCACAGAAGGTAATGGCATCAGCGGCTTTGCTTCAGTTCCAGTACAAGCGAGGAAACTCCCTGGCACCCTTTAAACTAGACATGTTTCTGCAGCGCCCATACGCACTTTGGCATGGCTTCGGTGTGCTATAGGCTGTGCAGCCAGCAGCCTCCTTTCCTCCGTGGTCTCGGAGGAGGTTGAGATGCTGTGTTACTGCTACCTCTATTACACTTTTTTTGAAATTTATTTATTTGATGCGATTTTATATAGCGCGACTTTTACCCGAAGGTGTCAGAGCGCTTTACATAAGATCCAGTTGCAAAACATAAGGTCAAAGGATTACGTGCATTACATAAAAGATACAAACAGAAAAAAATTGCAAATGTACAAGATGTAAAGTCACACAAAGAAGAGACTGGTGATTTTATCTCTATATACATGGGGAAGGGCTATGAATGGATATACTCTAAGAGTCACATAGGAATGGTAGAGAGTACAAAGGTCTACGCATATTAGACGGTGTATATGCGCATTGCGCAGTTTGTCACGGCTTCTGGGCACTGTAGAAGCCCCAGCCTCCTCCCCACCTCAGTCTTATGGTTCTGTCTCAGGGCGGGTGACATGCAGCGTGTGACGCTGTATTACCACTGCAATCACCAACCTCAACACACCTCTGTCTAGGAATCCCGCGCCGTCATCTTGTGGGTTTCGGTTCACCGAGTAGGGCGTCCTTTACGAGGTGCTATATCTTCTCAGATGACACTCAATCTAGCAGCGGACGCACCTCGAGGCATGGCCGCATGGTGCCTACGCAATGGAGGGGTAGGTGGAGCATAGGGAACATACGTGGAACAGCAGCACACCACAGAATCTACGGTGGATTTGTTGCACAAACAGACAAGCATACACAGAACACAAATAGAGACAGACGCACAACAGACACAAAGACACATTCCCGCAATGGCAAATGACTCAGGCAAACACAGCCAGACACAAATACCCACAAACCTGCACAAAAACACAGACTCAGAAACCCACAGGGCACAATCACAAAGTCGCGCTCATACGCACACATACATGCAGACACAATCAGAAGCACAAACACCCATAATCAAAATATTACGAGCCAGGAAGGCGCCAGAGACTGAATACACAAGGTGTAGTGCCTGTCTGTGGTGCAGCATCCGGAGTGAGTGTTCTCTCGAGTGGGGCGAGGGCTCATTTTGTGGGAGGGCGGGCCACCCCCCACCTCCTGCGGTAAGGTCTGAGGTGGGGGCGAGCCGGGCCGCTGGAGATAGGGGTGACAGTTGGCAATGGAAGCCAGAGCCCCTGGCCGGGCGGGGGTCGTCAGACGGGAGTCTCCGTCCCTGCCCGGGAGATTAGTGCGTCTCCCTCGCCACATTCCCCGCAGTCCTGCCAGCTCGCACAGACCCCCGCCCCCACCCCCACCCATGAATCATGGGCTTGTCGCCCTGCACCAGACCAGAGACACCGCTGTAGCAAGTTTATAGCACTTTAAGTGGCGGGTGGCCTGGCCACTTCATGGTGGTGGGGTGCCTGGGATTGAGGTAGCGCTATGAGGGTCTTCAGACCTCTCCCAGGCGCTCACGCGACACTTCGTGAAGAGACAGGCAGGTACTGCTTGTCTCTCAACACCTTTCTTACTCACACATGCACCTCCAAGGACCGCGGTGCTGTAGTAAGGGAAACAAAGCACCCTGAAACCTCTGGTTGAGAGGCAAGATGGCATCGGCGTGGTCAGTCGCTGACTGAGCGCTCTCTGCCCTCCTGAAGCCCTGCGTGAGAAACCAAGTAATCGAGCAAAATGGGAGAAAGAAACCTGTCGGTCTGATCGTTATGAAATAACTTGTGGGAGGAAAAAGGGGGAAAAAAACAATCCATTGGAAAGGATCGCGAAAGGAACTGCAGGAAAAGACTGTAGCCAGCTGACCTTTGGCCCTTTTTTTTACGGTTCTCGTTGAGCAGATACCTTCGGATACCTGAAAGATACCGCTGATACTCTTGGATATTGCCGGCTGGTGTCTTGTACAGGGGTGGTCTGTGGGAAAAAGCCTCGCCGGAGAAAAAACCTGCGGAATCTCAAAAGACACTGATGGCTGCCCTTTACCCCCCGCCCTAACTCCGTTTCTTGTTTTGGAGCTATCAATGCTAGACTCGGCGATCAGCCTGCTGGAGGCGAAAGGCAGAAGGTGAGGAGCGGGGGCGCGTTGTGTGGTGGTGATATCACTTGACTGTCAATGTTCATCAGGGGAGCATAAGCAGTATAAGCTGAATAGTCGGGAAAAAATAAAAACAAGCACTGTGGGGGAGAGGTCGGCGGCAGTGAAGGTGCCTGCGAGAGGCTCATGTGGTGTCGCAAAAGTGAAAGCATGGGGGAGCGCGAGAACAGATGCTGCTGACGCCGCCGTACATGCTCACAGCTCATGCCAGCAGCAAACGCGCGCTCACAAGGACAAATCTGACACTGAAAAAGCGCGCGTCCGACTCGTGTCCACATATTCAAGTAAGCAAAGAGGTATACTAAAGTATACAAGAGGTCTCGAATGCTCGACCTAAAAACGGAGTTACTATTGCCACGCAACTGGTGTCACTTACTGCTCGACTGAAAAGAACTAATTTCATCCACCTCCGTTTTAAGCACTATTGAGTGAAAACCATCACGGACTCAGGCGTACGCCTTGGAGGTTACAAGCACTTGTTTGTAGGAGAACTATAACTCAGTAACTTATTGTACCAAGACTAGAACATCATATCTGCAAGTTACTCAAGGATTTCTTCAACCAATCAGCTTAGCTCTCTGATTAGCATATGAACCTCTGATCTGCCAGTTATATAAGCTGTTTTATCATGTTTCAAACATTAACAAACATTAACCTCCCGAGTTATCTTATCAGTAGTGAACACCGAGGCATGTTGGATGCACTTAGATGTCTTCAGGAGGCACTTTAACACGCCAAGCTTTGTTAACATGTGATATGCTCGCTAACATTCATGTAAATAGCGTCACCACCATATTTTTCACTGTCAATTTTTGGGGGGGCAGCATTCACAAAACAAATGCATATATACATATATACTGACCATTGTGGGGTAAAAAAATAGTTTTCATAGTATTGGATTGCGCCTTGTTTTATATAAACAGTCAGTGATATCTTTAGTTGAGAAGAGTTATATGTCCTGGGAGAATTTTCCTCTACTCAGCCTTCTGGTTTGGAGTTAAGGTGTCCAGTGAAGGTGTACCGCCTGCTGGAAGTATCATCTGATCTGTTGTGGATGCTGTTGTGTGACCGAGTTGCAGTCTAAGAGTGTTTGGATCCCTTGTCAGAGGGAAAGGAAACATAGGCCCAAGCCCCCCACCCCTCGGAGATCTGTCCCTTCTTGGCACCACAGGAACAAGACAGGCACCCCAGGTGCCAGCTCCTTTATTGGAAATGCTGTTCATCTCAGGGATGAACAAAGCAAACACAAGGAGATGATGGACGGAGCACTGAAACTTTTCAGACACTCACCCCCAGTCACAGATCTGGGTTGAATCCATCATTGTTCTTTAGCTCACTTCGCCACCCCAGTTCAGACACAGCCATATGCAAATCAGTCTTGACCCTGTGCCTCATGGGAACAGTCCAGCCCGAACTGCCAAGCCAGGTCTTCCCTGAACCGGAAACAAGCATCATGGGACCGGTTTCTGGCTAACAGCCCTCATCAGCCAGGCTAGCTTGAATCCAGTGGCAAAGTGAGCAGGGATGCTATGTTAGAACAGGTTCTTCTAGAGTGTACCAACACCTGTAAGGATCTCCACATAAACCAACTGCCTCCATCAGTTCATTGCAGTATCTTAGGAGGACTGGTAACTTCTCAAAAATCACTTTCAAAAGATTGACTTGGTCCTTCACCATAGTACAGGCCGGAGTCCTTGCTGAGTATGTTTGATTTCAAAACTGCGGATATTTCGACTACAGGGTGAACTTCGATAAAGCTAATCCTCTGCCCCCTTTGAAATATAATGCAAAACATGTAGCAAAAAAGTACCATAAAGTAAAAGCAGAAATAAAACATAAAACAAGTGTTTGCAAAGCCAATTAGTGTGGCATTTGACTTCCAGCCTTTTGGTTTTCTCAACACCTCTTTTGTTTTGGCATGGTTTTTGATGATAATAGATTTATAAAGCGCTCAGCTACTCAGAAAGAATGTACCTGCAATTTGAATTCTATCAGACTAATCCTGTTGGAACAGTCATGTTTTTAACCTTTCCCTAACAATCAAAAGCTTAGCTGTGGTGCGTAGTTCCAAAGGAAGTTTGGTTCAGGCAACTGGCCCAAGGTACAAAAAGTATCTGCCACCAGTTTGCGGTCCGTGGATCTTGGAATACTAGCCAACCGGCCCTGAGAGCACCAAAGATTCCTGGAGGGAATTTACTCTTTAATCCTCCCCCTGAGATAGCCCGCACCGGTGGTTTGCAAGGACGAGAGTTTTGTGGATGATATGTTTTTTGATTGGAAGCCAGTGGAGCACTTTCAGGTGAGGAGAGATGAGTTTGTGAAGGAAGATTAAAGAGCAAGCGTACCGCTGAATTCTGTACCACTTGAAGTCTATTAAGAAGCTAATCTGGAAGACCCACAGAAAGGGAATTTCCATAATCTAGTCTCTGTGATATAGACCTGAGCCACAGTTTCCTTACTGCTACTGAAAGTAGGAGGAGAAATGTTTGCAAAGTTCGAAGCAGTCCAGAACAGACACCAACAACCGACCTCATTTGTGGTAGAAAGGAAAGGGCGCCATCAAGCTATGGGACAGATTTACGAGTTCTGGCGCATCTCTGCAAATCAGCAGGGATGCGCCAGAACAGATGCGACACGCAGTTCCCTCCCTGCGCCACCACAAATGCGTCGCATTTACAATGCGGTGCACCATGGAGCAAGTATAGGGCGATGCATGTTGCATCCTGTGGCGTAAGGGCAGCGCATTGCTGGAGTAGTGTTGCAAGCGCGACGTGGCTCTCGCAATGCTCAGGGGTGCCCTGTGCCTAACATGCTGCATCACTCCTTACACCTGCTTCAAGCAGGCACAGAGTTTTGACGCAGCATGGACGTAAATGTCCAACGTGACGCATCTCCCTAGATGCGTCACGTTGTAAATAAGGAGCAATGTGGGGCATGGTTTATGCCACCGCTGCGTCACAGAAGTTACGCAACTGCGGCATAAATGTGGCGCAAGGGGCTTGTAAATCTGCCCCTTAATGTCTAGATTCTTGACAGTGCCCTGTTGAGGGCCAGGGAGGGGAGCATCCATTGACCAAAAGGTTTTCCACGAATCTGGTGAGATAAGGCTAAACAGGGCAGAATCCTGTCACTCACAGAAGTGGGCTGACCCGGTGCCCCATCCTCTATGCAGCTGTGGACCAAGAAAAATATGAACGGTACATTAATAGACCAATGGATAAAGAATGCTGGCTGAAAGTCGTGATTTTATATAAATATATATATATATATATATATATATATATATATATATATATATATATATATATATATATATATATATATATTCACTGAAAAAACCATAGGTTATAGTCGATATATAGTTAGGAATTTGCATTTACAAAACCTTGAAAATTCAATGAAAAAACCATTGGTTTTAGGCCGTATATAGTTAGGGATTTGCATTTACAAAACCTTATTTTACTCGCATAAAACCATTGAAATTCCATATATAGTTAGATGCGCTAACTATATATCGCGCACCCGCAATCCACTGCTGATGATGTCACATATTACATCATTCATGACATGGTCAGTGACATCACTGATGACATCACTGATGACAACCCAAATGACATCACTGATGACAACATCCAGTGACTGTATGTTTCTGTAAAGTTAAAATATGTCTTACATATTGAAGAATGAGTGGATGTATAAATGTCTGGATGAAGGATTTAGTAGGTGCATGACTGATTGTATGAGGGAGTGATTAAATGTGTCTCACTGAGTGCATAGATTAGTGATTAAACTGTATTAATTTGTGCATCATTATATCTGTTGTTCTGTAAACTGCTGCATGTGTTGATCAGTAGCTATATGAATAACTATATGGGTTATTAATTGGTTGCTCAAATATTTGTATGGGAGACTGAGTATGTGTGTGGGTGGCTGGGAGCTGTGTGACTCTGTGCATAGATGTGTAAGCAGTTGATTCACTAGGTGTATGAGTTCAAGAGTGCATGTGGAAACAGCTATATGGGCGGTTGACTGTGTGCATGAGTGTATTGGTGAGTGAATGGATATCTCAGTGCTACATGTCAAAGTAAGTACATATGTAAAACACAGTACATGTGAGAGTTAACATATATAAATAACTGTGCATAAGAGCCAGTGAATGTGTGAGTGGCTGTATGGATCATTGTGAACATGTATCAAGGATTGTATAAGAGAGTAAATATGTGTTAGAATATGTTTCAATAAGTAAGGTGTGTATAACTGTATAGTAGAGGAATTGGAGGTGTGTTTTATTCTTTGCATGACTGTCTAGGTGTATGAGTAACTCCATGGATGAGTGACAGTCTGTGAGTGTCTGTTTTCACTGAGTGTATCTAAGGATATATCAGAGTCTGTAGAGGTTCATCGTATTAACACATGAATGATGTCATCTGTGATGTTGTCAGTGATGTCATTTGAGTTGTCATCAGTGATGTCATCAGTGATGTCATTTGAGATGTCATCACTGATGTCATTTGAGTTGTCATCAGTGATGTCATCAGTGATGTCACTGACCATGTCATGAATGATGTAATATGTGACATCATCAGCAGTGGATTGCGGGTGCGCGATATATAGTTAGCGCATCTAACTATATATGGAATTTCAATGGTTTTATGCGAGTAAAATAAGGTTTTGTAAATGCAAATCCCTAACTATATATGGCCTAAAACCAATGGTTTTTTCATTGAATTTTCAAGGTTTTGTAAATGCAAATTCCTAACTATATATCGACTATAACCTATGGTTTTTTCAGTGAATTTCAATGGTTTTTTAATAGCAAATATGAAAAGCTTTAAAATGTCAAGTACGTGATAGATAAAAACATTTTCGTATTTATGCACGCTGATGTGCTTTGAACGCTGCCCCCCTCCCCTCTTTTCTCTTAGTAGTACTCTCTCTTTGCAGATAGTGAAGAGTAGTTAACGCAGGCCTTTACCCCCGTTGTAATCCGTCCTGCCTGCTTGTCTCTCCATTTGATTGATTATTATCCAAGCATTTACTGTTTTACAATTGATTCTCTTTGGTTCATTCTCTATTTACAAACAAGCACAAAGTCGCAATACTCTGTTTAGTCTTTGCAGATCGTGAAAAATCGTGTAAAAAAATAAAAGTAATCGAGCAAAATCAGTAGGCCACTAATTGGATCTCTTTTTGACCTCGCTAAAATAGAAATATTATAAACAACCCTTCATGAGAAATACGAAAATAGTGAGATGAACTGAGCTCCACACCATGAGGGCTGCAAGACAGCTCGGCTCCGTCACCCATCCCGCCCAAAATAACGACAAACCCTATGCAAATATTAAAAATATAGACAACACACCAGCAAAGAAACAGGGTAAAACATTTTATTAAATAACTATTTACATAACGTTGGTTTATAAGATGATGTCAGTAGTGGACCGATGTGTGAATAGGTCGGAAGCAGCACAAGGCGCCAAGATCCGGATGGCAAGTCCTGGATGTTGGGTGCCATAGTTCAGAGTTCTGAGTTTGAGCCTTTTTCAATGCCTGTGCTTTGTTGTTTCCCCTCCATCAAAAACAAAAAAAATATATAAAACTGTGCAAAAATACAAAAAAATCAAAAAATGTTTACAAAAGCAGTGCTTGTAAGACTGTCTGAAGCTTATTTCCACCTACTGCAGCTTCACTATTCTCAAAGTAAGTGAGGGTCGTTTGTGGACCTGACTGCATTTGAAAACAATGTTATATGGTACCTCCCTAAACCGCTTGACGGAGGCCCCCGAGGGGCGGTGTGATGGCACGGACTCGGAGAAGACGCTTGGCTCCGACCCCCTCCCCAAGTCTTATAGCACTGGTGTAGCCTGAGATCGCCCCCGACATAGGCGGCCGGCTCCCGGGGTCCGGCGGAACTTTTTGCCTTTTGATGACTCTTCTATTCTGGACTTTGTCCCACAATCCGTTTGACCTGAAGACACGCTGTAGTGGGGCGCCCCTTTACCGTTTTAGTTGCCATTCCGCCCGCTTTTGCTACACTGTGCCTCTTCCGCCATTCAGCTGTTTACCGCCCGCTCTTGCGACTACAGCGTCTCGCTCACCATGTAGTTAAGTTGCTCCCGCTCTTGCGGTGCAGCGATAGGCGGCTGCCACAGGACTCTTAAAATGGCGGCCGGCTCTTCGGTTTTGGGCCTGGTCCACTAAAATGGCCCTGGGACACCTTGGAACTCGGACGCTTGACTGCTAGGGCTTGGGCTCCATTCTCGAAAGCGTCCCCTCAGCCGTGAAGATTCTACAAAAGTCTTGGGGGCCCCCGACTCCCGCAGGCTTCTGGTGGGGAGTGGCTGCCATGATTGCTCGCGGAATGACCACGACGGAGCTACGAGATGGTGGTGCTCTCATGCTGACGCCAGCTTTAGTCTGAAACATCCAGAAACAAGGTGGGGCTTTCATCGTTTGGGAAAAAAAATGTTCTAAACCAATGAAAAGTGTTATTTTTAAGTCATATGACCAAGCCTTCCATCTTTAGGAAACCAAAAGTAAAATGAACCAATGAAAAGTTTTATAAACAAGTCACATGACCTATTATGCGGCATAGGGCTACAAAAAGCGTAGAAAATCCGTTGGCACGTGAGGCGGCGTCAGTAGCGGACCGATGTGCGAATAGGCCGAAGGCAGCACAACGCGCTGAGATCCGGATGGCACCGAGGTGGTGTCCAGCAAATTGCCGCACTGGTGTGGCCATCCTACAATGCTGCGCCGAAAGACGGCGTGTCCAGCTGAGTTCCGGTCACTCTTGCGGTACAGTGACTCGAACGCGCCGAGATCCGGATGGCACCGAGGTAGTGTCCAGCAAGTTGCCGCACTGGTGTGGCCATCCTACAATGCTGTGCCGAAA
Source organism: Lissotriton vulgaris (assembly GCF_964263255.1). Classification (NCBI taxonomy): domain Eukaryota; kingdom Metazoa; phylum Chordata; class Amphibia; order Caudata; family Salamandridae; genus Lissotriton; species Lissotriton vulgaris. The sequence continues at coordinate 1,949,362,265 of NC_141693.1, forward strand.
GTCGGCGTGGGATGCCCCGTTGGCTTATGAGGTGATGTCAGTAGTGGACCGATGTGTGAATAGGTCGGAACCAGCACAAGGCGCCAAGATCCGAATGGCAAGTCCTGGATGTTGAGTGCCATAGTTGAGAGTTCTGAGCAGTGCTTGTAAGACTATCTGAAGCTTATTTGCACCTGATGCAGCTTCACTGTTGCCCAAGGTGGTGTCCAGCAAATTGCTGCACTGGTGTGGCCATCCTACAATGCTGCGCCGAAAGACGGCGTGTTCAGCTGAGTTCCGGTCACTCTTGCGGTACAGTGACTCGAACGCGCCGAGATCCGGATGGCACCGAGGTGGTGTCCAGCAAGTTGGCGCACTGGTATGGCCATCCTACAATGCTGCGCCGAAAGACGGCGTGACCAGCTGAGTTCCGGTCACTCTTGCGGTACAGTGACTCGAACGCTCCGAGATCCGGATGGCACCGAGGTGGTGTCCAGCAAGTTGCCGCACTGGTGTGGCCATCCTACAATGCTGCGCCGAAAGTCAGTGTGGGGTGCCCCGTTGGCTTATGAGGTGATGTCAGTAGTGGACCGATGTGTGAATAGGTCGGAACCAGCACAAGGCGCCCTGCACTGTTGAGCTTTTTTCAATGCCTGTTTTTTGTTGTTTCCCCTCCATCAAAAACAAAAAAAAAATATAAAACTGTGCAAAAATACAAAAAAATGTTTAGAAAAGCAGTGCTTGTAAGACTGTCTGAAGCTCTTTTGCACCTGCTGCAGCTTCACTATTACCCTGGTGTGGCCAAAGATCGCCCATGACATAGGCGGACGGCTCCCGAGGTCCGGCGGAACTTTTTTCCTTTTCCTTTCTGCTTCTTGTCCCACAATCCGTTTCACCTGAAGACACGACCAGGTTCCTGAATGTGTGCAGGGGGACGCTATTGATTGAATGAAAATGGCGGCTTGACACAAAGCTGACTCAAGCGTTGCTGTTGATGCTATACAGACAAAAATTGGTTTTCAGTTTGTACATTCTTCAGGATTTTTTTTTCCATCCAAGGCTGATTGAGAGTTTGTAGAAAAATGGCTTCAGATTTTCCACATATTACTCTTCAACATTCTTCCTAAATGTAACAATGTGAGACTCACTAGGAGAACGGCTGTTTATCTTTCCTTTCAAAATGCTGCCAACAATATTTTCTGAATGGAAGACACCATCTTGTAGCATAAAGGGCCGAAAGGGGTTCTGGTCTGGCCGATTGTTGGTGGAGACATTTTGACTATATCTTGGACCTGCCCGGCCTCGCCCAAAATGGCGCCGGTATAAATGGGACTCGTAACTCCTTGCCCGCAAATGTATATCTAGAAAATTTTATTGTAAGTGGCCCTGTCTTATTTTAATTATAAAATGTACGTCCACCGATTCCGCAACTGTTAGACACCTTAGTTCTTGCAACCTAATGGCCCGCTCGTTACGTTCCTCTACAGTGTAAATGTCTCCTCATCATATACGATTTCAGTTTGCTCCGTGGCCGGCCCACGTGGTTATAGGCCCGTATTTGTATACTGACATTTTCACAATAAAGGTTTTTAAAACAAAACACGGTAGTAGTATTTACATTGGTAAAGTTTTTACTTTTAGTCACTGTTTTCGAATCAGTAAAAGGCAAGTGAAATAAAGCAGCCCAATTACATGACGGATAAAAGGTATAATATGTAGGAACGTAGTAAAGATAAATGGTCAAGGGCAGTTGTGTTTTCCACTCCTGCAACATAAAGTGATCGATAAGAATCTGATAATCAGGCGTATCGGCGACTAAGACAGCAGGCCGAGTCTCTTTTACTCAACGGCTCCGTCATGGAACGAAGAAACGCCCTTTTTCTCGAAAAAGGAATATATTTTACTTGCAGGACAGTTGTAAATTTTCCGGGAAAGTACATTAGCCTGGAATATTATAACATATATGTTTAAAAATGTTGGTAATATGCCCCCGGGTTTTTGCTTGCAGAAATCGGGAGGCGGGAGACTAGCACTGAAATCAGTAGTCTCACGCCTGAATCGGGAGGGTTGGCATGTCTGGATTCTCTACAGCTGGGGCCATAAACTACATCCGCAGGGGTAGGTGATAGCCTGGGACCAGCCTGGCATCTAAAATGGCTGCCGTGCACGACAAAATTGTGGCATTGGAAAAAAGGCAAGATGGCGCAGACAATGTTTATCAATAAGGATTCATTTACAACAAAATATTTTATCGCAGTGACAAATTGGCGGTCAACACTTCCTGATTTCCATCGAATCGAACGTTAACAGACGTCACGCAGCAAAAAAAATAAAAAGCTCACGCACAGCCGCTGGAAGAGATGTATCAACATATATGAGCCTCCTCAGCCACCCTCATGAAACATAGGGGATTAGGATACGTCTCCCGCACCCCCTTATACCTAGTAATTTAATTAAAACGAAGCACAAAATGGCGAATTCCCGTTTCACTACCAGTTTGCGGCCCAGTTCGCGGCCCGTGAAGCGTGAATCATTTTTTTTTTTATTTTCCCCACGGGACCCTTTAATAACCCCAACAACATTCCTAGGGGGTCAAGAGGGGTATACCTTGCCCCCTTTCATTAAATTCCCCCTTCGTTTTTCACCTCTCTCGATCCTACTGAGAGATAAGATGGCGGCCGCTCCGGACTGTTTAGAATGTTGACAGACACGGGGGAGCCAATCAGCTTCGCATCGCAAAGTTCCGTTTCGCGAAAAGTAAGCGAACCGGAGCGCAGCCTGGAGCGCTGTTACAGATATATATCTTGTTTTAAACGTTAATTTCTCAAAAACTACTGGAGCACATACATTGAGACCTAGCAAAGGCACATCGGGCTAACAGTCCCTACAATTTTGCCAAGTTTCGTGCAAATCCATTCAGCCGTTCGAGCTAAAAGTGAGTCCAACCGCCCTATGGAAATTAACATGGGAAAAACGCGTTTTGGGACCCCCCTTTTTTCTCGGCCCCCCTCGACAAAACCCCCCCAAATTTTCAAGGGCTGCTCAGAAACAAAATGTGCCATTTTCCTGAAAATTTCAGCCGATTCCGTCCACAAACGCCAAAGTTATTAGACATAGAATTTTCAAAAATCCCATAGGGAATAAATCCTAACTATATATACCTACTGGCGATAGCCAGTAGGTAATATATATATATATATATATATATATATATATAAATAAAATCACGACTTTCAGCCAGCATTCTTATCTATACTACTATTATAAAGAGAGAACACAAACCTTTGAGCCAGGTAAACTACAAAAGTAATGCACCAATCACTACACCCAATACACCATTTGAAAGGGGAGATATAGCAGAAGGACATAGGCTATAAATGTGTACACCATATATATTCAAAAAGAACAAAACCCAAAAGTGTAAAAGTAGTCCCTTGGGGGCGTGGTCGCGTGTAAGAACGTGGCTGTGGGCGTCAAAAAACAAAATATGTGGTCACAGGCAAAGAGGGCAAGTTTAAATTGCACACATAGAGCGCTCCATATATTGCACACATACAGCGCCCCTTACATTGCACCCTTACTGCGCAAATGCACTTTCACAGAATTTAAAAGCATACACTCGAACGAGATCGAAAATGTACATTCACCACATTTTACACGATTTTACAAAAACAGCTGCTATCACCAAAACGCAATTAAGGATTGAATTATGCGTTTAAAAATAGCGCCGAAATTACCGAAAGTAGCTGACCCATATTTCAAATTGCCGGCTTCATGTACTGCGACACCATATTTAAATTACAATGCATTACACTCGAAGGCTAAAGCAGGAGTGCCTTCCATAATGACATCACGCAGGGGGCTGGGCTAATAACAATCTTCACCAATCACAACTCTGCTAATAAAACACACACACAACTTAGAATAAAACAAATACGAACTCTGGAACCATTGGGCAGGCACGTCATAAAGGGGGCAGGAAGTAAACAAGGCTCAATTTGTTCAACGCGAGGAGGATTGATTTATGCGTCCTTACACAGCGTGGACATTCCAAAAGCATTTTTGAGATTGCGCACACACGTATTGAAAGTGCACTTCATTTCACATACCGCATTTAACCAGCATATGCGTGTTTCACAGAGCGCGCCAAAAGCCAAGTTTATGTAGCTCACAATTACAGCAAAAGGCGTCTTTATATAGCGCCGAGCTTATCCGAGGCCTTCACACCGGTTTATATAGCGCAGACACATACTTCAGCAGCTTACAATTAAAGACAAAGGCGTCTTTATATAGCGCACTACACAGCCATGCCTGCAACTACTTCTGTGGTGCTGGGCGAGGAAGCAGCCTCATAGTGCCTCAAAGCACGCGCCTGGCGGGATTTATTAACCTCCGCCTACTCATCCTGTCACATTCAATAAATACTGCAGCCGGCTGACTAACAGACCCTCGGTGCATTGAAGTGCCAAAATTAAAGAGGCAGGCGGCTGTAATTCGCTTTTAACCTGCTGTTTGCGAGGCAGGGTTTGGCATAAGAGAGACTTGGGTTTTCAGCTTTACAGACCCTTGGTGAGACGCAGTAGCAGCCTGGGTGCGCTCCCTCGGTCCATTAAAGTGCCCAAATTAAAGAGGCAGGCGGCTGCAATTCGATTTCAACCTGCTGTTTGCGAGGCAGGGTTTGCCATGAGAGAGAGTTGGGTTTTCAGCTTTTAGTTTGTCAAACACGTAGGTGCAGGAGCTTCTAAACAGACAGAAGCACAGACGTGATGCTGTGATTCACAAAAGGCACACTCAGGCACAACAAAAAACAATATTCAGGCAATGGTGGGACTTGTGCAAGTATAAAAAAAAACGAAATGTGAGAGGTAGCATACTGTGTATTAAAAGAGAAAAGTGGTGTGTCCAACTTACTAACAGGTACTAAACACAAGTACAAGGATAATTCAAAAGGCACACTCAGGCACAATAATCTATACTACTATTATAAAGAGAGAACTTGCACCTTTGGGCAAGGTAATCTCGGGAACCACAGCGCCAATCTACACACCCAAGACATCTTAGAAAACCTCAGGGCAAGCAGAAGGACATAGGCTACATAAAAATAAAAAATAAACGTTCTTTAAAATATTAATAAATTTAAAAAAGTAGTCCTGTGCAACTAGCGCCGGCCGCGACGTCTGCGTGAGGGGAGGAGCGGCGTTCACCAGAACCAGGAAGAGCAGACGACATGAGCGACGTCTGCGTGAAGGGAGGAGCGGCGTTCACCAGAACCAGGAAGAGCGGAGGACAACAGCGCCGGTAGGAGCTGCGGAGCAGCGAGAACCAGAGGAGCAGTGGCAGGGCTGGGAGGAGCGGCGGGAAGCGGAGGAGCAGTGAGAGGTACGTGGCTGGAGATGTTGCTGGGGCGGGAGGGAGTCGGCGGGTGCACCGCGCGGGCTGCATCGGATGTTGCTGGAGTCCGGGCGGGAGGCGGGAGGTGGGGCATTCCGGGGACGGGAGGGAGTCGGCGGGTGCACCGCTCGACAACATGCTGCCTCAGCCACCTTCTGCCCCGGGGTAAAAATGCAGCCCCCAGCCCCCTTCTGCCCCAGGCAACGCTGGGGCGGGCTGCTAGTTATATATACTAATATAACAAATAGAGAGCCCAAACCTTTGAGGCGGGTAATCTCAGGAACCACAGCACCAATCACAACACCCAATACAGCGTTGGAAAGGGCAGTTGCAGCAGAAGGACATAGGCTATGCAGACGCCCACCATATACATTTAAAAGAACTGTGCCAGCAAAGTAGTCCCTTGTGGGTGTGTCTGCGTTGTGCTGTGGGCGTGACAAACGCTGGGGGCGTGTGGTACGTTCCACCCTTCAAGCCATGTCTCATATTGTGAGCTTATCCCACCCTGCTCCCATTAAATACTCCTGCACCCCATAATCATAACCCACCCTAACTCCTTAAAATACCCCAACACCCTTAAACACTAACCCATCTTAACCCTATAAATATACCCTGTACCCCAAAACCCAAACCTATCCCTAAACCCTAAAAATACCCCTGTACCCCAAACCCCAAACCTAGCCCTGAACCCTATAAATAGCCCTGTACCTCAAAGCCCAAACCTACCCTGAACCCTAAAAATACCACTGTACGCCAAACCTAGCCCTGAACCCTAAAAATGCCACTGTACCCCAAAACCCAAACCCACCCCTAAACCCTAAAAATACCCCTGTACCCCAAAACCCAAACCTAGCCTTGAACTCTAAAAATAAACCTGTACCCCAACACCCAAACCTACCCCTGAACCCTAAAATACCCCTGTACCCCAAAACCCAAACCTAGCCCTGAACCCTAAAAATACCCCTGTACCTCAAAACCCAAACCTAGCCCTGAACCCTTAAAATACCCCTGTACCCCAAAACCCAAACCTAGCCCTGAACCCTAAAAATACCCCTGTACCCCAAAACCCAAACATACCCCTGAACCCTAAATATACCCCTATACCCCAAAACCCAAATCTAGCCCTGAACCCTAAAAATACCCCTGTACCCCAAAAGCCATACCTATCCTTGAACCCTAAAGTACCCCAAAACCCAAACCTAGCCCTGAACCCTGAAAATACCCCTGTACCCCAAAACCCAAACCTACCCCTGAACCCTAAAATACCCCTGTATCCCAAAACTAGCCCTGAACCCTTAAAATACCCCTGTACCCCAAACCTACCCATGAACCCTAAAATACACCTGTACCCCAAAACCCAAACCTAGCCCTGAACCCTAAAAATAACCCTGTACTTCAACACCCAAACCTACCCCTGAATCTTAAAATACCCCTGTACCCCAAAACCCAAATCTAGCCCTGAACCCTAAAATACCCCTGTACCCCAAAACCCTAACCTAGCCCTGAACCCTTAAAATACCCCTGTACCCCAAAACCCAAACCTAGCCCTGAACCCTAAAAATACCCCTCTACCCCAAAACCCAAACCTAGCCCTGAACCCTTAAAATACCCCTGTACCCCAACACCCAAACCTAGCCCTGAACCCTGAAAATACCCCTGTACCCCAAAACCCATACCTACCCCTGAACCCTAAAATACCCCTGTACCCCAAAACTAGCCATGAACCCTTAAAATACCCCTGTACCCCAAACCCCAAACCTACCCATGAACCCTAAAAATACCCCTGTACCCCAAAACCCAAACCTAGCCCTGAACCCTAAAAATAACCCTGTACCTCAACACCCAAACCTACCCCTGAATCTTAAAATACCCTTGTACCCCAAAACCCAAACCAAGCCTGAACCCTAAAAATACCCCTGTACCCCAAAACCCTAACCTAGCCCTGAACACTTAAAATACCACTGTACCCCAAAACCCAAACCTAGCCCTGAACCCTAAAAATACCCCTCTACCCCAAAACCCAAACCTAGCCCTGAACCCTTAAAATACCCCTGTACCCCAAAACCCAAACCTAGCCCTGAACCCTAAAAATACCCCTCTACCCCAAAACCCAAACCTAGCCCTGAACCCTTAAAATACCCCTGTACCTCAACACCCAAACCTAGCCCTGAACCCTGAAAATACCCCTGTACCCCAAAACCCATACCTACCCCTGAACCCTAAAATACCCCTGTACCCCAAAACTAGCCCTGAACCCTTTAAATACCCCTGTACCCCAAACCCCAAACCTACCCATGAACCCTAAAAATACCCCTGTACCCCAAAACCCAAACCTAGCCCTGAACCCTAAAAATAACCCTGTACCTCAACACCCAAACCTACCCCTGAATCTTAAAATACCCCTGTACCCCAAAACCCAAACCAAGCCTGAACCCTAAAAATACCCCTGTACCCCAAAACCCTAACCTAGCCCTGAACCCTTAAAATACCCCTGTACCCCAAAACTCAAACCTAGCCCTGAACCCTAAAAATACCCCTCTACCCCAAAACCCAAACCTAGCCCTGAACCCTTAAAATACCCATGTACCCCAACACCCAAACCTAGCCCTGAACCCTTAAAATACCCATGACCCCAACACCCAAACCTAGCCCTGAACCCTAAAAATACCCCTCTACCCCAAAACCCAAACCTAGTCCTGAACCCTTAAAATACCCCTGTACCCCAAAACTCAAACCTACCCCTGAACCCTAAAAATACCCCTATACCCCAAAACCCAAACCTAGCCCTGAACCCTAAAAATACCCCTGTACCCCAAAACCCATACCTATCCCTAACCCTAAAACTACCCATGTACCCCATAACCCAAAACTATATCTGAACCCTTAAAATACCCAAACACCCCAAAACATATACCTCAGTATCCCAAAACATATACCCCTATACCCATACTTACCTTATCCAAACATAAAAAAACATGATTTTACCATTCATGCATTTACAACGAATTTCCTTGTAAATGTATGTGTGGTAAAATCATATAAAATGTAATGCCATGCGTTATAATGGCATTGCGGAGTCATGGTACTTTCGTAATGAAAGTATGTGGAGTGATGGTATGCGGAAAGAAAGTTGCGGAATAATGGGTGTTTACCCTCCCCCGGTATGTACATTGGTGGCACTGCGGCCCACATCTCCAGCAACATACTCATATTTTTTCACCACCCATTTGAAAAATGCACAGGTCTCTCTCATTGATGGCCAGCACCGACATACACTTTTAGACACACCTCCCGCCACAAGTTCTAGAATTGCGAACTTTAGAGCTGGGGAGCTACGTTCGAATCTCGGCATCAGCTCAACATCCTGTGATTCCAGGCAAATCGCTTTGTATCCCCATGCCTACCACAAATGAATGTGTTCTTCTGTAATGTAAATTGTGCTCATGCCATGTTGTCGAGTTCGCGCTATATAATATTGCAAGGAAAAATAAAGTAGGGAAACTCGAGTTCACACACTATTGAACGAGCACTCTTAAGTGCATCAGCAGTGCACTGTGAATCGGAGCGTTTCACAGGCCTGTCACAGATGAGAAATGCTATCAAAACGAAATCCTACAAAACAATATACTTCTTGCCGGCAGCAATTCATACCAGGACAACGTCGGGACGGGCTGCTAGTGTATATATATATATATATATATATATATATATATATATATATATATATATATATATATATATATATATATATATAATATAATCAAAAGGTCATGGGTAATGCCAGACCTAAAAATAAACAAAATAGTAAAAGTGCCTTGAAGTAGGAATGAAAGAAATCAAAACACAGGCAAGAAGTCCCATAAAGAAGAATTTTTTAAAAAAAGGAATGGAATACAAAAGCGCCCCTAAAAAATCAGAAAACATAAAAAAAAGGCTACAAAAAATGCTAGAAAGTATATTTAAAGACGTGAGAATATCAGATCCGTGTGGTTAGAATGCGGTGGAAGGATGCAGCGATGCTGAAATATTGCCTTAGGAGTGGATGATGTTTCAAAAAACAGTGGTCCCTACTCGTGGACACAATGGTATACTAAACTGATAATCACACACCTGATAAGTGTTATGTCTTTTGTCTAGCCGGACAAGGAATTTATTTAACAATTCTCTTAATAAAACAGAATGAGTACATTAATAACAAGTGGGCACAGCCGTGACCCACAACATTTTAAATGTCATATTGCATAAGGGGTTTTTTTGGTCACCAAAAAACCCCCTTATGCAATATGACATTTAAAATATTGTGAAATGCAATGGTGTGGTTATAACAATCTTTGTCTGTAACACTGACTACAAGTACACAGACATATTTTTGCTTTGCTCCTTTTACCATTCTGTTTGTTGTTTTGTCTGAATGTTGTGGGTCACGGCTGTGCCCACTTGTTATTAATGTACTCATTCTGTTTTATTAAGAGAATTGTTAAATAAATTCCTTGTCCGGCTGGACAAAATACATAACACTTATCAGGTGTGTGATTATCAGTTTAGTATACCATTGTGTCCACGAGTAGGGACCACTGTTTTTTGAAACATGATACTGCCCAAGGTCCCTATGGCATACCTCCTGGGTTCCCTTGTCTTTCTTAAACACACTTAGGAGTGGATGAAGCAACAACTTATCCCCACTGCGTCAGTCGTTCCTCGGGGCTCTGGGGAGGACAGGTGGGACAGAATTCCAAGCCAAGCCTTGGCTTTATCACAGTGACACTCGAATGAGTTCAGGTGTACCCCTCTGCACCCTGTATTCACCATTACCTAACCTCTGCCTTAGAAGCTGAGCATGTTTCCATTCATTTCTACAGTGCACAGAGACAGCGCTCTGCTGTTCCCAGAGCACAGCTTCCTTCTATTGAGTAATCGCAGTTTAGAGCCAGATGAATTCCAGGTCAAGTTAGTTTTCAGCAGACAACAAGGGCGGCCATGGCAACAGGGGAGATTTAATTTGATTGTATCGCACTGCTCGGGCTTACCCTCTGTGGTCCTGGTGAAATATGTTCAGAACTACTGCTCTGAAAAGAACTGCGTGGCGCACAGCGTACACGGAGAGGTACAGAGAGTAAAAATCTCTATTTATTAGAATAATCGAGGGAAAAGACACTCTCTCGCACTCACACTCTCTCTCAGTCACTAAATCTTCTCTCATTTCAATAATTCTGCTTGATGTGCACACACGGGGCACGTACTCCCACTTTTATTTGACCAGTACAGCACATTAAATCATGTGATTCTTTTCCTAGAACTTTGAGGATTTGCACAAATGTATTCCTATTTCTTTTCTACCACACAAGGAATGAGTTGAACCAGGATTTCCTCATCTCAGCTTCATGTTTTGTTACTTTGGGGCGGGGCCGCCTCTACATCAGAAGTCCATGGATGAATGGATTGTTTTGTTTTCTGCAGACATCTGCCACAGCATGGGGGAAATGGCTGCCTCTTTCCTTCTTCACTCAAGGGGATCCTTCTTACTCTAAAGTAAGGAAGAGAAAAAAGCACCAAGGTGAGGAAAGTCATCACAATGTTGGCAAAAGATCAGAAGTGTGTTGGCAATTAAATTGAAAACCACTTGGGTTGAATCTGGGATCCAAAGTATATATTTGAAAATGGGTTATGGATGAAGGAGTGTGGAGCCAAGGCTGGCAAGTTTACCTCTCTCAGAGAACTCTAGGCAAACTACACAATCCGTGTGACAAGCATCGCGGGCTGTCCTTGGAACCTCAGGAACCAGGTACTACTGTGAACTCACAGAACGGCAAAAACCGTCTCCTTAGGCGTTGACCAGAAGGGTGTAGTACCGGAATACTGAGGTTTAAATATCGCGCTACACAAATACCAACAACCAAAACTGCGACAACCAAAATATCGATATTGTAGGTATTTATAGTATTTATAGTTTTTCTCCACATGTCAATATATCGTTGATAGCTGTAATATTCAATGCATAAACATGTAGAATTAAGAATATTAAATCTAAACTTACCTATGTATACTGACCTCTTCGATATTTTGGTTAGCGATGTTTTTGCGATGGTATTTGTGTGGCAGGATGTTTCGCTAGTCAATATTGTGACATACAATTACTGGGCAGCAAGGGAGAGCAGTCAAGACCAATCCCTGGAGAACGATGCAGCTTTAAAGATCCTGATACAGATAACAAAACAAAGGCATGCAATACTAGGGCTATGCATGTATCATTAGATCTATGAGAAAAAGTGTGAGGCTTTATTCACTTTATGCTTCAACAGTGTGAGGAAATATAGGTAACCCTGGAGGAAGCTACTTGTCTCCTTAATTCAACATGCAGGGCAGTGTGCTTCTCTTCGGGGTAATCAACGCTCACCAGCCATGTAATGAGGTTTCCAGGCTTCGACGCCATGTTGGATCTGCTCTAGCGAGCTCAGAAAGTCTAGATTAGATTTGTAGCCATTCATAGACTTGGGACCTGATTTAGAAGTCAGCCGAGGGAATACTCCATCAAAAATGTGACAGATATGGAGGGAGACAAGATGGCGGCCGCACCGCGGCCGAGTGAGGAGGTGGTGTAAGAGCTCCGTACCTGTTGCTGACCCAGCCGGTGACACATGAGTGCTGGGAGGCTGTCCCTGTGCCGTTTTCTGTGCCGATTTCTGCCGGTGGGCTGTACTGGTGATTATCGCGTGCGAGGGCAGAGTGGAGTGCCTCGCGGCTCTGCTAGCTTCATTGTTTTGACAGTGTGGCGTTTTTCTCTACGGAGGTAGTTGTTGTAGAGGCGCTGGCACTGAAGTATTTCGGAGCTGTGGTCTGGGAGGCTGCTCAGTGGATTCACTGTACGGCGTTTGGAGCTGCAGTCGGGTGGAGTGCTACCCCCCCCCCACGTTGGAGAACATTGAGAGTTAAAGGTACAGGCGCCTAATTTTTGATATCTGATCCATAGAGATCCACAGTGCTTAGCGAGCCCAGAGAGTTGAAGTGTGGGCTTACAACGGTGCGTTGCTCAAGTCTTGGAACTAATTCCTGTGCCAAATATCAACATGGCCCCAAAGGGAAGGGGCGCCAAAGCTAAGGCAAATACAGTGGCTGCTCCGGTGGTTGCAAGTGGGACACCGACTAAGATTATATACCAGTATCGCTAGCAGTAGTGAAGTAGGTATTTATGAGGAGGTACAGCAAAATAGCACGAGCACAGGAGGGGGGTGTTAAAGAACGTACTGCTCCGACCCCTCTGATTCCCCCGATGTGTAGAAGGGGGCTGGATCTCGGAAATATTTCTAGAGATTTAGAGGTTCAGAAGGCCAGGATTCATAAAGTGTTTGCTCAGAAATTAGCGCAGCAACTGGCTTATTATAGAGCGGAAGTCTATGAAGTTGGGGAAAACTTTACGACAGAAATCAATCTCAGCCAATATCGATAAAATGATGAATCACTCAGGGAAAATACATGATAATACGGCAGAAATCTTGGGGGTTTCGTTGATTTTTATAGTTATCTTTACATGGAGGACATTACTGAAGATGGACGTGGAAAGACGGATGAATTTACTGATCGTGTTCTCAATGTGGTAGTACCATTGGATGACTCAGAGCAATTAGACTTACCTATATCCTGGGAGGAAATAGAGCTTTCCCTTCTGTCGCTAGCATCTGGCAAAGCTGTAGGACCTGACGCTATTCCCTTAGAAGTTTTTACGGTGTTTCGTTTTACCCTTAAATCTGAATTAGTTAATCTGTTTGAAGCAGGGGTGTTCACCTCCTTCTTGGCAAGAGTCTACAATTATAGTTTTCTTAAAAAAAGATAAACCACCCTTATCCCCTTCTTCTTTTCGACCCATATCCCTGATTAATGCTGATTGTAAAGCCTATTCTAAGATCTTGGCTTTTGCGATTATCTAGCATTATCTCCCCTTTAGTATCAAAATATCAGCATGGCTTTATTCCAGCACGAGATACGGCTGACCACATATGTCGCCTTATTGTGTTTCTGGACTGGGCCCAGGCCACTAGATCGGACATCGGACTAATCCTGTTGGACGCTGAAAAAGCGTTTGACAGGGTGGCCTGGACCTATCTATGGGATATCTTATCTAGAAAGGGTTTTGGCGTGAGATTTTTAACAGCTCTTGGTACGCTGTATGCTGACCCTAAAGCCTCTATTCGAATTAATTCTCAAGTTTCGCCCTTTTTTCCAATCACGCGGGGTACTCGTCAAGGGTGCCCGTGCTCCCCTTTACTTTTTGCATTTTATATTGATCCCTTAATTGACCGGTTTAATATGGAGGAAAGAATTAATCCAATTACTTTAGCTAACGTTAATTATAGGGCGTTAGCAGATGATATTGTCGTCGTAACAACCGATGTGCAGACAACGTTACCTGCTATTAATGACTTAGTATCTCAATTTGGAGGTTTTTCAGGGTACAGGCTTAATCTGTCCAAGACCCAGATTTTATATTCGGGGGAACATTCTCTGGCTAATATATCCCTGGCCTCTGAGGTGACGTATCTGGGGATTAAGATCTCTCTGCCGATTTCGAATATTCCTGAACGGAATTTCAATCCAATCCGTGCCAAAATAAGCTCTCAGTTAGAACGTTTAGATCATGTTCATTTATCATTGTATGGAAGAAACAATGTTCTTAAAATGCTGGTCTTACCGAAGGTATTATATATGTTTCGCACAATCCCGTTAGATTTTCCCACCAGCTGCTTTAAGAACTTGGAAAGGGCAATTTCTAGATTTTTGTGGGGGTACAAAAGACACCACAAAGCCCTTAAAAAAATGATCCTCAGTAAGGAGAATGGGGTTGGAATGTTCCACACTTTCTTTTTTATTACATTGCAGCAACCCTTCAGTTTATTAGTACACTGATTATCGGGGATGGGGCCAGAGTTTCTCTCTGTAATACCCCACCCATGTATGAATTACTCATGGGCGAGGGAATGAAAGCTAGCTTTCTTAGAGTGATTGAAACCAGTTACTACAAAAAAAACGCGATTTAAGACGGTTAAAGCAGCTTTTAATGTCTGGCAAAGAGTTCGGCAACACTTGGGGGTAGCAAAACTGAATGCGTTTATACCTTTTTCGGCTTCTAGTTTTTTACCTGCCCCCTTTTTTTCTGATTTAGTGGCATGAGGTGGAGTATTAAAGGAATTCGTCATCTAGGGGATCTGTTTGATGAGGGACCAATTGGGTCCCAGCACTCTTCTCCATTTCTCTATTCATGACTCTAGAGGTGAGGCCTATCTAGAGTCTCAGTTAGGGAATCTACCTACCAGAGAGCTACCATGGTAGGTGACCGAGTCACCCACCATGGTAGCAGGCAGAAAGAAGGCAGAAAGAACATTGGCAGGAGATCTTCGGCACACTCAGAGACAGGAACCCTGTAACTGTTGTGTCTTGGGAGCAGATAGAGTAGGGAAGATGCAGCAGCCTAGACATCGGGGCTCCCGCCCTGAAGTTGACACACCCTGCACAATTCTCTAGCTAGATCCTCGCTGTAACTTGATAATAGAGTGGACATTTTCTAGAACAGGAGCCATGGGTCTAGATATTGCATGCTTTTTTTTTTACAAACTCACCTTTAGTTTTCCTTTGGTAGGCTTCAGTTCACAGTATTCTGAAACACAGAGAGGAATATGATACAATTCATTTATACAGTCAGTGTACTTATCTCCAGTGCCTCATTTGTAAAAAGTAAGTGCTAGGCCTCTCATCAGGAGGCCACTGCAGCCTGCACGACACATTGCCCTTGAAAGCGCTGCGAATGACAGTAGCAACACAGCTACTAACCATCCCACTCCTACAAGTGTGACAATTTGGACTATTTCAGCTCCCCTAAGCTATACGAATGGCTTGGGCAACAGATAATAGTAATTTTTAATGTGTATTGAATTAATAATAAACTGTTGTTGAGGTCATCTCTAAATTAGTCAGACAGCACCCCTTGTAGCAGACTGACACAGGCGCCTGTGTTGACAATTGATTTACAGACTAAGTTTTCTTTAACCGCTTCGAGGCTATTGACGGAACGGTTCCGTCACGGCTCGCGGGTGAGCTGTGCTCATGACGGAACGGTTCCGGCACGGCCTGGCCGCCGCGCCTGCGCGGCGCGTTTAATTGAGCGGGCGGGGCCGTGGCGGAACCGTTCCGTCATGAGCACAGCTCACCCGCGAGCCGTGACGGAACCGTTCTGTCACCCGCGCGCCCCCCCCCCCCCCGCAACCGTTAGCGCTGCGGCGGAATAGCCGCCGCAGCGAAAGGGCTAACCAAGAATGATTTTTTTAAGTTCTTACAAATATGCAGCTTTCTACAAAGCTCTCGGCAAGCAGCAGATAGTAATATGAGGAAGATTCCTATGTTGGATTTACTGGGGAAAGTAACACCGATCGGCACATTGTATCAATGCTTGATACAGGAGTTCCCGGACGATTTACTGAATTGTCAACTAAATTGGGAAAGAAAGCTGGGAACTTCAGAAATTAATACATATATAAGTCAGTTATCTTGGCTAGCAGTTGTCTCATTACTGGGAGGATGAAATCGCAACATTTTATGAGTATACATGATCTTTATTATACTCCCAGTAAAGTGTCTAAATGGAGCGTGACAACAGGGACTAGTTGTAATCGCTGTGGTCTCTATGGCGCGGACGCAGCTCATATGTTTTTTTTATTGCCCTAAGTTGTTAGAATTTTTTTCTCAAATTGAGTTTTTTCTTGCTAAGTAATGTTGATATCAGTGTTGAGATGGTACTTACTGGTATAAGCTCTGCGACGTTAAGGCCGGAACCGTTAACTGGCTTTCTTTTTATTTGCATGGCAGTAATACGCGCCTGTATTACCAGAGATTGGTTGAATCCTGATCCCCCGCCCTTTTTCAATTGGCGTGAAAAACTGTTATTTATGTATAATATTGAATTAGCAATTTACAAAATGAAAGGCCTGAAAAAAAGGGAAATGGGAGAAAAAATCTGGGCCCCAATTACTGAGTGGATATAGACAGCTGTGCTAGAATGTTATTTCTTTATCGTTCTTTCTTTTCTTTCTATTTTTCTAGGGTCACTACTGTATTCTTTTTTTTTGTATTTCTTCTCGATTTCTTTTTATATTGAAATCAGAAACTTGGCAATGTAATTAGTTTTCTTGATGTATTTAGTCAATATTGTGCTGTATTCATGCTTAGAAATCAGACTGTGCTTTGTTCTTTTTTCTCCTTGCATAAAACAATAAAAGTTTATAAAAAAAAATAAACAAAATGTGACAGATATTCCTTCCAACCGTCTTACAATCCCCATAGGATAGAATGTGATCATAATACACGTGTGTGACAGTGTTCCCATCAGCTGACGTCTCAATCAGGCCATGACTGTTTCAAATGCAAGTGTGTGCTAGGGCAGGTCAGATGTAGCTACTGTGTCACTATCCATGCATGTGCGGTTAGAGACTCCTTGGCTGATGGTGGTCGCTGGCAGGTGCTGTGGATCAACCGTGTCTCTCTGGTCCCTTGGGGCACTCACTGTCCTGAAGCCCCGGCAGCATACTGTAGTTCACAGTTTCAAGAGAGGGACAGTGGGTATGCCTCCAATGGGCAATATGGTCCTTGAGATTGACAAAGGGAGCAGGGGGAACATGGGAAAGCTTTGCAAGACACACAATGGAAATATTGTCATCAGAGCAGTGTCATCTTAAGGTCTTTGGGGGCCCCAGATAAGACATGTTGTTGGGGCACCTGTATGGAACAAACTTGAACTTTACTGTGCAATTCATGATAATTCATGCCCTCCACGATTGTAAACAATAATAAGTTATGTGTTAAACTTTAACAGGGTCACACAACAGTTGAAATATGTCTTTCCCGGGATCCCCAAAATCCCTAAGATAACACTGGGTAGAGAGACTTTAGTCAGGTGTGGAGGTCAGCAGTGGGAGTAAGGTTTAGAGAGAGAGAAATAGATTGGACAGAGGTCAAGTATAGAGAAAGTACTCTTTCACAAGGGGCCCCATGGAATGTGGGGGACCTGGGCATTTGACCACTGTGCCCATGACTCATGTACACCACAACACGCAGGCACGTTTCACACACCTGGGGAAGTCAGTGGTTATGACAGGCTTCCTGGATTTACCACAGAGCGACAGTCTGGGTGCAAGTAAAGAGTCATATACCCCATGACTATCCTTAGGCTGGCAGTGCCAGGGGCCAGGCAGTGAAGCCGAGAGTACTGAAGGGCCAGCCAGGGGTTGCAGATGCTTTCTCTTTCAACACATAATTGATTTCCACACTTTAATACCAGTATGACAGCCAATCCCCACAGGGAGAAAGCTGGGACCAATGGGCTAGCACACAGTCAGCAGTGTCACCTGATCTGAGGGACCAATTGGGTCCTAGCACTCTTCTCCATTTCTCTATCCATGACTCTAGAGGTGAGGCTTATCTAGAGTCTCAGTTAGGGAATCTACCCACCAGAGAGCTACCATGGTAGGTGACCGAGTCACCCACCATGGTAGCAGGCAGAAATAAGGCAGAAAGAACATTGGCAGGAGATCTTCGGCACACTCAGAGACAGGAACCCTGTATCTGTTGTGTCTTGGGAGAAGATAGAGTGGGGATGATGCAGCAGCCTAGACATCGGGGCTCCCGCCCTGAAGTTGACACCCCCTGCACAATTCTCTAGCTAGATCCTCGCTGTAACTTGATAATAGAGTGGACATTTTCTAGAACAGAAGCCATGGGTCTAGATATTGCATGCTTTTTTTTTACAAACTCACCTTTCGTTTTCCTTTGGTAGGCTTCAGTTCACAGTATTCTGAAACAGAGAGAGGAATATGATACAATTAATTTATACAGTCAGGGTACTTATCTCCAGTGCCTCATTTGTAAAACGTAAGTGCCAGGACTCTCATCAGGAGGCCACTGCAGCCTGCACCACACATTTCCCCTGCAAGCACTGTCAATGACAGTAGCAACACAGCTACTAACCATTACACTCCTACAAGTGTGACAATTTGGACTATTTCAGCTCCCCTAAGCTATACGAATGGCTTGGGCAACAGATAATAGCCATTTTTAATGTGTATTGAATTAATATTAAACTGTTGTTGAGGTCATCTCTAAATTAGTCAGACAGCACCCCTTGTGGCAGACTGACACAGGCGCCTGTGTTGACAATTAAGTGCCGGTGCTGAGCACCGGAAACCACAGGCTCAAATTAAGCACTGCTTATCGCATTCCCAAATCCAAGAGTCGGACCCAAAGAGTGAGTTCATGAAAGTCGTGCTCCTGGGTTCTCTGTAGAGATGTGGCAGAATTAGAGAGGATTGAAATTATGAAACTTCATCAATTTCCAGAAAAACTGACTTAATGAAATGGAAAACATGCACAACTATGGTTTCTAAATATTTTTATGGCTTTTGACCTGCTAACAATTTTGAAACTCCCACTGGGCACTCTCCTGGGTACAGCTGAGCTAGTTCCATGTATGAACTGACGACTGACATTTTCTTCATATATACCCTGAACAGATCTCGTTGAGGCTGTCACTGCATCACGTACTGTGCAATCCCTTAGGTCGTTTATAGGAATTTGCCTACGTAAATGTCCACCCCTGAAGTTTTACAAGGGGGTGTTAAACTTAGCAGCTTTACAAAACTGGAAAGTTTATCAGCATTGCCTACATCAAATATTGTAGCAACAAGCACTGGCAAAGCCAACAGGTCTGCTTTAATGTACCAATAAATGTAAACACAGGTATTTACTAACTCTGTTTGCATGTAAAAAAAAAATTATCACATCAAAGCCTGTCCAACTGGCTTTGCCAATGCTGGAAAAATAGCTTTCTGTGTAGAGTGCATATAGAAGAAAAATAACTAATTGTGTGATAGGGTTAGCGTTGACCTGCTCCGTCGGCTACATTGGCACATATCTGCCCAGATTCGATACAGTACAGAGGGGAACTTATCACCAAAAATTAACACTTCCATTTGGGGTACGTAAAAGCTGTGTTTTAGCAACATTACTTTTTTTACTTTATATTAGTGGCCTGGATGATTTCTTGTCTAAAAAAGGAAGAGATTTGGTTAAAATAGGTCCTCGCCTCGTCCCGGTTTGGTATGCAGACGACACGGTCCTCTTCGCTAGACCCTCCAATGGGCTGCAGATATTATTGGAGGCTTTTAACTCTTTCATGGTTGATTTGGGCCTAAAGACAAATCTCTCCATATCTTATATTATGAAATGCAGTCCCAGATTTTCTAAATCCCAGAAATGTACTATCTCTGGAATCGAGGTGACCCAAACTCCCAAATTTTACCTACCTGGAAATTCCGTTGGATGCACCTTTTAATTGGAGATGTTTGTCGAAAATTAAATCACTCCAGTTCCAAAGATCTATTGACTTTGTCTTCCGTTTTGCTAGAAGGCTTGGGCATAAACCAGTGAAGAAAATTGTCCATATATGTATAAAAATGTATTAGCACTATTGGTGCAGGAGTTTGGGGTACACGAATGTCAGACCCATACAAAAGATTGAGAATAGATTTATACGAATGCTTCTGGCAGTCCTACAATCATCATCTACTGTCTGTTGTCATGCTGGGTGGAGATGAGCTTCATTGGAGACTATATTAAATTACAACCCCTTCTAATGTGGTTAAGAGTCTGGAGAAAGCCAGAAGACCACTTCACAAAAGAGATTTAATTGTACTGCCTTGCCATAGGTAATGTCACTAGAATCCTATGGTTGTCATATATTAAGGACTAAGGAGTTAGGGGTCCCAGAACTATGTTTAAACCTGGAGAGTTTCCAACACCTAAGTCCTGATTTGGTGAAAGGCCAGGTTACATTTTTTTTTTAATAAGCATGGGGCTGAACTGTTTGTAAGGGATCCAGGGTCATTCCGTTGAAGTACCCTGACCCGGAGGTTTACCTTCAAATTATTCAAAAGAATGTCATAGGTTTCTTCTTACAAGGCTATGTTTTAATCTTGTCCACTTTTTAGTGGCATTCCCCAATCCAGGATCATGTTTTTTTTCCCTCCCTGTATGTCCGTGTGATGGTAGATCAAGTCAGAGCACGTTGCACTTTATCCTTTTTTGCAGACTCTACACAGCCCATAGAAAACATTTTCTTATACCCTTTTTACGCAGCTTCTCTACTATGTCTCATGAGGAGGTTTTCTATTGTGTACAACAATTAAGTACTCCTAAGCTGTGCTATACTGTGTTAAATTTTAATATATATTGTTTGCGGACCAGGAAGAGATACCGATAGTAGGGATATGTACGGTTATCGGAATTTCTGTCAGTTTTAATTTAATTGCACTGCTTTGTGTGTGTTTGTGTGTGTGAGTGTGTTTGTATATATATATAACCTCCTGGTGGTCGCCAGTGGGTAGTAATAGTTAGGACCAAAGTATCCAAAGGAAAAGCGGTTTTGTTTTGCCAATAACTTTGGCGCCGCTTGACAAATCTTCACGAAACCTTTCAAACACGTCCCATATTTGGTTCAGCTGTTGTGTTAAAAAATTTGGGATGATGCGTCAAGTGGGGGGCTGAGAAAAAAGGGGGGTCCCAAAACACGTTTCCCCCAAGTTATGTCTACTGGGTTTCTTCATTTTTTTAACACAACTACAGCCCAAACCGCTAAATGGAACCAAATTTGGCAGAAAGCTAGATGTTGGTCTAGAAAGCCTGCTTTTTGTGATTTGGGGTAAATCCATTTAGTAGTTTCAGAGCTATTTAAGTTAAAAAAATATATAGCTATCTGGGAGCCCAAATCCTACTAAAACTCTACTGAAATTTGATTGGCTACCAACACTTCAACCAGGAAGTGTTGGCAGCCATCTTGGGACTCAGTTGAACCGAGTCCCACAAAAAATAAATGTGAAAAAAAGAAAAGGGGGCAGGGTAGAAACACCATCACCCCCTAGGCCTGGGCGGTGGGGGGTTTTCCCACTGGGACCTTGCAGGGCCAAAAAAAGCCTTTTTTTGTTAATTTTCAGCTGGATCCTCAGATCTGGCTGAATTCTTTTTTTTTTTAAATGAAGCGCGGCCTCCCGCGCTTCTTCCTTAATCAGCCCTTGAGTGGGCCAGGTCGTGGAGGCATTATGCAGATAGGGGGGACGCATGGGCCCCTCTTCCTGGGGCTTAATAAGCCCCTGGGACTACCACCTACCCGGGGCTGCATAGTGAAAAAATGCAGGGGAGGCCCGTGTGAACCACCACCTCCCCTGGGCAAATTAGAACAAAAAAGGGGGCTGTGTGGCCAGAAGACAGTAATGGCCATAGGGATCGCCACCCCCATGGCTGGCTCCTGCAATGTCCTGGGGTGCCCCCCCTGGACATTGCAGTTTGCTATGGCTTTGCGGCTTTGCTCCATTTTGCACAAGCGAGAGCATGTAAAATGCTCTCGCTTGCACGAAGCAGAGCAGGATTGCTCTTGGACAGAGGGAGCTGCATGTTCATCAGCTCCCTCTGTCCAAAAGCAATCCCGGCTCCCGCAAGAGGCGGTAGCCGGTAGGGTCTGCATGGGCCTTGTGGCTCCCCGCGGTCCCCATCCTTTGTGAGTGGCACCTACACTAGAGGCTGGGCCTCTGCAGATGGGCTTCCCGGGGCCGAAATCGGCCTGGGATGGGAGTTGCTCGTCCCCCCACCCCTTTGATAATAAAAAGAATTGTAAAAATAAAGACTGGGCCCTAGGAAATGGCGTCTCTGGGGCCGGATATGGGTCTGGGAGGGGGCCACGTTGCCCTCCATTCAAAAAATGCCTGGTCCCTATGGATAGATACCCCGGTGCCGAATTTGGCCCACGAAAAAGGGGCTACGTATCCGCCTTCTCTGAAGAAAAGAAAGGAAAAAAACCCTGGCAACTCGCCAGAGGACCCTCCCCTTTCTCCACCATTCTGTAAATGCGCCTCCTGGCATGCTGCTCACACAGAGGGATTGCTGAGACGTCTTTGGAGTCCACGCCCCCTTTCTCCACCACTCTGCAAACGTACCTCCTGGTGCACTAGTAGTTGGGGATAAAGTCCACTTGGCTGCTGAGGGTCCTTGGGGATGAACAACCCCTCCTATTACCTCCAGTAAGTCCCACACAGCTAGATTGCTAAGAGGTCTTTGGAGGCTACGCCCCCTTTCTCTCCCACTCTGCAAACACATCTCCCTGCACACTACTGGTTGGGGAATTAACTATTCTCAGATGCTGAGGGACCTTAGAGCCAAGAAGCCCTCCTGGTACTTTCTATAAGTCCTACACAGTGGGATTCCTGAGAGCTGGTCAGTGGCCCGCCCCCTTTCTCCACCACTCTGCAAATGCCATTACTACTTTAAAAAACATAGACCTTCACTGAAAAAAACAAAGGTTACAGGGATGTTATAGATAGGAATAAGCATTTTTTTTTAAACTTAGAAATTCACTGAAAAAATCAAAGGTTACATGGACGTTTTAGTAAGAAAATGGAATGAAAAAAACCTTAGAAATACACTGTAAAAAACAAAGGTTACGGGGACGTTATAGTTAAGCTGAGGTTTTACTCATACAAAACCAGTGAAATTCAGCAGTCATAGTTACACCCGCAATGCATTGATTATGACCTCACTCACATACATTACTCATGACATGGTCAGTGACATCACTGATGACATCTCAAATGACATCATACAGTGACTGTGAGTGTTTTTAAAAAGTTTATGTGTGTGAGATATATGTATACCAAGTTGTATTGATGAATCAGTGGGTGTAGGAGTGCCTGTATGGATGATTCAGTTGGTGCATGACTGACTGTATAAGTGAGTGATTAGGTGTCTCAGTGAATGCATGGGTGAGTGACTGGTTGTGTGAATGTTTGTATCAGTCTGTCAGTTGGTGTCTAGGTGGCTGTATCAGTGTGTGAGTGGGTATGTGAGTGGCTGTGTGGGTGACTGATCGGTTGTCTAAGTATTTGTATGGGTGTCTGAATGTCTGTTAGGGTGGGTGAGGAGGTGTGTGACTGCCGGTATATATGAGTGAGTGGGTGAGTCACAACTTAATAGTTGAGTTTATTTTGCAGATTTAGAATAATCCCCCATGCATGCTAATGGAAGCAACACCTGGAAGTCGGAATGATACATTACCAGCAGATAGCATGAGGTAAGCGAGTAATGCTCAGGAGCGGCCCGTGCAGGTAAGAGCTGTGGGGCAGAGTGGTGGGGACTCGACAGACGACAAGGGAAAATTAAATATTTATTTAAATTTCCCTTGTTGTCTGTCGAGTCCCCCCAACACCCTGCCCCACAGTCTTACCTGCATGGGATGCTTCTGGTAATACCCTTCTGGGTGGAGTCAAGCCAATGCTTCCTCTATACATATTTTACAGAATTAGAAAACATATGTCATTGAGACAGCTGCGCTATCAAGACAGACCATTAAAGGGATTTTTACTTCACTTAGGCCATTAATATGAAATATTTTGAATTTTCATGCATTGATATTTGGTATAATTGTGCAATTCTTGGACAAACTACTTTGGGGATCATTTAGAATATATGGGAAGTTATACAAATCTGGTGAAATTTGTGGAAAGAAGTTTCCAGTGCTTTTCACTCTATTTTCTACATTAAGAGAAAAGTACTCGATTTTGTGTCTATTAGCACCAGAGCACAAGCAAAAAAAGCTGGTGGTAATTTTACATCAATAATTGTGGAAAAATACAGAAACAATGCTTTCTTATTTATCTCTAAATTTGGGTTAATGTCATGTTAACTGGTTGAGGTAAAGCTATTAACGAAATATGGTATAACAGCAATATATAGGACATTCCGTAAAATTCTCCATTAGTGGGCGGTGCGCCTTTCTCCCAAACTCCACTTTACATAAGCAGCAGGATAGAGCACTGAAAGCGCTTCCACTGATGCGCTTAGAACGTTCTTCTAACTCATTAATGAGGCAGACTTTTCTGTGATGCTCAACGCCTAATATTACCCGGTAACTCCTCCCTAGTGTCCACAATAATGGGGGGCATTGATAACTGCGGGGAGGAAGATGGTGATAGAAATACCAGCCATCACTAGTGATGGTCACCTTAGAAATGGGGTTTACTGGGAATCAGTCATTTGATTCCGAATTCTTCCCAGCATTTCACCGTTTGGCTCCCTCTGGTTTCAACAGGCAGAACCCCCGAGTGAGCTTGAAGAGGTCGTAAAGAGTTAGTATGGTTCAGGGAAGGGTAGCATAAAAGGGTAGTAAGGGTTTTTAGTATTCAGGGATGGGTACTGTTAAGGGGTAGTAATGGGTTATTAGTGTTTAAGGAAGGCTAGTGTTAAGGGGTAGTTAGAGTTTTAGGGTAGCATTAAAGGATAGTATGGTGCTTAAAGGTTCAAGAAAGGGTAGCATTAAGGGGTTTGTAGGGTACATGGAAGGGTGCTGTTAAGGGGTAGTAAGGAGCTTTACGGTTCAGAGAAGAGTAGCATTATGTGTAGAAAGGGTTTTTTAGGGTTCTGTGGTAAATATTTGATTTACCGTCCTAATTTCTATGCAGGTAAGTACTTAATCAATAATAACTCAATCGGAAAGAAAGAGGCAGAGTCCGTGGTGTTAGAGTTCTTAGGGGTTTTATTCCTTAAAAAGGAATGGTCAAGACCGGATATCGGGTTCCTGACACCACTGGGGTGCAGGAAGGGATAGAGCAATATTTTATTGACAATACATAGCTTATATACTTAAGTTACATTATAGAAACCAATACAGTAGGCGTAACAGCTGAGAGAAACAAGATAACAGCATCCACGTGGTAGTGATACGTAATTGGAAGGCGTGAACTAGGCGTGAACATAGAGGTGTGTGCTAGAAACGTCACAGGTAGGTGTCACAAGTGGGTGGCAACTAAGCAGAATCTTGTAATGTCAGCAGAAATCTGAGGCCTGGATGCGCGCGCAGCTGCATGACGTGTGATTGACGTGAAACTGGAGGGTGCAGGGGACTTGACATTTACACTGACGGAAAGAGACAGAAGTCTGGCATGTCAGATCAACTCGTACCTCTATCATATCTGATATCTGATGTTTGGGAACCATATTATCTAAACGGAAAAGGTCTCTGGGGCAGAAGCTATTCTATACTGACTGTGGGTGCGTGTATAAGCGCCTAAGTGTCTACATGAGAATGCGAGGGGCATGGGCCTACCATGGTAACAGAGGCTATGAATTACTTGCACGGAGACAGTGAGGCCGGGCCCTTTGCTCTGCAGCTGGGGGGATGTTTACTTAAACTAGTAGGCAGGAATGCATTTTCGAGGAGCGGAACAGATAATTCGAAGGTTGAATACAGTCTTGGCAGGCAGCAGGCTGAGCTAAGCGCCGTGAGCCGCACAGGGAGTAAGGCAGAGGTCACGGGTACAGAGACAGCCTGGTCTGAGGCTTTCGGAGTCGGAAAGCAGGAAAAAAAGCTCGATGGCAGAATTCAGGGCCTACTTCGCCAGAGCTGAAAAACGTGTAAAGTACACCACAAAAAGACGTTGGCATAGCATACTTAGGAACGGAGCATTCAACCCATTCAGGGTGGGTCTGAAAGAGGACATGTTAACGTTGGACGCAAATGTATTTGCGTCTTCATAGCTGGCACAGGAGGGAAGTTACATGCACTTTAAGCTGGTACATGGAGACGGTGGGGTACACGTTAGGGAACATTACTTGACCATAAAATTTATATTTCCTCATTCCCTCCTTGTTCCCTACGGACCCTTCATGATATATCGATCCTCATGAATCGATCAGTCTGTTCTTGTAACATCATTTGTTCTTCTTTCTTTCTTTCACGTTTTGAGAGAAAACTGGAATGTTCAATGCACGATGTGGCACACAGTCCACAAATCGCTGGCCCACACTGTAGGCACAGGCAGCAACTGAATACTATGACAAGGGCAATGCCTAGGAAGGATAGGATCTTCCATCCCCAAGCGGTTAACGTTGTCCAGAACCAACCGGACCAAGTCCAGGTGCCTGGATTCTGATGTATCTGATTTGCAATTTTATGAAGACGTGTAATAGCTTGGTATACCGTTGGCGCGTTTTCTGGAATGAAAACACAGCAACTTGACCCGATGACCTTACAAGCTCCGCCTCTATCTGCCAAGATGACGTCAATAACAAGACGATTCTGAAGAACAACAACCCGCATGGCGGACTGCTCCTCTGTTAAGTTACCTAGGGCGGAGGCAGTTTCATTCACTACTGCTTCAAGTGTTCTGGTTAATCTTCGTATTAGTTTACTATTTTGGACGGGGCCTGTGAAGAAAAAGAATCCTTTATTGAAATCTGTGTTTTGCTCCCATGCCGTTTCAGTGTAGTCGACAATCGGGAGATCTCTTCGGAGTCTATTCTTTACTAGATTTGAATTTCTGTGATAATCAGGAGGCGCTAGAAAAACAGGGGGCAGAAGGAATGCAATATAACAGGTACCATCCCAAT
Source organism: Lissotriton vulgaris (assembly GCF_964263255.1). Classification (NCBI taxonomy): domain Eukaryota; kingdom Metazoa; phylum Chordata; class Amphibia; order Caudata; family Salamandridae; genus Lissotriton; species Lissotriton vulgaris. The sequence goes on from NC_141693.1 coordinate 1,949,389,100, forward strand.
CTGGAGGCAAGCGTATGTATGCGGTATGGCCACAAACAAAGTAGGAATGACGAGTAGCTCTAAAGGAAGATTTGCCTTGGTCACTGAATTCGACCACAGTAGTACATTTGCTATGACTTAAGTGTACTGAACCCTTCTTACTGACACATAAATCACCAGTGACTGGTAATACTGACATAGCAGGGAGAACTGGTGCGGCTTCGGATTCAACAGTAAGAATCATAAGGTTAATTGTATAATTACCTAATCCATATACTTCATTTTCTAGATCAGTTCCTATTCTAGTGGGGAGTCCCTTCTTGTCAGGGTAACAGGCATTAAGCAGAACTAAGTTCAAGTTTCCCCAAACCCAGCTCCCTTTGAAAACAGCGACATCAGGATCTAAGGAATTAATTATTCTAAACCATGCACCACAGGAGCCATTGTGAGTGAACGGGTACGGAAAGAGGGGCAGAACTCCCTTGTATTTCTGGTAGGGAGGGAGTCAGCCACATATCCAGCAGTTTGTAGCATTGTTAGTCTGATGGGAGTGATGTAACATACTAATGAATGTGTTGTTGCGCAGCGCGAGTCTGTAAGAAAGTTCGTGGGGAGGTAATTCACTAAAAGAATGTTCAGCAGAAATATTGTAAGCAGATTGTTCACGCTTGAAAATAGGGTAGTATATGGGAAGCAATATACTAGCAACAATAATCAGAAGGCTTAGAAAAAACATAATCAATAATGTCACTATACAGTGACTACGGAGTGATTTGCAATATGTACGTTTCTTGAGTTGTCTCTCTCTCTCTCTATCTCGATCTAGGAGATACATGTCAGAAACTATTTAACCGATTCACCTAGGGGAGGACTTAAACAATTAAACTGTCTGACTTGCTAGATCGAAGTTTCAATCTGTACTCCTCTTGGGGAGTTTTCTCTTGTTTCGGAACTTTAAAGTCACTAGGTTCGATGCAGTCTTTGGAGGGGGTGGACGAGTCTTTTTCTGGCATCAGTTCGTTACACTTTTTTATATGGCTCGTATGGATCCACCCCTTTCGGACCTCCACTTTGATAGCGGTCCGCGTTGTAAGAAGGACGGTCTTCGGCTCTTTCCAGCGGGGCTCCAGCGGACTTTTCCTGTCGAAGTTCCTAATTAGGACCGTGTCCCCGGGACGGACATCATGCGGCTTTACATCAGTGTTGTCAGGGAAGGCTGCGGCAACCTGTGAACGACATGATTGGAGTGCAGACATCAAGGAGGCAAGGTAATCTGTCAGCATATTACAATCAACATCGGTAATTTTCTTAGGTATGGGCGTCCCCCACATATTCGGTGGTCTGCCAAAGACCACTTCATACGGTGATAATCCTGATCTCGAGTGAGCGACCATTCTCATATAGAACAATGCAACTGGCAGGGCGACTATCCAGTCGACCCCTTTCTCTTTACAAACTTTAGCAAGGCGGGTCTTTAGTGTCTGGTTATGCCTCTCTACAAGGCCAGCGGCTTCGGGATGTCGGACACAATGGAATCTCCACTGATATCCTAGCAGCAAGGAAACCTGTTTCATGAGTTCGGATGAGAATGGCTGTCCGTTATCTGAGTACACGACACGAGGCAAGCCGTATCGTGGGAAGAATTCTCGAACCAGCTGCCTGGCAGTGGTCGGAGCAGTGTAATCTGGGACTGGATATGCTTCGGTCCAACGGGAAAGTGCACAAACAATTACGAGGACATATCTGAATCCTCGACAACGGTCCATCTGGATATAATCCATCTGGAGGACTTCAAAAGGGTGATCGGGAGGATGAAATCCACCTTGCTCTACAGGAACGCTTTTACCTGGATTGAACTGACAACAGATCATGCAAGTACGCACTTTCTGTTTTGCTGCTGCTCGTAAGTGTTTGTTGTACCAGAGATTCTGTAAACTGTCTAACATCGCTTTCTCTCCTAGATGTGCTGGACTATGTGCTGTATTGATTATGACTTGAACCATAGAGTCGGGGAGAAACCATGTAGATTTTCCCTTCGTCATCCAACCTTGATCTGTCTGGATCCCTCCTAGTTCAGTCCATTTCTTGATTTCATCTGTAGTAGCATGTGTCTGAATATCGATTACATCTAGTGTGGGATCCCTAACTGCCATACAATGTGTCGGTACTATTGTCTTTGTCACGTCAGTTGTCTGAGTGTGAGTCAATGCTGTATGTTTTGCTGTCTGGTCTGCTAGGTCGTTACCCTGGGAAACAGAATCTGTAACTTTAGTATGTGCTTTACACTTCATGACGGATATGCCTGAAGGCAGATGTATTGCTTCTAACAGCGCTTGAATGAGGGGACCGTGTTGGATCTTGACACCGTGAGAGGTCAAGAAACCTCGTTCTTGCCATAACATTCCGAAGTGGTGTACAACTCCGAACGCATAACGGGAATCAGTGTATATGTTAACATTTCTGTTCTTGGCTAGTATACAGGCTCGGGTCAGAGCAATAAGCTCTGCCGCTTGAGCGGACAGTGTATCAATACGATATGTTTCTTTAACTTCAGTTTCAGTGGTCACTGCATACGCGGCCACTAATTCTCCTGTACTTGTTCTCATACATGAACCATCCACATAAAGTGTCAGGTCTGGATTTGTCAATGGAACATCGGTTAAGTCTCGTCGGGGCTTTGTTACTGCATTAATGATCTCTATACAATCGTGCGGGCTGGATCTGTCATAATTGAAGGTAACAATGTAGCGGGGTTCAGAATGCTGCAGCGTCTGATTTCTATGTGTGGCTGGAATAGCGTTAATTCATAACCTGTCAGTCGTGCTATAGTCAAGTGTTGAGTCTGAGTTCTGTTTAAAAGAACCTCTACAGAATGTGGAACTTGTACTGTTAATTGATGTCCTAAAACAATTGAGTCGCTCTGTCTGATTGCTAGTGCTGTTGCTGCTACTGACTTTAAGCACGCAGGGAGTGCCTGGGCTACTGAATCCAATGTACTTGAAAAATAAGCGCAAGGCTTATGTGAACCTGCTTGGTCTTGAGTGAGGACAGACAACGCTGTACCATCACATTCTGTAACAAAAAGTGTAAAAGGTTTGCTGTAACATGGTGTCGCTAAAACTGGTGCTTGGCATAAAGCTTTCTTTAATTCTTCAAAGGCTTGTGTGTGTTCCTGAGTCCAAGGAAGGGCAGTCGAAGTCGCTGCCTCCTGTGTTGTCAACTGAATGAGTGGTTTAGCTAGAAATGCATACTGAGGAATCCATTGTCTGCAGTACGAGGTGAGGCCTATAAAGGCCCGCACTTCCTTTTGTGTCTGGGGTTGCGGCATATTTACAATTAACTGGATGCGATCAGGAGTGAGCTGTCTCCCCACTTTGGACAGCAAGTGACCCAAGTACACAACTTGCTGAACACAGAATTGTAGCTTCGAAGGAGAAACCTTGTGTCCCTTGTCGGCCAGAAAATGTAAAACTGTCAGTGATGCTTGTTCACATTCGGGTTCGCTTCGTGCGGTGATCAGCAGATCATCGACGTATTGCAGTAAAGCGGTGTTAACTGGCATTTGAATACAATCTAGTTGTCTTTTCAGTGCTTGACTATAGATGCTGGGGCTTTCTGTGAATCCTTGAGGTGCGCGGGAAAATTTGAAACTTCGTCCATTTAAACTGAATCCGAAAAGGTATTGGCTCTCTGGGTCAATAAGCACACTGAAGAAGGCGTTCTTGAGGTCAATTACAGTAAAGAACGTTGCTTCAGAATCAATAGCAGTCAATAGGGAAGAGATGTCGGGAACCACAGGGTACTGTGGTACAATGAATTTATTCAGTTCTCGTAAATCAATCACCAGCCGATATACTGGCGGTGCATTGGGATCAGTACGTTTAAGAATCGGAATGATAGGGGAATTACAGATATTGGAGTCGGTCTCTACGACCACTCTTTGGGCAATGAGCTCTTCAATGATTTCCAGTAAAGCCACTACAGCATCGGGCGGTAACTTGTATTGTCTGATTCGGGGTAAAACAACACCTGGTTTCAGTGTAACACGGTATGGTGTAATGTGCATGCAGCCTACATCGGTTGGGCCTTGTGCCCACAGGTGATCCGGTACATTTTTCAATCTGACATCAAACTCTCGTAATACATAGTGACCCTTGAAATCTCGCAAAAACAGTCTAACTCCCTCCGGAGAACAACATATCACTGCTCCTAGAGCCTTCAATGTTTTGATACCTAACAGATTTTCTGGACATGATTTTGTAAGTAACAAGTCTGTAACACGTGATAATGGACCCACAGCCAGGGGGACTGGTTCTGATACCTCATTTACAATAGGCTGTCCTGAAAAACCAAGGGAAACATTCTGTGAGCCTGAGAGGGGTGCCCCTGGGACTTCGTCATGGCTGATTGTTGTGCGGCTTGCCCCTGTGTCAATTAAAAACTTTCTGTCTTTTCCCAATACTTGACTGTGTACATAAGGACCCTCTTGATCTACAGGAATCTAAATAAGAGGCAAGCCAAACTCCCTCTCTAGGCTGTTTCATGTGTATCGTTGATAATCGGGGTAAGCAGATTGGGCATACTGGTACATCTGTTGTGAAACTTGCTGAGTCGCGGCAATGGGCTGTGGCTGTGGTACCGCTACCGTCTGTGCTGTATGTGATGAAGCATGCGTAGGCTGTGTATTCTGCATAGGCTGTATATTCTGCGAAGTCTGTTGCTGGACCTGGTCTTGTCTAGGTGGACGCGGCCTTTCTTTAGTTTTACCTGTTGATATATTATGTTTCAAGACTGGGCATTCATGTACGTAGTGACCTGGCTGCTTGCAATAGTTGCATGTCCCTTTAACGGGAGCTGCTGAATTCTGGGTCTGGGTCGTACCCTTTCTCTGGCCGTCGGCTGGAACCGACTGGGCCACTAACATTTTCATTTTCGTGTCTTTCATACGTTTCTGTTCATGATCCTGTTCTTCTCTAATTCTGTTCTGATGGTATTGTAACATTTGTAACATCTGAGATGGCGTATTCGCTTGCCATGTACTCTCAACCTTGTATACACGACTTTTAACTGCTGGCAGGGAATTCTCGACTAATTTTGATACAAAAAGGTGCGGGTACGATTCGCTACTTGGTTTAAGGCCGCTATTAATAAGGAAACATTTCTCGAATCTTGAATAGAAATCACTAGTATCTTCATCGTGTTTCTGTTTACAGGCTGAGATAGCGTCCCAGTCTTCCTTTCTAGTTGTGAGTAATCTTGGCAGAACCTGTACTATCAAACCTGGTAATGCTTTAGTTTTCTCCCCAAGGCCTAGCCCTGGGGTACGAAGTTTTTCCTCGTCTTCTTTTTCTGTCCAGGCAATCTTTTTGTCTCCTACCTCCCATTCTCGTTCCTTAAGTTTCTCGTAGATGCCGGTGGGCAGCAGTACCTTTAACATTTTCATGATATCTTCATATGTGTAATCTCCCATCAGTAACATGTCTTTAAGTTCTCTGTGAAAACCTGCAGGGTCTTTATCATGACAGGGTACTAGTTTCTTCATTTCCAATAGCTCTAACTTGGTCAGAGGTGTGTGTACATACACACGTTTCAAGGCATTATCGGTACCCATAACTGGATGTACTTCTCGTAAGGGGTTCTGACTTTCAATGCCATGCAGACGCTCCATATGGTACATTTTTCTTTCTGGGGGCAGAGCGGGAACATATTCGGAGCTTAAGAAAGTATTGTATCTATTCCGTTGTTCTAGAATTATTTGTATTAACTTGGTACTTAGACCTCTCCATCTATCCATGAGTAGTGCTTCTAATGTATCGTGTAAGGGACCTGGATCAGAATGTTGGTTTCTGTATAACGTGAGGAGGTGCTGAATCATGTATACACCTGCTAATTTCTGCTCGTCTGGGGAAAGGTTCAGGAATGTCTGCGCTACTGTGTCATCATTGTATATGTTCGGATTGTCAGCCCATAGTACTGCTGACCGGGCTAGTTCTTGTTCATCCATAGAATTGAGTACATGGTACCCCATTCGTTCTCGAAGCATCTTATCAGTCTCTTGGAACTGATGTTCAGGAGAATTCGGTTTTGATATGCCAGAGAGAAAAACTCTCTTGCTTTCTGGACGAATGCCTTTCCTAAGGTAAGTTCCCTTACCTACATACGCTATCGTATCAGTGGTCTTTTCTGGTTCTTCAGGTTCTTCATCCTCCTCGGAGGAAGCTTTTTCTTTCTCTTTTTCGTGTATTTCTATCACTGCTTTTCTTATTTTCCTGTACATATTGGCTATGCAACCCCCTTTATCATGTTTTCCTTCGGATATATTTTGACCCCATTTGTTGAGTCCCTCTAATTCATCCTGTTCTGTCTCAGGCCTGTCTCGTTCTCTTATTAAACAATTTATGAAAAAACGTAGTATATATGCTTGAGTGGCAACTTTCTGGTGTGCCATGGCCTCCTTAATACTGTCAGGGTCTTCCCCAGTCTGGACAAAATGATATATTCTATCTAGGTGCTCTTTCATTCCTGAGAAAAACAGTAGGTAATCTGTAGCTTGTCGTAAGCGTAGTGATGCTAAAAACATCCTATCATCTTTGCCGGGTACTGGATCGTATCTGCAAACTTGAAGCGGTTCTTTGAGTATGTCGAGACGGGGTGATTGGAGTGTAAAATGCTTCTGCATATCCCTAAGGTGTAATCTGTGTGTTGCTGGCGGGGTCTGGTGACCCCCGGTCGCACCTCCTGAGGCGGAGGCTTGAGCATTATCTCTCTGTGGAGTCTGTATCTGTACTTGAACTTGTCTTTTAGTAGGATCAGGCGTGAACGGATTTGGTATCTTAACCTTAGGTGAGGGAAGTGGTGGGGGTGGAGGAGCAGGCTGTCGGACGGGGGAACCTTGTTGCGGTAGTGGCGGAATGCGATCTTGGGGCGGGTTGCCACCTCCGTCACCGTCAGTAGGCGGGACGTGGGCCTGTGGATTGGTGTAAGCGGGTGCTACATCGTTTAGATAGGAATTCAGAAATATGTCTTTAGTAGTCCTGTGATTTACTTTAGTTGGAACCAATGGTGGTGGCAGATTTTTCGGTATTTCTGAAGTGGCTTCAGGCGAACCCTCGGCCACAAGATACATACCATTTACGAGATTGTTTCGTGCACGGTCTACTTGTTCTGATTTTACTCGGATCCCTTCAGTAACTAATTCGTTTTCTCGGACTTTATCCGGTGCTTCTCTAAGTCTGTCTTCTCTACGGAGTGCTTTTTCAGCACGTTTATGTGATTCCTTACGCCAAAATTCTATGGCGTCTTTCTGAGATTGTCTGGCTTTCTTTTTCCATAGTGCTTCTTCTACCTTCATGATGCACTCGGCATCCCATGTTCCGGTAACAGGCCATCTGTGTCTCTCGTCTAGATGCTTAGTATAATCGGCCCATAAATCTAGATACAATATGGCGTCTATGCCATGTTTCTGATACATGAAATTTCCAGGAGTGTCCCTAGGGGGGATAGGAATTTCTTCCTCTAGTATCCCTTTCCTAGTTCCTATCTGCTTTAACTTATTGAAAAACTGCATCTTGTTTACTTAGTACTGAATGCTCAATCCTTGCTACTTAATTCTGAACACAACTAGTTACACAAGAACACAATAATGCACAAAAAAAACCAGTCACTCATACCACGACATTAATCACATGAAAGACATTTGAGACATATATGACTACCCCCCTATACTGGATGTACTGCTAAACAGCACGGATACACTGTTAAGAACAGTGCAAGAACTAGGATAACGGATATACTGCTAAACAGTACAGATACACTGTCTAAAACAGTGCAGACCGAATTTGTGTACCCAAACCCGTCTAGATACGTCCCAGCAATGGTACTCACCGGGAAGCACGCAAACAGAAGGCCTCGGAAAACTCGACTGGACTGGACCGGACTCGACTCGACTCGACACGTGGATACTTCGGAAACTGGTGGGCCTCTTGACACCTCGGACCTTGCTTCTTTCGGCTAGGCTCTGGTCGGGATCCTCCGTACTCCTCACCGCCTCGTCTGGGTGCTGATCGCAGTCTTCGTCACCTCCGTGGGCCAGAGGGAGATACAGGAAATCCTGCCAGTACGCGTAGTTCCGTCTAACTGATGGCAGGGGACAGAGCTTGCAACGCACCAACCGGCGCGTCGGGTGGGGGAGGGGTCCCTGTTCGGGCGCCAAAATAATGTGGTAAATATTTGATTTACCGTCCTAATTTCTATGCAGGTAAGTACTTAATCAATAATAACTCAATCGGAAAGAAAGAGGCAGAGTCCGTGGTGTTAGAGTTCTTAGGGGTTTTATTCCTTAAAAAGGAATGGTCAAGACCGGATATCGGGTTCCTGACACCACTGGGGTGCAGGAAGGGATAGAGCAATATTTTATTGACAATACATAGCTTATATACTTAAGTTACATTATAGAAACCAATACAGTAGGCGTAACAGCTGAGAGAAACAAGATAACAGCATCCACGTGGTAGTGATACGTAATTGGAAGGCGTGAACTAGGCGTGAACATAGAGGTGTGTGCTAGAAACGTCACAGGTAGGTGTCACAAGTGGGTGGCAACTAAGCAGAATCTTGTAATGTCAGCAGAAATCTGAGGCCTGGATGCGCGCGCAGCTGCATGACGTGTGATTGACGTGAAACTGGAGGGTGCAGGGGACTTGACATTTACACTGACGGAAAGAGACAGAAGTCTGGCATGTCAGATCAACTCGTACCTCTATCATATCTGATATCTGATGTTTGGGAACCATATTATCTAAACGGAAAAGGTCTCTGGGGCAGAAGCTATTCTATACTGACTGTGAGTGCGTGTATAAGCGCCTAAGTGTCTACATGAGAATGCGAGGGGCATGGGCCTACCATGGTAACAGAGGCTATGAATTACTTGCACGGAGACAGTGAGGCCGGGCCCTTTGCTCTGCAGCTGGGGGGATGTTTACTTAAACTAGTAGGCAGGAATGCATTTTCGAGGAGCGGAACAGATAATTCGAAGGTTGAATACAGTCTTGGCAGGCAGCAGGCTGAGCTAAGCGCCGTGAGCCGCACAGGGAGTAAGGCAGAGGTCACGGGTACAGAGATAGCCTGGTCTGAGGCTTTCGGAGTCGGAAAGCAGGAAAAAAAGCTCGATGGCAGAATTCAGGGCCTACTTCGCCAGAGCTGAAAAACGTGTAAAGTACACCACAAAAAGACGTTGGCATAGCATACTTAGGAACGGAGCATTCAACCCATTCAGGGTGGGTCTGAAAGAGGACATGTTAACGTTGGACGCAAATGTATTTGCGTCTTCATAGCTGGCACAGGAGGGAAGTTACATGCACTTTAGGCTGGTACATGGAGACGGTGGGGTACACGTTAGGGAACATTACTTGACCATAAAATTTATATTTCCTCAGTTCTGAGATGGTGTAGAATTAAGAGGCCCTAAAGGGTTTACAGTTTAGAGAAGGGTAGTGTTAAGGACTAGTAAGGAGGTTTTATGGTCAGGGGAAGGAGGCAATAAGGTGTAGTAACTTTGTTTAGGGTTCAGGGATGGGTAGCATTAAGGAGTAGCATGGGTCTTTAGGGTTCAAGGATGGATTGCATTTAGATGTACTAAGAGTTTGTAAGGTTCAGGAAGGGGTAGTGTTAAGAGGTAGTAAGGGGTATTTAGGGCTCTGGGCTGGGTAACTGTAGGGGGTGGCAAATGTCTTCTAAAGGTTCAGGGATGGGTAGCATTAAGTGATAGTAGGGGTGTTTAGGGTTAAGGAAAAGGAACTGTTAAGTAGTTTCTAAGGTGAGGGTAGCGTGGCTGTAAAGGCTAGCAAGGGTTGTTTTAGGGTTCAGTGACAGGTAGTGTTAAGGGGCATTAACAGTCCCTAGAGTTCCGGGAAGGGTAGTGTTAAGGAATGGAAGGGGTTCAGGGATTGGTAATTTGAATGGATAGCAAGGTTTTAGAGTTTGTGGAAGGGTAGTGCAAAGGGGTAGTATGGGGTTTTAGGGTTCAGGCAAGGGAAGCTGTAAGGGGTCGTAAGTGTTTTTTAAGGTTCAGGGTTGGGTATTGTTGAGAAGTACTAAGGGTTTGTAGGGTACAAGGACTGTTAGATCTAAAGGGTAGTAATGGATTTTTAGGGTTCAGGGTTGGGAGTGATAAAGGGCAGGGTAGCCATAAGGGGTGGTAAGGGTTTTTTAGGATTCTTGGAAGGGTAATTTAAAATTACAGTATATTAAATTGGGAAATGTATTTACTATATGAAATATACATTTTGAAGTACATTAAATATCATTTAGTGATATAATTAATTTTTTTTTATAAGGAATGTATATTTAAATTAACTTTTGGCAACCAAGGAGCGTAAAATAGTTTCTCCAGACAATACATTTTAAAACTAGGAATTTGAAAAGGCTGTTCTCTCAAGGAGTGCCAACAGAAATTGATGATGGAAAGAGAAGGAAGGGTGTGGCTGGATCTGTAATACAACAGCAAATTCCTCCTGATTGGCCTCCCCTCATCTGTACTGCTGCTAAAGAAGAACAAACGCAAAACTTATTGATTTATCTAGGTGATATATAGCATTGCAGTGGCATGTGTTTGACCTAAAGATCAAGCTCTGTTGTGACACAATAGCCAGACTTGAAAGAGCTCTGGCTCATGCAGCTTGATAAACAAATGAGTTCACTTCAGGTAAGCACATTTCTGTGGAAGCACACAACTTCCACCCAATCAAAACATGTACTCCTGTCCACCAACATGTGGGCATAGCCAAAGCCCATCTCTCCTGAAAGCTCTTTTTTTAGGTTCATCTCATAAGGCCTGGGTCAAGCTAGTCTGCCAACCCACACCTAAAAATGGTTTTCCAGGAGATTTTTCCTGCAAAAACATTTTAGTAGAGTTTTTCTCATGGGTAAAGCTTATTTAACTGCCCTTTTCATCCTACGTTTTAAGGTCATACTTTAACTAAAACCTTTTGCTTTAACTAAAATTATACATATACTGTCATTACTGACAGCTGCTTTCCAGGGGCGTAGCTTCAGTGGGGGTGCTTGTTGTGCGACCCTCCCCACCCCAAATAAATGCATTCCTGGCATTGTAGTTGGGTCTGAGGGCCCTGATTCGGGTCTGTTATGTCTGTGTTGATTTTCTTGTCTTCCTGGTTTCACTACGAGACTTTAACTTATTCATTTTATCAGGACCTTAAATATACATAATGACTGTTTCACCAAACAAGTAGTAAATCTGCACCCACAGAAGTACTTCTTGAATGGATGCACAATTACTGCTTTTTGGAATCCACAAACTTTGGAAGTAGTAGCCTTGGAATGCTGTGCCAGTCTCTGGTTTCCAGGTATGCTACTGGCAATCAAATACCCAAAAGGTGGTGGGACAAATGCTTGAAAATAGCCGATACCACCGGCAATCGATCGGGGTAACATCTCAAATAATGTTTTGTCCTCTGTGCCATTCTAGACAGAGGGCCTCATTTAGGGGTTGGTAGACAGAGTAAAGGTAGCCAGGGTGGCAGAGGACTTTACATCCACCACCACATCCATCACCCTGCCTTTACCATGCCCACCAAATTTAGAGATGTCCGCATGCCCCACAGACATCTCTGTACATTGGCAGGAACTGCCATCATAGCAGTTTCTGTCAATGTAGGAAAAGTTTGACTGACGGCTCTGTCAAATATGGCAGCCGGCAATCAAAATGTCCAATGTTTTTTATTTTCAAAAGAAAACCCCTTAAGGGGTTGTATATCAACTAATGACCCAACAACATTGAAGATTTCGCCCAGTATGTGGGGGTTAATTTTTTTCTTTATTTTCAGTCCCTCTCCTGGCAGTGACGGAGAGTAAAAAAAAAAAAAAGCACTCAATTGTCCACTCTAAATAGGGCAGATGGTCAGATGGCTTACCTCCGACGGCCCCTACTGCGTCAGGCCGTAGAGGATGTTTTTACACTGACAGAGTAAATTATACTTTGCCGGTGTAAACCTTGTGTTCCACCTGACTCAAAGTAGGGCAGGTGGACCTTGAGTTTGATGGACAAGGTACTCTGTTGTGTTGCCTGTCTCCCAAACTCTAAGTCAGCCTCAGAGGCCCCCCTAATGCAATCAGTACTGATCCTGTCTCTTGGGAATACTCCATTCCGCACCTTGGTCATCTCATCCATTCAACCATTCACCCTGTGCCCCACTGGCAAATTTGAGGTTCACCCGCTCCGCCCCAGAATCTCACTGACTAAGGTATGCCCCTGGTGCTTTAAGTCACCCGTCCTCATCCATTGGTCTGTTGTTGTGTCATTCACAGTTTTTTCTGACTACTACAGCATACAGCACAGAGCAAAGGATTAAACTTCAGTGATTGGCTAACTTCACTGTGGGTGAAAGCAATCTGCTCTTTCACAATGAGGACATCCAGGGCCAGAGACTGTTACGGCCATGTGTTCTTTTTGAAACCAAATAAATATTTTTTCCTTTAGTTATTTTTTTAAATATTCACCAACAACAGAATAGGTCAGAATAAAATGAGTATTGACAAAGCCCAAAGTTGGCAGTCAACCCTAAACCTATTGACTTTGCCAATGTTTGTTTAAAGCATATGCCCACTATTTTATGAGTCTATCACTGTCCTTTAGTTTTACTGTCGATACCGAAAACTATGGAGATTGTGTAACTTTTGATTTTTTCCATTTTTCCTCTTTCAACCTGAATCTCATTTGAAAAGGACAGGAAAAATGAAAAGAAGGGAATTCTAGCAATAGCTCATGATGCTATGAACATTTTGTAAAATTGAAGGAAATATGAAATACCAGACCCAGATTTTTAGAACTTGCTGTTTGTAGGGAAATTGTGCCATTAGGTGTTTTCTTGGGGACAGTAATCCCCCTGCACACCTGGGCAGGCGCTCAAGCTTGCTTGGCAGTATGAAAGAATCTGAATATTTTATGAGTGCACATCAGAACCGCTGGCTTTTTAACAAATCTGTGTGAAAATTGTGCTGGCAAAGCATTATTTGGCTCTGTTTCTTGATTAACCTTCCTCAATAGAGACCTCCTTAAACTTCTCGTATGAAGTGGGGTCCATCTTGATTCACTCCATCACTTAGTGAAGTGGCAGCAGCAATTATTTTAAAAGTCACCATCGCCAGTGAATCGTGAAGTCACCGCGCTATTGGTTGGTGAAGTCACCACCGCCATTGGTTCATAAAGTCACCACTGCCATTGGTTGGTAAAGTCACTGCGTCATTGGTCGTGAAGGTGAGTTTCAGGAGGCACCTCTGCAGTCTTACCTTGGGCTCGTGGCATAATCAAGAGCTCGTGCATTCCGGCACAGCCTGCCTTTTTCTTGAAGTCATCAATATATTTCTGGTCCAGATGCGAGCTCCGAGCTGTGTGAGACAAAAAGAGGCACTCAGTGGTTTAAAGTATGTGGGAGAAAGATCTGCGATGGCTAAACGAGTGAGGTCCATACAGCAAACCACTGGAATAAAATCAGATGTGATAAGCACTGTAACATATTATGGATGCAGGAGTTTCTGACAAGATTTGTAATGCTTACTATACTGTCTATATGTCACCGAAATATAGGCTACATGTACCTATGTAAATGAAATATACATATTGGGCAATGACATCACTCTACTCTACAGGTGACTCATTTTATATATGTAATAACTACTGTCCTTCAGATAACACACTCTGTTCCTCTGGAACGACTTCTCTGTCTGTGAATGTCAAGTCAAGTCAAGTCAAGTCAATAAATTTATATAGCGCGCTACATACCCAGACGGTCTCAAGGCGCTTGAGGAAGGGTGGGGACTTACTTGTCAAATATCCACGTTTTAAGTTGCTTTCTGAATGCTAGGTGGTTCTGAGTAAGGCGAAGGTGAGTGGGAAGTGAGTTCCAGGTTTTAGCTGCCAGGTAGGAGAAGGATCTACCTCCCATGGTGGTTTTGTTGATGCGAGGTACAGTGGCAAGGGCCTGGTTGGAGGATCGTAGCTGGCGGGGGGGGGGTGTAGAAGGACAGTCGTGTGTTGAGGCATTCGGGTCCGATTTCGTAGAGTGCTTTGTGTGCATGGGTTAGGAGTCGGAAAGTAATCCTCTTATTGACGGGGAGCCAGTGGAGGCTTTTCAGGTGACCAGAGATGTGTTCTTTACGCGGGATGTCTAATATGAGCCTAGCTGAAGCATTCTGGATTCGTTGGAGTTTTTTCTGGAGTTTTGCGGTGGTACCGGTGTAAAGGGTGTTTCCGTAGTCCAGTCGGCTCGTGACCAGAGCGTGGGTGACTGTTTTTCTAGTTTCGGTGGGGATCCAGCGAAATGTTTTTTTGAGCATGCGAAGAATGTTGAAGCAAGATGAAGAAACGGCGTTGACTTGTCTGTTCATCGAGAGAGAGGAATCCAGGATGACGCCCAGGTTCCGTGCGTGGTCTGTCGGAATGGGTGCTTTTCCAAGGGCCTCTGGCCACCAAGAGTCATCCCAGGCGGAGGGGGAGGTGCCTAGGATGAGGACTTCTGTTTTGTCTGAGTTCAGTTTCAGACGGCTGTGTTTCATCCATTCGGCTACTTCTTTCATTCCTTCATGCAGGTTGGTTTTGGCGGTGTTAGGGTCTCTGGTGAGTGATAAGATCAGTTGAGTGTCGTCGGCGTAGGAGATGATGTTGAGGTTATGTTGGCGTGCGATGACCGCGAGGGGGCTCATGTATACGTTGAAGAGGGTGGGGCTGAGTGAAGATCCTTGTGGTACGCCGCATATGACTTCAGTGGCCTCTGACTTGAATGGTGGAAGGCGGACTCTCTGGGTTCTTCCGGTGAGGAACGAGGTGATCCATTCCAGTGCTTTTCCTTGGATTCCGACGTTTCTGAGGCGTTGTAAAAGGGTGCTATGACAGACCGTGTAATAAATCACCCTCCCCATTCACCAGCCTCCCGGACACAACCCACTTACCCCGATAGATTCTGTCTCCTTCCATCAGACCAACCCTTGGTTCCCTTGATACCTCAACCCCAGGGAATCCAACTAACCATCAATCCCTCAGATCTTCATGATCACTAGTGTCTTACCTGTTAGGCTGTTACCAAGAGCGTTTTAACTGTCCTCACAGACATTGCGTTACCGGGGTCTGGAGAACGTCATCAAGAAATGTTTGCACCCATACAGTGTGTCAGGTGCATCAAATCCTGAAGCAATTTGAGTACCACTCTGAAGAACATCCCAGTTGCGAAGGACAGGCCATGCGTGGTGAACACCAACCATTAAGTGCCATCAGCGTCAGCAGAACAACTCTTGCGAGGGAAGGTAGCCATGTTCATGGACGGGTGACCACCTTCCTCCAGCTCAGTGCAGATGCTGTTTCCAGTATGGACTTTAATGAAATAACCTAATGCACTCTGGGTATGGCAGTCTCGCCTTGCTTCCAGTCACTTAATTCGACTAACAAACCTGCTAACAATGATGTGCAGGTGAAAGGCTAAGGGCTGCATCAGGAGGTTTGCTGTTTGATTGCAGGCGATCTACTGGCTCCCAATATCCCAGCTTGGGTCTTCATGTCCTGCACCATCTAAGCTTCCAAGTGAAACCACCAATCATGTTCTTCCTTCCGAATCCCTCATATTTCTGCTCTGACACATCCAAGCCCATTAGCTTCTTGTGTTTACCAGACAAGCTGCAACCCACAGAGATAGAGTCTGATATTAAAGACTAGCTGTACATTGTGCTAAATTACACTTTGAATAAAATACTGGTCTGGTAGTTTGTGTTGTCAAAGCTTTTGCCTGAAAGGACAGGCGTCAGCAGTAGCCCACCGTGATGGAAGTACCTGTACCGCTGCAGGTTGATGCTTTTACTTCCGGGTTGGCAGATTGTCTGAACCTAGAGCCAGGCTAATCACGCGTTTTTGTAAGAATGCGCGTGCCGAGCAGGGTGTTCTGCCAACACTCGTGGTTGAACGGCTGCATTTCTTTCTAGTGTTTGTCATTGTCTCTGTAACTCTAGTATCACGTGTTTCCTGAGCGGCGGGGGCAGGGGGCGAGGCGCGTGGGAGAGGGGAAGAGTCTGTGCTGCTGCTGTTCCGTCCTGGTACATGCTGGCCCCTCAGTCCCTCACACGCCCTCGGTACACCCTCTGACCACGACCTCTCATCCCTCCACCGTCCCTTCAGGCTTCTCACCCCAGTTACTTTATAAGGCTGCCCTGGGCCATAATGTAGGAAAGAGACTGGGCTTCAGGGGCCGTGGCTGGATAACAAGCCTGGGGCCTCATTTATGAGGCTGTGCGTCACTTTTACGCGGCTGGTGCGTCACTTTTTGTGACGCACCAGTGGCGTAAAAAATGGGCCTTGTTGCGCCATATTTACAAAGTGACGCATCTAGGTAGATGCGTCACTTTGTAAACCCCTGCGCCACATTATACGTGCGCCAGGTATAATGTATGCAAGGGGGCGTATTGACACAAAAAACGGTCGTAGAAGTGACGCAGGGAAATCTATGAGATTTCACTGCGTCACTTTTAGGATGCTGTTGCTTCAAAATCTTGCGCCTGCCTCACAGCAAGCGTAAGACTGACGCAAGCCCTTTCACATGGACGCATTGCTGGAGTTGCGTCACTTTTGTGACACACTCCAGCAATGCGTCACTTTTGCGCTTACAGATACGTCAGAAATACTGACGTATCTGTAACTCCTTGCGACATGATGCGTCATACATTAAATATGACGCATCAGGAATGTCTCAAGGAGTGCGCACTGAGAAGTGACACATCGCTGCTTTCACGCAGCGATGTGTCATTTTTCATAAAAGAGGCCCCAGGATTGGGGTGCGATTGGTCCCACACTTCTCCCTGCTGCTCTTGCTGCCAGGGTTGGATTGGGATCAAAAATAGGTCAGAGCACTCTAAAAAAAAAAAAAGTGGCCCACATTTGAGGATTAGGCCTTTTCTCAAAACATTACTTCAATGTTTTAAGTGTTATGAAAAGAAGGAGGGGTTTCTCTACAAGAGGCATGTTTTCTTAACTTCACAGAGACAACAAAAAAATGCAAATGTTGCCAGGACTCTTTGTGCACAGATTAGTCCACAATGGTGAGGCACACCTGAATATAATAAGTGAGGCCACTTCTGCTCAGGGCCCCTGCTCACTCTGCATACAATAATGGGCCGACCCAGCGAGAGACTGGGAATGACACCTCCGCCCCGTTGGTAAAAGGGAGGTCTGCCTCATGAGAGGCCGATCGAGCCCCCACTGGGCTGCTGGCTGCATCTTAACAGCACAGAGACAGCCTACATTAGCCACCACACTGACCAAAAAAGAGGCCCACAGCTGCAACTCAGATGCCGGCCAATCACCATTGCCCGAGTGCCCGCCTTATCAAACCAACCCTTATTCCTGCACTATTGATAGCAACGCCACTGGTTTCACCCTCAGTCCCAAGGCATGCCATTTGTTCTTCTAACAACAACCGAGGCCTGCTCCAAGGAATCTAGGGTCTCTTTTCTTCTCTTTCAACAGAAGCAGATCGGACCTGCTACCTAAACCGGCCACCACCTATCACTATCAGGTAAGAACTTTGTGGGTTATTAAGGGTTTGGCGATTGGTTCTCCATCCCTCTAGGGCAGCGTAGGCATGTACTGGTATTTACTGCCCGGCAGAGATCTCTGTGCGTTCAGAGCTCCTGTCGCCATGGCATTGCCTCTGAAGGCACTATACGTTTTCTGAGTAGAAGTGGAGTACACTGTCTACCAAACTCCAAATAACCCTCTTAGTCACTGATACAGTTCACAACTACTTAAATGGTTCCATTTTCACACTAAGCGGAAAAAATAATGGCTAAAGTTGTGTTAGTAGAACAGCAAAGTTGGATACGACAATTCATTATTCGATAGAAGAGCTGCCCGTGCAACTTTCAGCTCCAGTGCTCACTTAGACACACTGAGCAGACATTGGCATTTTAAGGCCATCCTCTGACACCCATTCAGCCCTTCTAGGCTGTTCCAACGCAGGTCAATGAGATATCTAACCCTACGAAGAGCTCGTCAGTGTCCCTATTAGCACCCAGCACCAACCTGACTTGCCATGACTTCCTGGGCAGATAAACCAGCCACCACAACAGCCATTAATACAGGTGTGTGCATGGACTTTATAAGCATCTACCATCATGGCTGTGATATAAGAAGTCAGTGGCCACCAGCAGGATGCCCGTCTTCCCAGTTTGGCCATGCTAGGCACCCAATATTGCTCAGATCTAGAGATGGCTATATTGCTATTGGAGCCAATGTGGAGCTCCAGTTTCACAGGGATGCTGCCCAGAGCCATGTCTCTTCACATGGGAGTCATGGTTAGATTGTGCTGGGAGGTGTTGAATGAAGGATAGGTGTCAACAACGGGGCGCAAGAAGAATTAAGCTCACTCTCTATCACCCGAATGCCCTGTCGAAGCACCAGCCCCCCCGTGGTTCCAAGGTCATCATAACATGTCTGTATCCACATAGCAACAGCCATGTTGTCTGTTAATCCAAATAAAAACTATACCACAAGGAGAACATAACCCTTGCATGAATTTTTGTAAGAACTTTGGGTGTCTGTCCTTGGTGATGAAGGAAGACCTCAAGAACTGCACATTTTACCACTTTCTTTTGAAGCCGTTTGTTTTTTGGAAATCTCTATGTGATTCAGTTTGTGTGTAAACTTCTATGCAGTATGAAACTGTTCTTATGTGAAATATCATATACAGCTGTTCTACTGTAAACCTCTTGCATGCAGTATGTAACTGGCCCTATGCAAAGTGCACTCACAACATTTGATTGCTGTGGGGAAATGTGCTAAAATACTTTAAGTAATAAATAAACTAAATACTTTACCCTTATACACTCTCCTCTTCAGGCCCCTTCGATAACCCTGCGATTTCACAGACAGACACCTCCTTAGTCTTTCAGACACCCTACCAGCACCCCATATGTATATAGGTTATTGCAGAATGTGTGTAAGTTAAGTGAGACAAATAATGGGTGGAGCCCAGAGGTAGGATTTAGGGTCATTTCCAAAGAGGCAGAAACATGTGCATTCCTTTTCTCTTGAGGTATAGTGCTCTTGAGGTTATTTCAAGATTGCAGGAGGGTAGGAGCAATTCTGATGCCAGCAGGCATGTTGTTCCTGCTGTTGGGAGTGAAGATGGAGAAGGCCTGCCTACTGTTTTGTTTTCTTTCTTGAACATTTTTGATTCCAGTATTATGATGTCCTGGAGGTTGGTTGGTTTCTTGGCATATCTGATGGTCTTGTATGTGATGCAGCTGGCCTTTGACATGATAAAGGTCTGGCGGGTGAGCCTATGTAATTCTTTGAGCGCTTGTATGATATAATCAAATTTCTACAAACCCTTGATGAGACATGCAATGCAGTCAGGATGGCGTTGAGGGGTGCCATAATACTGTCGGGTTGGCCATGGAGCAGTGTTATTTTCTTCCAGGTGTGAAAGGACCAGGGCTTGCACTGCTATTCTAAAATAATTTTCAGGAAGAGTTTTATTTTTTCCAGAAGGGAGAGATAGCACACGGCTTAGTTTTCCTGTTGATATGTTCTTTGAACTAAGATCAGTGCTGGGATGAAGCCTTCTAGATTCATGTGTGTTAGCCAAGCTTGGAACTTGAATTGTTGAGCTGTTTAATGCTGTTGGGGAACAAGAGTAATTCTCTCTTAGGTGGATGAACTTTAGGTAGGGACTTGATATCCTGTTTTTGATTTGCTCGGATCGGGCTTTGAGTCATTGGTTGAGGAGCCTTAACAGTAGTTTTGTCAATGTATTGTGGATCTTGATGTTGTCCTTGAGTAAGGATTCAAGAGGCTGACCACGATGGGAAACAGGATGGAACCCTGGGGACTACACAGGAGACAGGGATTTCCTGGGGCCTTCCAGTTTATCTCTGTATGAACTGTCCCACAGACATGGTTGGGATGTTTGCTTGACTTTTTCCATACCTCAAACACCCCTTTAGCCTCTCATATACCTCAGTTTCATGGGCACTGTCTCTCTCTCTCTCTCTCTCTCTCCCCCCCCCCCCCTCTCTCTCTCTCTCTCTCTCAGATATCAGTCCCTAATGCACCACACACCCATACACTACTTTCTTCAGGGTTTCAGAAACCTCAGTTACCTTGGACATCTTTCAAGTTCATCAGTCATCTCTCTGGTGCGTTGGACACCCCCACAGTCTGCACCACACACTCATACACTACTTTCTTCAGGGTTTCAGAAACCACAGTTACCTTGGACACCTTTTAAGTCCATCAGTCATCTCTCTGGTGTCTTGGACACCCCCTCAGTCTCTTTGTTGTCCCATCAGTATCTCAGACACCTCATTCTCTTGGACACCTCTTCAGTCCCTAAGACTTTCCTACACCTTCTCTTCCTAAAATCCCTCAGGATACTCACAGAAAAGTAGAAGCCTCCGAATGATGTGCGGGTCTGTCTCCTGCATGATGATGCAGCTGGAACAATTTGAGGCAAAAAGTTCTGTATTCCTGTCTGGACGACCTAGGTGATAAAAAAAAAGGATGTTAGGTCAGTTTGCTTTCTGACATATGTGTGCACTCTAACCCATTCCCCACTGAATGACAGCAAGTGGAGCTGGCAAAGATAGCACAGGAGGATCAGACAATCTCTACACATCATTTACTGCACATGTGTTCTGCAGGTCATATGGTGCAACATCGGTGTGAAACACTTAGTGGCCTAACACAGTGGTGTAGCACAAAATAAAGGGGTTTCCCTTTGTTGAGGGGCCCAAGTCCCCCGTAACTCACAGATATTTATAGGTGATAGGTTGAATGGAAGGCCTACTTAGGTATGGGGGTCCCCCCGCACCACAGCGGCATGCAAATGGCCTGCTTGCATATATCAATATGTGTACAGTCAGTGAGAATTCCAGAGCTCCAGAGGACTTCCAGATTCCAAAAGTGCTACCCAAGCATACAAATAGTAGAAATGTGCTAGACATTTGTTGGTTACATGAAATGAGCAAAGACCTAGCTGTACAACACTCGCCCTATGTGCCCTAGACTCCATCTGAGGTTTCAACCTCACTCCTATGTCTGAGACTCCATCTGATGTTACATCACTCCATCATGTGCACAAGACTCAATCAAAGGTTACAACCATCACACCTAAAGCTTAGACTCCCTCTGACCTTACACCATCCCCCTCATGTACATAAGACTCCATCTGAAAATACAACCCTTACCCCATATCTGAGAATCCATCTGATGTCACGTCAACCCCTCATGTACACAAGACTCCGTCTGAGGCTACAACCCCTACCCTTATACCTGTTAATTCATCTGATGTCACATCAACCCCTCAAGTATTCAAGACTGCATCTGAGTCTACATTCCTCACCCCTATACCTAAGACTCCATCTGATGTTATATCAACCCCTCATGTGCACAAGACTCCATCTAAGGTTACAACCCTTACCCCTATACCTTAGACTCCGTCTGATGTTATATCAACCCCTCATGTGCACAAGACTCCATCTAAGGTTACAACCCTTACCCCTATACCTTAGACTCCGTCTGATGTTACACCATCCCCTCATGTACACAAGACTCCATTTGAAACTACAACCTTTACCCGATACCTGAGGCTTCATCTGATGTCACGTCAACCCCTCATGTACACAAGATTCCGTCTGAGGCTACAACCCCTGCCCTTATACCTGATAATCCATCTGATGTCACATCAACCCCTCAAGGATTCAAGACTGCATTTGAGTCTACATTCCTCACCCCCATACCTGAGACTCCATCTGATGTTATATCAACCCCTCATGTGCACAAGACTCCATCTATGGTTACAACCCTTACACCTATTCCTTAGACTCTGTCTGATCTTACACCATCCCCTCATGTACATAAAACTCCATCTGAAACTACAACCCTTACCCCATACCTGAGGCACCATCTGATGTCACGTCAACCCCTCCTGTACACAAGACTCCGTCTGAGGCTACAACCCCTACCCTTATACCTGATAATCCATCTGATGTCACATCAACCCCTCAAGGATTCAAGACAGCATCTGAGTCTACATTCCTCACCCCTATACCTGAGACTTCATCTGATGTTATATCAACCCCTCATGTGCACAAGACTCCATCTAAGGTTACAACCCTTACACCTATACCTTAGACTCTGATGTTACACCATCCCCCTCATGTACACAAGGCTCCATCTGAAACTACAACCTTAGCCCCTATACCTGAGACTCCATCTGATGTAATATCACTCCCTCGTGCACACAAGACTCCATCTGAAACTACAACCCTTACCCGAAAATCCATCTGACGTTACATCACCTCCTCATGTGCACAATACTCCATCTAAGACTACAACCCTCCCACCTATGCCTTAAACTCAGTCTGATGTTACACTATTCCCTCATGTACACAAGACTCCATCTGAAGCTACAATCCTTAACCCATACCTGAGAATCCATCTGGTGTCACATCAACCCCTCATGTACACAAGACTGTATTTAAGTCTACATTCCTCAGTCCTATACCTGAGACTCCATCTAATGTCATATCACTCCCTCATGTACACAAGATTCCGCCTGAGGCTACATTCCTCACCCCTATACCTTAGACTTCATCTGATGTTACATCACCCCCTCCTATACACATGACTCTGTCTGAGGCTACAATCTCCACACCCATGATTTCTTAGTCTCCACTTGACCCTGCAGCACCCAGTCCTCACACTACAATCCCAGCACCTCCCTAAATTGCCATTGCTGCTTTAGTTGTTGTAAAGGTTAAGACACTATTTACTTCTTTTCAGGTGTTAGACAGTAGTTGGTAATAACGCTTGATACATACGAACAAATGCTGATTCAATTAACAGCTGTTTGGATTTGTAATTCTATGCTTCTACCCACCTTCTGTGCCCAGGTCAAGACTGTCCTCTGTAACCAGGTAGATCCACTGCCGAGGAATGCAGGATCCATCTTCACTGGGGTCAAAAGGGAGGCCAGAGATTTGGAGGTGGGCAGATTGGAGAGGAGGGAGCATAGTAAACAGAAGTAGAGAGAAAAAGACAAACTGCTTAGTAGACAGAAATGATTGGCCATGAAAATCCTTCACATTTTTAAATATCATAAACTATTATGCATATTATAGTGCGAACCTAAAAAAGGCAGCAGAGCCATGTACAGTGTCAAAGACAATCATAAACACAACGTGTGGTAGGAGAAGTAACTGGTTGTGGACTGTTAAAGAACTGTTAAAACTCTTCATGGACTCAAAAGTACAATCTGGTGGAAATCAGGCGAGAACTAGGGAGGCCCCGCTGGTTGTGTGTGGTTGAGGTGCTGTATGGTGGATGTGGGTGCAGGCTGCAGAGAACTAAGTTTCAATGATGTAGATGTGTAGTGATGGTACCTGTGATGTGTACATTTTGAAGAACTGTGGGGTCTGCTTTGATGAGCAATAAGTGTGATGTCCACTGGGTGGGTGGAGTTGTATCTGGTGATGTAAGGGATTTTGTTGGGCTTTGGTGTGCACTTATTATGTCTATGTATGCTCTGTTACTGTGTGTGCTTGATGACTGTGAAGGGGTAATGCGGTTTGTAGAGACAATGATGAATTGACTGAGAAATGTAAATGACTTATTGATTAGCAGAGAGACTATTTTATTTAGTAAGAATCCTTACTGGAGGAACTATAATACAGAAGGGTTATGTTGAGGCCAAAAAAATGACAAATGCTCAAATATGAATAGGCTGAATGTGGGATGCTTTGTACTAATTTAGAGACCCACATACTTTTAAATCATTCAGATTCTACTGCAATTTGGAGTTCTATATGTGATCACAGAAATGTGTTGTTTCATTTTTTAATTCCAAGGTATAACCAGATTTGCCTATCAAGTAAAACGTTATCTGTAGAACCCGTTAGGCAGGCGTTTTGCATTGCTAATTCTGAACTCTGATTAAAATGTGAAATTTTCTTATAAGAAATGATTACTATTTGTCACAGCCTACCACATGTTGTTGGACCAGAAGCCCGGAGGACCAGAAGCCTGGAGAAGCCGCAGTCATAAAGTAGTGGGCCCATCATTTTGGATGGTCTCTGAAGATGGTTTGCAATCTGTTGATCTTGATAGTTCCATTTTTAACCAAGTCAAACTATTTATCAACCACGGCCGGTCAACCTTGAGGTTTTGCAAGGCAATTTGAGGGATTTTGGCTACATTGCATACGAATTCAGCATTAAGGTAACCTGGACTTTAGAGACAATATGTGCATTCCTTCACAAGACATGAGAGCTGTACTACTCAAAAGTGCACATCAGGGTCACATGGGAATGGGCGCACTTGAGAACTTGTAACAAACACACTTTTGGTGGCCTGGTATGGACACTGATGATAATAATTAGATAAAACAATGCAATGTTGGCTCCCCTAGTGACACAAATGCTTCTATTTCACCTCTTTCATTTGTTCCTATAAGAGGCCTTTTGCTACAAAATACAGGTTTTTATATTATTGGGCCATTTAAAAATATACCTGCAAATGTAAAATGTGTTTTGGTACTTATTGACTATCACTCCAAATGGCCAGACATAAAGCTTTTTGAACATGTCTCCAATAAAGGTGTAGCAGAATTCCTATGAATGGTATGTAGCAAGCGAATATTTACAAAGATCTTAGTGACAATGATATGCAACTTAGCTTTTCCAAAATTGAAGAGTTTCTTAACATGTATCATATCAAACATATTAACACTGCCTTCTATGACCCACAGTGTAATGGGCAAGTTGAACGCTTCAATCAGTACATTAAAGACAGTGTCAAATTGGCAATATAAACCAATCCTACATGGGTAAATACCTTAGAGCAGTGGTTCCCAAACGTTTTAGGAACACAGCACACTTTTTGGAACAACAAACGTTTGTGACCCATTTACCTTTAATGTACATAATGTCGGGCGATTTGTGAATGTAACTAAAACATTGTGTGGTATCATATTGCCATTTACAGACAGCACATTTCCCATTGAAATTGCCACTAAATCTGCACAGACATACAGTTTTACTGATAAAACTTCTGTGAAAATATATCATGTGTGCATCACCAAGTAAGTTTCTAGATTTGTTTTGATCCTATTAAAATCTGTTTCCAGCACACTTTAGAATTACAAAAAGTACAGGTACAGGTATTACCATGAGTGTATTGCAGCAAAAAAAACCATCCTAAATTGTCACATAATTCACTTAAAAACTTGTCTTACTGTCCAGTCAGGGATAGACAAGTAAACATCCATCCACATGGTAAAAGAATAAAGCAGCCTGACATTAGTCTTTTTTATTTATCGCTCTGATATTTATGACACACTAACCAAAAATCAGCTTGCGACCCACCAGTGGGTCCTGACCCACAGTTTGGAAAACTCTGCCTTGGAGGAAAGGCTGTAGGCATAACACATTATCACCTATGCACTACAGGAGTTAGTTTATTTATTCTATTGAAAGGAAAGGAACCAGCCTCTCAAATGTGGCCATGGTCATGCTGGAAGCAGTGGATTGTCAATGACTCAAACCCTGTTTCTTTTCAAAAGTCTGTGAAGAAGAGAGTGCAAGGTATGAGGCTCCAGTCCAAAAATGGTATGCTCTAAACCACAAAAATGTTGCTACGAAAATGAAAATAGATGAACCCGTCAGAGTAAACATGAAAGAAAAAGGGGCAAACCCTCCAATATTCAAAATGTATATCCATATCTCATTATTACCTTTTGTAGATTAGATTCTAGAGGGGCATACTGCAAAACAACTGTGCAACAGTCTCCAAACAAATATGTGTATAGTTGACACAAAAGCGGGCTTTTGTCTGAGCTACAGTACGGAAAAAGTGATTTTGTCCATTGCAAACCTGTAATTTCAATTTCTATTGAATTGTGTAGTATTTTGTTTTGATGTTAGATTAACAGACTTCCTTTCAAATAAAATATAAGCACCGAGCTGGACATTACGTTATTGTGTCTGTTGGTTGACTATTGAGTTCTGAGCTCTTGGCCGTACACCACCTCCCTGAGAGGTCTGACTGCTTGCCGTCACTACCCTGAGAGACAAGAGCGGGGAGGGTTGTACTTGGCCCAGACTGCTGTTTTGCCCAAATACATTAAGAACACATCACCTCAACAACCATGGTTGGAGCTCAGAAGTCCATGTCTGCCTTATGGCCCCCTTGAAATGGTTCTGACAATAGGCAAGGGCCCCAGATATGAAGACCTCATCATATATTTACAAGGGATACCCATATGTGGTTTTGCCACCAGGGGTGCATATAAAAAAGCCTTTTGCCCTCACTATATTCTGCTACTTCTACCAGAAAGTGAGCCTGGTTAAGCGTGTGGATTCAAACAGAGATGGAGGCACCCTTTGTTGTGGGTCCCCTTTTAACAAACCTAGCATCCGTGAAAGAAAATCTTTTAAAGTACAATAAAATACAAATATTGCATGCTTGGCATGACTCTCTTTTCAAGACTTGCCCAGGCTGCCCCCGGTTGCTGTCAGGGACATCAATCCTATGATTCTGTTGCTACAGCATTTTCTCCGTAAATATGGATTTGTGGGACTTTCTACATAAGTCAACTCCTTCTGCATTATTTGCAGCTTGCACCAAAATGTTTCTAGCTTAAACTGACCAAAACCGACTGAAAAGCTATATGTTGAATGCAAAACAGCAGGGGTCACCTTGCAAAAGATAACTAGTCATCATTTGTGTGCAGTGATGCACTCATGATGTGGTCATTTCCCCCCAAAAGTGTTAATATCCCTTCTTGATGGACTTGGGGATGGCTTTTGTCTAGCAAATAAAAACAAGTATTTTAGAGATGGGTCAGTGTTTGTTCGATTCAGACAAAAGACATTAACAATTTTGAAATCAAACGTTCACCACAATTCTATTTATCAGAAACATCTTATCTAATATGCATAAAGGTTTAGAGATTCAAAATATATTTACAAAACTCCAAATGAATAAATCAAAATTATTGGTTTCAAAAATCCAAAATGCATGAATGACTCTTGTGATTCAAAGTCATCTGTATCACATTAATAATTTTGAAATACTGCATCGTGCTCTCAGTGAGAAAGAAGAGAAAAGGTATTTGGGTAAGATGGGGGTGATGAGATAGGTGAGGGACTGGGTAAAGGTGGTGTGACATAACACAATAACATTACAATGTAAAAAAGAGCTTTACAGTCTAATATGATCCGTAGTTCCCTAAGTCTCTTCACACATAGGGTAAGTTAATCAATTTCATCTAATCCTATGCTGAGAGATTCCTCCATGTAAGAGAGGGTTTCATGTTCATTCATGATACTAATCCTCAAAGTAAAAAATCTAATTAATAATTCCAAGTTATAAAAACCCTCGCAAGACAACTCTTGCACAGAGAGTGTTGTGTTTCAACGAGGTTTACCCTGAAAACTACCTGACCTGGGTTATAGAGTAAGTACGTTAGAGAGGGGTCAGTGTTTGTTCAATTCAGACAAAAAGACATTAACAATTTTGAAATCAAACGTTCACCACAATTCTATTTATCAGAAAAATCTTATTTAATACGCATAAAGGTTTGGAGATTCAAAATATATTTACAAAACTCCAAATGAATACATCAAAATTATTGGTTTCAAAATAATAAACACAACACATAGCAAATAAAAACGGTATGCCTAGAAATGTAATTCAAGCATTTTCAATAAAATAGCTTCTTGTCTGACAATGGCAGTCATTGAAAATGTGTCTGTACCTTAATGTTTGCAAAGTAGGAATGACTTAACGACAACACAAGAATTTTGAAGAAACCCAACCTTTTTAAGATTTGGTGTTTCACTTTTTAAATACGTATTGTACTATATATTTCTTGTTGGAAAGAGGTACTTTGAGAGACCCTACAATGTAAACTCAAAAAGGAGAAACAGATAATCGAAGACAGCTTTTAAAACAAAGCTGAAATTCTCAGAATAAAAGAGGTGCACATTTTGTTACACGCAGGAACGTGTGATAACCATCGCAAAATTAACTTAACACAACTTACAACATCACAGTCTATCGCGGGAAAATGACACCGTGTTAACTAAGTATTCACAACATGGATGCACCATGCGATAGGCTCCCGACAACGTGTCAAAATGTCCGCAATAAAGTCAACGCAATGCCGCAAAAATGCAAAACACGAGCGCAAAAAGCAGTGAAAACCAGCGGCAGAAGGCGGGAACATGCACTATAAAAACATCAAAAAGAACACACCAAAAACAATAAAAAAGTGCGCAGCAACATGGATGCACCTGGGCCACGAGGCGCTGGCATGATGTGAAAACCAAACCAAAGACAAAGCCACTGCCAACAGGAACGCAGCAACGGCGACAGGAGGTGGGAGTCCTGCTCCACAGGAGGAGCTGGAGGAAACCGAGGCCACAGTGCTCAGTGTGGAGACCGTGCAAGGAGCTGGGAGTCCGGATACAGATCAAGAGGACCGAACACAACAACAACAGGGCGAGTAACAACCAGGGACTGGGGGGACAGGGGATATGGGCACAATCGCACACATGCACAATGATGTGTAGCACACTGCACACCCACAATGACCCTGGATAATGTCCCTGATCCCCGTGGCACACTGCAGCATACACACATAGCAAGAACAGCATATCCGCATTGACGACAATGTGGTACAATGTCCAACCCCGACACTTCAGAACAGAGGACACAACTGGCTCCGTACATGCGCAGAAACAGGCCAACTACATCTAACAGAGCAGGAAACTTTGAGATGGGAATGTACCCGTACAACCTCACATCCGTCATGTAGTCCAAATATCCATTGTCCACCATCAAAATCCAGCACCTCCCAAACAGTCACAATGTACATTGCCATACAGTCTGCATGCAAACAAGAACAATGCACCAACATACGTGTCAACACAATGTGAACACGCATCCCCCCTTCACATTGCAGAGGGACAAACAACACCTCCAGCTGAGCAGACCATACAACTCCTCAGTGATCCCGGAGCGGACCACCACACCTTCGACACTGATGCCCTACAACAGCTCATGGACATCCCAGGCAACCTACCACCAGGGCAGCCAAGCTACATAGAGGAGAACCCAGCCCCTGTACAGACCACACAGGAGGAAGCACCCATAAGCACGGCTGGCTCACAACACTTCACTGAGCCATATATGCCATTCCAATGCCAACTGTCAGAATGCGAAAAGGAGATGGCCGAACAGGTGCGGGTGGGGTCCTAACCCATGGAAGACGAACTAGATCACATACGTGGGTGTCTAATACCCTTCAGGGACCACCTACACCCCACAAAGGAGACCCACACTGCTAGAGAGACACATGCAGATGCACATTCCCAGTACAGTACCACGCCCAGAGGCATGCAATTATCAGTCACACAGCACGTTGGCTCTGCGTACAATGGCCCAGTCCACTCCTCTTACGTATTAAGTGGGTGACGACAAAGCTACATGTCCAAGCTCTAACCCACTGCCTGGGATGACATGTCTGCACCAGCTGTACACAGCACAATGTAATGTCGTAGGGCCCAGGGCCCTCATGCATACAACATGACTAAAGGGACACACGCAGATAGTATGTGGAACTGGCTACGGGCATGTGCACCCAGCCCCTTTATTGGCAGGGCCACATGTACAGTGACACCTGTGCTGGATGTGTGTGGTGTGAGTGTAAGCCAGCCCGCACGGACTGGTTGGTGCTGTCAACAACTTGAACAGTGACCTCCATTAAAATGGAAACTGAAACCACCATCATAACAGAGACAACTGCTGAGCAACATGGAGGGAGCTGGAGCAAGTACAGAGGTCACCCAATATGCAAACAGAAGTGTCTGTGAGTTGCCGTGCACTGAGGTTGGGGCACTAGAGCTGAGCGCGCTCATGTGAAGAAAATGTATAGTATTGTGTCCTTCGGGATATTCATGATGCAGCTGCAGTGGGGTGTGTTACACCTGCATCATCTTCCTCATCATCGTCCCAGGTCTCAAACACTGCCGGAGGTGACATTGCTGCGCAACCTCTCCACTGCACAGAACTCAATCAGAATCGGTCCATGGGTTGTGGTGCACCGAGTCAGTGGTACCTGGAGTGCTGAGCAGGGTATCAGGCAGATGATGGCATCCAGGACAGATGTGAGCAACTCCGTTAGTCTGCCAGTACCACTGTTTCGACTCTGGGAGATAGCAGTTGGAGGTGGTCCTGGCGATGGTGGTGTGTGCCTCCTGCGGTGATGTGACGTCCGGGCTGGTCAGGACTCGATTTGATGTGTGAGCCCTGGTGGACCGCTGTTGAGACCAGAGGCAGTGGTCAGCGCAGGGCCACAGACACATGGCGTTGATGACCCCATGGTCATCTTCTCAGAGGCCATCCAATATTCAATCAGACAGGGTCCCTGACTTGAGCTGCACATAGTTAGGATGCACAGCGGCCGGCACAGGCGTACCGGCGCAGGATGGTGACTTGCGGTTCACAGAGGTAGGGCCAAGCGGACTGAGTGGGTCCTCGACGATGTCCAAAGGGAATGTGGCGGAGGGTCATGGGGGACAGTGGAAGGTGTCCTCCAGGGCATGATGCAGAGGGCAGTAGCCCTCTGGAAGCAGCAAATGGAGGAGTGGAATGCTACAGCCTCGTTTCCATAACCAATTCAATATCAGCTACATGAGGATGCAGACTACACCCCAGTACATAGACTCAGATGCCACCAAAGTTCAACAAGAGAGTGTCCATGAATGTCGGAATACAGACTTAGTAGCACCCGCGCTGAGAGGGGAGGCAGTCTGCGATGATGCCCGTACAATGATATGAACTCTGCCATTGCTAAAGCAAGACTCAGTCCTAAATGTGTGACCTACTCGACCGCTGTGCAGGCCAGAGGCAGCGGTCAGCAGTGTCCCACAGCCACGTGTCGCTGGCTCGCGATGACCAGAGTTAGTGACACCAGGGCAGTTCTCGGTAGTGTTCAATCACCTCCGTAACAATGATTATTTTTTCCTCCTGACTGAAACGCGTCATCCTCTTACACCTTTCCTTGCGTGCAATGATATGTACTCTGCCATTGAAAAATCGATACTCAGTTCCAATTGTGTGACCTACTCGAGCACAGCGTAGGCCGTGGGCAGTAGTCCGCGTGGGCCCACAGACAAGTGTGGTTGTAATGCTATGCACAGACTTGGTCAGTATCAACAGAATATGTCTCAGAGGCATATTCTGTTGATACTGATATATTGATTCCAGCCTCTGTATTCCTGGAACTGAATCATCCCCCCTGTTTGTAACTATGCACAGACTTAGTGGCACTACATCGAAGGGAGTATAGTGATATAAACTCACCCATAATTAATGTTCTCTGCCAAGGTGTAATCAAGACTCAGTTCCAAATGTGTGACCTACTTGTCCGCTGTGTCTGCCGGTGGAGTACGTCAATGAGAAAGGAGTACTGCGGGCCTGTGTTGCGGAGGCCGTGATGGTCTGAGGAGGCTGCCAAGATCTCAGGCCTCGGGTTTAGAGATTGCTCTGGCATGTGGTGGGCCCTCTTCGACACACACCCGTGTCGGCAGGTAGGCATTGAGGCCTGGGTGCACAGGGCCTGGCAAGACTGGATCGGGCAAGTCTTGGTCCCCGAACTACAAACATATAGTGGTAATCCAGTCGCAAAAGTGAAAGGCCCTTCCCCTTAGAAAATTGTCTTTTTTTTTTAAGAGTAGGTAGTGGCCCTAAGGACCACGGCTTACTCTTAAAAAATGTTACGTTATATTTTAAAACATTTTTAGCTTCCCGTTTTCCCTCAATAAAATGCATTGCATCTAAAAAATAAAAAAAAAGAGGGCTTAATTTAAAAGCAGTCACATACATTGTGGTCTGCTTGTGGGTCACACATTGGCACTTATCTCAGTAATACTGATAAGGTAGGTCAATTTGCGACCCCCTAAGAATTGGTATTTTTCAAACCGACCAATGTTAGTGCTTATGTCGTTTCGCCAAATGCCGCACTGGTCAAGAAAAAGAACAATCAGAAATTACGACCAACGTTTTGTACGTATGGCCCTTAAAATCCAACAGGAAGTAATGTTTTGTAAAGGTGTGCTAAAACTGGACTTTAGCAAACAATAAAATACGAGAAACGGGTAAGGATTTTTTTTTTAAGGAACTTCATTTATGCCAACGTGCCAGTGCTATCTCTGACGAGGACCTTTTCCACCGATGACGTGGATCTCCTGGCTCTCCCTCCCGGGAATACAGCCAGTACCGCCACAGGAAAATATATTGTGCTTCTGTTTTACCTAATTGGTTGTTTGCTGAGAAGCTAAGTTTGGACCCTCAAACAGCTTTTCTCTGTATGTCAACACACTGTAAAACCATCCCAGAACTTGCAATAAACTAATGCTATTTGCTTTATATTGTCACAAACTGTTTTTATAATCCTTTGATTGCTGGTGCGTTTTTGACTAAAGGATTAAGCAATCTAAGAACTGAAAAGTAACAGGTGCTTATTATGTAACTGGAGACAAGGCCCAAGGATTACCTTACAATACAATCTCTTTATTGCATCATCTTGGCTAGGCAATGCCGTTCACAGTTTGACAAAAATGTTTATTAAATAGTTCATGTTCTTGTCTGAGTGTTGGATGATACACACACCCACACAAGTGCGGGCATGCAGACACACACACACCCACAAGGGGCTTGACCACCTGTTTATGAACATGTGAACATGTCCATAAAGCTATATGTAGGTGTTTGTCTCCAGTTCTCTTTTAAAGACTAAATTACACACCTAGGGCCTGATTCACGAAGGTAAAGTTACACTTTTGTGTAAGTTTACAATTGTTCGCTATTCACAAATGGATTTACGAGTAGTATGCCAGAGTTACCTGAGGTGAGGGCGCTCTCGGGTTCTCTATTCTGATGTTTTAAGTAAGGGCCTCAAGTATGAACAGTTGCAGCTTATAAAAAATACTTTCCCCTCATACATAGTATGCTTTCATACTTTGAATTTTGGTATATAACAACTAAACCAGAGATGTTTCAAGTTGTTTGTGACTTAAGGTGAGGTACATTTTTTCTCCTCCTCTTTTCTTTGTGATTGGAAAGCAGGCACTGCTCCACCTTCTAATTTTATTGTGCTCCAGACAGAGTAGGCTAACTGGAGAATGTTCCTCTAGGCTATCAAACGATCACACAAAATTGTATAGCCAAAAAAGGAGGTGGCCTAGATGTTGTGTTCAGGCAATCATTACAAATCACTAAAGTTGACGACGTTGCCATAAAACAATGTGATGCCCTTTTCACCAGATGCAATCCTACACCGTCTTCCTCCTGTAACTTCCTGCTCCTTTACAGACCTCCACCTAGCAATGCAACATTCCCAGACACACTTCTAGACAGTGTTTCAAACCTGATAACACTACACTCCAATCTATGCATTCTGGGTGACCTCACCATTTGGTTTTACAAACCCATTATGCCCCATCCCAAAACAATCACAGCAGGCCGAGGCGCACTGAACCTGCGTCAGATTGTCCACGAACCCACATACATCGCTGGACACATCTTAAATGTAATTTCTGCTAATACAGAGCTAGTTACCTTTCAAACGATAAACCCAGTCACATGGTCAGACCACCATTTGCTTGCCTTCCAACATAAAACAACACTAAGTGACGCACCTAAAACCACCTTACATGCAACCATCTATTGCCACTGGAACAAACTCAATTTGGAACACTTAGAAACACAACTAACATCCAGTACAGATCAGGAAACAATACATTCTGTTAAAAAACTATATTAGTGGCTACAGGAAGTTTTTGATATCCGATACCATTAAAAACCACACAACAGAACAAAAGAAAACAAGAACCTTGGAGAAACACATAGATAAAAGAGAAAAAACAACAAATTAGAAAGCTGCAACGAAGCTGGTTCAAAACAAATGCCAATAAAGACAAACGTTGTCTACAGAACATTAACAGATTATATAACTCAGCTATCAAAAAAAGAAAAGAAAAGATACTATTTAGAAAGAATTCGAAATGCTAATGTGCAAATAAAGAATTCTATAAAATTCTCAATAAATTTTATAAACCATATTGCCTAGAAGGAGATCATCTCATTACTCAAGGTTTCACAGACAAACTACCAAATCATTACACGGAAAAAAAAGACATGTCGGACTCATACTTAAAACACAGACAAAGCATCAGCACTAACCCTTTTACAAAAAAACAATCCAAGAATACTCTAAACCAGCCTCTCCGTTCCTTCCAACACATTTCACACGTTGCATTTATGGACCTGGTCAAACCAAACAGGCCTGCCGTCAGCCTTCATGACCCACGTGCCGCATGGCCTGATGATCTGGGAACACTGTCTGAAGCACAGCTTTCCAAACTTTTCATGTTGGTGACACACCTTTTTGTGAAAACATTTTCAGGGACACAGTAACGCGAGGAAGCGCAGCGAGCGAGCCCGAACCACCTATGGGGGTTCGGGCCCCACACCCCACACACACCACCCCACAGACACACCACCCCACACACACACCCCACACAACCCCCCCCACACACAACCCCACACACATCCCACACACACCCCATACACACCCCACACACACCCCCCACACTCCCCACACACCTGCCCCACACACACACACCCCACCCCCCCGCACTCACACCCCCCACACACACACCCCACACACCACAACGCCCCACACACACACACCCCACACACACCCACACACCCCCCACACACACACTTCCCCACACCCCCCCACACACACCCACACAACCCCACACACACACACAACTCCACACACACAAAAAGGCAAGTGTCCGTCTGTAACACAACTGGTGCTCATGTAAAGTGCTCTGATACCTTTGGCTCTAGTTTGCTCAACAAAAAAAGTTTGGCAAAAGCTGCATGGTAAAGCGTAAAGGATGTTTGCTACCATTATTTATCAACGTAATTGCTTTCTTAGATTTACTCCTTTCTCCCTCCCCCCAATGATACTTATGCAGATGTCATCTAAAGCGCAGCCTCTTTTAGGCAACCTTTTATTCCCTGCAGTCCATCAGGGGTTAAAACATCTGAAATAGCAATCAAGGATGAAACCACGGCATGAAAAAGTCTGTCAGACCAGCTGCTTTCTCGTTGCGTTATAGTTGATACACTGTATCAGGCGCCCATTGGCATCAAAGGGCTTCAGCCCCCACCGCCCCGCCCGTCGTGTGTGGCAGCCCGGGACAGCTCACAGCCGCACCTGAGCACTTTACAGGTCTTTAAAGACCTTGTGCATGTTAATAGGGCTTTATTGTTGTTTCACCCCATCTAAGAGCCCCTGCAGCCCGACTCTGCCGATTGCCGGCAGACGTCATCTCATCTCATCTCATCGAAACGCGCGACACACCGATATATGGGTCGCGACCAGTGGTTGAAGTGGGGGAAAAAAAGTAGGGGAACTGTGGGTGGAGAATCAGGGGGCGAGAATAACCGAAGATTGAATCAGTGGGCAGAGTCAGGGGTGTGGGTAGAAATAGCAAAACATATCAATTTTTTGTACGTTTAGCATTTCACTGACCAGTTACAGCTTAAAACGTTATTTAATTAGAACAATGGATAAACATGTTTATTTGAGGTTTAATTCAGGAAAAAGCAAACACTCATTGGGAATACAGGTTCATGTAAAGTGTATGAAATATAAGCAGGAACAACATGTTACCTTAATGCTTTTACTCTCATTTTCAGAAATCCATGATTATTTTTTGTCTCAAACATTAAGGTCATAAATACAAGGCTCCTCCTGTACACATGTGTTAAGCAGGGCTCAGAAGAGAAAGGGACTCTTCAGGAGAATCTAGACTCACGGAAACCCACAAAGGCTCCTTTATATTCATGTCAGCCAGCTAGCTGCTCAATCATAATATAGCAAAAAGAACAACTGGTGGACAGAATGCAGAACAATATCATACATTCACCCCAGTACGGAGATCTGGGCCTAAATCCATTGTTTCTTTGCTCACCATGCCATTGCAGTTTGGACCCAGCCATATGCAAATCAGTCTTGATCCTGAACCCAATGGGAACAGTCCAGCCCGAACTGCCAGGCCAGGTCCTCCCTGGACTGGAAACAAGCATCTTAGGACCGATTTCGGGCTTTCAGCACTCATCAATCAGGATAGCTTGATTCCAGCGCCATGGAGAGCACGGGACTCATGTCTGAGCAAACCTGTCCCACTTGGGTGACAAATGCAAAAAGAACAATTGATGGACAGAATGCAGAACAATGTCATACATTCACCCCAGTTCAGAGATCTGGGCTTAAATCCATTGTTTTTTTGCTCACCATGCCATTCCAGTTTGGACCCAGCCATATGCAAATCAGTCTAGATTCTGCGCCCAATGGGAACAGTCCAGCCCGAACTGCTAGGCCATATGTATTCAAGTGTCCTTTCTTTCGGGAAGTGAACACAAAGCAGTACCCACTGAAATGCACATAACATATTGATCTTTGATATGCATGGTACATGTTCTTTGCAGCAGGCATATTACCCCTCTGAACTACCTTGGATGAGTAAAACAGCCACTAGATAAAACATGCTCCCATTTCTCTCCAGCAGGTACATTGATCACCATAGTTATCTTGGCACTTGTATTGTTCACCGAAACCTGCTGAATATACAAAGAACTTTGCAGTGTATTTAAATCTCCTGCACTTGTACAAAACCGGTCCCCCCAAACTAAACTGGCCCCCTACCCTTCAAGTCGCCCTGGGAAACGCCTGCTCCTGCCCTTTCACTGCTCCTGTCCAGTCAGTACTCCTGCTCATGCTCGATCAACACTCCTGCTTCATCAATTCCCCTGCCCCCTCCCTTCTCTTGGCCCGTCACTTCACCTACCCGTCACTTCTCCTGCCCTGTTCACTGCTCCTGCCCTGTTCACTGCTCCTGACCTGTTAACCGCTCCTGCCCTGTTCACCGCTCCTGCCCTGTTCACCACTCCTGCCCTGTTCACCGCTCTTGCCCTGTTCACCGCTCCTGTCCTGTTCACCGCTCCGGCCCGCGCACCGCTCCTGTCCGTTCACCGCTCCTGTCCGTTCACCGCTCCTGCCCGGTCACTGCTCCTGCTCATGCCTAATCACGGCTTCTGCCCCGAAACCTCTCCTGCCCCGTCACCTCTCCTGCCCCATCACCACCCCTGCCCGTCACCTCTCCTGCCCCGTCACGTCACCTGCCCGTCACTTCTCCTGCCCGGTCACTTCTCCTGCCCGGTCACCTCTCCTCTCCTGCCCTGTCACGTCACCTGCCCGTCACGTCACCTGCTTGTCACTTCTTCTTCCCGGTCACTTCTCCTGCCCGGTCACTTCTCCTGTCCGGTCACTTCTCCTGCCCGGTTGCCTCTCCTGCCCTGTTGCCTCTCCTGCCTTGTTGCCTCTCCTTCCCCGTCACTTCTCCTGCCCCAGTCACTTCTCCTGTCCCTGTCACTTCTCCTGTCCCGTCACTTCTCCTGTCCCGTCACTTCTCCTGTACCGTCACTTCTCCTTCTCCTGTCCCATCACTTCTCCTGTCCCATCGCTTCTCCTATCCCGTCACTTTTCCTGCACCGTCACTTCTGCCCCGCTCACTGCTCCTGCCCCATTCACTGCTCCTGCCCCGTTCACTACTCCTGCCCCGTTCACTGCTCCTGCCCCGTCACGTCTCCTGCCCGTCACCTCCCCTGCCCCGTCACCTCTCCTGCCCTGTCACCTCTCATGCCCCGTCGCCTCTCCTGCCCCATCATCTCTCCTGCCCCGTCATCTCTCCTGCCCCGTCATCTCTCCTGCCCCGTCACCTCTCCTGCCCATCACTTCTCCTGCCCGGTCACCTCTCCTGTCCAGTTACCTCTCCTGCCCAGTCACCTCTCCTTTCCTGTTGCATCTCCTGCCCCGTCACTGCTCCTGACCCGTCACTTTTCCTGCCTCGTCACATTTCCTACCCCGTCACTTTTCCTGCCCCGTTACTTTTCCTGCCCCGTCACCGCTCCTGCCCGTTCACTGCTCCTGCCCATTCACTGCTCATGTCCGGTCAGCACTCCTGCCCGTTCACCATTCCTGTCCCATCACTTCTCCTGCCCCGTTCACTGCTCTTATCTGTTCACTGCACCTTTCCGTTCACTGCTCCTGCCGGTTGCCGCTCCTGCCTATGCCTAATCACCGCTCCTGCCCCTTCACTTCTCTTACCCCCGTCACCTCTCCTTTCCTGTCACCTCTCCTGTCCCGTCATTGCTCCTGACACATCAACTCTCCTGCCCCGTCACTTCTCCTATCCGTTACTTCTCCTGCCCGGTCACCTCTCCTGCCCTAGTACCTCTCCTTTCCTGTCGCATCTTCTGTCCGCTCACTGCTCCTGCCCAATTCACTCTGTGTACAACATTAACAAATTCCACAAGGTGTCAAGTTCCCCACAGTACTCTGTCTGGGGAAAGCTCCTCTGTAATCACCAACTCCGATCTCACTGGCACTTGATATGCTAAAGGCAGAGGGCGGGCGCATTGTCATTCGAAAGGGGGTAATCAGCCTAATCGGAATGACAA
This sequence comes from Lissotriton vulgaris, assembly GCF_964263255.1. Classification (NCBI taxonomy): domain Eukaryota; kingdom Metazoa; phylum Chordata; class Amphibia; order Caudata; family Salamandridae; genus Lissotriton; species Lissotriton vulgaris. The sequence goes on from NC_141693.1 coordinate 1,949,427,738, forward strand.
TGGGCCTGCCCTCGGTCTATGCGAGCTCAGGGGGGGGCGGGGGCTGCTGCAGCCTCTGAAGTTCAGAGAAGTGCGAGCAGCCCCTGGAATCTAATGAAAAAAGTTATTGTTTTTAAGACGGACTATTCTTCTTGCCGTCCCTGGATGCTTTTTTGAAAGTAAGAAGTAGGGGAACGGACTGAAAATAATTTTTAGAAGTAGGGGCACGCCGTGCCCTTCCGTTCCGGCCCACTTCTACCACTGGCCGCGACACAGTAATGTGTCACGCCACACAGTTTGGAAAGCTGTGGTCTAAAGTATCGAAGGAATTAAGAAACCTTGGAATGACCATGGACTCCAAGATATCGATGAATGTCCAAGTGGACAAACTAGCAAGATCTAGCTTTATTACTATAATAACTCTGGAAGGAATCTTCCCCCATTTGGGATTTAGCATGTAATGTGCTATTTCCAGCAGTTGGCTTGCGATATAAAGCCTTGACAATTCTATTTTCCCTAATTTCAATTCTCAGGTCGAGGTAGCTCACTGCCACTGAGCTAATCTCGCCTGAGAATTGAAGGTTGGCATCGTTGTTGTTTAGATGTTCTACATATTGTCTCGCACTTTCAGCAGACCTCTTCCACACAAGGAAGAGGTCATCAATGTACCTATACCAGGTAACGATCTTTTCTGTCCATATAGAGTTGGTAGGGGACCAGGCTACCTTGTGTTAAACTCAGCTGAACTACAACTTTTATCTTTGGGACTATCCTTTGCCCCTGAAAGTACCTTCGATTATGCGAAAACAAGAATGGACATTTACAAAGGGATCAGGAAACTTAAATTGCGCAAACATCATCTGTTAAAAAGAGGTAAAGAAACGCCAACACCCGAAGTACCCTTTGTAAATGAACAAACTGAAAGAGATCAAATGTTTAACACCCAGGAAAGGCAATTTATTGAGGAACTAGCGGAAATGGAAACAACTCAAACACAAGACGGTGATTCATCTCTGGAGTTAGCAAATCTAATAGAAACAAATACAATTTGCACTACCAATTTCAAACCTCGATCCAAATTTGTCCCTATAATGCCTAGAGATGGGATAGACATTTACCATGAACAGATCACGAAGGAATTGAAAGACCTAAATATGACTATAAACAAACCAAAAAACAGGAAAAAAAGAAATATGGAAAAAAGATATAAACAACTGATGAGCAAACTATCTAAAAACAGACAAGTGGTGATAAGAAATGCAGATAAAGGAGGCAATCTAGTTATCTGGAAGAAAACAGACTATTTACTAGAAGCCCAAAAACAACTCACGGATCAGGAATGTTATCGCAGATGTGATCCAACTATTCTGAAGTTGACAAATGAGAAACTATATGTCAAGCTACTTGCGTGGAAAAGCAAAGGATTGATAAATAAGGAGGAATTCTTATTTTTGAAAAATACTACACCAACTACACCGGTGCTTTATTTCATCCCAAAGCTTCACAAAAACAATTTAAATCCGCCGGGTAGGCCTATCATTTCTGCAATAAACAGTTTGACTGAACATATGTCGCAATACATCGACCACTTTCTACAAGAACATGTCCAACATTTACCCTCATATTTGAGAGATACAGGAGACTTCCTGGCTAAAATAAAAGATATAAAGTGGCAAGCGGACTTTCTATTGATAACAATGGACATCACCTCGTTATACACGAGTATCAGTCATAGAGATGGCTTGCGAGCCACGGAATTTTACCTGAATCAAAGAGACACTGTTTATGTAGAACATAGCAAAATGTTATTAGATATGATGGAATTCTGTTTATGTAATAACATCTTCCTCTTCCAACACAACCTGTACCAACAAATAAGAGGCGTAGCTATGGGAGCTAGTTTCTCCCCTAGCTACGCCTGCCTCCATATGGGGTGGTGGGAGGAATTGGTTCTCCATCGAAATTTCAGCAACATACTAAATGATCATGTGAAATGTTGGTGGAGATATATCGATGATCTGTTTATTATATGGAAAGGCACCAAATCTGAGGCAGAAATATTCATCGATAAGCTCAACCAGAATGACATCAACTTGAACTTTACTGCAGATATTAGCCCTACAAATGTAACATTCTTAGATGTAGAGGTGTTTATCGAAAATGGTAAAATAGAGACAAAAATACACAGAAAGCCAACAGCTGTTAACTCTATACTACATGCAACCAGCCATCACCCGAAACACCTTATAGACAGCATACCATACGGTGAAATGCTACGGATTAAACGTATATGCAGCACACCAGAAGAACTCTCCAAGGCACAAGAATCAAGTAAGAACAGATTCCTAGAACGAGGGTACTCTATAAATTGCATTGAAAAAGCAATCACTAAAAGTAACAAGGTAGATAGAAACACCCTTCTAGAAACAGCCTTAGCAAAACCCAATACACAAGCAGTCAACACAGAGAAACCACAGAAAGATGACTTCAGAATGATTGTGAGCTACAATAAACAAAACCAAGAAATAGGTCGGATTATTCGAAAAAATTGGCCCTTGGTCAAGAATGATCCGGTACTAGGTCCTCACCTACCTAGTAAACCAACAATCACTCATAGGAGAGCACCGAATATGAGGGATAGATTGGTAGTGAACAATCCAATAGAAGTCCCCAAAAAGAACTGGTTTAACCAGAGACAAGGTTTCTACAAATGCCAAACGTGTAAAGCTTGCTTGAATGGGGTGAACAAGAAGAGTTTTGCACTAGCATTTGATAAAGGGGAACAAAAGATTAAACATATGCTAACGTGCAAAACGGAATATGTGATATATATCCTCGAGTGTCCCTGCAATTTAAGATATGTGGGAAGTACAAAGCTGCAGGGACACAAAAGAATATTGCAACATATACGAGCAATTAAAAATAGAGACCCAAGTTACCCGGTTGCCCGTCATTTTAATGAAAAACATCAGGGGGATGTCAAATCACTGAAATACTACCTTATTGACACAATACCACCAAGCAAGAGAGGAGGGGATCGAGATGAAAAACTACGCAGATTGGAAACTAGTTATATATTAAAGCTAGATTCCAAACAACCGTATGGGCTTAACATAACGGAAGACCTGTATACATGCCTGTAACGAACCCCAAGAGAAAGGTAGTATAGAAACAGGGATAATAATAATAAAAAATACAGTGAAGGTAGCTGAATAACAACATATACCCACACACAAAAATCCCCCCGCACAAAACATACATGAACTTAGTGTACCATATGAGAAAAAGCCGCAACATAAAACAACAAAAATAACATAAAAAAGGTTTTAATCGTAATTGGATTTTAACATTACATATCATGAATAAGAAATCATGAATTGTATGTTACCTCACACTGTTTATGGTGTTTTTCCTTCTCTCTCTTTCTGTTCATTTGGGTTTACACAACATCACGTTTCTTTTTCTTTCCTGTTGTATTATTGTCCTTATCAGAGGCTTCTGAATAGGACTTTTTAATCCACACTAAATCTGTTCAGAAACACACTAATGGCCCCAAAAATCAAGGTTATGGATACTAGATTTATGCAAATGAAAAAATTGTAAGCAATATTAATTTAAACACGTATATTTGTACAGAACCAAAAGAGAGAAAAGTTGTTTTAAACAGATGTATATATATTTATTTATTTATTTATATATTTATTACACTCTTTTTAAATCTGGTTTAAGGTATTTATACCGTGATACAATGCACTTTATTGCGAAATTTGCACTCAAATATGAACTGATCATGTACGTATTATCATGTGAATGTATCCTAGGGTATTTATACCGATATAAAATGCAGGCCATTAGAAAATATGGAGCTAGAAAAGCCCATATAGTGATTGTACAGATCTGTTAATATAATTTGAGCACTGTCACTTTAAACCGCATCACCAATTGAAAAAGAAAAAAATGCAAATGTTGGTATATAAGTAACCAGGTGACCATTTACTGTGTCATGTGATCAAGGTACGTCAGTACCGAAACGCGTAATGGCCGACTGAGCAGTAGCGAATAAACCAACGATTTTTTCTACTAACCTGGGTCTGTGCTCCATGTGTCTCTTCGTGAGAGCGCTTGCGTCCTGCCTGCGAAGTGGAGTGGCGGCGATATATATATATATATATATATATATATATATATATATATATATATATATATTCCAGCAAGAGTTTTGGCGCAAAGCTGCATTGGCCACTTCCAGCGGCGGGCCCAGGACGGGATCGCCAGTCCCTTCACACACTAACCAACTCGTTCACAATCCTCAAGAACGACGTCCAGGCCACAAGTAGTTTTCAAAACTGGATTTATTCACAGCCCTACTCGACGCGTTTCGGGAATTACCTTCCCTTTCTCACTCGTGAGAAAGGGAAGGCAATTCCCGAAACGCGTCGAGTAGGGCTGTGAATAAATCCAGTTTTGAAAACTACTTGTGGCCTGGACGTCGTTCTTGAGGATTGTGAACGAGTTGGTTGGTATATATATATATATATATATATATATATATATATCCAGAACACCCTCCAGCGTTTTAGAAGGTAGGAGCCACACACGGGGACTTGGAGAAGAGGTTCTTTATTGAGTGCAGATAGGGCGTGATGCATTTCGGCGTGAGCCTTCCTCGGACGCCTCTGCTCAACTGAGAGTTAGTGCGCCCAGCTGTTATAAGTCTCTGCGGCACTCGTGATATATATATATATATTAGTTCAGCTTAACAAATGTACATATTACTGATAGTTACATTATTCTATGTTTTCAACATGTATATAAGTGACTGCATAAATAAGTAAATCTTTTACCTTAACTATTTATCTATGATTGCTTCACTATAGAGTTATAAAAATATATATAAATAAATAAATAACGTTAATTACAACAACATTTGAAAGCCAGAGTATTTAATGCATCTTAAATCTACATATACTAGCTTCCTTTATGCATCTATATACCTTCCATGTACTTATGCATTACTTTTCTTCTAATTTAGCATATCCAATGCACTACCCTATGTCTCACCCTAAACCTCTATCAATATATCCTCTACCGCCACTCTCTCATTCATCCCAAACCCCATATCACTACTATGATCCCCAAAATAGCCCTTTCTAGACTCTTCCCTACTCTACCCTAACTCACTTTCATATTTCACTATACTGATTCACCACTAATCCTTTATGGGTTCTGGAGTTGCCTGCTACTCACCGAAAAAGCATTTTGACACCTCGTCAGGGGTAGTAAGTGCTGTATAAATGCAATTACAATACAAACGACTGGATAAATTAAGGTTTTGAATACTGGAAAAGTGGTTAAAAGTGTTAAGCCCTTGATTACTACATCTATGGGTGACCTTCTGACTATCAGTAGCATTTTGGTTAGTGTCCTATGGACCTTTGGCAAGTATAGTAAAAACAGAGTGCATGTCCAGTAATTCTGCATAAAATTGCTAGCACCCTCTCGGTCAGGGCACAGCAGCCTTTCTAAGAACCTATAAGCTGGTACTTCCGGTTCTGTTTGTCTTTCCCTTGGAGCATAACCTCATTACTTGTGTCCTTCCACTGCATACTTGTCAGGCACTGCTTTTTTCTTTTTCAGGAAGCACTTTATGAGAGTGCATGTGTTTTGTAGCTTTTTCCTGCGTATGCTGCTTCGTTCCCTCGTACCCACTCGCACCATCCCCTGCACACTCCATGTTGCTCCTCCTTCTCTCCATTTCAGCTTGTGCTCTTTTTTACTAATGATACAGTTGCAAACAACTACCAATGCAAGGGTGTAGCTTGGTCAATAAGATTGGGGGTGGGGGTGAGCTTCAGATTTCCTAACAGTCACGCTGGGTATCTTGTTAAAACATATTGTAGGAGAAGCACTACACAACAGGAGTGTAAGAGGCAGTGGAAAGAAAGTGGAAAGAAAGAGGGGGGAGGGTTGTTAGGGGGACTTAGAATTTTTTTTCATACTAATCACCCTTTTCAAAGACTTCAAAACAGAGACGAGAGAGGGTGCGTTTGTTTTTGTCAGTGTAGGCATGTGCATCACAACTGACTGAAAGCACTTGTACCCAACTATTCAAGACAGAATATATTTTTAAGGGAGGTTTAACACCCCAAACACCCCCCCCCCCTGAAGCTACACCCTTGACTATATGTATGAAAAGTATACTCAAGCACAGCTCTCTACTCTCCTCTAAAATCATTAGCTTCTCATTTCCATCTCCCCTTGTCTCCATAGATGCCATCTGTGCAGTATCTATGACAACCACAGGGAGCCAGAAACCTCTTTCTTATTACATTTTCAGGGCTCTGTTTACATGCAGGATGCCTGTATTCCTCCCTTGGGTGATTGCATTACCGGAGCTGGGAGTGAACACAGCATAGGTTTGCCAGGCACCTCCTCCACCCAAGTATTGCTATGAGTTTATATTATTTATTCAACTACTGCAGAGTTTTTGGGGATTTGTACAGGGTTGGCTTGGCTACTCCAGATGTCTCAGGCCCCACCCTGCCTGATGTCAGTCAGGGGCATGGCTACCACTGGTGCAGCAGGTGCACTGGCACCGGGGCCCAGAGTCATGGGGGGGGGTCCACTGTACCCTGCTAATTGCTTTATTTTACTACCACAACAATCAAAGTAAAAAAAGGGGATCCACAAAGCTTTTAGTCAGAAAAGCAACTAGGTGCACAGCCTGAGTGAGCGCACTGTATACAAAAAGGGCTATAATTACGTGGTGCAGATGGGTGAGTGGATAAGCCTTCTGAACCACTCGGTTTAAAGTAGACTAAGCTACCAAAATAGAGATTACGGGTTTACCCAATGCACTCAGACAACAGTGAAACACATATGATGTGAACATGTATACAGAAAGTACAAAGAACAAAGCGACAGAAGTATCTCGGAAGCTCCAGAGGGAGAGTAGTCCGTTGGAGTCCTTTATTATGTCAAACAGCCAGCCGACACGTGTTTCATCGCTAAACCCGTAACAACAATCAAAGTAGCCATTTTCCTTGCTTTCTCCAGGACCCAAGGCTTGCAACCTATGCTACTAAGGTAAGTAAACATGTGTTGGATGCTCCTGACAGTCCCCTCTGTGATCAAACTGTCAGGATCAAACACAAGTTGTCTTCACAGCGTGTGCTGCAGGAGTTACAGTCTTCGGTCCTTTGCAAGCCACCTGGGATTTATGTCATTGCTCCCACCCAGGTGTAGAAGGGATTGTCTTCACTTCCGCTGACTGCCAAAGCCCTCCTTCCTTTCTTCCAGCAACTCTGAGCTGAAGTCAATAACGTTGTGCAGTAGCTGCTCACTAATCTGTTTAAGCTCGTTTTAATTTGTATATAGTAATACCTCATCAGTGATCAATAGTGAAATGTTCAATGGCACATGACACCAAGGGCCAGATTTCCAAAAAAGACATGCAATGCAGTGCAGTGCAGCACCCAAAAAGGCTACACTGCAATGCGTGACAGGTAGGGAGCAGGAGAGTACTATATTTAGAGATATGGCTCCTATCCTCCCCACTCCCTAACGCGCCAGGCACACACTGTAGCTCCATTTTGCTAGGGTGCGTGCCTGGGTCTAGAAGGTTTTCTACATGAAGGGCACTCTTCTTGTACAAAATAGAATGCCTAGACAAGTTTAAACACTTTCCCCACTTTGTACGTGTGCTGCACAGTGCAGCGAGCATGCAAAGTCATAGAAGAAAGGAGAAATAAAAAAATGCTCCTCCTAACGCCTCATTCAAATGGCATTAACTTTTGGCGCTAAACCCTGTCTACTATTGTTTGTAAATCAAGGTAAGAGATGCAGGGCCCAGCACTGCATAAAGCCATTCACAAGTAAACATGTTACTAATTTCCACAGTGCTCAAAGGATAAAGGAAAGAACGGCCACCCAACGTACCAAAATGTGAAGGCTAACAGCCCCAAATATCAGTTACGCTGGACCTTCGCTCAGGATAAAGACTTTTTTGTACTTTTGTTTGTAGTTAGGGGTTTGCATAAAAAGGAATGGGTGGTTGCATGAGAATGCCCATGTACCACCCATGTAACACCCGTGGCGCTGAGTAAAGGCAAGCAAAGCAGTGCTTTGCGCTGCTTTGCATTACTTTCAAGGCACTTTACAGCATATAAACAGTTCTGCACTGAAAAGTAAATTAGGAAAAACACATTTTGTGCTGGTTAGCATTACCTTTGTGATGCTAACCCAGCGCAAAATGTTTGTAAATCTACCCCCAAATTCTTCTACTCAGTGCTGAGGCTTATAGATGGTTTCAAATACAGAAACATTGCCTCGTGGATTTCAGGTAGGACACAAAGTGATGAGAAATGTGAGAGGCTTATATTTGCTTAAGTAATTCGTGCAGGTTTCTTCTTCACACTGAGCTATGACCGCAAGCACTACTTGCCTGGCGGGACCGCCACAACTTCGGCAGTCGGTCCTGTGCTCCGTTGCGGCGGCAGGCGGACAAAGTGTGCCCGCCATCGTAATAGGCCCCTTTGTCTTTTCCCACAAGCCTGGCTACTAGTAGAAAGAGACGAGGGCTGAAGGAGTCCATCTCCAGCCACAATGGAGAAGTGTGGCTCACCGGTTAGAGGCGGCAGACCCAGAAGCAGAGGTCGGCCCAGGACCAGGGTTCAATTCCCGACGCAGCAGGGTACGGAACCAATGTCAGCGGGCTCGATAAATCTCACCTCGGTGCCTCTCTAACCATGGGTCCCATGCTGCAACTCTGGGCAATAGCTTGCTTAATCTCCACAACGGCCCCCTCGCTGCTGGGGATGCCTGGCTTCGCCTTGGGGGTGTCCAATAGGGACCATCTCACAGGGAAAGCCAGGACGGGTTCCCCAGCGGTACACAGCGCCAAGAAACCCTGGGGTGAACGTGCGCTCTACAAATTCATACTAACATAACATAACAATCAAGCAGCAGGGTGCAAGACTCGGGTTGTGAGCATCACTTAACCGCATCGCTGCTGCGGCGATTTTTGCGCTGTGCGGCTGTTTTCCCTTTTCCGCGATACATGACGAGCTCAGCTCGTCATCAGCACACGCCACCCGTGGGTGATGACGAGCTGAGCTCGTCATCAGCATCGAAAGGGTTAAAAGCAAAGGTCTAAAACAAACTCAGGGGTGCGTGCAGGAATGGCGGAAGCATGTTTGTAGGAGGTGCTGGAGCACCCCAAGATAATTCTGCTGAGGTTCAGAAGGGGCATTTTCATTTTGGCAGCCTCGAACAGTCTGAATTGTCACACTTGCAGCAGTTTGATGGTTAGTAGTTGAGTAAGTACAGTGGCAGTGTGCGGTGCAAACTGCAGTGGCCTCCTGACGAGGTCCCGGCACTTTTTTATTTTTTTTATAAATTAAGCACTGCTGCGTGATGTCAAATGTTTTTTTAACACAAAACAAAATGTAAATACTTCTAAATTAAATTGACAAATAATTTAAATGTATCAGCAGTAAGAAAGCTTCAAATGAGGCTTCCAGTTTTTTTATAATTTTGAGGCGTGATGGAAACAAGGATTTGAATGCGATCAACAGAAACAAGGCACTTTACTTGTATGATTCTGTGCACAGGAATTAGGTTTTATCGTGCTACTGTTTGTGTGCTACATAGGTCTTGAAGTAAAGCTCCATGATTGAGGCAAATTTATCGGGCATTTAAAGAGGCCGGTTCAATGTAAAATCATCTCCATGTAAAAGCAGTACCACAGCCAACATGCTTCATTCGTTTAGGAGAATGTGCTCCAAAATGCACCACAGGATACCCACTGTTCTCCCACATTCTTCTGCCGAATGGGCATGATTAACCTGCTTCACTTGGTGTAACACTTGGATTTTTCACAACCCCTATGACTTCACTGACATGACATTGATGGCAGCACCTCCACACTGAAAATTGTTCCAGCACCACTGAATATGTCATATATGTCATATATTCCTGTGTCTACTTGGATACTTTAAATTGTAAAGCCAATGGGTTTTACTTTAGCATACAAAGACTATTTGTTCAATATTTTTGTGCAACATGCCTCGTTCTGTACCTCTTATGTATGTGCCTTTTTTTATTACACAAACTTAAAGCGCAAATAAAGCACAGGCATTAGGCACAGAAGGCAGCAGGTTGCACATAGACTCAGCATAAATAGTCTGTGCACATCTGTGTATGTCTCTGTTTGTCTGTTTGTAGGCATTAACACAGGTAAAGTCAGACAGATTGGCTTTCCCAGTGCTTGTTAGGTCGACAAACTGTCTGGCTGCAAAAGATCTATTGTAGGCCAAGAACTTACAGGGACTTACAGTCCACCTATTGCTTACCTTTGGTTGAATTTCTTGCCACTCTCATATGTTTTCTTCTTAAGCAATAGCTTTCCTTGTCCCAGCTTGTTCATCATATGTTTGACCCTCCCCTGGAGCATAACCTCTTAAACATCTCTCTGATTGGATGGTTTCTATGCTACCACAGTTCATTATCAGGGAATACTTTTAAAGTTTGTTGATCACTCCATGAGAGTGCATGCATTTTCCAGCTCTCATTCTCCCCTTCGTATGCTCCCGCAAGTCCCCATGCTCCATGTTTCTCTCTTATATACTTCTCTTCCAGGCCCACTTCTTGTTCTCGCCCTTGTGCTCTTCTCCCTGTTCCCATAGTTGCAGTCAATTTTAGGCACTACTCTTTCCCTCATGTGCTTCTCCGCTCATCCCCACACTCTGTGTTCTTCTCTCCCTCACGCTTGTTCAGTGTTTTTATCTCCATGTGTTCTTCTCCCCTGTCCAAAGTTGTTCTCAACTGCATGTAATACTTTCCACTCTTCGCCCCCACCCGATCCCCAGTTTGCTCCTCCATTACCACCAACCCCTGTGGATATTTTGTTTTAAATTTCGACTTCCGGGCTATAAAATATTTTTTATTAACTGATTTAAGTGGCCATCCATACGCCATCTTGTATCCGTCAATAAAAATGGTGCCCATCTTGGATTGGTACATAAACAATTGAAGCAAAAGGCGCCTGAGTCATGCACCAGTGGAATGACCAGTCCGGCAGTAGCAGTCCCATCATTGCACCTTTAAAAAAACATTTTGATGATGCTGAACATCATCACTAGATGAAATGGGTAGGTAGCATTTCTGATAGCATGGCCACCACTCCTTGCTCTAGCCAGAAAACTGTCCAGCATCAATGACACTGCAAAAATGGTGTTAGACTGGCCTCCCAGTATAGGCTGGGCCGCCAGCAACTATTTCAATGGCACAATTTAATGATTCTCTACTACAAAAGCTTAAGGAAGGCTTGACTTACATCCTTAAGGCAGCCCTGAGGAGCAGTCGGCCTGGTCGGGTCTCCTCATTAATGTTGAAAAGTGTGTTGTCCACCGCGGTGTAGGCCTCCAACGATGGTGAGATCTTTGATGCCGCTGCAGCGATGAAATACCAGTTTCCATAATACTGTGAAGGGAACTGTGAGAGAGTAAGAAGAGTGGGAGACATTTCCATGGCATTTCAAGGGCCATCGAAGAGCAGAGGGCAAAAGTCTTTCCTTTTCTGTGTCCGCCATCACAAACAATCACAAACAATAGGTGCTCTAGAATGGTCATTGGTTGGATGATGCCATCTGGGCTTTTGAAACTTATCGTGACGCCATTCTCTAAATGAGTACAAGGCAATGTTCACAAGGAACTCATTTAAACGGAACAATATACAGTCCGCAACGAAAGTTGTTGCTCTGATTTAATCATAGTCAAGATTATTTTGATTCATTATTGACCTTATATTGAGTCACAGAATGAATCATATGCATTTGTATTCCATAAAGAGCCCGCAAAAAAAAAAAACTTTTCATTAAGAGTATACCTAATTTCAGCCAAAGTAGGTAATTTTATTTTGTAGTTTGCTCTGTATCACGACGTATTACTTAAACATGAATATGGAGATATTTACACAAAAAGAAACATATATTTTCCACATTTAAAGTTATATTGTGACCCCAAGTGAAGTGACCATAACCTATTTTAGTGAGTATTGTGTGACATGGTGGGAAAACTGAGACGGTTATTGGTGAGTTTTGAAAAGGATGAGTGTTGGATCTGGCCCTTTTGGCAGGTTCACCCCGAAACTTTTTGCTTTTTCCTAGCCTGTTTCTGTGACCTGGTGTTAGTGATTTTAGGCCTCTGCGCATTTTTTCACTGTGGTACAGTGTAAAGTGCGTGAGCTCTCTGTGTATGTGTGGTGAGTGACCTGCCCTCCCATAGGAATGAATAGGGAATATGTATGCCCATGGTAGTTCCTGATGAGTGGGGAGTGCAGGGTCGGTATGTGCGAACTCGTGAGATTGAATGCTGCGTAATGATGTATGCGGCATGATTGTGTCTAGTGTAGAAGTGGTGCCACTTTTAGAAGTTGGCATATTTGTGTAATTTGTGTCTGGCGTGTGATTGGCTGAAGGTGGCTGGAGCCTGGCCCCAGGACTGAACCTGGGCCTGCTTGTGGATTGAATGTCTGGTTTGAGGGTCCTGAATGGGGCTGGGTTTTCCCCACACAGTGCTGGCTCCACCCCCTGGGGTGCGTCTGATGTCCCTAGCCTGGCCAGTGAAAGGAATTCCCTATAACCAGTTCTAGCTGGTTCTCACACTGCCTGCACCCTGCTAGACAAAGGATTTCTCTGTATAAAAAGGGGCTGTGTCCCCTTACACAATGTTCTTGTTTCTGACTTGAATCCTGCCAGGGTCGTGCTGCTGCTTGGGCCCAGGGGAAGCAGGCCCGGACTGGCAATGCCGGGCACCGGGCAATCCCCCGGTAGGCTGCCAGGGGTGGGGGCCGGTTTTATTGGCAGGGAGCAGTTTTTGTTGCTCGGCCTCGGGGAGATTTTTGGTCTGGCGTTAGTCAGATAAAATAAATCTGAGACGTTAACTCGCTCCGCGCTCCATGCAGAAGCAAAACAAAGCACAATCTCGGAATTCTCTTTCTCAATCATTATCATTTATCATCTGTAAAATGTATTGAGAGCATGTCTGTGCTTAGGGGGTGGGTTGCGCGCAGCGCGCACATGTCTCTGCCGCCGCTTCTGTCTGCAAGATCTCAGTTCACCCACCTTAGGGAGGGGCGGCTGGTGGGGGTGACATGCGCATTGGAGTTCACACACTAAAAAGTTTGTGTGACCCGTGACATGAGGCCAGGTCGAGAGGAGCATTCCAGAACAACTGAGCCAGAGACTGAGTGAGGCCCAGGCACCCCATACTCTAATTTTTCCTAGCACCTGTCTGCCTGTCCCTCCCTGCTGTCGACTGTCTGCCGTCCGCCGCCCGCACGTGAGTCACTAATGTTGTTTGTATTTTTGAAAATTGCATTTGCAATCACCAGATTTATCATGGCATTGGCACTGGGGGCCGGGCCGGGCTGGGATTAAACAAACAGAATAGGTGTCAGCGACCCTGCTCCTGACATGTCCGGGGCACCTCAAAATATTCACACTGAAATGTTCCTAATGTAAAACGAAAACATTTCAATAAAACAAATAAAATACAGTAACAGGCGGCAGCAGTATACTCCGCCTGCTTAGGTGTTTGCGTCCTGGGGAATTAACATTATCTGCCTCACAGTATTTTACTGATCCATATGACAAAAACTCAGCCAGAAATCACACATTCAAGAAGGTGTATTAGAGCATCGCTGTTGGAGTACTGCACGTGCTCTCTACCTACATCCGGGTCACTCTCAGGTCTCACACACAGTGTGAGGTGTGAGGTGCTGGGTAGCAGGGCAGCCTTTTTTAGCAGCAACGGAGGCTCTAAAGGAAGGCAGCCTGGACTCACTCTCTGTGCAATATTCAGCACAGAATCTGGTTTGGAAGTACCTAGTCTGGAAGCCCTTTTGTTGAGCTTGTGTGTTGTTACCCTAGTTAAAGGCACTTTTGTTTTTAGGTACGGGGTGTTGTAGTTTGGGTCTGGGCTGCTAGTCATGGTAGTGCTGAGAGAACTAGTAAGTATCTAAGATGGCACTGGATATTGTGTAAGCTGCCTTGCAATCCATTGATCGGGGTCATCCTGCATTCTCTGCTTCATTCTTTCTCCTTGGCAGCGATGTCAGAGGAGAAGGACAAAGAACAGCAGGCATGAGATACAGTATACAACACCAGCGCAATGCCTAACATATCCATACCTGTCAATGTGGAGCATTTGCTGAAAGGAAATAGTTTTTTCCATTATCTTAAAAGGACAACTTACCCAAAAAATACAAAAACGTAAAAACCGGGTTCAAACCCAATCAACCTTCAAATGTGATGGACCCATATGTATGAAGACATCAGGCCATATGCATCCAGAATGGGAGCAATTGTACTCTAAGGACTGTTGTCAAAAGCACTTCTTTCAGCAACTGTAGCTGCTGTATATGTTTTACAATCAGTGCCTCTCGTTCCATCCAAGTCAGTGAAATACGGTTTTTTTAGTCTCAAAGCTGGCAAGGGGTAGGTAAAGGGGTTATTTGCTTTATAGCGCCTCTTGGCCCCAACTCCTGTTGGACGAATTTGAAAGTCCACAGTACAGCATAGATCTCATGGTGAGGGGCTGTTGCTTGCAGGTGCATCTTCAACAGATTTCTAGTGTGAGGTCAAGCACAGTGATCTCAACGTGCTGGAAGAGGCTAACTAGTGCTTGGGCATTCATATGCATCATGGCAAACCACTGGATTTTCCAAAATCAGGAGGACAGGTCAATTGACTAGCTTTCAGCAGCACAAACCCAAAGTCCCGCATCCTTCCGAAAGCTCGAGATGCAGGGTTCTTCTTGAGGACAGTGGGTATCGGGATGAGAGAGGGTCAGTGCTGTGCTCTGAGGGATCTATTCAAGCAGCTGAAGGCAGGTAAGGCTGGGTATCAAAGCAATAACTTCAAAAATAAAAACGCATTAAGCCCGTTCTCTGATCACTGCATTCACAAACTCCTGTGCACTGAGCAAAAATACACAGCGGGTGGAGAGTGGGTCGGGGTAGTGAGAATCAGACAGTGTGAGCAAAATACAAACCCAGCAATAACTTCAAAATACAAATGCATTAAGTCTGAAAAAAATAAATATTCAGCACAGAAGAGCACCGTCCGGTCGCCCCCAGCCTGGCCCAATGAGGACACGTTGATGCTCATCCTGGCAGTTAGGCAATGAGGGGCACTTGTCACCGGTGAGTTGTGCTGTGAATGGGATAAGGTGGTGAGGGATAGTTGAGTACGGCTTCCAACTTACCCAGGGAATAATACCGGCACTTTCTAATGTTGGAAGATTCTCCATAAACCTAGACATGATAAATAGGACTCTATAAAAAATAGTTTGTATTCCTTTTTAACACTGAGTTTCTGCCTTTTATCACTTTATTAGTCACGGACCATCAAAGCAGCTCCTCCTCACATTTTAAAGTGTTTTTACTCTTATGTTTGCTGTTTTAAATGTGCACTGAAAAAATGCAAACTTTTGTTGATTTGTATGCTGAGACATTAAAATTGTAATCAGCCAGATTTAAAAACAGCCAGGCACCAACTTTGGTTCTCGTTGCTGTATCTGTGGGCCGGATTTGCTTAAACAGACTGGGTTGCATAGATATGGTGTTTGCATGCACTGGGCAGGGCTGACTAAATCATACTGGGAAAAGGCTACTAGATTGGACTGGGCAGGGCCAGGATGGTTGTGTTGAGGGTTAAATGGTTTAGAATGCACTGGGCAGGGTCACACTAGTTCTGGTGGATACGAATGAGCTAGAATGAAATTCAGCTGGCTGGGATGGCTCTGATGGAGGTAAAGGGGTTAGAGTGCATTGAGCGTGGGCAATTCTGCTGAAAGTGTTCAGGGTTCCAACACACTGGGCTGGTCCTGGCTGTTTCTGATCCGGGCAAAGAAGTTAGGATGCACTGAGTGGGTCAAGCTACTTCTGATTGGCTGTTAAAGGTGTTAAAAGGGACAATATTGTCTGGTAAGTGCTCCTCATTACCCAAAAGGTGAGTCATTTGTGATATTTAACTCTCAATATGGACTTCATTGCTTATTTCTACTGTGGAGAAAGTGCCACTGATTTTGCCACTCATTAGGCAGTAGAATGTCTCTCACAGGTACACTACAACCATGGAAATCTCACACATAAGCAATCTGAAAATGTGACTGCTATGCTATAAATTCAGCTTTTAGGCTAGTGTGTGGCTATGAATGATCAGATCAATGAGATCATCTTCTAAGCTGCTGCAGTGGCTGCTGCCCTCTGTTACTGTGAACTGCAGTCATGCAGTCTGTCTCTGGTTAGTGATCTTGCAGCAGTTTTAACATCTTCTTAAAGTTTCTTGTTGCTCAAATGGGTGTAATATCTGATATTTATGTTTCCCTTATCTTCATTGCTTAATTTTGCTCTGGATAAAGTGTCACTCATAGTTGTTGAAATGTCACTCATAATTACACAGATTTTATCCGCATCGCTGCGGCGGCTTTTTTTGCTGTGCGCGGCATTTTAAAAAAAGCCGCGTTACATGAGCCCAGCTCCTCATCAGCGCACGACCAGTGTACTGCATGACGAGCTGGGCTCGTCATCAGCGTGGAACGGGTTAAGAAAATGTCACACATAAGCAGTATGAAACCTTGGCAGCTATGCGAAAGGGGTCTGGCGTAAGCGCGTAAACACAAACCACAGCACCACCAGTTGCTGTTAGCTTTTTGCCTGAACTTCTTGTACTGCCCTGCCTCACATTGATGTTTTATTTAGAATTAATATTTCACATAACGATTATGATACACTTTTATTGACTATATTTCTTTGTGAACTTTTTATAGCGCTGTACTGGAAGCTAAAATGCATCTTTGCACTTTTCAGCCTACTTCAGAAGTGAAATCCTGGAAATTTGACAAATCATTGGTCTGCATAGCTTTACAGAGCTCCACTAACTATAACCGCTATCATACAAGCTCTAATTGTCTGTATTTTCAGACCACTGCCATTTTTTTTATATTCTGTCCTTTTGAGACCACTAGAGCAGTGGGTGGGTTGCTTGGTGCAATCGCAGTCTCACTCAGAGCCAGTTACAGATGGAATTTCCCAGCAGCACTAGTGCAACAGTTTTAGGTCTTAGAGTTTCTGGTTGCTCAAATAGGTGCAATTTCAGATATGTATATGTTTCTCTAATGTTCATTGCTCGATTTCTGCTCACGAGAACATGTCACTCATAGTCATTGAATATCACACATAATTACACTGAATTTATGAAAATGTCAAACATAGCAATCTGAAACCTTGGCAGCAATGCACAGTGCAGTGTGCACTCCTGCCTCTGCTCTGCGGAGAAAAAGCACAACTGCCATTGGTGAGGTGACCTCTCAATCATAAATGGCAGTGGTGCTTTTTACCCGCACAGACAGACAGAGGTGCTGCAGTGCGGTAGTTGGGTTGAATGTAGTAGTGCATGTGCCTCACACAAGCAATACTAAATTCAACCCAAGTTACCATACCAATCCACCCAGCTACTGCACTGTGCGTGTAGGCTGTGGCCCGCGTACACTTACTTTCAGCGCCACACCATTGTCTACCACCACCTCCCCTCATGACCAGGCAGGCACTGAGACACCTAACCTGCCTTAATTGTAGTCATAATGACTGGATAACCAGGTGCTCTTTAAGGTCATCATGTACTATTTACTGTGCTTTAAAAGTGAGTACACTTAAATTTGTAATGAAAAATGTGCTGTAAAATGCACTATTTTGGTCTGTCTTTTTCCTAAACTGTCCCCCCAAACCCTCCTAGTAGTGGCCAGGCTCGCTCCCCAGATGGGGGCTGCTCTGGAAAAATTTGCCAGGGCTGCTTTCAGTTCCCAGTCCGGCCCTGAGGGGAAGGCTTGCCTCCCTGGGCCCTGCCCAGCCCCTGGATGCCGGATGGACTTGGAGGCTGGAGGACTTTCCTTTTCTTGGGAGCTGCTTGCTCCCTCTTTTGATGCCCAGGACTCTGTGGGTCCCTCCTGCCCTCTTCACCTATGGGGGCTGTGTTCCTGGGACCCTCCTTGCTGTAGGGGTCATCCCTGGGGCATTTTGGAGATGTCTGTGCCCCAAGCGCCTGAAGAGCGCTTCTATTTTGTGCTTTTGCAGCTCTGGGCTGCTGTCTAGGTATTCCCCCATTTTTGGTCCCGGTATAGCCGGTGCCTACTTGGCGTTATGCCCGTATTTGCGGATATTTAAATTATATCGAGTGCCCACTTCGATTTATTGTTTATTTCAGGAGCTGGTGCCCACCCGGCATTTGCCCCAGTTACTGTGCGCTTTTCGAGGGAGCCTACCCCTCTTACTGCCGAGAACTTCACCGCCGCCGCCCAGGATCCTCGGGGACACTCCGTGACATCACAGGCAGCGCCGCACTGGGATTGGTGCGGGCGCCGCGCTGTGATTGGAGGGAGTCCCCGGCTGTAAGGGAAGCCGCCCGGAGGAACGGGAGATGCGCCGGTCTGTGCGGGGCTCCCATGAGAGAAGGAAAGCCCCGCAGGCACCAACAAGTGCTGCTGGAAGGCGGAGGGGGGCTCGAGGCACATTGCCGGTGCCTGCCCCCACCGCGTATGCTGAAGAAGGCTGGCGTCCCGCGTCGGAGTCCCGGTGAGTGGGGGTTTCTTGTTGTTGGGTGCCCTGTCCTAGTCTAGAAACGGCCCCGTCTGGCAGCGGGCCGCTTCCACCTTGCCCTGCATTCTGTTTTGAGCCCACGAGGGCTCCTGGGCATATTGGTGCCGAGTCCCCCAGAGGGGGGGGGGGGGGGGGACTCCAACGTACGGGCCCACTATTCTTTAGAGCCTGAAAGGCACAGGGGGCATCTCTTTTGCTCATGAGTCCCCAGAGGGTGGACTCCAACATTGGGACACACATTTTGTTTAAGAGCCCCAGTGGGGGTTCCCACGGCCAGTGGTGCCGATGCCTGGTTGACAAGGGGCATGATTGTTTTAGGAGCCAGTGTGCTCCGGGTGGCGCAGTTTTGTCCTAGGGGCTAGTGAGAGCCCCTGGCGCAGTTTTGTCTCCAGCTGCCCAGCAATTATTGGGCAGCTGCACCGTTTAGGCGCCAAGGGAGAGAGAGTCCCTGTGTGGGACAGAGATGGCACAGAGGTGCCGGCCTTCTACAGCTGTGCAGCACTTAGTGCCAGCTGCAACGTTTATGCCTTGTGACTGTCCTCAGCTGCCCAGCAAGTAGTGGGCAGCTGCAACGTTTAGGTTTGCGCTGGTGGCACACCCCTAACTGTTGCTGCATTGGCAGCGCACCCTGACATTCTGGACACAGGGCTTTTTGAGTCCCCTTGTTGGATGGCCAGTTGGCCAGGGGGCTGGAATGTGATTTCTGCGCAATGTGATTTCTATGTTTTTGATAGTAATTGCCTAAGGTGATGTTTGCGCAATGTGATTATGAGGTTATTTTACCTATGTAGGTTTATGCTAGTGAGAGTTTATTTCACTATGTGAGTTACGCCCCTAAATGTGAGTTATGCTTAGGGGGAGAGTCTAATGTGTTTAGACTAGTGAGAGATTGCCTACTGTAGTTTTTACTGGTTAGGCCCAAATTTGAGTTATGCGTAATGTGCTATGCCATTATGCCTGTGACACCTCTGAATGTGATTAATGCATTATGTGTCTTACCTACACCTCTGAATGTTTTTATGCATCATGTGTTTTCCTGTGACACCTCTGAATGTGTTTTATGCATTATGTGTCTTACCTACACCTCTGGATGTTTTTATGCATCATATGTTTTCCTTCCCTTACACCTCTGAATGTTTTAGGCATCATGTGTCTTCTCCGGTACCTCTGAATGTTTTTATGCATCATGTGTTTTCCTGTGCTGCACCTCTGAATGTGTTTTGATGCGTCATGTGCCTTGTTCCTTACACTGCTGAATGTATGTTTATAGATCATGTGTCTCTCCTACACCTCTGAATGTTCTTGCATCATGTGTGAAACTTCTGATTGTTCTATGATCTACAAAGTGCTATTTCTAACAGTATTTCTAGTTCTAAAAGTGTTGATTCTGACAGAGGCCCATGTGGCCCTGTCCTGTAAATAATCCCTTGTGAATATTGCCCGTGCCAGTTGGCACAATGTATATGGTGTGATTACTATCTGATGTGTTTTGACAATACAAAAGTTATTTTTATGTAACCTTGTGTGGAGTTCCTTTTGTGGTGTGCCTAGGATGTTGTTGCTGTTGCGTGCGTGCGCAAATGCTTTACACATTGCCTCCGGGATAGGCCTGTCTGCTCGTGCCAAGCTACCAAGGGGGTGAGCAGGGGTTATCTTGGAGTGTGACTCCCTTGCCCTGACTAGAATGGTGGTTTCTGCCTAGTTTTGGCGTCAGCCTTAGCCAACCAGAAATAGCCAGTTCTAACAATGAGCTTAATGCAATATATAAAATTTTAATCCAAGCTGTCTCTTTTGTATGTTGTCGATGGCGTTTCGACCCTTTATAGATACGGGGTCTCTTCAGGACTGTGTTTCTGGGGACAGTATAGCACATACACGTGTCCATGCAGGATCCAGTATGTTAGTTGATAAGGGATGCAGGGAAGTTATCCGGACGGTGTCCAGTTCCGCCAGGGTTAATAGGGATGTTCCAGAGTGTAAGTTCCTTGCGCGTATAATCACGCTGTGGCACTGACCCAATTGGTGTCAGTATTGTATCGCTCGATCGAGCAGCTTCCGTGAGTAATCCATCTGCGCTTGCCAAAGTTTTACGCAATCATTGCTTGTCCTTTTTATACCTCACCAATAACCGTCTCAGTTTTCCCACCATGTCACACAATACTCTCTAAAATAGGTTATGGTCACTTCACCTGGGTCACAATATCACTTTAAATGTGGAAAATATATGTTCTTTTTGTGTAAATATCTCCATATTCATGTTTAAGTAATACGTCTGTGATACAGACCAAACTGCAAAATAAAATTACCTACTTCGGCTTAAGTTAGGTATACTCTTAATGAAAAGTTTTTTGGGGTTTTTTTGTGCGGGCTTTTAAAGGAATACAAATGCATATGATTAATACTGTGACTCAATAAAAGGTCATTAATGAATCAAAATAATCTTGACTATGATTAAATCAGAGTAACAACTTTAGTTGCGGACTGTATATTGTTCAGTTTAAATGAGTTCCTTGTGAACATTGTCTTGTACTCCTGTACTTACCCAGCTCACAAGGACGTATGGGTTTCTCTTGTTATTTAAAATAGTCATTCTCTAAATGGCCCCATTGAGTATACAATGAGGATGTAAGTACATTTACCAGGCACCAATCAAATCCAGCTATCCTGTAAGAGGCCTTCTTTTGGAGTTCCTCTATGGGTACTGCTGTTTACCGCGAACATGGCAGGGCCACAAAACTGGCGTACTCCAACCAAATATCCAGTTTACTCATTTCTAGCACTGGACTCACTAAGGGTAGCGGGAAAGAGCAGACAAGACTTAGTCTAGAAGGAGATGTGGGGTAAAACACTAAGATACAACATGACACAGTGAGTACACACACTGTAAGCACACACACATTACACAGGGTGTCCATCAATGCTATAATGTCAAAGAGGAAAAGCATATCATCAACATCTGGGTAAAATAAGGCAGTTAACCATATGATATAAACAAAAACCCTGGTGGTGGAAGCTGCTTCTGGGGCCAAGCTGCAGCTCCAAACATATTTGTAGTGTTCATATACTACTCACTAGATTTCCAAGTAACACTGAGCTCAAGGCACCATGTTCTCCTATGAGGAAACAGTTGGGTGTTCTCAGAAGTCTTCAAGACTTGTGGGTTCTCTCTACTTTGATTTTAAACAAAGCAAGTCAATGTAACAGCAGGATTGCAATGACATGTCGTGCCCTATAGATTTTTTAGGACTTGATGGAAACTAGACAGTTCATTGTGTTTGATGATTTTCCATTTAAAACATCCGCAGCCACTTGTTGTCGAATCAAATTGAAACTAAAAGTCATAAAAGCAAAAATGTTTTTTTAAAAAGATACATTACATCAACATAGATTCTTCGATTTATAAAACCTTAGTCACACTCAGGTTTTGAAGTGAGACAGGAAACATTATGTAAAGTGCAGAGTGCTAAAAACCAAATGCAATGGACACTTGTTGTCAAAACCCACAAACCACACAAAACAAAGAACTCAACCAAGTGAAATATTGAGGTGCTAAAACTAGTCTTGAAAGTCCTGCTTAGCAGGGCTTTCAGGGGATAGGTAGTGAGGTCCAGTTTAAAGAGCTGCCAGGGATGAGTAATCGGGACCTAGATTAACAGGGCTATCAGAGGACAGATAATTAGGGTCCAGTGTGACAGGACTGGCAAGGGATGGGTAATCAGGGTCCAGTTTAATGATTTTATCGGGATATGGGTAGTCAGGGTCCTATTTCGCAATTTAATCGAGAAATAGGTAATCAGGGTCCAGCTCAACAGAGCTATAAGGAGATGGGTACTCAGGGTCCAGTTTAACCAAACTGTCGGGATGTGCAAGCTATGGTACCAGCTGCCTTCCCAGGGTTTGGTGTCTCACTGCAAGGTTGCTGTTATTGCATCCAGACATGTAATACAACAAACATGTATACCTAAAACAAGCCAGACCTCTTAGCATTGCCAGTGCTTGTTAGCTGTATCAGTTAAATGAGTAGCAAAGGTGTAGTGAATAAATAGAATTGTACATTTCAATCCGGAAAACTTGAGGCTGTGAAGTAGACATTACTAATGTCTTATTACTTACCGGTAATCTTCATTACCCCGATTAGGGTCCTCCCCGTCCCAGTCCTTACCACGTGAGGCAGTCCTGCTTCCACCCAGCCAATCAAAACGCCAGAAATCCAAAGGTCGATGGTGACATAAGCCCCTCCCACCCACCACCATGCCTGTTATCAACGAGACTCAGACACAAACACAGCGGGAGGGAGGGAGGGAAGAGGACTGGGACGGGGAGGACCCTAATCGGGGTAATGAAGATTACCGGTAAGTAATAAGACATTACCCCCTCATGGGTCCTCCCCGTCCCAGTCCTTACCACGTGAGGAACTCACAAGCAGAGAACCAAGAAGAAAAAATGCAGGACACCAGGGACCCATGCAAAAGTACAAAACTTTAAACAATAAAGCATCGACGAACAGCAGCGTACAAGACGCCAACAGAAATCGTCAGAAGAGGCAAGAAAAACATCAAGCCGAGAATGTCGCACAAAAGTGTGACGGAACCGCCAAAAGGCCGCCCCACACAGCACCAGGATAGAGACCCCGCCCCATCAGCACAGGAAGCAGACACAGAACCCACAGGAGACAAACAGGGCAGGAGAAACCCGAGACCGTAGAGAACATCGGAGGCAAAACAGAAGAGCCCCGCGAACACCCAAAGAAGGGGAACAGGAGAAACCCCCACAGCAGGCAAAACAGGAAGCAACACCTCCAGCCGCAAAAGGAAACACGAAGAAACAGGCAGAAAAG
Organism: Lissotriton vulgaris; assembly: GCF_964263255.1. Taxonomy (NCBI): domain Eukaryota; kingdom Metazoa; phylum Chordata; class Amphibia; order Caudata; family Salamandridae; genus Lissotriton; species Lissotriton vulgaris. The sequence goes on from NC_141693.1 coordinate 1,949,451,211, forward strand.
CCCGATCTAAGCTGCGAAACAACTCAAACCTGCAGAAACTGCAAAGAAGGAAACAAAACGAGCAAGGCACCCAACCCACCCAACCGACAAGCGGAAGAGAAGGCCAGCAAAAAAAAAAACACCGCAGTGGACAACCACAACACGTCCACCACTAACAAGGACATGAAAGGGGCAACCGCAGACCATGCAAAACAGCAGGCAAGGCCCAAAGAAGAAACGAGAACAGGAGAGCCCGGACAACGAAGCAAAAGCTCTGAAGAAGCCGACCCACCAAAGGGCAACAACCACTGAGGAAGTCCCAAGGCCCCGACAAGCACAAACCGCCGTCAACGAGCAGACAAAGCGGAAGGGGAAAAATCCCAACAACAAACCCAAGCTGGAGAAACCAGCACAGAAACAGGAACCCCACCATGGATTTCGACCAAGAGAAGAGCACCAGGAAACAAAAGAGCCCCAAAGCGCATCACAGCTCCAAAGAGCGGAAGGCCAACGCGACCACCACATGCCACAGGCCACCACAGAAGAACAGCCCAAAGACGCTAAAGACAGGCAGTCAGAAGCAAGTGCCAAAGACAGGGCAAAGACAGCTGCGGACCCAGAAGCAGAGCCGGAGGGAAGGGAGGCTGGCCAAATCCGACTCCCAACAGCAACAGCAGGAGCGGAAACCAAAAACAGCAAAGCCAACCCAACAACACCGACACCCCCAAACCTCCGCAGAGCGCCCGGGAGGAGAAAAACGGGAGGAAAGGTATACAGAAAACCCGAAGGCCAAGGAAACGAGAGAGCAACCCCGAGGACAGACCACCCCGGAACAAAAACCGGGGGAGAAGAGCAACAGGAGGGGAAGCAAAAATGACCAAACCAAGAGTCCCAAACCAAAGACAAAATGACCTGTAACAGAGGAACAGACAGAGGGAATGCTACACGAAGCAGCAAGACATCCCAGCGCAGGGCCATTCCAAGCACCAGCGCACAGTCCCAAGCACCCACGCAATGTCCCAACAAAAGGACATGTCCCGTCGAAACAAGCACCAGACAGCACCAAACAGAGGACGTCAGGAAGCGGCCTAAGCCACCAAAAGAAGGCACAACCAGAGTACCATTCCATTAAAGAAACCAACCGCCGTAACAGGGATGCCTCTCAAGACCCTCTGAAAGACAACAGAGAAGTCGCCGCCCAGACACAAGACAGGGAAGCCCGCAGGAACAGAGGCACGTACCGGGACCCCCCAAGAAGGCCCAAACAACAACGAGCCCCCAGAGCGCCAGCCCAAACAACAGACAAGCCGGCCACCAAGGACCCCAACGGGGCCCCCAACCCAAGGACAGGCATCCAAGGACAACAAGAGGAGAGAGGAAAGCTGAAATGCACCCCCCACACCAGGTCAGGAGAGCAAAGCCACCAGACCAGGGGAGAGAGGAACCAGAGCCTCGTAACCAGCAAGACAAAGAACCCAACAAGTCATCAGAAGAAACACCAAGGACACGAGGTGCACAAGAGCCCAAGGAACCACAGCCGAGGAGGCAACCACCATCTGTCGGACACAAAACCAACTCCGAGCCGGGGCAGGAGGGAGACCCAGTAGGACCCGCAGAAGACCCAACAGGACAGAGAACAGATCCGGATATATGGAACGCCTCACGAAATGCGTGTCATCCTAGCGCAGGGGCCCTGTCAACCCCCTCCAGCAACGCTCAACAGAAAGCATACGAGCCGCTGAAGCGAGCACTGAGAAACAGCCCCCAGCAAAGCGTCAAACCGGTCCGAGGAACTGAAGCACCCGAACAGGAACCAGACGAGGAACGGCCAGACCCAAAACGACCCCAGAAACCGGAACCAGGCCAGCAAACCCCCACAGCAGGAGCCAGCACCGTGGAAAAAACCAGAGGAGCATGAGAGAGACCGAAAGGAAACACCTGAAAACAGGAAACGGAACTCAACCACCGCAAACCTCTGAGCAGCCGGATGGAGGGGAACGAGAAAAACAGGCGACTCCCACACCTAGGGAAGCCAAAATTACCCACCAAGAAGAGGGGAAAACCGGGCTGCAAGGGGCATAACCGAAAAAGAACACAGCCGCACCAACCCGACCAAAGCCCCGGGAGGCAGAACCGAACAGAAAGACCAACGGGAGCCAGGACCTGGAACAGACTCCATCACCGAAACCAGCACCACAGAGCGTAGCGACAAAAAATTGGCCGACGCCAAAGAAGAAGGCAGAACGCACCACAGTGCCAACGGACAACGAAGCGACCGTGAAAACAGCCTAAAAGGGGGACGGCCCGGAATGGAAACCGGCAACCAAGAATGACGACCAACAGGAATCACCATTCTCAAAGCAGACCGGACCAATGACACCAAAGGAGATAGGCGACCCACAAGCAGGTCAACACCAGGAGCGGAACACATAACCTGAAGAGGAAGAGATGCAACCACCAGGCCACGGAGACTCCTCCCAGGCACAACAGTCAGGGGCAGCAGCAGGCGCCGCAGAGGCAGGGAACCAAACGTAGTGCAAAAAATGCAGGCATACGACCAAGGCACCAGGGGAATGGCAAAGCACCAAAACGCAGGCCAGAGAGAAATCTCACAAGCCCCCGCCGCCCCGGTAGCCGAGGACAAGGCCCAACCATCCGGGACTGGAAGGAGGGACCCCTAAGAAAGCACAGACCGAAAAAGAGCAAGCACACACCCCAAAAAGGAGAAGCAGCATACGAACTCTTGAGAGCGGAAATCACCAACCGCCCAACCCGGACCTCCAGGGAAGAAGCCTCCGAAGACCGACGGAGAAGGTGCAAAAAAGAAGAAAAATGGAGGATACCAGGTGACAAAGACCGCCAGGCGAAATCGTGTCCCCAGAAAGAGAGGAACACCCCGCATGGCATTGCCAAGCCACACCGCAGCCAGTACAGCCAACAGGACAGCACGAAATGGCCGGTAAAAAATGGGAATAAACCCCGCCGGAGCAAATGAATCAGGGAGAAAGACCCAGAAAAAAAAAGCCAGAAATCTCATGGACCATCCCCGAATGTATACCCCAACAGGGAAAAAACGTCCACGATCCCACCAACAAGAGATGATGGCATAGCCGCATGCACCAGCAGCGCAGACAGCGCAAAACAGTCCAAGAAAAACTGCAAAAGAAGCTACGTGGACAAAGAGAATGCAAATTTCCAAAGCACAGCATGAAAATGAACATCCCAAGTCACATTGACAGCATAGGCAGGACTTGAACCCTCAGCACATGATAGCCTGTGACACCAGAGGCATAGGACATACCAATGAGCAACAGCTCCGTGGATGCACCGGAGAGGAAGTCCCCTCAAACATGGCGAGCAAAGGAGTAAACCCCATATATGGAACGCTTCACGAATTTGCATGTCATCCTTGTGCAGGGGCCATGCTAATATACACTGAATCGTTCCAAGCTTAGTATATGTGCTGCCGAAGCGAGCACCAGGAAAACACCCAACACATCAATAAAGGAAGTGCCCAGCAACCTCCAGGAAACACTGCCCCAAACAGCAATCTCATATGTGAGAACAGAAAATAAACAAAAAAGGGCAGCCCTGCCGTCTCCACCCACAGCCACATATGAAGAACATGGCCGCAGGGGCCGGCCACTGCACTAAAGCACCAGCGCCGGAACGACCTGGGGCCAGAACACCAGGAGGGCTCCCCGCCCCAGCCCAGCACATGAACGGGGAGCATCCTGACCCCAGAACAGGAGCGTGGCCGGCTGGAGGACCGGAGCGGCCGCGCCGGTAAAAGCATGAAAAGACCATAAACAGAAGCATTTAAAAATGCAAAAGAAACACTCACGGCACCGCCAAACCATCCAGAAGCAAACAGGAACAGAGGCAGGAACCGGGAACACCAGTGTTCCGACAGCCGTCGGAGCAGAAAAAAAACAGGCATGGCGGTGGGTGGGAGGGGCTTATGTCACCTTCGACCTTTGGATTTCTGGCGTTTTGATTGGATGGGTGGAGGCAGGACTGCCTCACGTGGTAAGGACTGGGACGGGGAGGACCCATGAGGGGGTAATGTCTGTGGAAAGGGTAGTGGCCTTCAGAGTGTCAGTCTCTCCTCTTGTCCCCTTTAGGTCGTTCTCTTCTGCAGTCTCTCTGCTAGACGCTTAGGTCCTTTTGCTCCCCACATCTATCTGAAATCCTCCGTCTGCATATCTCACACATCAGCCCCCTCTGCGACCCACTGACAAGCACTGTGAGGAACTCGCACTGCCTTCAGCCTCACTTCAGAGCTCTCAGTCGAACACCGCTATAAACACCCGACCACCACCTGAAGTCCCCTAGACGCCTGGCGGTGGCTCAGTTCACGGTATGCACCAGACAAGAGTCACATTTGCATGAAGAAAGTACAGAAACATAGCATCTAAGAAAAAGCAAATACTCCAAAGGAATGGAAGAGGAAGCAAAACATGTGAGATGCAAACAGGGGTTGCATCACTGACATGGAATACCTTATGGGATTTTACAGGTTTTTTAATTTGTTTTTTTTAGAGTTTTATATAGCGCGTACTCGACCTAAAAATATCCGGTATTAGTGCGCTTTACATGAGCACCAGTTTCGTTAGAGATGAACACATTCATTTTTGTTAGGCACGGGGAAATTAAGGGATTCGCGCAGAATCACAGGATGATGAGCGTCCCTGCCGAGGCTCAAACCCGGTTCCCCAGCTTTGAGGTTGACCGCTCTAGGAGTAAGGCTACATCCTCTCCCCAAACAGTTATTGTTGAGAAATTAAAAATTGTTGTGCCAGTGAAGTGTAGGATATGAACTTAGAGCCTGAGACCGTCCCACTTAAAGCCCTGGCCCTGGAGCTGGGTAGTGCCATATAAAGGCTCACTTAGGGAACGGGGTATGTCGGGCAATGCTGGCTCACCACAAATTACTCCTTATTCAGTTTTTTCATCTATTTGTTTGTGACCCATCTGTCCATCCTTCCAGCCAGCCATCCATTCATCATTCCATCCTGCTATCTATCCATCCATTCACTCATCCTTTCACCCACTCATTAATTCACCCCTTTCCTCTGCCATACATCAAAGGCACCACTACTCCCAACGTATAGTTAGGGGCGGAGGTGTGGCGGGTGTAAAGCTGGTGATAGCAGGGCCAGTGGGTGCCTCAGTGGCCAGGGTGTGGGCCTGGTAGCCTTTTCTGCTGTCTGTCATGGAAGCTCTTAGCACTGAACCGACCCACCCTAGGGCCCACCTATTCTGCCCACTCACCTTTTTACCTTGTGCACTTTGCACTCCCGCCTTGCACACCTACTCACCTTCCTCAGCAAAGAATCAATCAATCAATCAATCAATCATGGACATTTGTATAGCGCGCTACTCACCCAGAAGGGTCTCAAGGCGCATGGGGGGAGGGGTCCGCTACTGCTCGAAGAGCCAGGTTTTGAGGAGCTTCCTGAAGGAGATGAGGTAATTGAAATTTTTATGGTCAATTGTGTCCCCTAACGTAGACCCCAACGGCTCCATGTACGCACTTCAAGTACATGTAATTTCCCTCCACGACCGAATCTGAAGACGCAAATACATTTGCGTCCAACGTTGACATGTCCTCTATCAGATCCACCATGAATGGGTTGATAATTCAGTTCCTAAGTATACCGTGCCACCGTCTTTATATGGTGCACTTTCACGTTTCTCCTGGCTCTGCCGAACTAGGCCCTGATTTCTGTCTTCAAGCCACTTCTGCCTCTGCCTCTGAAAGCTGCAGCATGGAGATGCATCCCTGACCTCTGCCTTACTTCCTGCCAACCGAGCGGTGCCCGGCTCGGCCTGGTCTGTCTACCAAAAACAGTATTTTGCCTTCAAGTTATCAGCGTAGCCAGCTCAGCTCCTCGAAAACACATTCCTGTCTAGTGATTTAGGTAAACATATCCCCGGCTGCAGAGCAAAGAGCAAGTCTCCCTGTCTCCGTGCAAGTAATTTACAGTTCCCGTTACCAGAGTGGGCCCATGGCTCCGCACGTAGACACGCAGACACCTATGCACGCACTAACATTCAGTATAGAGTAGCCTCTGCCCAAGAGACCTTTTCCTTTGGATTAAACATCCTCCAAATACTAGATATCAGATATGTTATAGGGACAGGTCGATCTGACATGCCAGACTTCTGTCTCCTCTACTAGTGTTAAAAGTCAGACCTTTAGCTTCCTCCTGTTGCACGTCAATCACACGTCATATTAGCTGCGCGCGCATCCAGGCCACAGGTTTCAGCTGACTCTGCAAGAATTCTCGAAGCATCCACCCACTTATGACACTTTTCTGTGACGTTCCTAGTGTACGCCTCTGTGCACACCCATGTTCACGCCTTTTTGCTACGCACATGTGTTCTTATCATATACATTTCACTTGTTACGCCTACTGTATTCAATGCTATTGTGTCATTTTACTATATATGTCTTGTACTGTGAATAAATCGTTGACATCTTTTCCTGCCATCATTGCATACCCGAACCCTTGTATTGATGGATTAGATCTCCATTGACTCGAGTCACTTAGTCATCATTTATGATTAAAGCCCTTATGACTCAGACACCACGGACTCTGCTTCTCATTTTATTGAGCTATTTTCTTTAAATTTCCGAAATTATCTGGTAAACTCGTATACGATAAAATATTTACCACATAATTTGGCGCCCGAATAGGGACCCCTCCCCCACCCCACGCGCCGGCGATGCGTCGCAGGCTTTGCCCCCGACTACAGCTGTGACGGACCCCATGCGCATCTGCAGGATTTCCTGTATCTCCCTCAGGCCTACGGAGGTGACGGAGACTGCGGTCGACATCCAGACGAGGCGGTGAGGAGTGTGGAGGATCCCGACCAGAGCCCAGCCGAGAGAGCAGTGTCCGAGGTATCGAGAGACCCACCTGTAGTGTCGAGGCGTATGCGCAGTGCGCAGCAGAAGCAGTGACGTCAGTCCAGTCCAGTCGAGTTTCTGAGGCCTTCCGTTCCGTGCTTCCCGGTGAGTACCGTTGCTGGGGACGCATCTAGACGGGTGCATTAATTTGTGTCCGGTCAAGACGGGTTTGGGTACACAGACCCGGTCTGCACTGTTTTAGCAGTGTATCTGTACTGTTTAGCAGTGCATCTAGTATCTAGTTATCCAGTTATTGTTGTTCATTTCATAATGTTTAAATGTGTTTTAATGTCGTGGTATGGGTGATTTGTTCGCATTTTTCTTACTGTGTTTATTGTGTATAGTGTCTAGATCGAGGTAGCAATGCCTTTATTCTCGAAATTACGACAGATAGGAACTAGGAAAGGGATACTTGAAGAAGCTGTTCCCATCCCACCCAGGGACACTCCTGGACATTTTATGTACCACAAACGCGGCTTAGATGCCATATTATTTCTCGACTTGTGGGTGGACTACACGAAAGACTTGGCAGAGAATCAGAGATGGCCCATTACAGGGACATGGGATGCCGAGTGCATCATGAGAGTAGAGGAAGCGTTGTGGAAAAAGAAAGCCAGACAGTCACAGAAAGATGCCATTGAATTATGACGTAAAGAATCACATAGACGGACAGAGAAAGCACTCAGAAAAGCAGAGAAAAGTAGAGAGGATTCTGAAAAGGCCAAAGAAAAAGAACTACTAGAAGAAGGAGAACGAGTTAGAATGGAACAACACGACAGACAGAGTAATGCCATCATGACAGGACTGTATCCAGTCCTGGCCGAGGGCCTGCCCAAGGCGACCCCGGAAACACCGAAAGATCTGCCCCCTCCATTGGTTCCGACTAAATTACGTCACAAGACCGCAGCAGACATTTTCCTTTCGTCCTATTTAGACGACGTAGCTCCCGCCTATACCAATATACCTGCCCATATACCTGTACCACCGACTGATCATCTGCCCCCAGGTCCGCAACAACAGACCCCTCCCGCACCGCTTCCTGCACCGCTTCCCGCACCTGTACCTGTTGTCACTTCCCCTATTGTTCTCCCTGATATACATCCGCTTAATCCTTTTGGGTCTGGCGCTGGCCAGGTTCCAACCCCGTTGCAAATACCGACCCTACAGCCAGGTTATGCTCAAGCCTCCGCCTCAGGAGGTGCTACAGGAGGTTATCGCACCCCGCCACAAGTACAACGAATGACAATGAGAGAATTCGCAATGCAGCGTACACCTAAAGGAGCCCCAGCCGAAAAGCTTAAAGAACAGCTTACAGATTGCAGATATGACACAGTGCCTGGAAAGACAGGACCCATGTTGTTAGCTTCCCTACGTTTAAGACGTGTTACAGATTATTTGATATTGCTACCAGAAATGCCAGACCATCTAGACAATATGTATCATTTTATTAGAACAGGAGAAAGTCCAGAGTGTGTTGGTGAAGCCATGTCACGTCAGAAAGTTGAGACTCAAGGTTTAATAATGCGATTTTTGGTTAATTGTTTGATAAGGGAACAAGATCAGCCCAGCTTTCCACAAGGAGAGATGGATAGATTGACCAGATGGAGTCAGAATATATCGGAGGGTAAACATGATAGAGAGAGAAGTGTACATGCTATGGTTAGAAAGATCCGTAAAGAAATAATAGCAATACATGCCCGTCGAGAATCTGAAAGACATTCTGGGTCAGAGGAAAAGGACTCCTCAGAGGAGGAAGAAACAGAGAATCCAGCAGAAACATTGCAACAGGCGAATAAAGACATAGTGGCATATGTAGGTAGAGAGAAACTCCCTAGACCGTACCCTCTTGATAGGCCCTTTGACAGACCCATTCGTTTAGAAAACAAGAAACGTTACCTTTGTCCGATACCAGAGCGATGTACCCTTGAACATGTATTTCAAGCTACTGATAAAGTATTGAAAGAAAGGGTAGGTTATCACAAACTCAATACCTTACGTGATCAGGAACTAGCCCGGTCCGCAGTACAGTGGGCCGGAGATGACAGCATATACAAAGACGATTCAGTAGTGCAAACATTTTTAAGTCTTACAGAAGAGCAGCGATTAGCTGGTATATACATGACCCAACACCTCATTATACAGTATGAAAACCAAGCATCTGATCCAGGTCCGTTATATAGTTTATTGCAAGACTTACTCCTGAGAAGATGGAGAGGTCTAGGTACCGATCTAATTGAAACAATTTTAGAACAACGTCACAAATATAGAACTTTCTTGACTCCACATCTTGTTTCCGTTCCACCTCCAGTCAGGCAACCATATCACCTAGACAAACAGAATCCTTTACGAGAAGTACATCCAATCCGGAACCCTGATGATACCTTTGCACGTGTGTATGTATACACGCCCATAACTAAAATGGAATTATTGGAAATGAAGAAAATAGTGCCCAGTCATGATAAAGACCCTGCAGGTTTCCACCGTGAAATAAAAGACATGTTACTCATGGGAGATTATACCTATCCCGACATTATGAAAATATTGAAAGTGTTATTGCCTGCCGGTATTTACGAGAAACTCAAAGAAAAAGAATGGGAGGTGGGAGACAAAAAGATTGATTGGGCTGCATTAGAAGCCGAAGAGACTGGTCGAACCCCAGGTGAAGGTCTTGGGGAGAAAACTAAAGCATTACCAGGATTGTTAGTACAGGTTTTGCCAAGATTGTTAGCAACTAAAAAGGAGGACTGGGATGCAATCTCAGCCTGCAAACAGAAACCCGACGAAGACACTAGTGATTTTTATTCCCGATTTGAGAAATGTTTTATTATTAATAGTGGCCTGAAAACAAGTAGCGAGTCATACCCACACCTTTTTGTGTCGAAATTAGTCGAGAATTCCCTGCCCCAGGTTAAGAACCGTGTACTGAAAGTCGAGAGCACATGGCAAGCTAATATGCCTTCCCAAATGTTACAAATGTTACAGTACCTCCAGAACAGAATTAGGGAGGAACATGATCACGAACAGAGACGTATGAAAGACACGAAAATGAAAGTACTAGTTGCTCAGTCAGTTCCAGCTGACGGTCATAAAAGGGGTACGACACAATCCAATAATTCAAATTCAGCAGCTCCTGTTAAAGGGATATGCAACTATTGTAAACAGCCAGGTCACTATGTAAACGATTGTGCAGTTTTGAAACACAACATAGCCACGGGTAAAACTAAAGAGAGACCGCGTCGTCCTAGACAGGACCAGGTCCAACAACACGTTCCACAGAATGTCCAGCCTATGCAGGTCCCACAACAGACCGTAGCAGTACCGCAGCCACAGCCCATTGCCGCAACACAACATGTCACACAGCAGATGTACCAGTATGCGCAATCCGACTACCCCGATTACCAGCAATACACATGAAACAGCCTAGAGAGGGAGGTTGGCTTGCCCCTTATCGAGGTTCCTGTAGATCAAGAAGGCCCTTATGTACACAGTCAGGTATTAGGGAAGGATAGAAATTTTTTGATTGACACTGGGGCAAGCAGAACAACCATCAGTCATGAAGAGGTTCCAGGGGCACCCCTCTCAGGCTCACAGAATGTTTCCCTTGGATTTTCAGGAAAGCCTATTGTCAATGAAGTATCGAAACCAGTTCCCCTTGCAGTTGGTCCATTGTCCCGCACTACAGATTTACTGCTCACGAAATCATGCCCAGAAAACTTGCTTGGTATTAAGACCCTGAAAGCTCTAGGAGCTGTAATTTGTTGTTCTCCGGAAGGAGTAAGGTTGTTCCTTCGTGACTTTAAGGGACATTATGTATTGAGAGATTTTGACCCCAGGTTACAGAATGTTCCTGCACATTTATGGGCAAAAGGCCCCACTGATGTAGGTTGTATGCACATTACTCCATATCGTGTCACACTCAAGCCAGGAGTAGTACTACCACGCATCCGACAATACAAGTTACCACCAGATGCTGTAGTGGCTTTACTGAAAATAATTGACGAGCTCATTGCAGAAGGAGTGGTTGTAGAAACGGACTCAAATGTTTGTAATTCCCCTATCATTCCAATTCTTAAACGTACTGATCCAAATGCACCTCCTGTTTATCGATTAGTCATCGATTTACGAGAATTGAATAAATGTATTATACCACAGTATCCTGTGGTCCCAGACATTTCATCCCTATTGACTGCTATTGATTCCGAAGCGACGTTCTTTACTGTAATTGACCTCAAGAACGCCTTCTTTAGTGTCCCCATTGATCCGGAAAGCCAATATCTTTTCGTATTCTGTTTAAATGGCCGAAGCTTCAAATTTGCACGCGCACCTCAAGGATTTACAGAAAGCCCCAGCATCTACAGCCAAGCATTAAAACGACAACTTGACTGTATTCACATGCCTGCCAACACTGCCCTACTCCAATACGTCGATGATCTGTTGATCACCGCCCGTAGTGAACCAGAATGTGAACAAGCATCACTGACGGTTTTGTATTTCTTGGCGGACAAGGGACACAAGGTGTCTCCTTCGAAGCTAAAATTCTGTGCCCAGCAAGTGGTGTACCTTGGGCACTTGCTGTCCAAGTGGGGTAGGCAGCTGACACCTGAACGAATTCAGTTAATTGCACATCTTCCGCAACCCAAGACACAGAAAGAAGTACGAGCCTTTATTGGACTCACTTCCTATTGCAGACAATGGATTCCACAATATGCATTTCTAGCTAAACCACTCATACAGTTGACAACACAGGAGGCAGCGTCTTCGACTGTTCTCCCTTGGACTCAGGAACATACACAAGCTTTTGATGAATTAAAGAAAGCCTTATGTCAGGCACCAGTTTTAGCAACACCATGTTACAGCAAACCGTTTACACTTTTTGTTACAGAACGCGATGGCACAGCGTTGTCGGTTCTCACTCAGTTACAAGCAGACAAACACAGACCGTGTGCTTATTTTTCAAGTACATTGGATCCAGTAGCACAGGCCTTGCCTGCGTGCTTAAAGTCAGTTGCAGCGACAGCTCTAGCAATCCGACAAAGTGATTCCATTGTATTAGGACATCAATTGACAGTACAAGTACCATATTCTGTAGAGGTTCTTTTAAACAGAACACAGACTCAACACTTGACTGTAGCACGACTGACAGGTTATGAATTGACGTTATTCCAGCCACACATAGAAATCAGACGCTGTAATACACTGAATCCTGCTACACTTTTACCATCGAGCACAACAGACCCTACTCCACATGATTGCGTGGATGTAGTTGACACAGTTACGAAACCCAGACAAGACTTGACAGATGTCGCATTATCCGATCCAGACCTGACACTTTATGTGGATGGTTCATGTTTAAGAACAAGTACAGGAGAGTTAGTGGCCGCATATGCAGTGACCACTGAAACTGAAGTCATAGAAACACATCGCATTGACACCCTGTCAGCCCAAGCAGCAGAGCTCATTGCTCTGACCCAAGCCTGTATACGAGCCAAGGACTTGAAAGTAAACATATACACAGATTCACGTTATTCATTCGGAGTCGTTCACGACTTCGGTGTCCTCTGGCAAGAAAGAGGTTTCTTGACCTCTCACGGAGCCAAGATACAGCATGGCCCCCTCATTCAAGCTCTGTTAGAAGCAATACATTTGCCTACAGCTATAGCTATCATGAAGTGTAAGGCACATACGAAAGTCACAGACAAGATTTCTCAGGGCAACGACTTTGCAGATCGAATAGCGAAACATACAGCACTGACTCATACTCAAACAACGGACATGACCAAGACAGATGTAACTTCACTGACACATTGCATGACAGTCAGGGACCCCACACAAGACGTCATCGACATACAGACACATGCCACTCCAGATGAAATAAAGAAATGGGCTGAACAAGGAGGGGTCCAGACAGACCAAGGATGGATGACGAGGGGAAAGACCACATGGTTTCTCCCCGACTCTATGGTTCAAGTTATCATTAACACAGCACATAGTCCAGCGCATTTAGGAGAAAAAGCCATGTTAGACAGTTTACAGAATCTTTGGTTCAACAAGCATTTACAAGCAGCAGCGAAACAGAGAGTGCGTACCTGCATGATCTGTTGTCAGTTCAATCCAGGTAAAGGGATTCCCGTAGAGCAAGGTGGATTCCATCCTCCCGACTACCCTTTTGAAGTCCTCCAGATGGATTATATTCAGATGGAAAGATGCCGAAGATTCAAGTATGTCCTCGTAGTTGTCTGTGCCCTATCCCGATGGACAGAAGCCTATCCCGTCCCAGATTACACTGCCCCGACCACTGCCAGGCAGTTGGTCCGTGAGTTTTTCCCTCGATACGGTTTACCCGTGTCGTGTATTAAGATAACGGTCAGCCATTCTCATCCGAACTCATGAAGCAGGTCTCTCTTCTATTGGGGTACCAGTGGAAGTTTCACTGTGTCTGGCATCCTGAGGCAGCAGGCCTCGTGGAGCGGCACAATCAGACTCTGAAAACTCGCCTTGCAAAAGTGTGTAAAGAGAAGGGAGTAGATTGGATAGTAGCTTTGCCAGTTGCTCTTTTTTATATGAGAATGGTAGCCCACTCTAGGACAGGGCTATCCCCGTATGAGGTGGTCTTCGGTAGGCCTCCTAATATGTGGGGGACGCCTCTGCCGTGAAAGATTACCGATGTTGATAGTACTATGTTGACAGATTACCTTGCTTCCTTGATGTCTGCACTACAATCATGTCGTTCACAGGTCGCGGCAACCTTCCCAGACAACACCGAGGTGAAGCCCCATGAACTGGTTCCAGGAGACGTTGTCGTCGTTCGGAACTTTGACCGATCGAGCCCTTTGGAGCCCCGCTGGAAGGAGCCGAAGATCGTTTTGTTAACAACCAGGACTGCCGTGAAACTGGAGGGGCGCAAAGGTTGGGTGCACTCCAGTCACGTTAAACGATTTCATGGACTTCCGCCAAACTCTGAATCCCAGAACTCCCACGTACCAGTGACTGATACCAAACTCCCACTTCTAGAGAAAACTCCCCAAGAGGAGTATCGCCAGAAATTGAGGTCTAGTAAGTCAGACAGTTTAATTGTTTAAGTCCCCCTCGGGTGAAGCGGTTAGGCAGTTTCTGACAATGTATAAGTTAGACCCAAATAGAGAGAGAGATAGACAGGAGACCAAGAAACGAGAATATTGTAAATGTCTCCGGAGCAGATGCGTCTGCACATTACTTATTATGTTTTTTCTGAGTCTTACGATTATTGTTTTGAGTTGGATGCTATATATGTATTTTCCTCTTGCACATTTTTCTAATAACACTGCAGAGCACACGTTTAGTGCTCTACCCCCACACGAATTGTCTTATCGACTTGCGCTGCGCAACAACACATTCATTCGTATGTTACACCATTCTCACCAGACTAACAATGCTACTAATTGTTGGATATGTGGCCGACTCCCTCCCTATCAGAACTACAAGGGAGCTCTGCCTCTCTTTCCTTACCCGTTTACACATAATGGTTCCTGTGGTGCCTGGTTTAGTTTAATATCTTCTATAGACACTGACTCTAAGGTTTCCCAAGGCAATTGGATATGGGGAAATCTGAACACAGTCATGAACAAAGCATGTTTCCCGAACGAAGAGGGCCTTCCCCAAATGACAGGGACCGATCTAGAAAATGAAGTGTATGGATTAGGCAATTTTACACTTAACCTCATGATTCTAAATGTTCAGTCAGAAACCAGTCCAGATTTGCCATCAATATCAGTTCTACCAGTGAAAGGTGTGTTATGTGTCAGAAAGAATGGTTCAGTACATCTAGGTCACAGTGACTGTACTACTGTGGTCGAATTTAGTGATCAAGGCAAGTCTACTTTCAAAGCTTCCCGACATTCCTATTTTATATGTGGTCAGACAGCCTATGTCCGTTTACCCCCAGACTGGGATGGTACCTGTTTCATTGCATTCTTATTGCCACCAGTATTTCTAGCCCCATCTGATTATCACAGGAAATCCCGCCTTAATATTGTTAGACACAGGAGAGACATCCCAATAGTTGATCAGACTGAAACTACATGGGAACAATATACAGATTTCAATAAAGGATTCTTTTTCTTTGTAGGTCCTGTCCAGAATAGTAAATTGATACGCAAATTAACTAGAACGTTAGAAGCAGTAGTGAACGAGACTACTTCAGCTTTGGGCAACTTAACAGAGGAGCAGTCTGCTATGAGACTTGTTGTCCTTTAGAACCGCCTTGTCCTTGACGTCATCCTGGCCGATAGGGGCGGGGCTTGTAGAGTCATCGGATCCAGTTGCTGCGTATTTATTCCAAATAATGCGCCATCAGTCTATAAGGCCATTACCCGACTTCACGCAATTGCCCATCTGATACATCAGAATCCAGGCTCATGGACTTGGTCCGGTTGGCTCTGGAGTGTAATCACAGCCTGGGGATGGAAACTACTGTCATTCCTAGGAATCATATTGGCCATAGTATTCAGTTGTTGTCTATGTCTGCAATGTGGGCCAGCGATTTGCGGCTTGTGCGCCACAGCTTGTGTTCCCCATTCAAGTTCACGTTCCCATTCCAGAATAAAGAAAGAAGAGCAAATGATGTTATATGAACAGATTGATGGTCTCATGAACATCGACATATCATGAAGGGTCCGTAGGGGACAAGGAGGGAATGAGGTAATTGAAATTTTTATGGTCAATTGTGTCCCCTAACGTAGACCCCAACGGCTCCATGTACGCACTTCAAGTACATGTAATTTCCCTCCACGACCGAATCTGAAGACGCAAATACATTTGCATCCAACGTTGACATGTCCTCTATCAGATCCACCATGAATGGATTGATAATTCAGTTCCTAAGTATACCGTGCCACCGTCTTTATATGGTGCGCTTTCACGTTTTTCCTGGCTCTGCCGAGCTAGGCCCTGATTTCTGTCTTCAAGCCACTTCTGCCTCTGCCTCTGAAAGCTGCAGCATGGAGATGCATCCCTGACCTCTGCCTTACTTCCTACCAACCGAGCGGTGCCCGGCTCGGCCTGGTCTGTCTGCCAAAAACAGTATTTTGCCTTCAAGTTATCAGCGTAGCCAGCTCAGCTCCTCGAAAACACATTCCTGTCTAGTGATTTAGGTAAACATATCCCCGGCTGCAGAGCAAAGAGCAAGTCTCCCTGTCTCCGTGCAAGTAATTTACAGTTCCCGTTACCAGAGTGGGCCCATGGCTCCGCACGTAGACACGCAGACACCTATGCACGCACTAACATTCAGTATAGAGTAGCCTCTGCCCAAGAGACCTTTTCCTTTGGATTAAACATCCTCCAAATACTAGATATCAGATATGTTATAGGGACAGGTCGATCTGACATGCCAGACTTCTGTCTCCTCTACTAGTGCTAAAAGTCAGACCTTTAGCTTCCTCCCGTTGCACGTCAATCACACGTCATATTAGCTGCGCGCGCATCCAGGCCACAGGTTTCAGCTGACTCTGCAAGAATTCTCGAAGCATCCACCCACTTATGACACTTTTCTGTGACGTTCCTAGTGTACGCCTCTGTGCACACCCATGTTCACGCCTTTTTGCTACGCACGTGTGTTCTTATCATATACATTTCACTTGTTACGCCTACTGTATTCAATGCTATTGTGTCATTTTACTATATATGTCCTGTACTGTGAATAAATCGTTGACATCTTTTCCTGCCATCATTGCATACCCGAACCCTTGTATTGATGGATTAGATCTCCATTGACTCGAGTCATTTAGTCATCATTTATGATTAAAGCCCTTATGACTCAGACACCACGGACTCTGCTTCTCATTTGATTGAGCTATTTTCTTTAAATTTCCGAAATTATCTGGCAAACTCGTATACGGTAAAATATTTACCACAGAGAGATGATCCTGGGTCAGCCAGAGGTGGATCGGGAGGGAGTTCCATGTCTTGGCTGACAGGTAGGAGAAGGATCTTCCCCTGGCGGTGGCTCTGCGGATGCGTGGTACGGTGGCGAGGGCGAGGCAGGTTGATCGTAGCTGGCGGGTGGGCGCGTAGAAGGTCAGGCGGTTGTTGAGGTACTTGGGGCCCCGGTTGTGGAGGGCCTTGTGTGCGTGGGTGAGGAGCCTGAACGTGATCCTCTTGCTGACGGGGAGCCAGTGCAGGTCTCTCAGGTGGCCGGAGATGTGGCTGTGTCGGGGGATGCCCAGGATGAGTCGTGCGGAGGCGTTCTGGATGCGCTGGAGTCTTTTCTGAAGTTTGGCTGTGGTTCCGGCGTAGAGGGTGTTTCCGTAGTCCAGTCGGCTGGTGACGAGTGCCTGGGTGATCGTCTTCCTGGTTTCGGTGGGGACCCTTCTGAAGATCTTACGGAGCATGCGCAGGGTGTTGAAGCATGATGATGAGACGGCAGTGACTTGGCTGGTCATCGAGAGGGAGGAGTCCAAGATGAAACCCAGGTGGCATGCGTGGTCCGTTGGTTTAAGAGTGGTGCCCAGGGAAGGGGGCCACCAGGAGTCGTCCCAGGCGGAGGGTGATGATCCCAGAATAAGGATTTCCGTCTTGTCTGAGTTCAGTTTCAGGCGGCTGTTCTTCATCCATTCGGCGACATCTTTCATCCCTTCGTGTAGGCTGGTTCTGGCAGTGGCCGGTTCGTTGGTGACGGAGAGGATTAGCTGGGTGTCATCGGCGTAGGAGAAGATGTTGAGGTTGTGTTTGCGTGCAATGGCTGCGAGAGGGCTCATGTTGACATTGAAAAGGGTTGGGCTGAGAGATGATCCTTGTGGTACGCCGCAGATGACTTTGGTGGCCTCGGATCTGAATGGGGGGAGGCGGACTCCCTGGGTTCATCCGGCGAGGAACGAGATGATCCACTCCAGTGCCTTCTCTTGGATTCCGATGTTGCTGAGGCGCTCTACTAGGGTGCGGTGGCAGACAGTGTCGAATGCTGCGGAGAGGTCCAGGAGGATGAGGGCCGCTGTTTCCCTCGAGCTGGGATCTGATGTCGTCAGTGGCTGCGATGAGGGCGGTCTCGGTGCTGTGGTTGGCTCAGAAACCGGACTGCGAGGGGTCGAGGGATCCGTTCGTCTCGAGGAAGGCGGCGAGCTGTCTGTTGACGGTCTTCTCGATGACTTTGGCAGGAAAAGGGAGGAGCAAGATGGGGCGGTAGTTCTTGAGGTCGGTGGGGTCCGCTGTTGGTTTCTTCAGGAGGGCGCTGAGTTCGGCGTGCTTCCAGATCTCCGGGAAGGTGGCGGTGTTGAAGGAGGTGTTGATGATGTCCCGGAGATGGGGTGCGATGATGGAGTCGGCCTTGTTGAAGACGTGGTGGGGGCAGGGGTCGGTTGGCGATCCGGAGTGGATGGTGTTCATCGTGCGGGTGGTGTCTTCGGTGCTGACCGGGGTCCAGGCGCAGAGGGTGGTGGTGGGGGGCGTTGGTTCGGTGGTTGGGTGCATGGTTGGTGCGCCGAAGCTGTTGTGTATATCGGCGATCTTGCGGTGGAAGAACGAGGCGAGTGAGTCGCAGAGGTCTTGCGAGGGAGTGATGTCGTCGTTTCCGGCGCTGGGGTTGAAGAACTCTTTGACGATGCTGAAGAGTTCCTTGCTGATGTGGGCGTTGTTGTCCAGTCGTTCTTTGAATGCTGTCTTCTTGGTGGTGCGGATCAGCTGGTGGAGATCTTGAGTTCGTCGGTGAACCAGGGGGCTTTCTTGCTGCCGGGTCTGCTGGGAGGGTTCTTCAGTGGTGCGAGGTCATCTGCGCAGTTGGTGAGCCACTGTGTGAGGTTGCTGGCTGCTTCGTTGGGGTCCGTTGTGCTGGCGGGAGGGTTCTGGCGGAGGGAGGTGGTGAGCTGCTCGGCGGTGATCTTGCTCCAGCTCCTGCGAGGAATCTGTTGCGGGTGGTGGTGGGTCGTGGTTCTTCTGAATCTGAAGTGGATGCAGCTGTGGTCAGTCCAATGGAGTCCGGTGGAGTGGCTGAAGGAGATGTGCTTGCTGGAGGAGAAGACGGGGTCAAGCGTGTGGCCGGCGTAGTGGGTGGGGGTGTTCACCAGTTGCTTGAGTCCGAGGTTAGCGAGGTTGTCCAGCAGGGAGGTGGTGTTGCTGTCCTTGTTGTTCTCCAGGTGGAAATTGAGGTCCTCTAGGAGGATGTAGTCGGCTGAAGGGAGGGCGTGCGGGCTGATGAAGTCGGCGATGTCTTTGCTAAATTGGGTGCGTGGTCCCAGGGGTCTGTAGATGAGGGTGCCTCTGATGGTGGTCTTGGGGTCGGTGTGTATCTGGAGGTGGAGGTGTTCGGCGGCGGTGAGGGTGTCGTCAGAGTTGGTCGTGATGCGGATGGTGTTCCTGTGTACGATGACGATGCCTCCTCCAGTCTGGTTGACGCGGTCCTTCTGGGTGATCTTGTATCCGTCCGGGATGGCTATGGCGATGTCAGGCGCTGAGGAGGCGTTCATCCAGGTTTCTGTGAGGAAGGCGACGTCTGGTGATGTTGTGTCGAGCAGGTTCCATAGTTCGACTGCGTGTCTGTGGACTGAGCGGGTGTTGAGCAGGATGCACGTGAGATGGTTGCTGCTGGTGCTCGGCTTGTTGGGTGCGGTGCAGGTCCGGAGGCAGGTGTATTTGCATGCTTGGCAGGCGAAGGGTCCGTGGGTGCGTTTCGGGGTGGCCCGGTAGCAGGCGGGAGATCGGCCGGCGTTGAGTGCGTAGAGGGTGGCGGCGGCGTAGGTCCGTCATGTTGTGTGGCGTCGTCAGGGGCCAGCGGTCCTGGCGCTGGGCGCGGTCTAGGCGCGGACGGGCGTAGACGGGCTTGCCTTCGGCGTGCCCGCTGCACGTGCTCACTGCGCGTACGCGTGCCCTCCGCCATAAATGGCGAAGTGGGAGGAAGGAGCAGCTGGGAGGCGGGAGGCGGGAGCGGGGCGGCGAATGGGAAGGGAAACAGAAGAAAAAGGGGTGGGGCCGCAGGGGAGCAGCGGCGGGGAGAAGGGCGGGAAACGCAGCAGGGGCAGGACACAGTAACGGCGCAAACAAGGAGATAAACAAGCACAGAAACAAAATACAGAGGCAGGAAACAAAATACAGAGATAGAACAAGAAATACAGAGGCCCAGGAACTCAGCTGCAGGGCAGCGGCGAAACTCGGCAGAAGCGGGGGAAGCCTGGGCTCACTCACGGGGAGTGTGCGCGGTGCGTGGAGCGACCGGCCCAAAACAGGGTCACGGGTCACAAATATTGCACGGAAATTACACTCCCACTGTGCACCTACTCTGCAGCAGCTATACACATGTACCCTTTACACTCCTAAAAACTCACCCTACGCACCTACTTACCTTTGCCCATAAATATCCACAGTGCACTGCTGCTTGTCTACGTCAGTGGTGTAACTCCACCCTGTACAATTATGTACACCCACCCAACCTTTGAACCTACTTACACCCACCAACCTGCACACATGGTCATCTGGGCACCTCTACACCTACCCTTCAGAACTGTGAACACCTCAGCCGGCACGCCTACCTAATGCACACATACACTACAGCTCTCACCGGCAGGGTCAGACTGGCCTATAGGGCAATCTGGCAGTGCCCGGAGAGCTGGACAGTGCATGGACTGTTTTTTAACAGTTTGTGGGCATGTTTTATAGTCTGCTGGGCCAGTTTTAGAGTTGATTTTTCAGATATTACCACAAACATTGCCTGCAGCAAGGACAAATGCATGTAGTTAGTCATACCTTGCAAATTATGTGTACAGCTTGTCTTTATAAGATGAAAACTGCCTTGATTTGCAAATATGGAACACTTTGTTTTAGCTACCTGATTCGCTAATGGGGGCCACTTTTATTTTGGTGCCCGGGCCTACTTTCCGTCCCAGTCGACCCTGCTCACTGGGGAACCAGCATTGATGAATAATTTGTGTTTTGTAGAAAAAGGAGGACTCCTGCTTTCTGGAAAGTTCCATTATTGGCTAACCCGCCCACCCCAGAGACCGTTCGCCTTGGAAGCCAGGGACTTTATATGTTACATATTAGAGAACCGGAGGCTAAAGTAAACTATGCCTGGCAAGTGACTGACCCCTCCCTAACCCTTCTGGCCTGGCACGTGACCAAGTCGAATGTATGACATATTAACCTTCAGAGGCAGGGTGAAGCTATTAAGCAGGTGTGTGACACCGGGGCCACTTGTAAAAGGGACCCTCTGCACCCCTTTTTGGTTATCTTTACCAACCCAAAACCGTGGCAGAGGGGCCTGTTTTCCTCAAAACGAATGCTTCTAGCGGTGCCCTAAAAGTTTGTGGGAGGAGATGGAGACCAGGGGTTGAGACGTAAGGCATCATTGGGTCAGTGGGAGACAGGCCCGACACTCCACCGGGCCACTGATGCCCACAGAATTTGTTGGCAGCGAAGACCAGGCAGCTTCAGCCTTCATGTACAGTGTCATGTTAACACAACTAACACCTTAAGGGATTCTAGACACAGGACTGTCAGAGTAGCAGCACAGGTAAAGAGCAGAGTAGTATTTATATCGGAGCCTAACAAAAATTAATGTGTCCTTGTTTTTTTTGTATATCGCAACTGGTGGATGTATGTCGTTACAATACATACTTTTACAACGCATACCTTTACAACACATTTTTTACACCACAACATCCATTACAACGCATTCCATTACAACGCATGCCATTACAACGAATTCTTTGAAACTACCTTTACAACGCATTCCACTACAACGCATACTACATTTACAACGCATACCATTACAGCGCATACCATTACATTGCATGTATGGTAAGTATTGGATAGTGTAGGGGTAAAAATTACTATTGTAACTCCAGGGGGGTGCAACAGTAGGGTAAGTGTTGGATAGTGTAGGCGTAAAAATTACTATTCTAACTCCAGGGGGTGCAACAGTAGGGTAAGTATTGGATAGTGTAGGGGTAAAAATGACTATTCTAACTCCAGGGGGTGCAACAGTAGGGTACGTGTTGGATAGTGTAGGTATGCGTTGTAATGGTATGCGTTGTAATGACTGCGTTGTAATGACATGCGTTGTAGTGGTATGCGTTGTAGTGACATGCGTTGTAATGGCATGCGTTATAATGGATGTTGCGTTGTAAAAGTTTTGTTGTAAAGGTAGTGCGTTGTAAAAGTTGCGTTGTAAGTGTTGTTTCCCCAACTGGTGCTCGTATAAAGCCTCTGGTGATACCTGATACCTTCGGGTCAGGTTTGCACTTTAGAAAACTCCGATCTAATAAAAAAACAATTAAAATCCCACCATGTGAAACATCAAGAGACGTGTTCTGCAGAGAATGGCAAAGGGCATTCACCCCCAGAGGTGCCCAGCTTGGACTCCAGGAGCCTAGCACAAAAGGTTTCTTGCGCTGAAAGTGCAGGTTTAATGGCATCCCCTTACATAGTGAGAAATCCCTGAAAAGAGATGCAAAGGAGGTGGTAAGGGCCCTGCATGAGCCCAGAATGCAAACCCATGCCGGTATAAGTCATGCAAAGTAGCGCGCACGAGCGCTGGGTGCATTGGAAACATGCCAGGGGTATGTTGCATTGGGTAAAATCGCATCACGCTAAATACGTGTAACAATTTCGAAAAGAGCATGTAGTGCGTGATTTATCTTTGGGCAGAGATCCCTGTGAAAACAGTTGTATTTGAGGATCTATCTTTTATACAAAGCCAAGCAAGATACCATATAATGAAGAATTCCTGGTGGGCCAACAAGAGAGAGTTAATACTGTTAGCCACCCCACCCAAGGCTGGAGTTTGTTTGGCTGACGTAGGCAGCACCTTAGCGCATCATCGGACTTCAACAAATAGTTTGAATGGATTTAAAAATGATGGCCTTGTTGGTGGGGGAATGAGGCACTCAGACAAAAATAGCTCAATTTCCCTGATGCTCTGTAAATCTTGCCACTGAGTTGTGTGCCCTTCCTCTCTGAGTGGAAGCCTGGAGCCATGTCCTGAAACTTTCTAAGTCTCACTCATAGACGTAATTTAGGACGTTCCCTTTAGTACTCCTGGTACTCTCTACGTAACCCCTTTTTCTTGTCTCAGGGGTCATGCAGGGAGTAACCCCACCCATTAGGCCGGCCACACGCTCGACCCTGTCTTCTCCTCCAGCAACCACATCTCCTTCAGCCACACCACTGAGCTCCACTGGACCGACCACAGCTGCATACACTTCAACATAAAGGAAAACAACAACCCACCACCGCTCTCAACAAACCCCCCGAAGATGCTGGAGCAAGATCACCACCGACCAACTCACCACCTCCTTGCGCCTAAACCCTCCCACCAACACCACGGACCCCAACGAAGGAGCCCGTGACCTCACACAGTGGATTACCAACTGCGCCGACACCCTTGCTCCACTGAAAAACCCTCCCAGCAACCTCAACAGCAAGAAAGCTGCGTGGTTCACCAACGTTCTCAAAGACTCCAAGAAATCCTGGCGTGACCTCGAGAAAGCATGGCGCCACAACCAGTCAACGGACAACATGACAGCCCTCAAGAACACCTCCCGCAAACACCACCAGCTGATCCGCACCACCAAAAGGTCACCCTTCAGAGACCGACTGGACAACAACACCCACAACAGCAAGGAACTATTCAACGTCGTGAAAGAGCTCTCCAACCCCAACGCCAGCAACAACGACATCACGCCTTCTCAAGACCTCTGCAACTCTCTGGCCACCTTTTTTCACCGTAAGATCGTCAACATACACGACAGCTTCGGCGCTCAGAACACGTACCCCACCACCGAACCTACACCCACCACCATGTGCGCCTGGACTCAGGTCAGCACGGAGGATACCACCCACACGATGAACACCATCCACTCGGGCTCCCCAGCCGATCCCTGCCCACACCACATCTTCAACAAAGCCGACTCCATCATCGCACCCAAACTTCGGGACATCATCAACAACTCCTTCATATCCGCCACCTTACGGGAGAGCTGGAAGCACGCAGAGATCAGCGCCCTCCTGAAGAAACCCACTGCAGACCCCTCAGACCTCAAGAACTTCCGCCCCATCTCGCTCCTCCCCTTCCCTGCAAAAGTCATCGAGAAAACCGTCAACAAACAGCTGACCGCCTTCCTGGAGATGAACGGCTCCCTCGACCCATCGCAGTCCGGATTCCGAGCGAACCACAGCGCCGAGACCGCCCTCATCGCGGCCACCGACGACATCCGGACCCTGCTGGACAACGGAGAAACCGCCGCCCTCATCCTGCTCTTCCTTTCGGCTGTGTTCGACGCGGTCTGCCACCGCACCCTGACAACCCGCCTCCGCCACGCCGGCATCCAAGGAAAGGCCCTGGAATGGATCACCTCCTTCCTCTCCGACAGAACCCAAAGAGTCCGTCTCCCACCCTTCCTCACAGAAGCCACCAAGATCATCTGCGGCGTACCTCAAGGCTCCTCGCTCAGCCCCACCCTCTTCAACGTCTACATGAGTTCCCTCGCAGCCATCGCACGCAAGCACAACCTCAACATCATCTCCTACGCCGACGATACCCAACTGATCCTCTCCCTCAACAACGACCCCACCTCCGCCGGAGCCAGCTTCCAGGACGGAATGAAAGACATTGCAGACTTGATGAAGCTGGGCCGCCTGAAACTGAACTCAGACAAGACGGAAGTCCTCATCCTCGGCCCATCCATCTCTGCCTGGGACGACTCCTGGTGGCCCCCTGCTCTGGGCCCCCCACCCAAGCCCACGGACCACGCACGCAACCTGGGCTTCATCCTTGACTCCTCCCTCACAATGGCCAAGCAAGTTAATGCTGTTACCTCCTCCTGCTTCAACACTCTCCGCATGCTCCGTAAGACCTTCCGCTGGATCCCCACTGGAACCAGGAAAACGGTCACCCAGGCCCTCGTCACCAGCCTTCTGGACTACGGGAACGCCCTCTACGCTGGGACCACCGCCAAACTACAGAAAAGACTCCAGCACATCCAGAACGCCTCAGCACGACTCGTCTTGGACATCCCCCGACACAGCCACATCTCCAACCACCTGAGGGACCTGCACTGGCTCCCCGTCAGCAAAAGGATCACGTTCAGACTCCTCACCCACGCACACAAGGCTCTCCACGACCTGGGCCCGAATACCTCAACAACCGCCTCACGTTCTACACGCCAACCCGCCAGCTCCGCTCTGCCAGTCTCGCCATCGTCCCACGGATCCGCAGAACCACCACCAGAGGAAGATCCTTCACCTACCTGGCGTCCAAGACCTGGAACACCCTCCCCACCCACCTACGACTCACCCATGACCATCTCTCCTTCAGGAAGCAACTCAAGACCTGGCTTTTCGAGCAGTAGCAGCCCTCCCACCCCCAGCGCCTTGAGACCCTAGGGGGTGAGTAGCGCGCTTTACAAATACTCTTGATTGATTGATTGATTGATTGACTGCCAGAGATATAGTGGCTTTGCTAACTTCCTGCAGTTTCCACCCTTGCCTTCTGCTGCTCCTTAGTAGCAAATTAGAATGTGTTTAGCTATGATTGATAGAACAACTAGGAGTCAATTCTGTTAAGACATCAGGGGCAAAGGCTGTCTAATGCCTCTTGCGATACCATGCAACAAACACAACAATGTGATGGATGGAATGCTTGAATGAATCTCAGCTATTGGCAATGGGCAGGCTGCATACCAGTCCATCCTTTTACGCCCACCATGCCACTCTAAACAAAGGCCCACCTTATTCAACTCAGTACCGACCCTGCTCCTCATGGGAACAGTACATATGTTTCGACCTTCTATGGCACAGCTTTCCAAACTGTGTAGCGCGACACGTTACTGTGTCGCGCCCCATGCGTAGGTGTGTCGCGCGATCATCATGCTGTTTAGATCACCCCCGCGGGCCTTCCAGCAACAGGCAGAGTGGCGCTGCAGGGACTCTAATATGAATAACAACAAAACTTTATTAGCCCGTTAAATGGTAGGTTAAAGACCTGTGAAGTGCTCGGGTGCGGCTGTGTGTGCCCGGGAGCCGGCTGACACACATGACGGAGGGGGAGGGATTCATTTGTGGATAGTCCATTTGGCAAAGGGCCCTTCAATGGGTGAATACGGTGGGTTATTGGGTCCAGGGGGTTGGCCTGGGGTTTGGGGCAGCCCCGGGATCACGGTGCATTGGAAAGAAAAGCTGCCAAAGAAGCCCTATAGAAGCTTTCACATTTACATCATTCTGCACGCTGCGGCTTGTAACCTTACGAAAACAAAAACATAAACAATTCAGTTCAATGGAGAATGCACTTGTGAGCCATGGACATGGAGGAGTGCGGGGGAGGGAGTGGGGAGGGGCCCTGCACACCTGCGCACCTGCTCACCACCAATACAGGAAAATATTAAAACGATTTAAGAATGAAAGCAACATTTTTTCCTCTTTGTCACAGACCCTTATGGAACCGACAGAATATGTTGGTCAGGGGGAGAGGGAGGGAGTGAGAAAGAGAAGGAGAGAGTGAGACAGACAGAGGGAGACGGAGGGAGAGAGAGTGAGACGGAGGGAGACAGTCAGAGGGAGAGGGAGTGAGACAGAGAGGGAGGGAGGGAGACAGAGAAGGAGGGAGTGAGACAGAGAGGGAGGAAGACAGAGAGAGAGAGTAAGACAGAGGGAGACAGACAGGGAGGGAGACAGAGAGAGTGAGACAGAGAGAGTGAGAGAGGGAGACGGAGGGAGAGAGAGTGAGACGGAGGGAGACGGAGGTAGACAGTCAGAGGGATAGGGAGTGATACAGAGAGGGAGGGAGGGAGACAGAGGGAAGGAGACAGTCGTAGGGAGAGGGAGTGAGACATATGGAGGAAGACAGACAGGCTGGGAGACAGAGAGGGAGTGAGACAGACAGAGAGGGAGGGAGGGAGACAGTCGGAGGGAGACAGATGGAGGGAAAGGCCACCTCCACCACTGATTCCCTCACTAGTACCCTTTAACAGTGTCCATCAAGTCTCTATAACCACTGTCTCTCAGATTTCTATGTCTGACAGCTGTCTAATAGTCCTACTTTTATGTCGATGGTTAGTGCAAACCGTAGTCCTACTTCTATGTGGCAAGAATAGGCTTGAGTGTTGTGTGGAAAAGCAAACCCAGCTGAAGCCAGGATAATATATCAAAAGTGTGGCCATGAAGAGCAGAGTTTTACGAGACAGATTCCTCCAAGAACATGCAACATTTTGGGATTCTAGACCACAGAGATTTAGTCTAGTGCCGAAACTGGTGACCTAGTGATCTGGAACTTTTGGTTTTAATTCAAGCTCTGGCACTTGACTTTAAAATGTGTTTTTCTGGGAAAATTAGTTGACCTCACTGTGCATAAAATTATAAATATGTGTGGAGTGTAACGTGATTGTAAATATATAAAATGTAATATCACAAATGTGCAAATCTCCTGTTCATGCTCTGTTACCAACCATGTGGGTTTTCTTCAGATCCATACAAACATACATACATTATCTGGGGGTGGATGTGTGTGGGGGTGTGTGTGTGGGGGTGTGTGTGGGGTTGTGTGTGGGTGTGTGTGTGGGTGTGGGTGTGGGGGTGTGTGTGGGTGTGTGTGTGTGGGGATGTGTGTGTGGGGGTGTGTGTGGGGTTGTGGGTGTGGGGTGGGTTGTGTGTGTGTGGGATTGTGTGTGTGGGTTGTGGGTGGTTCGGGCTAGATCGCTGCGCTCGCTCGCGTTACCGTGTCCCTGAAAAGAAATTCACAAAAAGGTGTGTCACCAAAATGAAAGGTTTGGAAAGCTGTGTTCTATGGTCTCATCAGTGAAGTACAGCTTGAGCCCTATGGCACAGTAAGCACTGGACCCACATCTGGACATACCCGTCGCACATGGGGCATCAACTGCACCAACCAGCCAACAATCTTCTCATACCATGGGCATTTTTTAATTACTGGGGATTTTGGTAATCGATGTCCAGGAGTCTGAAGAGGACATAGTCGCACAATCAAGGCGTGATGACATGATGGCGTCAACGGCAAACAACCTGATGGACGAAAGACAATAAAGGTGGGGGGGCGGCTTCAGGCACCAGAACTGAAAGAAAGCATCTATTCATGGACTGATAAAAGTCTGTTAAGATGTGTAGAGTTGGCACAAGACCAGGCCCCACGCCTGTAGGCTACAGGGCTGACTACTCCCGAGATACTATGGAGGGAGGTGCAGGATCTCAGATACACAGGTAGATTTTCAAAGTTCACAATGGACCCCCGATTGCCCACAACTACAGGGACAACTCAACATCCCACACCACAGCCACCCAGTCAGTTCATGGATGAACTGCGGACACCCATCATGGAAGACCTTCCATGGGCAAACACACAACCGCGGACGCAAGCCACACATCAAAAAGCACTTAGAGCCACTGCCTGGACATCAGGCGCTTCTACTGCCCTCATCGTGGCCACTGTGTGCCCTGCTCTCCCGATGTAAGTTAGTGACAGATGGATTTTACAGGGGGGCACACAGTGCATAGGAAGCGTGTGGCTCTTCTCTGTGCCCTTGGTGACAGTCAGTGACACCCCTTGTCAGGTGTATTAAGTCTGGATAACTCCCCTGTTTAGGACACCTGTGAGAGCTGGCTGCTGTCACGCCCCCTTGGTCATACAACGCGGAGTGAAGGGCAGTTCCCAACTTAAAAGTGAACAAAAGGTGCACACAGCAACAGTGAGAGACAGCAGAATCTGCTGCAACTGACTGCAAAGTTAGGGAAGCAAAAGAGGTGTTCTAAATGTGAAACATATGTGACGTATTGTTAGTCTAGGTTCTACATTCTAATGCAACAGAATTGTTTATTTGTCACTTAATAGGCGGGCATTGCTACCCAGCTCACTTGTTTGCCCCTCACTCCTTCCTGATCCCATACAGTACATACTGGGGAGCAGCCCCCAGCTCTGGGTGGCAAGTCTGGAGCAGCGTTAGCCCTTCTGGAGGAGTAGCGCGAGTACTGTGTAGTTCTGCAGGCTTGATCTGGACTCTGTACTGTTCTGGGACCTCTCTATGATCTATGGTGTCCTGCTCTGGAACCCTCATCTCGAGCCTTCATGTGAAGCACGGGGTACTGCTCTGGGACCTCCTTTGCACTGCAATGTCCTGGTCTGAATTCCTACATTGTTGAGTTCAGGAGTCGCATCTGAATAAATGTGAGCTTTTATGGCCCCTAGAGTGTTGCGTGAGGTTCTCGGTGCATTCCCATGAGGTTATTGGACTTGGCCTTTTCTTTTAATTTATTTACGCACCTGAAAGCACACCATCACCAGTGGGTTTCCTGGCTTAGGAACCACTAAAAGATCTGACACGGCACAAAAGCAGGAACATCAAACAAAGAAAAGCAATGCAGAAGACCGTTTTGGCTAGAAAAAATAAGCATGTTTTCAGAGGGTCTGCCACCTCAGGGAAAGTGTTTTCCGTGCATGGAGGCCCCCCGAGGGGAAAGGATGCCAGGCTGGCTAGGTAAAAAGCCCATGCGCTTACCTGCTGCCTGTCGAGGTCATTGGGCGAGAGCTTGCCGGCGTGCTCGCAGACGGAGATTGCGTCCAGCAAGATGCCATAGAGGTACAGGAAGTAAGCCCATATTTGCTGGAAATACATCCTGGAAACAAAATGGCGCCCTGGCAAGGCGCGTAGGTGTCTACGGGTGCTGCTGGGGGTACACTCTGCCGCTCCTCGGCTGCCTCTGCTCCCGTCCTCACACTCTCTCCACTCAGCCCCAGGGAGAGGCTCTGTCCGACTTTACTCTGTTAAACAACCCTTGCTCCTCTCCTGGTAATAATTAGCCCAGGTTAAAGGCTCTGGCGACCTTCGTCAGCCCCATCCGGGGGCCGCCTTGGCCCACACCGAAGCACTCACAGCAAAGATCGGATTTAAAATAAGAGCATTTAAGTGGCGACCACTGGCCCGGGTGCACGTGCCTGGGTCAACTCGACGCGCGAGCATTCGACCACCTGGGCACTTTTAGCTCGTGCATGAATGGTCGCTGTCCGGGCAGAACCATCTGGGGCTCACTTAACAAACGAGGGGGTGCAGTCAGCAAAAACAAAAAGGCGTTATTGAGTGATAAGGTCAATGTTTTTATTTTAAATACAATTTGAATACAATTATTGTTTTTAAAGTACGCAGCACAAGCACTTACCACCTTTTAAACTTATATATTCAATCCTATTAGTAGATTGTGGCCGCTGGGGAGATGGAATGTTTCGATATCATCCCATGTTGAAACTCAAACCCGAATGAACTGGAGAAGTAAGGAGTTAAGCGTATGGATGTTACTTTACAGCAGGAAACCAAATAAGGCTGAACTTGTGGAAAATCCGAAATATGTGAATTATAGGAACTATTTGCTATTTTTATCTTGATGGTAAAGTCACATCAGCAGGAAGTTCAATAAACTATTTGTAGAACGTTTTGTCTGTCTCAGTTGTATTCTCCCTATGGGTGGTGTCCCTTTCTATGCCTTGTTTATGAGACTTTTTGATTTTTAACACTTGTGTAAAACCCTTTTCTTTGTCAGTGGTTTTGTTTTCAGCTGTTACCTCTTCAATTATAAAGGGCTTTAGCCCAGGTCTCCCTTTCTAGCAGAGCTACAGGTTTCACACACTGCTGTACCGCAACCCCCACTCGTGGTTGTACAGCAAGCGTGAGCAATGTAGATATCTACAGGCATCGCCAGCTCCTGTACTACAGGCTTCACCAATGAGTATATCTACAGGCATGGCCAGCTACTGTACTACAGGCTAACACCAATAGATATATCTACAGGCATCGCCAGCTCCTGTACTACAGGGTTCACCAATGGTTATATATACAGGCATGGCCAGCTACTGTACTACAGGGTTCACCAATGGTTATATATACAGGCATGGCCAGCTACTGCACTACAGGGTTCACCAATGGTTATATATACAGGCATTGGCAGCTACTGTACTACAGGTTTCACCAATGGTTATATATACAGGCATGATCAGCTACTGCACTACAGGGTTCACCAATGGGAATATCTACAGGCACTGCCAGATACTGTACTACAGGGTTCACCAATGGATATATCTAAAGGCATTGGCAGCTACTGTACTACAGGGTTCACCAATGGTTATATATACAGGCATGGCCAGCTATTGCACTACAGGGTTCACCAATGAGTATATCTACAGGCATGGACAGCTACTGCACTACAGGGTTCACCGATGGATATATCTAAAGGCATTGGCAGCTACTGTACTACAGGGTTCACCAATGGTTATATATACAGGCATGGCCAGCTACTGCACTACAGGGTTCACCAATGAGTATATCTACAGGCATGGCCAGCTACTGCACTACAGGGTTCGCCGATGGATATATTCAAAGGCATTGGCAGCTACTGTACTACAGGGTTCACCAATGGTTATATATACAGGCATGGTCAGCTACTGCACTACAGGGTTCACCAATAGGAATATCTACTGGCACTGCCAGATACTGTACTACAGGGTTCACCAATGGGAATATCTACAGGCACTGCCAGCTACTGCACAACAGGGTTCACCAAGGGGGATATCTACAGCCACTGCCAGATACTGTACTACAGGGTTCACCAATGGGTATATCTACAGGGTTCACCAATCAGGATATCTACAAGCATCGTCAGTTCCTATACCACAGTGTTCATCAATGGGTATATCTACAGGCTTCACCAATGGATATATTTACAGGCATGACCAGCTACTGTACTATAGGGTTCACCAATGGGTATCTCTACAGGTAGTGACAGCTACTGTACTACAGGGTTCACCAATGGTTATATGTACAGGCATGGCCATCTACTGTACTACAGGGTTCAGCAATGGGGATATCTATAGGCACTGCCAGCTACTGTACTACAGGGTTCACCAATGGTTATATCTACTGACTTTGCCAGCTACTGTACTACAGGGTTCACCAATGGGGATATCTACAGGCACTGCCAGCTACTGTACTACAGTGTTTACCAATGGGGATATCTACAGGGTTCACCAATCAGGATATCTACAGGCATCGCCAGCTGCTGTACTACAGGGTTCACCATATCTACAGGCATCGCCATCTACTGTATAACAGGGTTCACAAATGGGTATATCTACAGGCTTCACCATTAGCTGTACTATAGGTCAACAATGGCTGTAGTACAGGCTTGAGTAATGGCTGCTCTGTAGGCCTACACAAGGGATGTATATAGGACTCATTTTAATTTGTGTTTTGGTGATATTGTTTGATTATTGGTATATACGTATGAGAGTGAAGTGATTGATTTTGCCAAAGGGGATTCTTATTTCTTTCCTAAACAAAAACTTTACATAGAGGGTCCTAGGGTTATCAATATTTAAAGACTAGGCAGTATTCTATCCCCATTTTAGAACTAGACAAACACAAATAACCTACCAGTCTAGGAACAGTGAGACAAGCATTGGCAGAGAAACTAGAGTACCTGGGTAAAAAAAAACATATTCACAGAGTTAAAAAGAATCCCATCAGCCCAACTAAGCGGCAGAACTTCATCATCTGGGATTTACTGTTGGTTGCACGACTTGTGGAGCCAGCAAGGATTGAAGAAAAAAAAAACGTGCTTGTTTCGTACCCCAGTGGTTGGTACAGCCACTAGTCAGTTTCAGTCAGTGGTGCTGAAAATTTGCAGTGCAATAAAGTGAAAAAGAAAGAAATTGTGCAAATGTTAAAATTGACTACTAAGATACTACATACATTTTAATAAACACTATCCTACTGTCAAATCTAAAAATAGTGTGCTAATAGTTTGAAAGAATAACTATCATAGGCGATGAAATGGCAGGTCTACATGTTTCAGCCAAATTGATTTCTTTAATCCAGGCTTTCGTCAGGACCAATATAACAACGCTACTGCAAAATATCATATGAAAACTGTGCAAAAATTAAATATAACAACTTAAATGGTTGGTGCGATACAGCCCACCATGTCCTGTGAGTCCCTATTGATGGTCAAATATCACAGGAAACTTGGGTTCATTCCCATCTTTATGTGGGAGTACTCCTCACCTCTCCTGGCAACTGTTCAGGGGAATGAGGCCCGCTCTGTCCGTCGGTACCCCGGGCTTTCCTGAACCGAAGGGGAGGTTATTATTATTTCTTTACCTTGGTCTGTTTGATGCACTACCTCTTTTTTACTTAAGGGCCCCTCTCTTTTACTGAGATGCACTGTAGGCTTCACCAATGCACATTGTGCTATAGGCTTCACCAAACTCTGTACAGTATTCAACAATGACTATATCGACAGGCTTCACTATTGTTATGTTATGTTATAAAAACTCTTTTATAGCGCACGGCTACTCCATGGAGTGTCCCGGTACTTTGGCAAAGAGAGACGTAGAAGGAAAATACATAACACAGTGCCCTCCACATGGCAGCAGAGAAATTACTGGGCAAAAAGCCACGTCTTCAGGTCCTTTCGAAAAGCAAGCAGGTTAGAGGTAGTTCTCAGAGCAAGCGGAAGTTTGTTCCAACAGCACGGGGCCAGATACCGGAAAGAACGACCTCCAGTATGAGCACGTTTTATGATGGGAACAGCTGCTTTGGCCTGCATTGCGGACCTCAAGAACCTCCTAGGAGCGTAGAAAGCCATCCACTTCCGGAGATAATTAGGGCCGGTCGAGTGGAGAGCTTTAAAGGCCAGAGTCAAGATCTTAAAAGTGACTCTTTTGGCAATCGGAAGCCAATGAAGTCTCTCAAGCAGCTCCGACGCGCGAGCCCTTCACGGCAGTCCAAAGATGGCTCTAGCTGCCGAATTTTGTACAACCTGCAAGCGAGCCAGAAGATATTTCGGGAGGCCTAGATAGAGGGCGTTCGCGTAATCAAGACGCGAACCTATCAGGGCCTGAACTATGATTTTTTTATGTTGGAGGGATACTAGAGGAAGTAACTTCCGCAGCATTTATAAAATACCGAAGCATTTTCCGGTCAGCCCTACAACCTAGGGTCTAAAAGAGAGATCAACATCGCATAAAACACCCAGATTTTTGGCTTTTTGCGAGGTGTCCTCCGGCGGTGACATGTTACGCGGCCACTAGGACTTCCACTCGGGGTCCGGAGGACTTCCGAAGAAGAGCAGCTCCGACTTATCCGAGTTGCATTTCAAACTATGCCTCTGAAACCATTCAAACACGGCTTCCAGACATTCCCTGATCTGACCACTGTCGAAATCTTCACCCTTGTTTCACGTAAAAAAGAGTTGGGTGTCATCAGCATAGGATATGATCTGGGCACCAAAAGATTCCGCTACCTCCGCTAGAGGGGCCATATAGATATTAAAAAGGGTGGGGCTCAAGATGGACCCTTGAGGAACCCCCACCTCCAGCGGAGGCATTTCAGCGGAAAACGGGGGTGCCCAGACCACTTGTCGGCGGTTGGTGAGAAATGACTTAAACCATTTCCACACCGTCCCCCGAAAACCGATCTCCCAGATTTTTGAAAGGAGACCGACGTGGGGGACGGTGTCAAACGCCGCCGACAAGTCCAGCATGACCAAGATGGCTTTCCCTCCTCCATCCAAAGTCTCTCGAATGGCATCGTTAATCTCTACAAGGGCGGTCTCCGTGCTATGATTAGCTCGGAAACCCGCTGAGAGTCGTGCAACAAGTTGTTATTCTCAATGAAGCTGGAAATCGAGAGGTGCACGTGTTTCTCAATCACCTTAGCCAGAGAGGGAAGGAGGGAAATAGGTCTATAGTTCGCGTGAACAAGGGGGTCTGATGTTGGTTTTTTTAACAGTGGCAGAATCAGGGTGTGCTTCCATGCCAAGGGAACCTCTCCAGATGTCAGGTAGGCATTGAGCAGAGGGTTGAGCAAGATGTTAATTGCCAACGCCACTCTTCCCAGGCAGGTAGCGGGACAGGGATCAAGCGGCGAGCCTGATTTAAGTCGAGTTAGGAGGTCAAGAGAGGAGGCATGCGAGATGGACGGGAAGTCCAAGAGCAGAGGACCTGTCTCCTTCAAAAGTGAAGGCATAGAAATTAGATGGCATGCACCTGAGCTAAGGCCCACTCTAGGGAAGGAGTCTTGGATAAGCTTGATTTTATTAATAAAAAATTCACTAAGTTGGCTGATCCAAACTTCCGTGTGAGAGTGATTAGAGGTAGGTAGAGGTAGGGACTCCCCTGCCCCTGGCCTGGACAGATCACTATATGGTTCCGATACAATGGACAGTAGCTACCTCAGCACCAGCCGTTACCCGTACTACTCAGCAGGGGAGAGAATGGTCAAAAATCTCGATAGACCAGTGGACCAAACTTTTATCTCCGGCCCCTTCCCAATCCGGAACAGATCCCACACAACTCTATGATGCCTACACCAATTGGTTGTGTACAGCTCTTGACTCTGTGGCACCTTTGAAAACTCTCAAAGGAAAAACCAAATCTAGAAATTCCCCATGGTATACTCCTCAACTCAAAGAGCTGAAAAGAGGTTGCAGGAAACTGGAACGCACTTGGAGAGTCTCCCGCAATAATTTGGACAAACTTAATTACCAAGAGGCAATTAAAAAATACAAGGCAGAAATTAGTGGCACAAAAGCCTTGTACTTTGAAAGCATAATTACTAGTGCCTCAAACTCATCCAGGGAAATCTTCAAAATTGCTAAATCCCTCATTGACACCCCCACTACTCCACTTGACCCCAGCAAAATCCAACTACGCTGTGATAACCAGGCTGAATATTTTTACAAAAAAATACAGAATATCATCGCCACATTTGAACCATTCAAAAGTTCCTCTTTACCACAGCTGTCGCCTTGTACGCTGGAGGAGTTTCCCCTACTCAATGAGGAGTCATTAGATATCTTGATGCAGAAGATTAAATCTGGCTCACCTACCGACCCGGCTCCCCCTTTTCATTTACTTAAAATTAAAGACATCATTAAGCCCACGATCCTTAACATTTTAAACTCCTCTATCATCACAGGCACAGTCCCAACAGCATGGAAATGTGCCCAAGTTAGAGCACTCTTAAAAAAGCCAACCTTGGACCCCGACAATATGGCTAACTATCGTCCAATTTCTCTCCTTCCCTGGATTAGCAAATTGCTGGAGAAACATATTAATGTGTCCATCACTCAATACTTGGAACACAACCTCCTGCTCCACGATTCCCAAGCAGGCTTTCGCCCAAAATTAGGCACAGAAACGGCCCTTCTGACTGTGACGGAGATGGCTAGGAAACAGATGGATCAGGGCGGCACTGTAGCAATTATGTTGCTCGATCTCAGTGCCGCCTTCGATACCGTTAACACTAGCATCCTCCTTGACCGCCTACGTCACATAGGAATTACAGGGAAGGCCATAACATGGCTCCAATCTTTTCTGGAGGACCGTTCCTTCGAGGTAGTCGAGAATGATGCCCACTCTAAAATCTGGCCTCTTGAGCAAGGTGTACCACAGGGCTCGTCTTTGAGCCCTACTCTATTTAATGTATACCTACAACCTCTGGCAGATATTGTGCGTTCGTATGGCCTAGATATTGTGACCTATGCCGACGACACACAACTAGTGGTATCCATGAATCAGAATAATACCTCCCCCCCCAATCTCATGAATTGCATGGTAGCAATAAATCATTGGATGACATCTTCTCACCTAAAGCTCAATGGTGAGAAAACCGAGCTTATGATTCTGGGCAACTCACCAATTCCGAGCCCTATGCTCGACTGGCCCCCCAGTATGGGGACCCCACCTCAACCTAAGACCCATATAAAGAGTCTGGGCATGTGGTTGGACTCTAAGTTGGACTTCAAGCAACAAGCTACTACCCTATCCGCCACCTGCTTTGGCCTGATGCGGATGCTCAGGAAGGTGCTGCCTCTTCTACCCTTCCAGGCACGTAGAATCATGGTGCAAGCCATTATCCTGTCCCGTCTGGACTACGGAAATTCATTATACTTAGGAGCCCCTGTCTCCACCACCAGAAAACTGCAGATTACACAGAATGCAGCGGCTCGCCTTCTCCTAAATCTGGGCCGACGAGATTCTGGCACAGCTGCATTAAAGAAACTGCACTGGCTGCCCATCAAGGCCAGAATTGTGTTTAAATCCATGTGCTTTATGCACAAAGCCATGTGGAAAACTGGACCAGCCATGGTTTGCTCACTTGCAAACCCTTATCTTCCTAAACGAAGTCTGAGATCCAGCTCAGCTTTCCTGGCCATCGTCAACAGAATTAAACGGGCAAGATGGGGTGGACGTTCCTTCTCCTGGAATGCCGCGAGAGCCTGGAACTCCTTGCCTGACACCCTCCGTGGCGAACCTAACCTGCTGAAGTTCCGTAAGGAACTGAAAACGCTTCTTTTCACCTAAACTTGGCTCTGTGTCTTTTCTTGATTCAACAATGTAGCGCTACGAGGCCTCCGGGTAGTATGCGCTTAACAAAACGCCATTAATAATAATAATAATAATAATAATAATTAGGAGAGCTCGAGGCAGGAGAAATAAACTCTTGTACAATTCTAAAAAATGTTTTACTCCTATTATCTGCTGCGACTATTGGATGTACTTCAGGTCACCAATGGGTACACTCTAGGCTACACTAATGAGTTTTCTGCAGGCTTCCCCCAATAGCTGTACTACAGGCTTCACCAATGGATGCACTGTAGGCCACACCAATGGGTGCACTACAGGCTTCACCAATGGTTGTATTGTAATCGTCACTAATGGTGGTACTACAGGTGTTAGCAATGTGGATATCTACAGGCCTCCCCAATGACTGTACCACAGGTTTTGGAAATGGGGATACCTACAGGCTGCACCACTGGCTGTACTATCGGTCACCAACGTCTACACTGTAGTCTTCACCAATGGCTGTACTGCAATCCTCACTAAACGTTGTACTACAGGTGTGAGCAATGTGAATATCTACAGTCCTCACCAATGGCTGTTCAACAGGATTCACCAATGGGGAAATCTACAGGTCGCACCATTGGCTGAACTTGAGGTCGCCAATGGCTGCACTGTAGTCTTCATATATGGCTGTAATGCAATCCTCACTAAACATTGTACTACAGGTGTGAGCAATGTGAATATCTACCATCCTCACCAATGGCTGTTCAACAGGATTCACCAATGGCTGCACTGTAGCCTTCACCATTGGATGTACTACAGGCTTCACCAATGGTTGTACTGTATTGGTCACTAATGGTTGTACTACAGGTGTTAGTAATGTGGATATCTACTGGCCCCCCCAATTACTGTACCACATGTTTTAGCAATGGGGATACCTACAGGCTGCACCACTGGCTGTACTATAGGTCACTCATGGCTGCACTGTAGGCTTCACCAAAGACTGTACTGCAATCCTTACTAAACCTCCAAATGCATTTAAAAAACAAAACACGTTACAAAATACAGGTTATTTAGCAGCAATAATACAAAAATTTACTAGGGGTACTCCATTGTTTTCCGTACATAGGTAATAACTCGCAAAAAAGTGCTCGTGCGGAATATCAGTTCATCATTATTCAAAGTTAGCAGCATCAAATAGGATTCCTCCAAAGAAAGTGGTCTGTGCTTCTTAAAATATGGAACTAGAAACCATTTGATGTATTTTAGATAAAATTTGCAAAAAAAGAAAAAATGTAAATCATTTTGTAAGCTCATATCATCACATGGGCACAATTTATTTTCAGATGTTATTGAAGAATAAACTAATGGAAAGCATAATAAAAATCTAACAGTGCCTGCCCTTAAACGGAACAGAAGTGATCTTTCCCAGTTTGTCATTGGCAATGTAAGATACAATGGAATTGGTTGTATATACAGATCTTTATTCACATAAGCCTGGATAGTTGATTTAGTTAACTCCCCCGCCAGTCTATCTTTGCTATAAAGTGCATACAAATCAAACTTTATTTCATTTTTGTCTTTAGGCTCAATCTTACTGGGGTCAAAGAAAAGGTGACCTTTACCCAAGCTGCTCAGTTTTTTGAGAACTCCAGAGAGCCAGGGGATTGTCATCCCTTTCTCGCAGTTAAGACAATCTCTTATGATATCATGGGTTAGGGAGGCCAATTTATTCCTCCAGATAGCCAGCCAAAACATGGCCGGTCTTGACGCTATGAAATCTGATATATAATACAAATTCAATTCACAGTGACAAATATACTCTGAGGAGGAGATAGGGGCTCCATGGATTTTCCTACAAAAACGATTTTCCTCGGTCTGGATACTAGATGTTTTACCCAGACCCCAAATCTCGGCCCCATATGTTGCTACTGGGACGCACTGTAGTTTAAAAAAATTTAAAATTGCTCTAGTGGCACCTACTTTCTTAGGCCGTGGAAGGCTAAGAACAGAATTAATGGATTCTGATAACTTGCTCGTGGCATGGACCAAATGTCCACTCCACGAGCCGTTCGCAGCAAAAAGCATTCCTAAATAGGGAAAAGTATTAGTGGAGTAAAGTTTATCTGATCCCACCGAAATAACACTGAGCTGTCTTTTCCCCGGGCCACAAGACATAATAAAAGATTTTTTTAAATTTACTTTAAGATCTAGTTTATCCATATATTGTGGAAAACTTTTTACCAAACTACGTAAAGCGTTTGGTGTAAGGCCCATAAGCACCGCGTCATCTGCATAAAGCAGAGTCGGTAGCAATCCCCCCCTTATTTTTGGGACATCCGTAGTTGCCAATTTTAAGGATTTATTTAGTCCATTAATATAAATAATGAACAACAGGGGTGCTAAAACGGACCCCTGCCTTACTCCTCTTTCTACTTTTATGTGCCCTGATATTTCCCCCGCCATCCCGATCCTTACTTGTGCTTTTGTGTCGGTATGCAGGTAGGCCAGAAAGTGTACAAGGGGCTCTTCTAGGCCATCGTCTAAAAGAATAGACCACAATTTAAACCTATTTACTAGGTCGAATGCGGACGATAAGTCCATGAACGTTAAGTAGATTGGTGCCGACCGGGCGATGGTACATTTGCCAAATACTAAATTTAAGTTCAGGCACTGCTCTGTCGTCCCAACCCCACTTCTAAAACCCATTTGACAGGGGTCTAAAACTCCTGTTTCGTCTACCCAGTCATTAATTCTATCATATAGCACTCGCCCCAAGATTTTAAGAGTATTATCTAGGAGTGAAATAGGTCTATAATTTACTGGATCTGTTCTCTCCCCTTTCTTATATATGGGCACTATTACACTTGTAGACCATGTATCTGGCATTGGCACTAATGGCAGGCTAGTAAAAACATTTTTTAAAATAGGTGCCCAAAGTTCAGGTTTCCATTTGATAATGTATATTGGAAGGCCGTCTGGCCCAGGGGCTTTATTACCAAGACTTTGTTTGATAGCCGCGATCACCCCACCTAAACTGATCTCTAGAGGGCATAATTGGCCTGGTATGTAGTTACTACTAGCATTTGGAGGTGTTGCATACACTTTGGAAAAAAGATCTTCCCACTGGTTACTCGAGATGGTACAACTTATTACTGACATTTGGGTTCCCATGTTAAGCATATTTTTTACTGCAGCCCAAAAAATCGTTCCTTTCTTCCCTGCTGCTGAATCTTTATTTATTTATTTATTTATTTATGCATTTTTATATAGCGCGGACTTTACCCGAAGGCGTCAGAGCGCTTCACATTCGGAACAGAAATGAAACATAATGAGAAACATTACAAAAGAGCAGATTGCTAAAACATACGTTACTTACATAAGGTAATAGTGACAATTGTGAGCAAACAAAAAAACATGAGGTAGTAAAAATTGTGAGCAACCAAAAATACATGAGGTAGTAAGGGTAATAATGACAATTGTGAGCAAACAAAATACTTGAGGTAGTAAACATTGTGAGCAACCAAAAATACATGAGGTAGTAAAGGTAATAGTGACAATTGTGAGCAAACAAAATACTTGAGGTAGTAAAAAATGATGAACAACCAAAAATACATGAGGTAGTCAAAAGTGCACAAGAGGAAAAGTGACAAGTGTGCAGTTAAAAGAGAAAACAGAGTATAATTTGAGGTATAATACTGCAATAAGTGCTCGGCACAAGAACAGGCGTTACGTAGGCAAGGTGGCACTTGTGCAAGTATCAGAGGTAAAAACATGTGAGAGGTAGCACCTGTGTGTAACAAGGGCAAAGTGTTGTGTGCATGTTACAAAAGGGCACCGAACACAAGTACATGGAGAATACTGCAAAAAGGCAGACACTCCCATCACAGGAGAACACTGGGAAGGCACTCCCATGGTCATGGAAAGTAGTAAATATCAGTAGTGGGAAGCCTTCCTCCAAATAGCAAGAGGACGTGAATTACTATTGGAGGTGTCTCTGGAGGAGGAGAACTTTGAGGTCCCTTTTGAAGGCCTGGGAGGAGGTGGTGGTCCGGAGCTCAGGCGGAAACGAGTTCCAGATTCTCACTGCGTTGCCTGAAAAGGATTGGGCCATTGTTCTTTCCTTCTTGAAAGTGGGAGGTTCAAGCAGTAGATTCTCGGCATTGCGTGAAGGTCTAGATCCTCCAGAGAGTTTCAGTTTATTCGCCAGGTAGCGGGGAGAGGAGGAGTGCAAGGCTTTGTGAGTGATACAAGCGGTCTTGTAGATAGCTCTAGCCTCGAAGGGAAGCCAGCGGAGGGTGGATAACATCGGTGTGATGTGATCGCTTCTTTTGGCCCCATAGATGAAACGAGCTGCTGAATGGAAGACAGACTTAAGTGGGGACAGGTGAGATTTGGGGAGGCCAGTAAGAAGAGAATTGCAGTAGTCTAGTCTGGAGAGGACCAGCGCTTGCACCAGGGTTATAAGGTCCTGCTCCGGGAAGAAGCGACGGATTCCCCAAAGAAGGCGCAGTTGGTAGCGAGCAGATTTTGCAATAGAATTGATGTGGGGAGTTAGATTGAGTTTTTTGTCTAGAATGACACCAAGAGATTTTGCGCTGTCGACAATGATGGGTTTGTTGTTTAGTAGATTCATCTGATCCATCCATGATTGAACCGGGGGAGGAGAGAGTGAGGAGGAGAAGAGGAGGAATTCAGTTTTGGAGGGATTCAGAATCAATTGATGAGATGACATCCAGTTTTGAATGGAGTCAAGAGTAGATCTTAGGATGGAGAGATCATGAGTGGAGGCAACCTTGAGGTAGAGTTGAGTGTCATCTGCATAGAGATGATAGTGAATCCCGGATTTGCTTAGGAGGTTTCCCAGTGGTTCTAAGTAGAGATTGAACAGTGTGGGTGCAAGTATAGAGCCTTGGGGAACACCTTGACCCACCGCCACAGGAGAAGAAAGACTGTTCGCTATTTTGATCATTTGAGATCTGTCAGAGAGGAAGGATGCAAACCATTTAAGCACAGTGCCCTCCATGCCCATTCTCTGTTGAAGAATATTGAGGAGGGTGTTGTGATTAACAGTGTCGAAGGCTGCGGAGAGGTCAAGGAGAATTAGCAGACAGGACCCCCCTGAGTCGAGTATCCTCAGCGCATCATCAACCACTTGCAGTAGGGCTGTTTCAGTGCTGCAGTTTTGGATGAAGCCGGACTGACAATTGTCAAGAAGATCATTGTCCTTGATATGACGAGAGAGTTGTTTGGCTACACATCTTTCCGTGATCTTTGCAAGAAAGGGAAGGTTAGTAATGGGGCGGAAGTTGTTGAGGTCATTCGCATCAGCAGTGGGCTTTTTCAGCAGAGGGGTGACCTGCCCAGTTTTGAAGGGGACAGGAAGGGAGCCTTGCCAGAGGGAGAGGTTGATCAGAGTGGTCCAATAGGAGAGGGAATGTGTATAGAAGTCCAAGGCAATGGCACTGGGGATGGGGTCAAGAGAATGGTTGGAGGGCTTTGTTTCGCGTATGCACTTGAGAAGGGCATCTTCAGATATGGGGTCAAAACTCTGCCAAATGGCTAAGGATTTGCGCTCCTCTGGAGGTGTAGGATGAGCAACCTGATCCACAAGTGATTTCACCTTTCCATCGAAGAAAGTAGCGAAATCCGCTGCTCTCTTTGTAGAATCCTCCACCTTGGAAGTTGGGGGAGAGCAGCTCGGAGTCTTGATGAGATCGAATAGTTTTTTGGGTCTATTTTTGGCGGAATCAAGGAGGGTTTTGAAGTGCGTCGCTTTCTCAAGGAAGATGTGCTTGTGGTATTTGGATCTTGCTGTGCGAAGCAAGGCTAAATTGTCAGTGGAAGGCAATTGCCTCCATTGCTTCTCCAGGAATCTTAGCTGCTTCCTTTCCTCATAAAGGGATTTGTTGAACCAAGGTGCTGAGGGAGTGGGCCTTATCCTTTTGCTTTTGAGTGGAGCAACGTTATTAATTTCAGCTGCAAGAACTGTAAGGCATTGGGAGGTGAGATCGTCAACAGCTATGTTCGGGTCTAGCCTTGGAAGTGAAAGCAAAGCTGATTCACAGAGGGGACCGACATCAATGTTTTTGGCATCACGGAACCAGGAGATGGCCCTTTTGGGTTGGCCAAGAGTTATAGAGTGTGAAAGTTGTAGAGAGAATGGGATGAGGTGGTGGTCAGACCAATCTACATGAATAGGGGTAGTAGTAGAAAGCATGCCTGCTTTAGAAATAACAAGGTCCAGGATTGCGCCCTTAGAGTGGGTTGGTTCAGTGCAGTGTTGGATAAGATCATTTGCCGAGAGGAAGGTGGCCAGTGAGTTCGCAGAGGAGTCTTGCGGTGCGCCCCAGTGGAGATTGAAGTCACCCACGATGGTCTGATTGTCACTTTGAGAGTATTGGTCGCTGATGAAGTCTTTGAGATCTTCTATAAACGAAGAGCTACTACTACGAGGCGGGCGGTAAATGATATGGAATCTGAGCGGTGAATGGTGCTGCAATTGAAGCTCAAGAGAAAGGCATTCAAAGGTGAGGGAGGAGCTGCTAGGAGACGCCTTAAGTTGGAGGGCGTTTCTGAAGATGACTGCAACACCTCCCCCCGTGTTTTCAGCTCTGTCATTCCTAAATATGCAATAACCTGTGGGTAATAGGAGATCAAACATAGAGTGGGAGGTATCTTTGAATCTGATAGCTCCTCCCAGCGCTCAGACAGAATAGTTGCCTTACGTTCCCCTAATGCGGATTTGTACTTCTTTCTCGCCTCCCTAACCTCCATTTGGCATCTGGGTTTTGCGTTCAGTGCCTTGCGTAAAGCCCTACTAGCAACTGAACAGTTACTGTCAAACCACTTGGGGTCCATATCTGTTCTTTGGTTAGGGACAGTTAAAAGTGTCTTTATAACTGTGCACAGATTAGTAAAGTCTGTTATTACCCTTAGGTGATTCCCATCTGATAATGTGCATGAATCGATCAGATGTTGGTGCTTGTTTGTAACCTGATCGATTATGCTTCCACTATCGACCCCCCTCCATTTCAATCTTACATTATTTGTAACGGGGGTTATGTCTCTAGCCCCCAATGTACTTGCAAACACTGAGGAAGACCCTAGTCTAATATTCACCACTAATGCATTATGGTCCCCAAAGGCAGTCTCAATTACCTTAGCCATTGTGAGGCAGTCAATGAGCTCAGGTGACATAAAAATATAGTCAATAGTTGTCGAGTAATCTCTGCCTCTAAATGTTGGGACATAATTAGTCGTGGGGGTAGGGCTTACATCAATGATATTAGTTAATATGTGCTCACGAGTGAAGAAATCCAATTCTAAGCCCCTTTTTGCAGCTCAATCAGTTTGGGTATTTATCCCAATTAGTTCAGGATTTGGAATTTTAGCATTAAAATCCCCAGCTAGGATAATCCTTTTGCCCATATTTTTATCTGGTGACTCAATAACGTCAGACAAAAGTTAAA
The DNA here is from genome assembly GCF_964263255.1 of Lissotriton vulgaris. Classification (NCBI taxonomy): domain Eukaryota; kingdom Metazoa; phylum Chordata; class Amphibia; order Caudata; family Salamandridae; genus Lissotriton; species Lissotriton vulgaris. Next base: position 1,949,495,870 of record NC_141693.1, read on the forward strand.
AAAGTTCTATAAAATTTTTGTTTGGGATTGAATAGAAATCATTATTATAAAAATTAATCACATAAAAAGGGACCTTTCTTTTATATTCAATAATCTGGATATTAGGACTTTTAGTTGGTATTATCTTAATGCTGCCACCTGCAGTTATCCTAATACCAATTAATAACCCGCCCATAGGAGCAATGTGAATATCTACAGTCCTCACCAACCGCTGGTCTCGAGCATTCACCAATGGGGATATCGACAGGCCTCACCACTGGCTGTAATAAAGGTCACCAATGGCTTCACTGTAGGCTTCAGCAATGGGCATACCTACAGGCCTCACCATTGGCTGTGTTATAGGTTTCACCAATGTGAATATCGACTGTCCTGACCAATGGCTGTTCAACAGGATTCACCAATGGGGATATCTACAGGCCTCACCACTGGCTGTACTAAAGATCACCAATGGCTTCACTGTAGGTTTCACCAATGGGTATACCTACAGGCCTCACTATTGGCTGTGCTAGAGGTCACCAATGGCTGTATTATAGGCTTCACCAATGGGGATACCTACAGGTCTCACCATTGACTGTGCTAGAGCAGATGTATGTCGTTACAACGCATGCTTTTTCCATGCATGCCTTTACAACGCAGGTTTTACAACGCAAGTCATTACAACGACTTGCGTTGGGGGGCGCTGGATAGTGAATAGTTTCATTTACTATTCAAACTCCAGTCCCCTTGGATAGTAGGGAAGGTTTTGGATAGTAAATTAAACTATTCCCTATCCTACAGCGCCCTCCAGCGCAAGTCGTTGTAATGACTTTCGTTGTAATTCCTGCGTTGTAAAGGTACTGCGTGGAAAAAGCTTTGTTGTAAAGGATGCTTCCCGCTAGAGCTCACCAATGGCTGTACTATAGGCTTCACCGATGGGGACATCTACAGGCCTAACCATTGACTGTGCTAGAGGTCACCAATGGCTGTAATATAGGCTTCACCAATGTGAATATCTACCGTCCTCCCCAATGGCTGTTCAACAGGATTCAACAACGGATATATCTACAGGCCTCACAGTTGGCTGTACTAGAGGTCGCCCATGGCTGTATTATAGGCTTCACCAACGGAATATCTACAGGCTTCACCGTTGGCTGTACTAGAGGTCGCCCATGGCTGTATTATAGGATTCACCAATGGGAATATCTACAGGCCTCACCGTTGGCTGTACTAGAGGTCGCCCATGGCTGTATTATAGGATTCACCAATGGGAATATCAGCAGGCCTCACCACTGGCTGTGCTAGAGGTCACCAATGGCTTTAATATAGGCTTCACCAATGGGAATATCTACAATCCTCACCAATAGCTGTTCAACAGAATTCGCAAATTGGGATATCTACAGGCCTCATTCAACAGGATTTAACAATGAGTATATCTACAGGCCTCATCAATGGCTGTATTATAGGCTTCACCAATGGGGATATTTACAGGCCTCACCAATGGCTGCGCTAGAGGTCACCAATGGCTGTGCTATAGGCTTCCCCAATCCGGATAGCTACAGGCCTCACCAATGGCTGCACTACAGGCTTTGGCAATGGGATATCTACTTCACCAATGAATGTACTGTTACGTCAGGCCTCACCAATGGGGCATCTGTAGGTCTCACCAGTAGTGGCATTTAAATGCCTCACTAATGGCTGTCCTTGAGTCCTCACCAAAGGAAACATCTTCAGGCTGCACTAGAGGTCCAACCAAAAGAGGCCTCGACAGGCCTTGCCAATGGCGGCATTAAAAGTCTCACATGAAATATGGGCATGATGTTCAAGCTTCTATAATAACACTCAAGTGGGACATGTATTATCACATCGATAACAAAAAAATAATTAATTTCCACTTCATCCGAATTTTACTTCATTATGAAATCAAAATCCAAGATACATGTTGAAACACAATGTGCTTCGGATGTAGATGCCAATCCATCAGGAGTGCATGTATTTGTACACCTTTTAAGAAAACAACATACAAATATCTTCATAAATCACATACATTTCAGAAACATTTCAAAATATAATTTTCACTACTTTAAAGCATATTACTCTCACAAAAAACACTTTATTTTACTAGTAATGCCTCAGTCTTCAGAGTACATCCGCTGTATTGCTCTATGTCGTAAACTTTCCAAAATCAATTTTTCACCTAAAAACTACAGCACAATTTATGGTTATTCCTTATTTATCAACGAGACCGTATAGTCTATCTTAATTAAAATGTGAGTGTTTTCTTTCTATTTATTAATGGATTTTTTTCTGGTTTCTCATTCTCAAGGTCTAAGACTATTTGCAACACTGTTTCATGCCGCACCCGCTTACTTCATAGCAACCAAGGAGACTGCTTAGTGTTATCTGATTTGTTCACGCTGTTGCTTTGTTATTTTGTTACATTATTTCCAGTCACATATTCTCAAAGGGTAGACTGCTTTCTTAGATTTTTTGGGTCAGTCCTATTGCAACTGTTCTTCTTATCACAAAAAGCAACTATATTCTACTTTGCCATTCATGCCAAAGGGTCATTCAGGATTCAAGAATGTAACCCGCAACCTTCTCTTCTCTATAGGGTATTGTTCGCTTCTATGAGAAATGTAAATAATTTTTCATTATAGTTAGTTAATCGAATAATTTGCTGTTTGTTTTTTCAGAAATTCCTATTCTAGATTATATCTAGTGCCAGCCACTCCTACTTTAAATTGACATTGTACTGCATGAGTTTATAATTTGGACGAAGTTTAACCCGCATAAATCTTTCCTCCGCGACAGTTTCTCAAATAATACACAATTGATGAATCACACGTTCCATAAAAATTCACATTTATTTTCTGCCCATTTTGGATTCTAGAATGTCCGAACATTGCATGAGATTTCCATAGTTGTTGCATTAAGGTCAAGGAAATGCGTTGTTCTTGCGAGTTCTTGTGAGATGCTAATTCCCTTTATATTAAAATGAGTGACTTTCCTTCTGCTTTTGCCACCATCTCTCGAATGTTTCTCTTTCTGGGATAAACCATCATTGGTTTATCTTCCCTGGTAGTATGAGGTTTCTGATCATGTTGCACAATAATCCATTGCTTCATTTCCAATTTAACTATCAGTGTATATTGGTTACTATGTGACATAATGAGTTTTACACTATCCATTGTATATTTATGTGGTTGTGAGCAAATAGTCACACTTATGTGGGGAAAAATCTACTTTGTAATTACTAGATTTTCCAAGGTAGGAATTTAAACTTCTTAAACAGGATTTACTCACTCGGAAATTCTTCCAGTCTGATGGAAGCTCCAGGTGATGGACAACGGTGGTGGATTTGTGGGGTTTTTTTGTGGGTCGATCTGCAAAAGTTGAGGTCAGTCTACTCATTCACAGGTTTGTGGCTATCGACTGCAGACAAGAGCAGGTGTAAACTGTTTTCAGGATGGAAATTGATCGAGGTGCAATGGAGACATATTTTGGCATAGAGAAAAAAGTTACATAATGAAAATGCATCACATTTCGGTGTGCATAAACACTTACTCAAACGAGTACCCTTCAATGGCTGCGAATTCACTCAAGTACTCCTGCAATTTTTGGAGAACTCATGAAAAGTTGGATATTTACTCAAAAGACAAGCTTACAACTTCATGAATAAATGTCAGACTTGTTCAATGGCACTTTTGTGAATCACTCGGAGCCTCAAATATAAGGGATTCATCTCTAGCCCAGGTGTTGGACGAGGAGTTATATCAAATTAAATCTCTGTTTTACTCCTCCCCTGGCCCTCTGCAGGATTCACCAGCGAGGATGGGTGCCCACAACTGCATAGCATAATGGATTAGCACCAGGTCTGCGCAGCCTGGCGCTGATGCTCAAGACCGGCATGAATGCAGGTAAGTACTATGCTTTTATCGCCGCTTGCGACAGAGGTGGCCAACTGGCAACCAACCTTCTAAAGTTTGCCATTAGCCACACATGGTAGTACTGTCTGCCTACATTCTTCTTTCACGATGCAAACAGATAGCCAGACCCAAGCAGGAATATAAAACTCAAGAACCACAACTCTTTAAAAGTTAATGCAATAAGAAAATAGAGGGCCCACTCGGTTTATAAAAGATGTTCCCTAAACTGTGCCCGTACATGGCGCTGCTGTTACCTGGTGGTGTCCAGGCCAGACCTTTAGACCATTTGTGTCTACACTTTCGCGCTCTTCACCTTCGCGTCAAGCACCATCTTCAACTGGTCATCCACCTCAACGTCCATCAACAGTGATAGTTCAATCTAGTTTAAAGTTAGGTTAGGGTTAATCTAGTTTAAACAGTGTTAGCTTAATCTAGTTTAAAGCTAGGTTAGTTTTAACCTAGTTTAAACAGTGTTAGTTTATTCCAGTTTGAAGTCCATCACAGTGTTAGTTTAACTTAGTTTAAAGTTCAGTTTAACGTTAATCAATGGTCAATTAAAACATATGAATTTGGGGGGCGTGGCCAAGATGGCGTCGGAGTAAGACGCACTTTCGAGTCTCTCCGGCGCCCGACCAGCTAAGCATTGTATAGCATCGCCCACGGGGTGCTAACCGGCCTTCCGATACCCGCAGAGGCCGCTGACATCGCGTGGAGCGGTCCGGAGCTGCCGGCAGGGCAGCAGGAGACCGGAGAACGCCATTGTGGAAGAGTCGACATCCGGCCTAGTGAGCACCGGCCTTGCGTGAAGGGGAGGCCGACCCGTGAGTGCAGAGGCGCCGACGCCGGCTGGGCGTGGCATCGCGGAGCCGCGGGTCGCTCCTGCCCTCCCTATCGCACGCCTGCACTGCGGCACACCGTCGAGGCACTGAGGCGGTATAGGGTGCGCTGTTGCAGCTGACCAGAGGGACTTGGTGGCTGACCGGCCACGTGGAGAGTGCACCTCGGGCTAACGGCGGAGCTGTGAGAGGCCGGGAGCGGCCATTAGTGGAATGCACCGAGGAAACTACTTACAGCCACTGGTGGAGGGGGATGTCCCTACCGCACTCTGATGTACTGACCTTAGTGTGAAGCGGCTAAGGGCCGAAGAACCTGTGCCTGCTCTGTGGACCCTGATCCGGCGAGAGGGCGGATCTAGATCTTGGGGACGCCGCAAGGCTCCACGATAAGACGACTGTCACGACCACGGGGCCTTCTGGTCGGATTATAAGCCATCTGGGGCCGAGGTACGGTCTGTAAATTCCTGGGGGAGCCGGGAGACAGGAGCTGGTGGATCCGGAGACCAGGGACACGACGAGTGGTGGTGCGGCCTATTTCGCCTTGCGAACTGACGGACTAGCCTGCTCTGTTCCATCGACGGCGGCTTAGACATAGTCTTGAGAGGAGTGCGGGGGAGCGTTGCTGGAGCCGGGGGTCCGAACCAGTGGCCCCGATCTACAGTGGCGGAGACCCGAGATCGGTTACCGGACGAAAATGTCCTTGCATTGACTCTGGAGGGCGCCTTCTGGCGGGAAGCTTTTGTGATGCCATCTTGGCCGGGCGGCCATTGACTGTAGCGCAGCTACGCGGAGGCGCGGAGGTCGAGACTGAATACCTGGTGAGGTCTTACGCTGCGCCTGGGCGCTACTTGTCCCTGGAGAGGGTACGATAGCCCTGGTCCCACGACAAAGCCGGACCTCCATGATGTCCACCACGCTTCGCAAAGGAAGGCCGGGTAAGGACGGTGCCTCCAAGTCCTCGCAGCAGCCGTCTTCTCCCGGGGCCAGTGGTTCGTCCAGGCAATCGGACGATGAGGCGCCCGCCACCAAGGCCTTCATGACGGAGCTGTTCACCTCTATTAAGGAGGACATTTCTGAGCTTCGTGCCCAATTGGCGTCAGATCTCCGGGAGGTGCGGAGAGATGTCAATGGAATTGGTGAAAGGGTGGCGACCCTGGAAGATCACGACTTGAGTGTGGCAAGTGATGTGCACCAACTACAACAGGACATTATTCGTCTTACGGAACAGAATTTAGATCTGCAGGCCTACGCTGAGGACTTGGAGAATCGTTCCCGAAGGAACAACATTCGCATTAGGGCGGTCCCATGGGACAGAGAAGCTGGCGACCTGCGAGAGTATGTCCAGGCCCTGTTCTTACAGATCTTAGACGAAGAGGACGCGCAGGAAATTAAAATGGACAGGGTGCACAGAGTCGGTCTACCTAGAAGAGGGGGGGCCCCCCTCCGGACATCCTCGTTTGTGTGCATGACTTTCAGATGAAGGAGCGTATCCTACGGAAGGCTAGAGCCGTCTCCTCCTTACAATTCAGGGACCACCATCCGAAGCTCTACCAGGACTTGGCGGCTTCGACACTCCAGAAGAGGAGAGAATTCCGTCCGGTGACTGCCTTCTTGCGGGAGCGCAACATCTCGTACTCCTGGGGGCACCCCTTCCGTATCATATTTCGATGGCAAAATAGGCTGGCGCAAATCCGCTCCTTGCAGGTCGCGAAGGATCTTCTGGGCCTAGAGGACGTTCCTCCCTCCCAAGCAGCACATCCCTCCCCATCAAGGAGACGACATCGATCTTCCTCATGGCATAGAATTGGTTCTTCCCCGGACCGGAGGCGTCCGGACCGCACTGCTAGCTTGCAAGAAAGGGGTGCTGCGGTGGCGTCGGCCACATTAGCAGATTCTCAACAGAGCTCTGAAGCAGCGTGATCCCCGATTCCGTGATGGTTGGGCGCCGGAGGGTCTCTGGCCTTAAGGTCCCGGGGTACTATGGTACTTTTGGAGAAGACACCCCGGACCGTGGCCCTGGGGGTCCCCGAATTGGTGCCCCCACCCCGATACCAGTCTGATGCAGACCTTGTGGACCATGGCCCATTGGAACTGCTGAGTACTCTGTTCAGGTTTAGTGCCTTGAGTTATGTCTTCTTGATTCTTTGTTTGCAGGGGGGGGTGGGATGTGGGGAGTTCTGGGGGTCGGGGATGCAGGGGGAATGTTGGGGTTGGGGTCGGGGGAGGGGGGAGTGTGGTGGCGACCAAAGACGGTGTGTGTGGGGTGGGGTTGGTGCTAGTGGTGTTCTCCATTGCAATTACTGTCTTGTGCGGTGCTGGGGATTGTATACTTTCTGCTGTTTGCATGGGGGAGAACTGTTTGGAACGCTGGGGAGGCGTGTGTGCGGTTCCCCATGGTCGAAGGGTGCTTGGGACATTGCACTTGGTGTCTATATCCGATTGCTCTCAGTATACTGAGCTCAACACGTCATTTTATCTGGGAGGCTTTGGGAGGTCCGGTGCATTGGAGTTGCTGGTGGGAGGGGGGTGGACTAGAGTTTGGAGGAGGTTGTTGGGAGATGGGCCTGATCCAGGGGTGTGTAGACTGGTGGCTGGAGGGGTCTGGGATCCGGGCTCTGAGTATCTTAGCAAACACACAGAACGGAGTCTCATGCCATCATTATGCCTGTTAGTATAGGTACCTGGAATGTGAAGGGTCTCAATTCCCCACAGAAGCGCCAGAAGCTCTGGAAGTATCTGTCAGATCACCATCTGGATGTAGTTGCCCTCCAGGAGACCCACTTGGCCAGGAGAGATGAACTGAGACTCCGGCATAGACATTTCCCCCTTATTTATAGAGCATCAGCATCCACTAAGCATAGAGGGGTGGCCCTCCTATTCTGGGCCTCTCTCCACTTTCAGCCTCTGGGGGTGAGTGGTGGTAAGGAGGGTCGTTGGCTAATGGTGAAGGGGTCATTATATGGCCGCCAATGTACATTTGTGGTGGTTTATGCTCCGAATGCTGGCCAAAATGTTTTTTTACAATGCTTGATGGACAAGGTGGGGGACTTTGTGGAAGGGCACTTGATACTGTTGGGGGACTTCAACATGGTGTGGGACAGGGATTTGGATAGCTCGGGGGGGCGCAGAGCAGATACTGGGGTCTTTTCGGAAGAAACGCAGCGACAAATAGGCGAATTGGGATTGGTGGATAGCTGGCGCTTTGTACACCCTCAGACCCAGGATTATACATTCTTTTCTCATGTCCATCGCTCATACTCTCGTATAGATCACATCTTTGTTAGCCAGGCCCTCAGGGGAGATGTACGAATGGCTAGTATTTTTCCACTCTCAGTATCTGATCATAGCTTAGTGGTGCTTGGGTTACATTGGTCTGTGGGGGGGGATGGCTGGCGGAAGTGGTACTTCCCAGCAGCGTTGGTACGGGATGAGGTGTCTTGTAAAGAGCTGCGAAGGGCTATAGGAGATTTCTCCGCTCTTAACCCACCTTCCGATACGTCAGTATTTACCACGTGGGATGCGTGCAAGGCCTCTATACGAGGTACATGCCTCGCCCTCAATGCGAATCTTAACAAGCTTCGACGGAAGGAGAGGGAGGCTCTGGAGACGGAGCTCACTACACTGGAGCAAGCGCACAAGTCGAACCCCTCTAGGGTGACCCTCCGTCCGCTTACAGCGGTGCGAGGGAAATTGAGAGCCCACTACAACAACCGGGCTGAATTTACCCTCCTGCGTCTCAGACGCCTCTCCTACTCCCAGGGGAACAAGGTGGGACGTCACCTGGCCCGGCAGCTTCGAGATAAACGTGAGAGGGATTACATTGGGGGCATACAGGACCATACGGGTTCTGTCCGGCATAAGGATGCAGACAAGGCGGCCCTTTTTGGCCGCTTTTACGCAGATCTCTATTCGAGCGACGCCCTAGATCCAGAGGCCCAATCTGCGTTTTTGGGTGGTCTTCCTATCCCACAGGTCTCCAGGGAATGGAACGATTTGCTGTCTTCCCCCATCTCTAGGGAGGAGGTACTGGACGCCATTAAGGCTCTGAAACTCCACAAGGCCCCGGGTCCTGACGGTTACACGGCCCTGTTTTACAAGACGTTCGCGTCGGACATCTGCGATTACCTGGTTTCCCTCTTTAACGCGATGGCATCTGAGGGAAGAACCTCGGACACTATGGCTGAGGCTCTGATTACCATCCTCCCCAAACCGGGGAAGGATCTCACCAAATGCGCATCTTATCGCCCGATAGCGCTCCTCAACCTGGACGCTAAGTTGTACTCATCTATACTTGCTAGCAGGTTACAGGATTTGATGCCGGCTCTGGTCCACCCTGACCAGTCCGGGTTTATAAAAGGTCGACAGACTCACGACAACTTGCGGCGCGTAATTCATCTGATTGAGAAGGCTGAGCGATTTCGCATACCGGCGGTGTTAGTAGGGCTCGACGCGGAAAAAGCCTTTGATCGCGTTGATTGGGGCTTTTTACATCGCACACTGGAAGCCTTCGGGTTTGCACCCCAATTCATAAGAATGCTTGAGGCCAATTACAACAACCCCACCTCCCGGGTACTGATTAACGGACATAGGTCAGGGAGTTTCCACCATTCCCGCGGAACGCGTCAGGGTTGCCCGCTCTCGCCACTTCTCTTTGCGCTAAGCATAGAACCATTGGCCTTAGCGATCCGGGAGAACGAACAGATCTTAGGCCTCCCCTTTACGGGTGAACAACATAAGATTTCGCTCTTCGCGGACGACGTGTTACTTTCCATACAGTGCTTTCTGATTTTGAAACGGTGGCAGGGTTCAGAGTCAACTTCGATAAATCGTATATTCTGAACCTGACTCTACCGCCCGAAGAGGTGCACCAGATTCGGTCGCTTACTCCACTCTCATGGTCGACCTCATCCCTGTTATATCTGGGTGCGAGGCTGACCTCTACCCTGGGCGCACTGTTTCAGGCCAACTTCCCTCCGATGCTGACGGCGATACGTGCGGAACTGGAGAGATGGAAACCGAAATATATCTCGTGGTTGGGTAGGATTCATGCGCTTAAAATGGTCCTCCTACCTAAACTCCTATATCTCTTCCAGGCACTGCCCATTCCGATAGGGGTGGATTATTTCCGCTGACTTAAGACCTTGATGTTGAAATTTGTCTGGCAAGGCGGTCGGGCGCGACTTTCTTATGCGGTTCTTCGACGTCCGCGGGTGGAAGGAGGGGTGGGGTTCCCGGACATGCACTTGTATTATAAGGCTGCCCAATTAAGAGTACTGGTGGAATGGTCCCAACAGCTTTCAGAGAAGCACTGGCTCCATATGGATCGGAGTGTGGCCGGAAGATCCATCTGGGACCTAGCCTGGAAACCTAAGGTGGACCGGCCCAGAAACGCGTATATTAGCACCCCTACCAGCACGGTGTTGAAAATCTGGGACTCGGTCAGTGGCGACGATCGATGGACCACATTCCCGTCCCCATTTACTCCTATCCATTTCAACCCGGCCTTTCCTCCGGCATTGACGGATGGACCCTTTGGTGTCTGGAGAGAGGGTGGTTGTAGGGCCCTCACTCACCTGTTTCACGGTACGACGCCTCTTACCTTCCATAATTGTATGCAGGACTATGGTGTTCTGCCTACTGAGCGCTTTCGCCATCTTCAGCTCCTCCACTGGGCGACGTCACCTGGGGTGGTGGATGCTGCTACTAGACCATTGACGAAGTTTGAAACCTTTATTCTTCGCACGTCCACCATGAAGGGGACGATCTCCTTCCTTTATGGGTTGCTACTAGACACCGCGGTGTCCCCCCAACCTCGATATATGGACCACTGGGAGAGTACTCTAGGGAGGGACATTTCTGACACCGAATGGAGGAGCCTCTGGCGAGATGTGGCGGCACATAACCATTCCACAGATCTCAGAGAGGCTCATATGAAGCTTATATTTGATTGGTATCTGTATCCATCCAAATTACATCGGATATTTCCAACGACCTCTGATAAGTGTTGGCGAGGCTGCGGGATGCTGGGTGACTTCAGCCACATCTGGTGGGATTGCCCCACCATCCGGCCATTCTGGTCCGAGATCCTCTCCCACATCAAGGATGTGATGGGTTACCCAATCCCAGATTCAATGGAATTTGTCCTGTTGGGACTTAGAGATCCGCAGCTTGAACATCAAACGAGAGCTGATAAACGCATTATATGGCTGTGCCTGGGGGCGGCCAAATTGACTTTGGCAGCCGCTTGGAAAAGCCCGACAGCTCCGGCCATTTCTTTATGGCATGCACGGCTGTGGCGCCTACTGAGTATGGAGAGACTTTCAGATATCTTTATGGGGAAATTTAAAAACTTCATGTTCAACTGGGGACCTTTGGTTAGGTTTTTGTCTCGAGGTTTGCCTTCAGCAGTTTGCCCCTCAGTGCTTCGTGCGCTACACCTCTTCCAAATTTAATCGCCTGTCTGTATGATGATGTTCTGAATGCATGATGGTCGCCACCACTAGGGACAGGGCGGGGGGTGGGGGGGAAGTGGGGTGGGTGGGGTGTTGAGTTGGGATTGTTGATCTTCTTTTGGTTGCGACACAAATCGCATATGAAGATGGATGGCACGGCCTTCCTCTATGATTGTGATCATGATGGGGACACCCTTTACTTCTGAGAACCTTGAACTAGATACTGAGACATGGATACACCTCCCGATCGCTGGAGATTGGCGAACAATGACACTTGCATTGCCTTTGACGCCGCTAGTTACCGTCCTTTATGCTGTAATTTTGGTCTTTTTCTTTGCAGTAATGTTCTCCAGGTCCCCCTGTGTGGGGTTATATGGCGGAATGTCGCCTGTTCCTTTATTCTCATTCTCCTTCTTTTCTTGTCCTTTTTTTCCTCCCTTTCTTCTACTTAAAACCTTGCAAAATAAAATTTTTATAAAAAAAGAAATTAAAAAAAACATATGAATTTGAAACAAAAGAAACAAGTAGAATAAATGCATTGTATACTTACAATTTCGAAGGCCTGAATGGTGAAGTGAGGGGAATAAAACATTTTGGGTTCATAGATAAAAGCAGACCAGCAGCACACAGCATGGGCTATCCAGCTCTTATAACATGAACTATACTTTAACTCCTGTAACTACAGACCTGACACCTGGGGTGTCGTGTCTTCCTCGTAATAACGACAGACTACTTCTTTATGTATCTAAGAACTTTATTCAACATGTGCTCTCAGGTCCCCGTCCCTACTCTAACTGACTAGCCCATCCCCTGGATCCTCCTCTTCCCCCAGCCCACTAACTCCGCCCACCCAGCTACTAGAACGTTAACAATACCACATCTCCCCCTTTCTTGACAAAACGGAATAACAAGTTAATTCACAGTTCCTCAATTAGTCATTTAGGCCGATGAACAGCTCGTCGGGGCCGTTGGGAGCCTCCTCCACCGGCAATCTCACTCTCAGACTGGGTGTCCGTATAAATAGGGTTAATGTTCAGAACAGAACTCTCACTACATTCACCATTGGATGGCTCAACTGTTGTAGCGAGGGCGTCTCTCAGGACTGGGGCACACTCAAGTGCATGCAACATGCTGTTGGGGATTCGCTGACCGGCAGGTGCTGTGGTCACTACGGCGCCCTTCTGACATGTGGTAGTCAAAGGATCGTCCCAGAATCGACAGTCTGCCTCCGCTGATTGTTTTTGCTTTATCACCACAGGGTAATCTGTTTCTGGTTGTTGCTCTTGCTTTATCACCACAGTGTCCCCTCCCGCCGGGAGGAGTGTCTCATCTTCCGGCGGTGATCGACACGCAATTTCATTTCTTCAGTCTTGGCCTTCTGGGCAGTGCTGACTTCGGAATGACAGCCAGTCGTTGACACATGTCTCAGTGCACCTTCCCTTGTGGACATTCTTGTCGGGAGGGGTGGACTCAACATTAATGTTGCTGGGCACTTGCCTGTGGTGACATGGGGAGTGTTTCGGTAGACTATCACTACTTCATCAAGGGTCACCTGAAAGTCCTTCTGGTTCAGAGCGGTTTGTTGAAACGTTTTCCGAAGGATAGCCATGAACCGATCACTAGTGCCATTACCTGGTGGCCACAGCGAGGTGATCTTTTGATGGTGAATGTTGAGCTGCTTTGTAAAATCCTCGAACTCTGGACTAGTGAATGGGGAACCATTTTCTGTTTTCAGCCCTTTGGGAGCACCCCATGCATCAAAGACTTCGTCAAGCATCGCTATAATGTTGAGCACACTCGGGGAGGAGATAAGCTGAGCAACTGGGAATCTGGAAAGTTCGTCCATCACCACGAGGACATACTGGCCCGAAGGTACCGGGCCATGAAAGTCTATGACTAGTTCTTGCCACACCTCTTGAGGTAGTCCAGTCTTTGGCAGAGGCTGGTGTGGACCTCCAGCGTTGACTACTTTGCATTGAAGGCAATCCTGCAGAGCTAGTTCAACCATGTGATCGAGTGAGGGAAACCAGACCCATTCTCTCACAGTTCTCTTGGTGGCCCCCACACCACGATGACTGGTGTGCGCTAAATTGATGATTCTCTGACGTAATTTACTGAAAATGATAATCCTTTGGTTCCTTAACAGAAGCCCGTCAGGGGTAACAGACAATTCTCTCCGAATGTTTTGGAACACTTGCAGTTCCTGCCGAAGTTGTGGATCATTCTCCCCTTCTTTGTTAATGTCTCTTCACCGGTTGTTTCGTAGACAGTATAAGATTTTTTTGAAAACAGTATTATCTCTGTGGCTTGCTGAACATCCTCCAAGGGAACTGCCGGTGACTTGACTTGATCTGCCACACGATGATAGCATTCTACCGCTGCTGCTACATCAGTGGCAGGAGATGAAAGCAGAGAGCGTGGCACATGATCACCAGTGTCGGCTGACTCCCGGGGTTGAAGGGTAGTTGCATAAAAGTCATCAGCCATAACCACCTTGTCACTGGCACCCTTTGTTGTAGCCTCCGACAGAATGTGCCCAGAGAACTTGAGGGTGGAACAATGAAACTCACATTTCTCTTTGTTTAGCGTTAAGTTAGCTTCCACCAGAGCGTGACATACGCTATCCAGTGCCTTGTCATGTTCTTGTGTGCTGGACCCATATACTAGTATGCTATCTTTGTGGTTCAGGGTATTGGGTATACGCTGAATGACTTTGCCAACCGCTTCCTGCAGTATCTCTGCTGCTGCAGGAATGTCTTCACTCAATCGTTTGTAACGGAATAGTCCCATGTGTGTGACAAAAGTCGTGATGTATCGCGACATGTCGTGTAGTGTTAGCTGGGAATACCCACGGTTGAGGTCAAGTCTGGAAAACACTTTAGCATTATTTAGTGTCCATCTCATGTCACTCAGATGGGGCCCTACAGAGCGCTCCTCGCCAAGTGCATGCCGGGCGCTCTCATATCCACACACAGGTGTACTCTTGAGGGCGTCCCTTTCCTGGGGACGATAAGAACTGGTGACACCCAGGGGACAGGACCACATGCTCGCTCAATAATGTCATCTTTCAATAGTTCTTGTATCTCCTTTTCGACAGCTTGTTGGAGAAGCCCGGGCACCCTTCGGGGTTGTTGAGCCACAGGGTGGATTTATTCATCTATGCGAAGTTTAATCTGAAACTGGTTCATCCTTCCCAGACCCGAGAATAGCTTTGGGAATTGGTGCACTATGCCTGGGTCATCACCACCTCTATACAGAATTTCTACCAGCCGAAGGCGCTCGGCAGTAGGCAAGCTGAGGAGACAGTGCTTTGTATTGAAGTGTCGCGGAAAACTTTCCAAGACAGGTAAGCGGCTCTTTGGCCATCCACGTGTACACCCGGACGTAAGCGGGGCTTAACTGCGGTGAGGCTTCATTTTTTTGTATTCATTCACTGATTATTCACTGATATATAGTTTATTGACGCTCCGCTATCTAACACAAATTTGGCGGCGTGACTCCCTACCCAGATGTCAAGGCGGGGATACTTCTTTAACTGATCTCGGTCGGTCACCTTGCTCACGTATTCATCCGTGTATTCAGGTTCTCTGGATCCTGACCGGGACTCTCTTGACGACGGTCTGCGGGTCCACCGAGATCGTCTTGACTCCCTGCTGGAGTTTGATGATCTGGACAAGTATTTGGTGCGATCTTGCACTGCTGGCGCATGATGACGCCGAGCGCCCGGCCGGGACGCTCGTGCGGCGTCACCTTCCTGTTCAGGTCGGTGATCTCCACACATCACTTCAAAATGATTCTGGCGCCCACACTTCCGACACTGCTGGCCCATCGCCGGGCAGGCGTCTGTATGTGGAAAGTCATAGCCACATCTATAGCATTTCTTGGCACGATCCACCCTTTGGTCGTGCCAACTGATTTCATGACGCTAGCGTCTGGCTGGTTGGTGCCGCGAGGATGGCCTGGTTCTTCTGGGCCTTTCGCTGGAACGCCGGCGGGATCAGACATTCTGACCCCGGTTGGCCTGTTCTCTTTTTCCTACACGCCCTGACTCCATTTTCTTGGCGTGCTCCTCGGCCTGATCGTGCACTCTTGTCATCTCTTCGATTTCGACAAGATTGTGACTTTTCTTTAGCAGCTTCCGTCTAAGTGCTTCAGACTGACACCCGTCAATGATTCGAAGCCGTATGGCATCTTCAGTGGAAAATGTGTCAAAGTCGCAGTATCGGGATAACACACGAAGTCGTGTTATGTACGTGCTCATCAGCTCTTCTGGGTCCTGACGAGCCTGGTGAAACATATATCTCTCGTAATCAACATTACGCTTGTGCAGGAACGTTTTGTTTAGGGCCTCACAAACCTTGGCATATGTCCCGGTTTCAGCCGGGGGCAGTTCTTTTATCACTTTGCTAATGTCTTTTCCAACTAAATTATACAATGCAATCAACTGATCTTCATCCACCGTCACCGTGGACTCTTTGATGTAGTCCTCGAAGTCTTCAACCCACTCCTGCCACCGTGGACCCATGCTTCCACCAGCTTTCAGAGTCAATGGCTCTGGGGGCCTCAGGTGGGTCATGCCCACCAGGATTGGCTTGGCTTCTCTTTGTGGTGAGTTGTGCATTGACATGATGAATGATTTATCTAATGTTACTGTTTCCTGTAACACTCTATCTCTCTTGACCACGTGTGATCATTTGGATTGTCTTGTGCTTGTTCAAGAACTCTGTCGCTGCCTCTGTGCAGTCGTGTGATTCACTGTTCACAGTTTCAAGTGATGCCCTTATTCACGCTGAGCAATCATCTCATGTTATTCATGTTTTCATCAGTTCATTACCGTGTGGCTTGGAATGTCTCGGGCTTGTCTTCATGCAAAAGGGTCACCTCATTCATGTGACTCGTCGGTACACTGTACTTGTGACACTTTCTGTCTGCAATTCTGTGCAATTCTGTGCAACACTACAAACACTCGTGTCCTTCTTTGTCTTGCCTCTCGGGGTGATGCGCTCTTGGTACAGTCCGTTATTCGATCATTACTGTGCTCGAATTTCTTTAACTGAATGCCTGACTCCAAGATGGCCGCTTCACTATTGACCAGGGAGGTCCTGCCCGTCTTGCCTGACTTCAAAATGGCCGCTTGAGTGACGGCTTTCACTCTGCGATGCCCGACGACATGCACTCTTCGCACGATGCGTTGCAACAGGGACTCACCGGTCGCCACCACACCGCTGGCAAAACGATCTCTCCAATCGTCTGCTTGTCTCTCGCCGGTCACTCCGCTTCACCAGGTATGCTTGAGCCGCAATTCAAACTTCGGCTTTTCGCGCGCATGCCACTTTGCACGCTTTGGGGTGAGGGTCTCTCGTGGCGGGCTATCTCATCTGTTCAGTACTTTTCCACGCATTCATCCTGATCTCACACTTCTTACGATTTCGTAGCACGTGGTACTAGCCTCATGCCACGCCGGGCCTCTTAGCTTCTCACCACTTCAGGCGCGTACCGGCGCCAAATTTAAAACTTCACCAATGCTCGACTGCGCTTCTTCGCTGGGGCTCTACGCGATCTCCCAATCACGGAACAGATACGAACTGCTGGCCTCTCTTCTCTGGGCGGCAATTCTTCTTGGGGCACCTGCGTCGCAACAGCGTCTTCCTTCCCAATTTCTAGGAATGGGACCGAATGTCATTTGCGGATTCAGGGACAGCAAGCTGTGCATCCCACCCTCGTCGCCAGTTGTCGTGTCTTCCTCGTAATAACGACAGACTACTTCTTTATGTATCTAAGAGCTTTATTCAACATGTGCTCCCAGGTCCCCGTCCCTACTCTAATTGCCTAGCCCATCCCCTGGATACTCCTCTTCCCCCAGCCCACTAACTCCGCCCACCCAGCTACTAGAACGTTTACAATACCACATGGGGGTTTTGTCATTTGTTAGTTCCAGGTTTCTGCAGCCTCCTCTCAATCAGAAAGGCCAAACCACAAAGGTGGTTAGTTTAATTTCTAGTCCCATGATAAAGTGAGCTGTTGACTCCTTGGAAGATGAGTGCTGCTGTCGCTTAAAGGCACCAGGGAGCAGTGACTCCGATTCTCAACAAGTGATTTACCATGTGCAGTTGAAACACATCGAACTTGTTTTTCTTTGAAACCATTTGGATACCCTGGTGCGGTGAGCCTCATCCCAGGCTACCACATATCGAGCTGGAATAGAGTGGAGAGTGCATCTGGTTGCTTGAGCGTGAATAGGTAACTTGAGTTCTGGCCATAGGTTGCCCTGGTTTGTGCCCTAGTTTGAGGCTCTTAGCTTGGATCAATTCCTTGACATGGACACTTTCGATGCAAGGTATCGGCCCTGAAGCCGCAGTTCAAGGCAAATTGGCTGGTGGAACAAGAGTCGGAACAATGGCCTAAACAAGCTGCCTTGAGTTTTGTTTAGCTTGGAATCAAAATCACCTGAAAATGCTTAGGGGCCATAATGCAGCAGATGCACAAACTTTGCACCGATCACATCATGAAGATGTTGCACAGTCAGCCTGGCTATTGAAATGAGCCCTTGAGGTACTGTTAAATGGTAACACACAATTTCCACAAGGCCGTGTTTTTTCATGGCAGGCAGTAGCTCCAACGTTTGGTTCAGAGTAGTTGATTTCTGAATTAACCTGTTTGCAGTAGTCACCAAGTGCATTTAATGTTATGTTATGTGAATTTGTAGAGAGTGGCCAATATCCTGTGAGTGTATACGGGTGCTGAGTAGGGCAGGCCTGAAGAGGGAAGAGGAGATCATGCCTGTTTTGTCTGGAATAGCCGTGTCTTGAGGTTCCTTTGGAAGCCAATGAGGGAAGGGAAGGTTCAGATATGTTTCAGGTCGATCAAGGTCTTGACTGAGAGGTATGAGAAGGAATGTCCTCTACTTCTTGTCTTCTTGAGGTGAGGTGTGTGTGCTCTGGCCTGGGACGCAGCTTAAAAGTGTGTGGTAGGTTGGTAGAAGTTGAGGTGGTGGTTGAGGTAAGCTAGACTTGTATTGGGGGGAGCTTTGTAGGCGTGGGAGAGTATCTTGAACTGACTTCTTCCTGGACTGGGAGCCGATGGAGATTGATGGGGTGTGGAGAGATGTGGTTATTTCGCAAGATGTTCAGGATGAATCTGGTGGCAGCTTTCTGGGCGGTTTGGAGCTGGTGTAGGGCATGTGCCGGGTTTCCGATGTAGATGGCATTTCTCTAATCAATCTGTCTGCTCATGGAGAAGGGGGTGTCCAGGATGATCCAGAGGTTCTTGGAATGGTCCACAGGGGGGTTGGAGGGCCAAGTTCAGAGGGCCACCACAAGGCATCCCTGGGGAGTGGTTGTTGCTGAAGAGTTAATGTGTGTTGTAACCCATTTTTGGTGTCATCTAAAAGTACCGTATCATCAATGTGCAATGGCAGCCATATTATTGGGGACAGGGGGTCATTGTTTTTTAAAATCGATGCCGATATTGGCAACACATAGATTAAGCAATGTCCATGCAAGGACGCAGCGTCGTTTTTGCCCTTAGTGTAGATGTTATTCTTGAGGGTGGTATTGTTGTTAACTTTCATTTGTACCAATATATTCTTGCATAAGCCTGTAGCAAAGTTGGGGAGCTACCACACTTAACTAGTTTTTGCCTCAAGAGTCCGCTGTCAATGCTGTAAAAGGTTATTTTGAAGTCTATAATAGGTGCATGCAATGTTTAAATGTATTCCCTTATAGACACTGTGGAATGCAACCCCATTAAACACTGTGTGAGTTTTAATCTTACCCATAAATTACATACTGTGGACCTATTCTTTCTGCCTCCAGATCTAGTGACCATTCGTTCCTGTTCCCCTTGGTAAAGACTGACCACGCCGCCATTTCCATTTCCTTCCTGGGAACACCTCCCAGTCATCTCAAAGTAACCCCCACCTACCTCAGCTCAGAGGGTCATGACATAAATTATCTATAAATTTGGCCACAGTAAATGTTGCTTTAGAATCTCTTGTACAACATTGTGTTTAAGTATAATACATGGATTACCTTAGCACTTGATAACTCTATCCCCTTGAAACTAGTCAAGCATAGGTGCAGTGCCTTGGTTTACCCCACCGTTGAAAGATCTGAAACAGCATTGCAAGTTCCTGATGCAGAAATCACAATTACACTACTCTCCCAATGATGAATGAAACGACATTAAATATCCTTTGTAATACCATTAGGGAGAAAGGTGCAGCGATGTTGATATCTGGAATGGATTTGACAAGTTGTGGAAAGTCATCATCTGTTTTTCTCTCATTTGGGAGTACTGTCTGTTCTAGATTAGGTTTTGGTTGCATCTTGTGTCCTAATGTCTTATTGGTATTGACCGGTTTTGAGTTTACTTCAAACGGCTTGAAATTAGGCTATAGACTTGTTATGTTATGTTATTGAGATTTTTAAAGCGCAGGCTTACCCGGAGGTATCCTGGCTCTCGTTACTTCTCATTTAGCAGGCCTTAGGGAAAGGAATTATTTATCAAAAAGCCAAGTCTTCAGCCCCTTTCTAAACGCAAGAAGATGGTGGAATGGAAGACCATTCCAAGCCTTAGCCGCGCATAGGGAGAAGCTTCTGCTGCCCCGCTGGGCTTTTTTATGTGTGGGACTGCCACCAGTTTAGCAGTCTGATGACCTCAGTGTTCCTGATGGTCTATACCACTAAAACTGGCGTCTTAAATGGTCAGGACCCCACCCTTGCAATGCTTTAAAAACTATACAAAGGGACTTAAACTGTACCCAGTTCCTCACCGGCAGCCAGTGCAATTTCTTTATCTCTTTTGAGATTGGGGAGAATTTGTGTGTGCCTGTAAGAAGTCTTTGGAGTAGCTGAAGGTTATACAAAAACCGTTGCTGAATATTTAAATATAAAATGTTACAATAGTCCAGCCTCGATAAAACCAAAGCTGTGATCACTGTTTATCGGCAACCCAACAGAAGAAGACGCACTACCTTCTTAACCTGCACTGTTTTGAAACTACTGCGTTGACCTGGGCCCCCAGAGTCAGTTCAGTTCAGTTCAGTAAGCTTTATTTTTATTATTGTGAAACAATCATAAAAGCACATAAAAACATTAAAACATATATAGTTCATTACAGTTAATTGACAACAAACATGTCATTAAAATTGATATTAAAATAACGGTATTGCACCGTTACAACGCAACTTTTACAACACACTACCATTACATCGCAACTTTTACAACGCAAATACCATTACAATGCATGCCATTACAACGCATGTCATTACATAGCAGATACTATTACAACGCATGCCATTTCATCGTAAGTATAGGTAAGTATATTATTTTTATTTAATTTTATTTTACATTATTTTTTTAATTTAATTAATATTTAAAATAAAATAAAATATTAATATATTACTTTAAGTAATTTTGGGGTATTTTTAGGTTTTAGGGCTGGGTTTGGTTTTTGGGGTACAGGGGTATTTTTAGGTTTTAGGGCTGGGTTTGGTTTTTGGGGTACAGGGGTATTTTTAGGTTTTAGGGCTGGGTTTGGTTTTTGGGGTACAGGGGTATTTTTAGGTTTTAGGGCTGGGTTTGGTTTTTGGGGTACAGGGGTATTTTTAGGTTTTAGGGCTGGGTTTGGTTTTTGGGGTACAAGGGTATTTTTAGGTTTTAGGGCTAGGTTTGGTTTTTGGAGTACAGGGGTATTTTTAGGTTTTAGGGCTGGGTTTGGTTTTTGGGGTACAGGGGTATTTTTAGGTTTTAGGGCTAGGTTTGGTTTTTGGGGTACAGGGGTATTTTTAGGTTTTAGGGCTGGGTTTGGTTTTGGGGTACAGGGGTATTTGTAGGTTTTAGGGCTGCGTTTGGTTTTTGGGGTACAGGGGTATTTTTAGGTTTTAGGGCTGGGTTTGGTTTTTGGGGTACAGGGGTATTTTTAGGTTTTAGGGCTGGGTTTGGTTTTTGGGGTACAGGGGTATTTTTAGGTTTTAGGGCTAGGTTTGGTTTTTGGGGTACAGGGGTATTACGACTTAAAATAAATTAAATTAATTAAATTAATTTAATTAAATTTAATTAAATTAATTACAATATTTACAATTAAAAAATAATTGAATTACATTACTTAAATTAAATTATATTAATTACTTTTTTTATTTATTTTATTTATTATAATGAAATAACATTATTTACAATTTTTAAATTAATTAAATGTCTTTAATTATATTAAATTAAATTATATTAAGTATTATATTAATTTTATTTAAATTATATTTATTGTAATAAATTACATTATATTATTTACTATTTATAAATTTATTATATTTCATTAATTATATTATATTAAATTTATTAAATTAATTACAATTTTAATATTAATTAAATTACTATAATTAAATTAAATTAAATTAATTACTGTTTTTAAATTTTTTAAATTATATTTATTAATTTAAATTAATTAAATTAACTTTATTACATTTTTTAAAAAAAATATACTTACCTATACTTACGATGTAATGGCATGCGTTGTAATAGTATCTGCTATGTAATGACATGCGTTGTAATGGCATGCATTGTAATGGTACCTGCGTTGTAAAAACTGCGTTGTAACGGTCTGCATTGTAAAATAACGCGTTGTAACGTCATAGATCCTAAAATAACATACTCTTCCTAGCAGCAATTGATCTTAGGATGTTAGTTGCCGTAAAAAAACAAATATCTGGCTCATGTAATAAAAACAGCAAACCCATAGCAGCATTCACAGTTAAAGTGCCGTGCTTTTTGTACAGAGGTTTAAGGAAAGCGATACGGAGGTGCAAATATAAATCACATATGAGGAGAAAGTGCAAAGTGCTCTGTTTTGTGACACCGTCACATGGACATGGGGCAGCAGAATACTTTTTAATACATGGGAATGCAACCAAATGATGAACAATACCTAGTCTCATTCTCGTAAGAACAAATCGGTGTGAAGTTCTAGTTACCGTACTTAGGTATTGTTGAAAACCCTCAGTATCCACATATGATGTATAAAACTTATACGTTGTTAACTGCCCAGTTATATTTTGGCGATCACGAGCTTTCTTCCGCAGAAAAGTATGTTTTATTTCCTTTTTGGGGATAATAGTTGTGTAATGAAAACACTACAAGTTGCACCGCTGGGGTTTTCCATAATGTTTATATTAAATGTGTCCTTAAATGTTGACACTATATATTTGAGCCATGGGATCTTTAAACAGTTGTCTAGGCGAAGGCAATCATTGATAATACTTCTGTTAAAGATAGTTTCTTCCTTCTGCCAAATAGATCTCCATACCAACAATGGTCTCAGCACAATTAAGTCCGTCAGATGTTCCAGCCCCACTTCGTTATGTATTAGCTCGGAGGAGGCTGACATGGGTAAACAGAGTAACTTTTTGAGAAACTTGTTTTCCTCTGTTTGTAAGTCATCATAACGGTAGTGACCCCAAACCCCTGCTCCATAAAGTGCTATCGATGTGCATCTAGATTGGTAAATGTGCAACATATCGTGAATTCGGCGGTCCCCAAGTTTAGCAGCAAATTTGAAAACTCTGTAAGCACTTTTAGCCAATTTGGCCCTAACATTCATTACCTCCTGTGTCCACATCCCATTACTAGTGAAAATTATACCGAGGTAGCAGAACTTCTCAACAGTTAAAACATTTTGTCGGTCTACATAAAAGGGTTTAGATTTTCCTGAACTTGGGCCACAGATCAGGGCATATGTTTTAGATTTATTAATCTGTAACTTTCTGCCCTTAATGAAGTCTGTGAACTTATCAATTAACCTCTGTAGGCCTAATGGTGTCCTTGAGAGGAGTACCGCGTCATCTGCATTTAGCAGCACCGGTACATCCTGGCCCTCCACCTGGGGTGCATCGGCCTTTATCATTTTAAGTTCAGCATCAATTGCATTAATAAAAAGAGTAAAAAGGAGTGGCGAAAGGACGCAACCTTGCCTAATACCTAAATTGACCTTAAATTTAGAGGTACATTCACCCTCTTGGCCATAGCGCACACATGTAGATAATTTAGTGTAAAGCCTCACAGGGAAACAA
Source organism: Lissotriton vulgaris (assembly GCF_964263255.1). Lineage (NCBI taxonomy): Eukaryota > Metazoa > Chordata > Amphibia > Caudata > Salamandridae > Lissotriton > Lissotriton vulgaris. The sequence goes on from NC_141693.1 coordinate 1,949,519,124, forward strand.
ATAATTGACTCTGGGGCACCAAGATCCAGTAAAATCGGCCATAACAGGGCATGGTTTACTAGGTCAAATGCAATACTTAGATCTGCAAAGCAAAGGAAAAGAGACCCTTGCTTTGCACACATGTATTTCCCTATCAAAAGGTCCAAATTAATGCATTGTTCCAAAGTTTCCCGCCCTTTCCTAAACCCATATTGGGACTGAGCTAAGATTCCATTGTCCTCAGCCCTCTCTTCTAGCCTAACTAACAAGACCCTGCTCATAATCTTGACAGATGAGTCCAGGAGAGAACTTGGCCTATAACTTTTGGCTTCGGATCTATTTCCACGCATGGGAGGTACACCGGTTCCGGTGCTCCTATATGCGGACTACGCTGTCCTATTAGCAAGGACCCCGCTGGGCCTGCAAAGATTGCTGGACTCATTTGGGGATTTTATGAAAAGCCTGGATCTGGTGGTAAACAATGGCAAATCTCACGTTATGTCACCGGGTGTCTCAAAAAACAAAGTTAAGACCTTTTACTGTGGCAGTGAAGAAATCACCAGAGTGAAGGTAGTTACCTATTTGGGAGTAGTTTTTGATGATAGGGGTTCATGGTTCCCACAGCTCTCAATAAAGGTAAACGCAGTGAGAAGTTCTTCAGCTGCAGTGTTAGGTTTCGCTAAAAGGTTGGGGAGAAACCCTATGAGGCGATCTTGGCAATCTATAAAGCCAAGACCATATCTATAGCAAGGTACGGGGCATCAATATGGGGATTTACCAAACCCGACCCCATCCAAACAGAAGAAAATAAATGTTTATGGTCCCTCCTAGGCCTTCCGCAATCTACAGCTACCCACTCTGTCCATCTTGAATTGGGGATAGGTTACATAGCAGATATAATTAAAATACCCCCCCATCCTGCTATGGATCAAAATTTGGTTGAATCCGAATCTTTCCCTAAATCACAAGATCTTAAAGGACTGTATCAACCGTGACAATATGAAGGAAATCCAGTGGTTGTCTTATATAAAAATGTTAGCCATGTATATGGGGCGACCTGAGATCTTTTTCAATCCAGAATCTCTATGCAAGGCTGACCTAGAGTGGGTAAAAATTAACTTCATCAAGTTAAGGGAGGCAGAGCGGGAAGCAGTAGAACTATGTAAACCATCGGTTAGGGGCCATGTTTTGGTTACTTTGTCATTAGCGATGTCACCTTACCTGTCCATAGTGACAAATTCTTTTCATAGATGGCTATTGACAAAATTCCGGTTCAACCAAATTTATACGGTACTTTGGGATTTGGAGGGCTGGAGTAGACCCGAAGATGCCGCTCCGTGCAAATGTGATGATTTTTCCCGCCAAGACACCATGCACTTTATGATCTTTTGTCCTTCCTACCATGATGCCAGGAAAAGGTTTATCCTTCCCTTACTGAAAAAGATGAATTTTATCCAGTGTAAACCTGCTTTATTGTTTTTACAACTGTTGGAATCCCCGGTAACTATGTTTTGTGTCGCCAGCTTTCTTGTCGCGTCTGTTAGAAATAAGAGGGTTAGACAGAAAGCCGTACAAGAAATCCAATCCTCTTAACATAATGACAATGTATTCCAATCAATTGCTTTGAATCTAGAAATGATTGTTAATGTTTTTTAAATGAATTTGTATTGCATTTTTATCTTGTATAATACATTTTTTACAAATATTTTTAACGTTTTTGCATATGTATAGCATATTTTTATGATTTTAAGTAATCGAATAAAGTGGTTTGACTTGACTTGACTTGACTATTTCCTTTCTTAAATATGGGAATGATTATGGATTCGCCCCATGTAGGTGGACACTTTTCATTATCGCAGCATTAAATACTCTGGTCAATATGGGACCCCAGAGTGCCGGTATGGCTTTATACGCATCTACTGGTACGCCATCTGGGCCAGGTGATTTCCTGCCCTTGCTACTACTAATGCATTGTTCAACCTGTGCGAGTGTAATGTTAAGAGGGAGAATTGGCCAGGTATCTATATCCCTAGAGACTCTTAAAACCACAACCCCTGGGTCAAAAATGCCAGTAAAATGTACTACCCATGCTTCGCTACTAACATGGAATGTTAAATCAGGGGCACCCTCAATTCTTAAAAAAGGGGAGTTAACTATATCCCAGAACATCTTGCTGTTGGATGTATCCACAGCCATTGTTATTTTGCCCCATGCTTCTTCTTGGAGCTCCCTCTTTCTCCGTTTTAATTGTTCTTTGTAGGTTAATCTCAGGTTACTGACAATCGGCCTGTCCCTATTACTGCTTGATAGGGCTTGCTTTAACTGGGACAGGGATTGGGTGCAGGCATGATCAAACCACCCTTTGTTCTGCACTCGTTTTTTCCCCTTAGTTATGGTCATGATGCTATCAATTATTCCATTTATCTTACTAAAATGCAAAAAAATACACAAAGGGTTGGCATAGTCATCCAGACATTCAACAATCTCGGTATGGCATGCCGTAACAATATTTTTTAAAACCTCATCTGAGTTTTCCCCTTTCCACTTAATCCTAATGCCGCTAGGTTTACATGGGGTTATGTCGTCTCCTATGGTTTGGGTTATTTGACCTCTATGTCCCCTGATACTTAGTGATAGAGTGATACAGTTATGATCACTAGAGAATAAATCTACTATCTCTGGGGTAGTACAATAAGCACTAATGTTTACTGATGCCAATACGTGGTCAATAGTAGTACAGGCATTCCTGCCAGTGAATGTTGGCAGGGGATTACCCTCGCCATCTTTTGCACACTGCAGAACCTCCATGTCAAATTTAACCATAACAGAATTCAACATATCTCTATAGGTGTTATGCAAAAAATGCTCACAGTCGTCGCATAAATCATTACTAAACCCACAGACCTTGGTAGAGGAAAGAGGACATATGGATATATTAAAATCGCCACCCAAATAATATGAAAATTGACACATTCCTCGGTGCACAAATTATCTTATACATTCTCCAGTTCAACAACCACTTTATGTCGTATAAAATCAAACAAATTATTGTAGAAGTTGATTAACAACACATTACGGCCGTTTTTATGATGTAACCACTAAACTTGGGAATGACATCCAATTATTTTATACATTTGAACTTCAACCGGTAGTTTGACAGATACAAATATTAAAAGCTCCCCTTTCGCTCTGCCGACGGCAGATCTCAAGGCTGGTAAATTAAAAGAGACAAACCCCTCAAAATTAACATGTTCCTGAAAACATAGTATATCATAACAGTTGACAAAATCCTTCCAGCCTAGTGAGTCTTTCTTCTTACTCCACCCGTCTACATTCCATGTAATTAGGCTATACCCATGGTCATTAACTCCCTCTCTAGAACTAGCCACTTCACTCCTAGGGAGCGGACCATCACTAATTGCTTTAGACATGCCAGTCACTGCCTGGGGTGAGCCATTCGCATAACTTTCCAAGGGTTCACCTTGCAAACTGCTAGGGCTAATCTCTTCCATTGGCCTATTAGCCCCAGGCAGCTGCCTACCTGTGCTGGCAGCAGTTTTTCTATCTGCCCCGCAACCCCTTGTAAATTTGTACATTCCAAATCCATCATACCTATATTATGGCGGAAGGAATTATGTCAATCTATCTCCTCTAGAGATGAGAGTGGCATAAATCTATTAGATGTGGGGGTAAAGGGGTATTGTAGTGTAGAAGTAGGCAAGTTTGATCTCCTCTGGTTCTGGTCTAAAGTCACGAATCTATCTACTTTTAGGTGTCTGTAGAAAATCCCAAGTGGTAGCAGTGAGATACTTTCATCACTAATAGTCCGAGTGTATACTCTTTCCAAAACTGTCTGGGCGTAATGGCGGTTTTTGAAATTAGCAATTACACAATCCCCTTGAAAAGATTTGCTTGATGGGCCAATCCAGTTAACTCTCCTTGTCGTGAGAATTTGGTCCGCACAATTAATGGGATAGTCACAGTTACAGTGAAACCAGTTAACATCCTTATTTTTAAGTGAATCATGCGTTTCTATAATGCTCGTGTTAAGTGGTGGAACATTCACCGATACAGCTACGTACGGGCAGCATGCTGGGGGCAAATTAATTGATCTAGATCTTTTTACTTCCTCTTGCTCTTTGCCTGAGCTGTTTATGTCTACCTGCCTCACCTCCTTATTCTCCTCGAGGCGACTATTCCCTAGCATTTACTTACGCTGTCCCGTGCTGGTTTGATTGCTTCTTACATTTTGTATTCCTAAAGTAGGACTGTTAGATGGCCCTCAGAGTCAATTTCTCATCCAATAGGACTCCCAGATTCTTTACCTTTTTGGAAGGGGAGGGGAATAATCCCAGAGAGGCCGGCCATCAGTTGGGGGTCCAGAAGTTGGGATCGTTCCCAAACAACATCACTTCGATTTTATGCGAGTTCAATTTTAGAAAGTTTTCAGCCATCCATCTTCCAACTGCTTCCATACAAGATTGAAAAGCAGTATCAATTCCCAATTCTAGGCCGGGTAGAAGGGACACCACAATTTGTGTTTCATCCGCATAGGATGTGATCCCGAACCCAAAAGCACTAATGACAGGAGCCAGAGTCGCGGTAGCGGCGTATCAGGCGGGGATCGCCTGATACGCCGCGTACCGCGACTCTGCCACCGGCTTACCCCGAGCTGCGATTTAGACGGCTTCGTAGAGAAACGCAGGATCTCTCCCTACACAAACCCGCCACTGAAGGGCTTCCCACTGCCCAAAAATCGTCCTTTCTGACTGGATTAACAGTCCTTTGACAGAAACCAGCCTTGTGTGAAAGGCAAGTGTTAATAATTTCCAAGATAAACATGATTTATATACTTGTCCTGAAGTTGATGCCATGTATCTAAGGTTTCAGCATCGAAACGGCGTCGACACATCAGTGCCATATGTACCTAAAATGTTCATAAATGCTCTGTACAATGGTACCCTAAAACGCAATCAAGTCTGTTAACTGATTACAAGTATACAGACCGCCTTGTTCGCTCTTGCCTGAATTCTGTTGTTTTGTCTTGTTCACTCTGGGTCACGGGCCGTGCCCTCTTGACATTACTCTAAGATTTATTTCTAATTGTGTGCATTTTTCAAATAAATTCCTGTCCGGCTGGACAAAGGACATACTAACTATCTAGTGTATGTCTATTCTTACCCTGATCTCTCAAGTACTAGGGTACACTGTTTTTTGTAAAAAGCGCAGTGGATGTGGGAAGCAAGCACGCCACTGGCATGCCAAATGCAAGCCTATCTGCGTCCAGATCGCGCCCAGCACCTGGAACCCTGGTCTCCCCACCACACGCTGATACACCACCATTGGGCTCCGAGCCATGGGCCCCAAACCACACAACAACTGCTGCTGCACTTCCCCATGGTCAACGGTAGGCCCTTTTTCATGCTGACACTGTCACTTCTCCTGCACCACCAGAGCGCCCGCATGCACAACGACCACCAAGAAACTGACCATGTCAACCACAACTGCTTTGGAACAACTCCACTGCCTCATGCTCAATGTACGATCACTCTGCAAGCCTACCACTGAGATCTGGGACACCATCATCTCCCTGATCCACAACACTGTCTTCCTCACCTACACCTGCCTCAATCCTGCATTCGCTCTCGGCATCGCCTCCTCAACTCCAAACGGCTACAAGATAGCCCTTCAGGACCAGATCAACAAATGCAAGGGTGAGATCGCCATCATTTATAAAGAAACCATCCTCTACACTTTTGCTCGAATATGAATTTACCTTGAAAAAACAAAGACAAGAGGAGTTTGGCAAAACAGGACAGATGGTTTAACACCTTGGCTGCTAGGGGTTTTCCCCTCCTGTGCTGATCCTTAGTGAACTCCATTGTTCATGACGAGTGTTGTAATAAAAGAGGATAAAATGTAGAAGGTAGCCAGGTAATTGATCCAAGTATGATGTTTATTAGTTGGTTTCAATAAGATAAATATTAGGTCCCACCAGGAGCTTGATGGATGTTGCTCAGCCCTCACTCACCAACTGACATTCTTCCACACACACCAGGCACCCGCACATTCTATTCACTCTGACATCACGCACACCAACACTCCATGCAGACATCTCACTCATACTGGCTGAGCAACCTAAAAGGAGATAAACCTAGTTACAACATATCTCCCTTTCTTAACAGGGAAAAACAGAAATGCTTGCAATACAAAACAATTAGATAAATCAATTAAAAACTTGAAAGGTACATATGCAAATAAGCGGACAGTTCATATAAATCTTGAAAGAAACAAATGCAATTAAGCGGACAGTTCATATAAATCTTGAAAGATACGAATGCAATTAAGCGGACAGTTCATATAAGAAAAGAAAAAGAAAGAAGGACAAGTAAAGCAAAGGATAAACTATAGAACATGGCACATATCCCCTTCCCTAGGAGAGAAAAGAAAAGAAAAGGAAAGAAGAGAAAAAGAACACATCACGTTGCCCTAAGGCGCAAATGTATTGGGTAAAAACCCACCACAAAGGAGCATAAAAATAGCATCAATAAATGTAGCGTAAATATTTAGGGTAAAAAACATGACCCAAGAATAAATGTATAGAGCAAACACTGTACCCTAGAATAACTGCACAACCGTACGTATAGCAATAAATGTATAGGGTAAACACTGGACCCTAGAATAAGTGCACAACCTTACATATAGCAACAACTACTTGCACGCTTAATAATTATGGCATAATAGCATCAAAATGCTGCATAAATGTATAATACTCCAGCTTATAAAATCAAAACGTATAGGGTAGAAACACAACCCCAAGAAAGCATAAACACATTGGAACAAGACGCATTACACTATAAGAGTAGAAAGTTGAGCACAACAAAACTGCTAGTGTAGTATAACAATAGTGAAAAGGTGTGCGCACCACCTACACTAAAGAATTTGAAGAAACGTAAAGAGAGCCAGCTCCTATGTAAACTACACCAGAGAAAAGAATAATGCTAGTGCTTCACGAGTGTCTAGGTCAAAAAAAAATGTAGCACAAATCAAATAAGCCGAAACACCCACTTACAGGATGCGAAAAGATTATAGTCAACACTGTACAATATGAGAAGCATTGAAACACAATAAACTAAAATAAATAAAGTTGTCACCGTAGATCCATTTTGATCGATACATCTTAGCAATTAGTCCAAAAGGCTTTTCCTTTTTCATTTCACTTTTGATGGGTACTTACTCCGGTGAGCGAACCCTTTCACCCGAGATGTTGAAGGCTTCCTACACGAAGAATAAGGGTTTGAAAAACTTGCTCTCTCAGTCATTTATCAAAGGAGATGTCAAAGTCTCCACAGCGCAAATCCATCTGTACGGTCATCAGTGAGCTTCCGAAAAGCATCCAGATGAAGACGAGGAGCAGGCAGCACTAGAAATAGCACCAGAAAGAGACTCGATCATTATAACTTTATTAACAGCCACAATGCATGTTGACAAACAGCACGATTAGTGCTGAAGGCTGCTTGGCAAGAATAAAGTACGAGATTACTCCAAAATGGCGGCACGCTTTCTGACGCTGGGCCGGATGGCTTTCGGCGCGTCAGCGCAGCAAAGCGTCTTCAGCAGCGAGTTGTCTGAAATTCCAATAGAGCGTCAGAGAGATGGCAGGCAAAGATCGTAATGACGTTGCACGCACTTGTAAAGATTCTCAAACGTCATCATAAGCAGGATGGCTTTCACCGAGGAAGGAGCTCTGCGTGTGAAAGGCAGTTGGCAGTTAGGAAAAACGTAAGATGCCTCATACAGACTTTCACACGATAAAACTATAAAGGAAATCACTTTTTGAAATAGAAATGACTCATTTCCCTCTGTGCAGCAAACAGTATGGTACTCATAGGACAGTTTTGTAAAAATTCCTTGCTCTCAAACTTCCACAAGCGAATTTTGCTCTTTTGTAGCAAGAAAGGTTGTCAGACTCAGTAGATAACAGTATCAAATCACTGTATTTTGATGGAATTCACTTGTATTTCTTTTCCCTTTGCAGCAAACGTTTTCCCTTATGCTTGGGAGTCAGAAAGTGAGAGTCATAACAGTCATTCCCAGGCTTTCAATAATCTTTTAAAGAATTTAAAGAAAGTACAGTACTTGAGCTAGACCTGGCACATAAGAGGGTTTAGGGCGACCGATTTCGGGGTCACTGGTGGGGTTTCGGAGTGCCAGGTAGCATGAAGAAAATATTTGTAATTTAAAAGTCCTTTACCTTAATTGAATTCTTCTTTTAGGTTTGTATTGCTTGAAGGTACCTTGTAAATAGAATGTAGCACGCTGTAAGTTCTCCAAACGTCGCCAAAATGTTGTAGTAAAAGAGGATAAAATGTAGAAGGTAGCCAGGTAATTGATCCAAGTATGATGTTTATTAGTTGGTTTCAATAAGATAAATATTAGGTCCCACCAGGAGCTTGATGGATGTTGCTCAGCCCTCACTCACCAACTGACATTCTTCCACACACACCAGGCACCCGCACATTCTATTCACTCTGACATCACGCACACCAACACTCCATGCAGACATCTCACTCATACTGGCTGAGCAACCTAAAAGGAGATAAACCTAGTTACAACAACGAGCTTAGCTCGTCATAAGCACAGCTCAACCGTGCCTCATGACGAGCTGAGCTCGTCATGAGCAGTGAATGGGTTAATCAAACACTACAGCCTGGAGCACAGTTACAGAGCTGGGGTCAGAGGACTGTCTCAAAGTACAATCGTTTTGAATGTATTTTTATACATTTCTCGACGAATCATAAAACATGTCATGGATCCTATATTGGGAGTGAAATGTGGGTCTAGTCATAAATCCATAAATTCCTCGCACCTGCTGACAAAAGCAAGCTGGTCTCAACCTTGCATTGATGCAATGAGCGCCAGTGGGTAGGGTAACATGTCCAGATGTCGGCATGGGGAACGCATAACCACTGCATGTGTTGTGTGTGTTGTGTCCTGATTGGCTGAGTGTTCCTAACTTCATGTGGCATCTAACTTTATGATGTTTTGAGAAAGACTCCAAACACTACATCTTCCCCAGAGACCTAAATTTTTACCTCGACAACCTCAATGATGCCAACCGGCTTGAAAGCATGAAATACATCGGCCTCAACCAACTAGTCACTGACCCCACACACTATGCAGGACACAGCTTGAGCCCCATCTTCACCGGCAGCGAAAGATTGAAGTACTGCCATGTCACCAAGCTCAGCTGGACAGACCACACCATTGTCCACTTCACCATCACAGGACACTGCCACCAAGCCTCCCAGCACCTCACACCACAGCTGGAACAAAGTATCAGGAAGCCAGTGGACCAACTCCCGCAACACCTCCCACCCTGAAACAGGCTGTCAAGAAATTCTCTGCCTGGATCACAGATTGCGCCAATAGAGTCGCCCCTTCAAGCCCACCAAACTCATGAGACCCGTCGACAACAGCCCAGTTGGTACACCACAGAACTGAGGACCATGAAATGCAACTGCAAGTGAATAGAAAGAAAATAGCGCACCAGAAGGAGCTCACAGACCAAGCCACCTTCAAGTCATGCCTCAACCAATACCACCAACTACTGAAAGGGAAGAAGAGGAGCGCCCTGGATGACTGCATCGAAACCAGCACTAACCACAGCAAAGAACTCTTCAACATCATCAGAGAGTTCTCCAACCCCAGAGCCACCTAAAACATCACCACCCCTGCTCAGGAACTCTGTGACACCCTGGTGGACTTCTTCCACAACAAGATCTCCATCTACAAAAGCTTCAACCCACCACCGCCGACAACCTCAGCCTCCTTGTTCCCATGGATACAAACCCTGGTGCTATCTCTGACCACCTGCCCACCGCCTGGTACCAGCTCACCACACACAACACCGCAGCCATCATGAACTCCGTCGACTCTGGAGCACTAACTGACCCCTGACCCCAATTTTTTTAACCTCAGGAGCAAAATGATCAGCAGTGAGCTCATCACCATCTCCAACTCATCCATAACCACAGCTACCTTCCCCAAAGTATGGAAGCACACAGAAGTTAAACCCCTTCTCAAGAAACCTTCCACTGAACCAGCAAACTTAAGAACTACCATCCCCTCTCTCTGTTCTCCTTTCCCACCAAAGTCCCTTAAAAGACCATCAGCTGCCTACTCGCAGAACACCTGGAGATCAACAATCTTCTAGACCCCTCCCAATCTGGATTTTGCACCAACCACAGCACCAAAACTGCCCTGATCGCTGCCACTGATGACATCAGAAGCCTCCTCAACGTGGAGCAGTGGAGGCCCTGATCCTCTTCGACCTCACAACAGCATTCAACACTGTATTCCACAACACCCTTATCAAGAGGCTTCATCACATTGGAGACGCCCTCAAATGGATTGCATCCTTCCTCACAGTAAGAACCCAGAGAATTTGCCTACCGCTTTTCCCCTTGGTAGCCAAGAACATCATCTGAGGCGTCCCTCAAGGCTTGTCCCTCATCCCTGCTCTGTTCAACATCTATTTGACCCCTTGAGCACCATCGAAAGAACCCATGGAATAAACATCATTGCCTATGCCGATGACACCTGATTCATCCTCACACTATGAGAAGATCCCTCCAACACACAAGCCAACTTCCACAGGTGCATAATGGGCATCGCCGACTGTATGAATAGCTACTGCCTAAAACTCAACACAGACAAAATGGAATTGCTGATCTTCAAGGACAACACCTCCCCGTGGAACGACTCCTGGTGGCTTACCAAACTAGGACCAGTACCAACTCCGACAGACCATGCTCGCAACCTTGGCATTATCCTGGACAGCAAGCTCACCATGAAAAACCAGATCAATGCATTCTCTTACACCTGCTGCCTCTCCCTTTGCATGCTCTGTAAGATCTTCAAATGGCTCCCAATCAACACCAGACAAACCGTTCTGCAAGCCCTTGTCACCAGCCGGATGGACTATGGCAACACACTCTATTCTAGCAATCACCTTGCACCTCCTGAAGAGACTACAGACCATACATAATTGATCAGCTAGACTCATCCTCGAGCTCCCCAAATGGACCCACCCCCGCCTCGAGAAGCTCCATTGTCTCCCCATTTAGAAGAAATGTCAATTTAAGATGCTGGTCCACGCCTACAAGGCCCTTCACCATCAAGGACCAGCATACATCCACCACCGCCTGAACTTCCACCAACCCACCAGACACCTGCGCTCCGATTCCCTCTCCCTCGCACTCAACCCCTGAGTGTGATGATTCGGGGCGCCCTCCTGCTGCGCTTTATGAGAGAGGCTTGCAACGCTCAATGCTCAATGCTGACAAAAAGCCAGTGTAGGACAGCTGGATATGGTCTGAAGGTTTGAGATTCATGACCAGTCGTCTGCTGTAGTTTGCATCAATTTTAGTTTGTTGAGGAGAATGTCTAGAATACCCGCACGGTCCTCATTCATCAGATTTGAGAAGGAGGCATTTATCCTGAGCGGAAGGTATGCAGTCACGTTTTCACCCACATTGATTTGATAGATTGTTTGGCAACAACCTTAATTTGGTTGCCTTCCGAAAGACTTTTTTTTATTGGCTCATAGCTAGGGGTAGACAAAATTAAATCTATGCCAATGGAGTTGGGAAACCTTGCCAAGCAGGTTCTCTTCACGGCCCTCGTTGCCACATGAATAAGGCATGGATGCGGGTAAGTGGTGGAAAGCATTTGGTGCAGGACACAATGGTGTGGTGGTTGAAGGGGCGTTGAAACTTACAAACTCCAAACTCTTAAGATGCTTGCTTCAGCATACGCCTGCAGTCCACATGCTGTAATATCAGCAGTTAAGCTACCAGGGCCAACACAAGAGCCACAACCCCACAGAGGTCGGATTTATTTTTCCACAAAAAAAACAAGCAAAGCATATCTCATTTGCGCCAAGTAGACCCAGGGATTTCGTTCCACGTTTCCTGTATCTCTATTCCCAGTGACAGCTAGACAGTGTCCTGTTTACAACTGCACAGCTTGCTCGTCACTGTGGGCTTTCCCGGAACTGTGCTTGCAGATCGGCACAAATATGAACAGTCATTTGATTTAATCAAATATTGTTTTCCGCAGATCTTCTCCTTCAGAAGTGCAAGGGATCATGGTCTAAGATGAATGCAAAGCAGCTGGTGACATCACAATGACAGAGGAGTCCAGGTTCTGAGACCCCCCGAGGGGGGCAGCAGCCTGGTTTCCGGTGTCCAACAGTGCTGTGTTCAGACTCTGTCCCATGGGGCTTACAGCCTCCGTTCAACCAGAGAGAGGCCAACCTGGGCCTGACCTGAGCTCACAACCAGCCCCCGTTCACAGAAACAGGAAGCTTCAGACGAACAGAGGTCAGTTGCTTTTCTGTTTACATTCATTCTTCCTACAAAGAGTGAAATAACATGCTGGCCGCTTTCCCTTTAATCTCGGTATTTCTTCTCTGTGTCCCTCTCTGGGTCCCTGAGACCTAGCTATTTTCACCTGTACTGCTTGTGTAATGCTTGGAATACATGTTATCTCTTCATGATAGCATCTAGTGTCTGCCATCTTTTAGCTTGTATAAGCCATACACTCTCTTGTATTTCTCTGGTTTAAGGGACTCATCTTGAAATCTAAGTTTACCTTCTCGTTCCTTTGGGAGTGTTGTACGTAAATGGAAGTCTTGGTTGAGGGCCTTGACGAGATCTCTGAGGCCCACAAAGGTAGACTGGTCTCTGTGAGACCCACTCATGTGCGGTTGGCACAGTCACCAAGGCATTCCTGAGGGAACATCCATGTTGTGCGTGTTCATTAGTGCTTCTACCTATATCCTTAAAAAACATTTTTAAATGCAACTTTGTCTCCCTTCTGATGCTGAACAGTTCAATGAATAATGAACAGAAGTTTAATTGTCCTCACCCCAAAGTCGACTAGAGTCATTTCTGCTATCATCACAATTAAAGCACGTTTTCACATAAGTTTGCAAGAAAGCATATTATAGCCAAAAATGTTTGCATAGCATCCTGTTTAAAAAAGCTTGTAAAAATAAAGTTAACTAAGTTTAAATCTCTTCCAAACATGTAGTTTATTAGGTTGAATCAAAAAGGATATTATTGTAATTACCCTTATTCATTAAAAATACATTTGATAAAAGTCATAACAAAAATACACAATAACTAAAAAAATGTATACACAAGGATTAAAACAAATCTTACAAGAAGATTTTTTTGTTAGCTCATACGGTTTCAAGATTAATTATATTGATACATCATTATATACCACATATCATGCAATACACATTAAATGTCCTGACAATTTATTTCTGTATAAGCTGAACAAAAGCAACGCGTTTCGGAGGGTTTTGTACAGGTCCAACCTCCTTCTTCAGGCTTGTTTAAAAGATTTTTCCCAAAACTACTGTCACAAATTATACTGGTTGGGCGTCATGAGAAGAGCATGCTCAATCCTGATTGCGAATCTCTTCTTACAGTGTGATCAAAGGGCCCATACTCATAAGAAAGGGGAAAATTCCTCCGATCCCTTAAAATACCTTAGCCTCAATATAGATGTCGAGACTGTGCTTGCGCATTGAAAACACCAGGTAATATTCACAGGTTACAGAGAAGAATTTCTCTTGATTAATGTTGTAAGATCAGCTTTCTTCTTTCATCAAATTGCGATTGTGGCTATACTTGCAATATCGGGATTCAAGAATCTCCTAAGCATACACCAAAAAATCATCAAATCTTCCAGACATACTTAAATAAGGTTTATTGATATTACTATAAAATTACACAATGAGCCTGCTGGCAAACTACATTTTTAAAGCTGATCTTAGTCAAGACAGCATTGTCCCAGTCCACTATTAGATTCTACGGATGATTCAGGTCTGCCAGAAAAAGGGTGTGAAGGTTTGTGTTGTGAAGATTGGCTAGTCCAGCAGAAGTTGCGAACTTTCTGACGAAAATCATAGAGAGGGGGAAAAGAGCAACCTTGAGCCTGCTAAATTTTCATCTTACTTGGGAAGAGCTGGAAGGTTGTTCCTGGTATTCCAGGGGAACAAAGTCCACAGTCTCTGGCATTAGTGCTGCTTTGAAAAACAGGCCCTCTACAACTGGTCTGGTTCAGTTGAATCTGATCCACTTTCTGCCATTGTGGTGGAGTCCTTACAATACCTTTTTTAAGTCCAAAATAAATGTCCTGTACCAATTTGTAAACTGACATTCAGCATGTTTGCTCCATCTCAGGGCCTCAGGGCCAAGTCCACTGCCTCACCTTGACCATTGTAAACTAAGCAAAATACATAATCTTAGGCACAGCCTTTTTCTAATAATCTATGGCAGGCAGGTAGGAATACGTCAGTGCAGTGACCAGGGAAGTCTTGTTTCAGCTTTAGACTCAGACAGATCTTCTCCTTGGAGTAGGGAAAGCAGAGTGTTTTAAAGGGTAAAGCCTTCAGACATTGACTGAGCTCTAGTGAATCACAGTAGCTTTTGCAGCAAAGTTATACACTTCTATTCTTTGGTGCCTGTGTTGTGGCATCAAAACTACCCCAGAGTTATTTGCACTGGACTAGAAGAAGGACTGCCCTGCTGCGCCAAGGACCTGGCAAAGAAAGGATACACTGACATGGATTCCACCTGCTGAACCTGATCGCTAGCAACAGAGAAGGGGCTCCTGCTGTGTCCTGCTCATGGAGAAGTTGTCTCCAGAGCCAAGCCAAAACAAGAGATTTCAAGGGTCAGTTGGCTGATCTCCTTTTCGCAGTACCGAATCACAACAGCTGAAAAAGCCTGCTGGGGCAAGTTGGTATACCAAAATCTTCACAACGCCACCATCCACCGCCGTGCAGCACAAGTGACCCGGACTCAATGCTCAAAGTTGCACCCAGTGAGAGAGTTGTTAGGGTTAAGCTTGGCTGCCCAGAAGATTAGTCATCACCCTGGGAAGGATTTGGCTGTGACCCCAATACTTGGTGACTGGATTTCTACCAGGACAAGGAGGACCTTGAGGGCAATCAACCCCATGACCAGGACTGCCTCACCCCCCGCCGTGGACTGCGGAGTAGCTGCAGGGAGACACCCATCAACCACATTGCATCCACAGTCCCATTTCCAAAAAGATTGCTATAACTTTTCAAGCAGCTGGGAAAAGTTGTGGCAAAGTTTTCTGCAAAGTCAGTAGTTTGGGAAAGTTTTCAAAAATTTTTAAGAAGGTTCAGGCGTCACTTTTTCAGCAAGGAAATATGAAGCTTGACATGGAAAACCTATCTTCCCTCAAAAGAGCTGAGTTGAGGGAACTTTGCAGAGACAGGGAGATCAACATGGGGCACAAAGTCAGGAAAAATTAGTTGACTGGGGCCCTCGCACTTGAGACCACAACAACAGTGTCACTGGTGGAGCCAGTGGAACAGATGGAATCCTTCTCCCTACACCAGGCCAAGGGTGGCTACCAAAGCAAGCTCTAACACCAGCCAGAGGTCCCTTCAGGAGCTCATCACAAATGTGGACCTAGAGGAGAGGCCCATAGCTTTGGCTGAAAGAGGATTGGCCCTTGAAGAAAGAAGTGCGAGGCTGGGCTAAGGCCCACAGATGATGGCGGCAGCAGAAGTGTAATTGGAGGTGTTGACAGAGGTGACCCTGGTGTCAGATTGCCCAAAGGGATTTTCCCTTGTTCAAGGGGGATGAAATTGACAATTGGCTGGCCTTTATAGAGAGAGCTCTCAAAATGAGGAAGGTGGGGAAAACTAATATGGGATTTAGTGCTAGTAATTGGTAGGGACAGACTAATCACACTTGAGGATAAGATAGGTGAGTCCTATCCACACATGAAGGCAGCACTAAAACACTTTTTGGTTTGACCCCTAAAGAGTACAGGCAGAATGTTAGGACAACAAAGAACGGGGCAACACCGAACTGGGTTGACTTTGTTGACACTTCAGTTAAGGTACTAGATGGTTGGATTAAATTCAACAAAGTAGACACATTTGAAGGGCTCTACTTGATTGTCAAGGAGCACATATGAATTAATTGTCATTTAGAGAAGTTGTAAAAACAGCAATTGATGGACAGAATACAGAACAATGTCATACATTCACCCCAGTACAAAAATCTGGGCCTAAATCCAGTCCAGCCCGAACAAGCCATCCTGGCTGAAGACGGCTGATAGCCAAAAACCTGTCCTAGGATGCTTGGTTCTGGTCCAGGAAAGAAATGGCTTAGCAGTTCGGGCTGGACTGTTCCCATGAGGCACAGGGTCAAGGCTGATTTGCATATGGCCATGTCTGAACTGGGGTGGTGTGGAGTGCAAAAAAACGATGGATTTAGGCCTAGATCTCTGTACTGGGGTGAATGTATGACATTGTTCTGCATTCTGTCCATCAACCTTTGTTTTGCATTTGTCACCCGAGTGGGATGGGTATGCTCAGACACGAGTCCCATGCTCTCCACACCACTGGAGTCATGCTATCCTGGCTGAAGACGGTTGATAGCCAGAAACCGGTCCTAGGATGCTTGATTCCGGTCCTGGAAAGAGGTGGCTTGGCAGTTTGGGCTGGACTGCTCCCATGAGGCACAGGTTCAAGGTTGATTTGCATATGGCCATGTCTGAACTGGGGTGGTGTGGAGTGCAAAAAAACGATTGATTTAGGCCCAGATCTCTGTACTGGGGTGAATGTATGACATTGTTCTGCATTCTGTCCATCAACTGTTGTTTTGCATTTGTCACCCCGAGTGGGATGGGTATGCTCAGACGTGAGTCCCATGCTCTCCACACCACTGGAGTCAAGCTATCCTGGCTGAAGATGGCTGATAGCCAGAAACCGGTCCTAGGATGCTTGATTCTGGTCCAGGAAAGACATGGCTTGGCAGTTCGGGCTGGACTGTTCCCATGAGGCACAGGGTCAAGGCTGATTTGCATATGGCCATGTCTGAACTGGGGTGGTGTGGAGTGCAAAAAAACGATGGATTTAGGCCCAGATCTCTGTACTGGGGTGAATGTATGACATTGTTCTGCATTCTGTCCATCAACTGTTGTTTTGCATTTGTCACCCCGAGTGGGGTGGGTATGCTCAGACGTGAGTCCCATGCTCTCCACACCACTGGAGTCAAGCTATCCTGGCTGAAGACGGTTGATAGCCAGAAACCGGTCCTAGGATGCTTGATTCCGGTCCAGGAAAGACGTGGCTTGGCAGTTCGGGCTGGACTGTTCCCATGAGGCACAGGGTCAAGGCAGATTTGATATGGCCATGTCTGAACTGGGGTGGTGTGGAGTGCAAAAAAACGATTGATTTAGGCCCAGATCTCTGTACTGGGGTGAAAGTATGACATTGTTCTGCATTCTGTCCATCAACTGTTGTTTTGCATTTAGAGAAGTTATACCAGCATCTAGTGGACTTGAATCCGTCTATGCCCATGGAACTGGGCAAAACAGCGGGTGAGTGAGTATGTATCAGGGTCCCTAAAAAGTCCCTGGGTGGTGACCGGAACAAAAGTGGTCAGGCCTCCCTTCAGGAAAAAGAGGGGGTAAGGATAAAAAGAAGCATAGACCCAAAGAGTCCCCAAAATATGCCAAAAAAGGGGGAGCCCAGAGCTGCATCCCATTCCAAGGGGAAGTACCTGGGGATGAAGTCTGACCCCTTTGAATGCAATTTGTCAAGACACAAGAAGGGAGATACAGTGTGCTCTAAAAGGCACCCACTGGGGATGAAACCACAGGGTTGGCTGTACAGAAGCCACCTTAGCATCTATGTGTGGGGAGGACATTGAACTTTTGGTCCACTGGCCTCCTACTATGGAGAAGAATAGTCAGTGGCCAAAAATCAATGGGATGGAGGTGAAGGCTCTGAGGGATACAGGTGCCAGTGCAGGCTTGGTAATGACAAAGCTGGTTTCCCAGACCAGATCTTTCCAGAGGCGTTGCACCACATTGTCAACATTGAGACAAAGTCTCATCCAATGGTTGTGGTGGACTGTGAGTGGGGAGGAGTTACTGGTCTAAAAAAGGTAGCTGTGTCGCCTGACATCCCAGTAACTGGAAACTTCTGCTCAGGCAGAAGTTGAAAGGAGGACACATGCAACAATGCTGGGTGTACCTCACTGGGTGTGTGTTCCTTCCAGAGCACAGAAGGGGGATCGAGGGAAGCCAGAGCCTAAAACGATGGATCAGGTCCCTAATGCAATGAGGAGGGTCAGGGGGACCGGTCGCCTAACTGCCAAGGGTCCCCAGGCCCAGAATGAGCCCCACCCTCAGGGAGGAGGCTGTGTGCCTGATGAAGAGACTGCCCCTGGACACCTGCCTGACCTGGCAAAACTCTTGGAGTAGGGAGTACCTCCAGAGAGGACCTACCTAAGCAATGGACAAAAGACTAACTCTACTCTAGAAGACCTGCAACAAGCCATCTGTCAGTCAGGAGTAGAGGATACCAGTGGCCCCATAATGCATTCAGGGAGGAGGGGCTCCTGTACAGTGAGCCAAGGAACCCCAAACTAGGGCAACCAGATGATTGGGGGTATCACAGCAGTACAGGGAGTTTCTCCCTAAGCTGGCCCATGATATCCCCTAACTGGACACCTAAGGCAGACCAAGACCTGGGAGAGGCTGGTCAACCTCTTCTACTGGCCATAGGACGACACATGAGCTGTTGTGCCTTCTAGACTGGTGTGCTTTTACCAGATTCAGCACTAGAAATTGTGTCTTCTTGATGATGCTTGCTTAAAATAGTATACACCAGGTTTGGACGTTGCCACCTTGGAATGACTTTAACATCTGTCCTGATGAAGAGTCCACAAAGTTACTCACAGCAAGGTTGAAACATCAACAATTTTTGGTTTTAGACTGTTTATTATGACCAATGATGGTTTTCGAACATGTACACCTGACTAAATCCATTGTTCCCCTGGCATAATTAGATAACAATCATTACTAAAATTTCTGTTTTTTATGTATAATCCATTTTCTTTTTTTGCATTTGATATACAAGTATACCATGCTGTCAGACCTCACTTTGTCCTGTAGCACTGTTTTTTTTAAATAAATAGAGACATTACATGCTCTACTCCTCGTGTATCGCATATTTATTTGCTATTTAGGTGCCTGTCTCCTTTTATTTTTACATGCAGTGCGTTTAGTGAATTGTGATTAATTCCTAGTCTCTCCCATTGCAGATAGTTTATCCGACTACTTAAAAAATTCTTAGTTCTCACAAATGACCTCCGAAGGAACAACTGTTTTCCTTTTTTTTACGTCAGATTAGGGTCTGCTTCGTGTGATCTACTTATGTGTACATTTGGTGTGTGAATCTGATACAAATATTTAATTCTAATGACTACTGCAGAGGAACGACAAATGGCCCATGAGGCTAGGAGCTGCGGCAGGTGGCTTAGTTCGGTCTCAGGAGGCCTTGTTTGCACCTGGTTCTCACACGTCACCACATCAATGTGTTTATCCATCAAAAGGGGGCAGATTTCCAAGCCCCCTGTGCCACCACTACGTCACTTTTCGTGACGTACAGGTGGCTTCTCCATATTTACAAGGAGAGGAAAAGCCACCCTGCGTGACTTTTCCTCTCCTTGTAAATATGGCCCCTTCACACGCAGCACTGTGCGTGGAAGGGGTGTTCCATGGGTGTTGCTGTGGGTGTTCCCACGCAACACCCATGGAACAAGACACTTCTCCAGATTTACGAGAAATCGTGTGAATGCGTGTGAATGCTACGCCACCCTAGGTGGCGTGACGAGGAGCTAGCGAGGAGAAATGTTTTTATTTCTCCTCGTTTTTTCCTCTATCAATGCGTGCTGCATTCTACAGCACGCATTGAAAGAGGAAAAAGCCTCTTGTGATTGTTTTAGTGCAGGAAGGTGTCCCTTTCTGCACAAAAAACAATCTCCCCACGACGCAGGCATCCTTGCACCATGGTGCAAGGGTGCCTGCACCGGCACATGCCTGCAGTTTGTGCGCCAGCGCAGGGGGAAGCACAGAGATGTGACATATTCTTGTAAATATGTTGCATCTCTGTGGTTTCCAAACTTACTCAGCAGGGCGCAGCGACATGACTTGCTGCGCCGTGCTGCGTTACTTTGCTGTAAATCTGCCCCGGAGTGCTTAGAAGCAGACAAGGTGGAGGTTTGAGAAGTGTGATGAATGCATTTGCAAATGACAACTGATAGAAAAACCAGAACTGCCCCAGCGTTGCACAGAAAGACGACGTGTGATCCCCCCCAGGTGCAGGGTTGGTGAATGTTTATAATCCACGTTATTCATCCATATCAATGCGCATGCATCAAACAAAACCTAAATACCAAACAAAAGCCCCACAGAGGCTGTCTGGGAGATATGAAGAGGCGAGTAGAGCTGGGAGGCAGGCCAGGCAAACAGATTGCATTCGAGATGTCCCAGCCTTATCAGCCTCTCATATTGTTCCCTTATCAGCCAATAAGCCAGTGCTTGTGACGTAGGCTCTGGGGACCTGGGTCCAGTCCTGGCTCCCACTTCAGGACATTAGGTGGCCTTGGGAAACAACAACCAAGCTGACAATCATTTCCAGCGCTTGGTTCCCTTATCATTTCAAGCGCTATGTTAACAACCAGGACATTTTTATTTTGTAGCTTGGGTTATTCTTTAGCTGCTGCTTCAGGACCCCAGAAACCAAATTAAGTGGAAGACACTACAGTGATGACACCACACACAGCACTAACTGCTCATATGCGATACTACACATTTTCTTGATTTCTGTGTCCATTGGCAGAATTGTCCCCATGATGAAACCAAGAGTGTCTATGTTTGATTTTGATGGACTAGCATTGTTCATACATGCCGAAAAACTGCCTGTGTGCTTCGGGTTGTGTCTGTTTTCTAAATTTATAATCAGACACGTGGCTTCGTTTATTTGTGTATGTTTTATAGCCACAGAGTAAAACACTTTGGTTTTATTTTATTGCAATACAGTTTCCTTATACACTTTTTAGGGCTCGGACTACGCCCCCGAAGGGGCGGAGCTTCGAGATCCTAATGTTAAAGAAAAAAAAAGGATATGTAGGGCTATGGCCAGACACATTCCTTAAATTCCATAGTGTTTTATGGCATGTGCCTAGTGATTCGTCTTCGCTGTGCTGTCTATTTAGTAGCCTTGACGTGATAGGCTATATTGACTTTTGGTCCGTCATTGATGTCAGTTTCATGGCATATTCTGTACGTGAACGAGCACAGCAGAGGGATTAATCTTAATTAGGAGCTGTCAGAGTGCCCGTGTAATGCAATCCAGATGATGCGTGCACTTTCACAGCGGTGAGCGCCTTCAGGCAGCAGGCGAGGCTCACAGAAGATGACTCATACATGCTCGTCCACACTGTAGTTCTTGTGTTTCTTGAATACTCTCATTTCCAAAGGTCATTTCCTTCTTTTCCTCGCACGCTGCGCTGCACTATTTTTGTCTGTGGTTTAAAAAACGGGGTTTAAAGGCGTTTTATTATAAAACATTTGGATTCTGGTTCTGTAAGCTTTGTTTCCGAATTTTAATAAGTGCTGACATGCAGACTACTGGTTGAATAAATGATGAAGGTTAAAAGTGACCTTCGTGACACGTGCTGTCGAGCCTGACTCCCAGAGTTAACATGCAGTCATCATTATTTTAAAGTTTGTGGAAAAAACGTGAATACGCAATAATCATGGAAAACAGAGCCTTCCCGCTGTTACAATGGGAATTCACAAATGTCTTGTGTGTCTCACGTAATGCCAATGGCTATTTCATTAGGAAAAATTAGACTCATTGATACATGCACCACCACCAGCAGTACTACCAGTACTACAGCCACCAGTACTACCACTACCACCACCACCAGTAGTAACAGTACCACGACCACCAGTACTACCACTAACACCACCACCACCAGTACTACCACTAACACCACCACCAGTACTACCAGTACCACCACCACCAGTACTACCACTACCATTACCACCACCACCAGTACCACCACCACCAGTACTACCACCACCCCCAGTACTACCAGTACTACAGCCACCAGTACTACAACTACCACCACCACCAGTACTAACAGTACCACGACCACCAGTACTACCACTACCAGTACTACCAATACCAGTACCACTACCACCACCATCACCAGTACCACCACCACCAGTACTACCACTACCAGTACTACGGGCAACAGTACCACCACCACCACTAGCACTACCACTACCGGTACCACCACCAGTACTACCACTACCAGTACCACCACCAGCACCAGTACCACCACCACCAGTACTACCACTACCAGTACCACCAACACCCCCAGTACTACCAGTCCTACAGCCACCAGTACTACAACTACCACCACCACCAGTACTAACAGTACCACGACCACCAGTACTACCACTACCAGTACTACCAATACCAGTACCACTACCACCACCAGTACTACCACCACCAGTATCACCACCACCAGTACTACCACTACCAGTACTACGGGCAGCAGTACCCCCACCACTAGCACTACCACTACCGGTACCACCACCAGTACTACCACTACCAGTACCACCACCACCAGTACCACCACCACCAGTACCACCACTACCAGTACTACCACCAACAGTACTACCACTACCAGTAACACCACCTCCAGTACTACGACTACTACCAGTACCACCACCACCACCAGTACTACCAGTACCACCACCACCAGTACTACCACTACCAGTACTACCATTACCATTACCACTACCACCACCACCAGTACCACCACCACCATTACTACCACCACCCCCAGTACTACCAGTACTACAGCCACCAGTACTACAACTACCACCACCACCAGTACTAACAGTAGCACGACCACCAGTACTACCACTACCAGTACTACCAATACCAGTACCACTACCACCACCAGTACTACCACCACCAGTACCACCATCACCAGTACCACCACCACCAGTACTACCACTACCAGTACTACGGGCAGCAGTACCACCACCACCACTAGCACTACCACTACCGGTACCACCACCAGTACTACCACTACCAGTACCACCACCAGCACCAGTACCACCACCACCAGTACTACCACTACCAGTACCACCAACACCCCCAGTACTACAGCCACCAGTACTACAACTACCACCACCACCAGTACTAACAGTACCACGACCACCAGTACTACCACTACCAGTACTACCAATACCAGTACCACTACCACCACCAGTATCACCACCACCAGTACTACCACTACCAGTACTACGGGCAGCAGTACCACCACCACTAGCACTACCACTACCGGTACCACCACCAGTACTACCACTACCAGTACCACCACCACCAGTGCCACCACCACCAGTGCCACCACCACCAGTACCACCACTACCAGTAACACCACCTCCAGTACTACCACTACTACCAGTACCACCACCACCACCAGTACTACCAGTAACACCACCACCAGTACTACCACTACCAGTAGCACCACCACCACCAGTACTTCCAGTACTACCACCATCAGTACTACCATTTCCACCACCACCAGTACTACCACTACCACCACCACCAGTACTACCACTACCACCAGTAATACCAGTACTACCACCACCAGTACTACCACCACCAGTACTACCACTACCAGTACTACCATTACCATTACCACTACCACCACCACCAGTACCACCACCACCAGTACTACCACCACCCCCAGTACTACCAGTACTACAGCCACCAGTACTACAACTACCACCACCACCAGTACTAACAGTACCACGACCACCAGTACTACCAATACCAGTACTACCAATACCAGTACCACTACCACCACCAGTACTACCACCACCAGTACCACCATCACCAGTACCACCACCACCAGTATTACCACTACCAGTACTACGGGCAGCAGTACCACCACCACCACTAGCACTACCACTACCGGTACCACCACCAGTACTACCACTACCAGTACCACCACCAGCACCAGTACTACCACTACCACTACCAGTACTACGGGCAGCAGTACCACCACCACCACTAGCACTACCACTACCGGTACCACCACCAGTACTTCCACTACCAGTACCACCAACACCCCCAGTACTACCAGTACTACAGCCACCACTACTACAACTACCACCACCACCAGTACTAACAGTACCACGACCACCAGTACTACCACTACCAGTACTACCAATACCAGTACCACTACCACCACCAGTATCACCACCACCAGTACTACCACTACCAGTACTACGGGCAGCAGTACCACCACCACTAGCACTACCACTACCGGTACCACCACCAGTACTACCACTACCAGTACCACCACCACCAGTGCCACCACCACCAGTGCCACCACCACCAGTACCACCACTACCAGTAACACCACCTCCAGTACTACCACTACTACCAGTACCACCACCACCACCAGTACTACCAGTAACACCACCACCAGTACTACCACTACCAGTAGCACCACCACCACCAGTACTTCCAGTACTACCACCATCAGTACTACCATTTCCACCACCACCAGTACTACCACTACCACCACCACCAGTACTACCACTACCACCAGTAATACCAGTACTACCACCACCAGTACTACCACCACCAGTACTACCACTACCAGTACTACCATTACCATTACCACTACCACCACCACCAGTACCACCACCACCAGTACTACCACCACCCCCAGTACTACCAGTACTACAGCCACCAGTACTACAACTACCACCACCACCAGTACTAACAGTACCACGACCACCAGTACTACCAATACCAGTACTACCAATACCAGTACCACTACCACCACCAGTACTACCACCACCAGTACCACCATCACCAGTACCACCACCACCAGTATTACCACTACCAGTACTACGGGCAGCAGTACCACCACCACCACTAGCACTACCACTACCGGTACCACCACCAGTACTACCACTACCAGTACCACCACCAGCACCAGTACTACCACTACCACTACCAGTACTACGGGCAGCAGTACCACCACCACCACTAGCACTACCACTACCGGTACCACCACCAGTACTTCCACTACCAGTACCACCAACACCCCCAGTACTACCAGTACTACAGCCACCACTACTACAACTACCACCACCACCAGTACTAACAGTACCACGACCACCAGTACTACCACTACCAGTACTACCAATACCAGTACCACTACCACCACCAGTACTACCACCACCAGTATCACCACCACCAGTACTACCACTACCAGTACTACGGGCAGCAGTACCACCACCACTAGCACTACCACTACCAGTACCACCACCAGTACCACCAGTACCAGTACCACCACCACCAGTACCACCACCACCAGTACCACCACCACCAGTACCACCACCACCAGTACCACCACTACCAGTAATACCACCTCCAGTACTACCACTACTACCAGTACCACCACCACCACCAGTACTACCAGTAACACCACCACCAGTACTACCACTACCAGTACCACCACCACCAGTACTTCCAGTACTACCACCATCAGAACTACCATTTCCACCACCACCAGTACTACAACGACCACCGCCACCAGTACTACCACTACCACCACCACCAGTAGTGAGTAGTGAGTAGAGTAGTGAGTAGAGTAGTGAGTAGAGTAGTGAGTAGAGTAGTGAGTGCAGAGTAGTGAGTGGTGAGTGCAGAGTAGTGAGTAGTGAGTAGAGTAGTGAGTAGTGAGTAGAGTAGTGAGTAGAGTAGTGAGTGCAGAGTAGTGAGTAGAGTAGTGAGTGCAGAGTAGTGAGTAGTGAGTAGAGTAGTGAGTGTAGAGTAGTGAGTAGAGTAGTGAGTGCAGAGTAGTGAGTAGAGTAGTGAGTGCAGAGTAGTGAGTAGTGAGTAGAGTAGTGAGTGTAGAGTAGAGTAGTGCAGAGTAGTGAGTAGAGTAGTGAGTAGAGTAGTGAGTAGGACATCACAGGCAGCAGCTGTGCAAGCTTCTTACACTCACAAGGAGACCACAGGCAGCTGAGGTGCAATCTTCTCCCACTCAAAAGAACGACATCACAGGCAGCAGCAGTGCAAGCTTCTTGCACTCACAAGGAGACCACAGGCAGCAGAGGTGCAAGCTTCTGACACTCACAAGAAGGACATCACAGGCAGTAACGGTGCTCAGCATTTCATCCTTTTGATGTGGATAAAAGGAGAATACTTTTGGTGGAAATACCAACAACGGCCAGTAAAGCGCCATAAGCACCACACAGTGTCCTCTACATCACTTTTTGAAAAATATTATATTTACTCCTGAGTCCAGGCTCACCACAATCCGACGCAAATACACAAGACATTGACAATGAAAGAACAGAGTTTAAGCAGTAATGCTAATATTGAAAATAGTGCAGACTGCACGAATATTCTCTGTTTTGCCAGAACACCCTGAAGCGCCTCCTTTAATTTCCCGCTCTCCTCGTATAGCTCAGTGGCAGCGTGCGCCTGCTGCAGTCGTGTGTGGCAGGTTGTGAGTGCAGCGTGATAGCTTCACTTTGCCGTTTTGAATGAAAGCGGGGACTAGCTCAGCATTTCATCCT
The DNA here is from genome assembly GCF_964263255.1 of Lissotriton vulgaris. NCBI lineage: Eukaryota > Metazoa > Chordata > Amphibia > Caudata > Salamandridae > Lissotriton > Lissotriton vulgaris. Next base: position 1,949,545,653 of record NC_141693.1, read on the forward strand.
TTTGATGTGGATAAAAGGAGAATACTTTTGGTGGAAATACCAACAATGCTGCTACCTTAAATGCATATGGGTGTGCCTATATGTCTGTGTGTAGTGTGTGTACTCTTCCATACCTACTGTAGGAGTGAACAAAGGTTGCCTTCATTGTAGATGTATTGTAGAGACACAGTAAAGTAAAGTAGTGAAATGAGGCCCGCATTTTAACAATCCCGCACCATTTTCCCGGACTGATGTGGATAGGAGACTGGCTCAGCATTTCATCCTTTTGATGTGGATAAAAGGAGAATACTTTTGGTGGAAATACCAACAACGGCCAGTAAAGCCCCATAAGCACCACACAGTGTCCTCTACATCACTTTTTGAAAAATATTATATTTACTCCTGAGTCCAGGCTCGCCACAATCCGACGCAAATACACAAGACATTGACAATGAAAGAACCGAGTTTAAGCAGTAATGCTAATATTGAAAATAGTGCAGACTGCACGAATATTCTCTGTTTTGCCAGAACACCCTGAAGCGCCTCCTTTAATTTCCCGCTCTCCTCGTATAGCTCAGTGGCAGCGTGCGCCTGCTGCAGTCGCGTGTGGCAGGTTGTGAGTGCAGCGTGATAGCTTCACTTCGCCGTTTTGAATGAAAGCGGGGACTAGCTCAGAATTTCATCCTTTTGATGTGGATAAAAGGAGAATACTTTTGGTGGAAATACCAACAATGCTGCTACCTTAAATGCTTATGGGTGTGCCTATATGTCTGTGTGTAGTGTGTGTACTCTACCATACCTACTGTAGGAGTGAACAAAGGTTGCCTTCATTGTAGATGCATTGTAGAGACACAGTAAAGTAAAGTAGTGAAATGAGGCCCGCATTTTAACAATCCCGCACCATTTTCCCGGACTGATGTGGATAGGGGACTGGCTCAGCATTTCATCCTTTTGATGTGGATAAAAGGAGAATACTTTTGGTGGAAATACCAACAACGGCCAGTAAAGCGCCATAAGCACCGCACAGTGTCCTCTACATCACTTTTTGAAAAATATTATATTTACTCCTGAGTCCAGGCTCACCACAATCCGACGCAAATACACAAGACATTGACAATGAAAGAACCGAGTTTAAGCAGTAATGCTAATATTGAAAATAGTGCAGACTGCACGAATATTCTCTGTTTTGCCAGAACACCCTAAAGCGCCTCCTTTAATTTCCCGCTCTCCTCGTATAGCTCAGTGGCAGCGTGCGCCTGCTGCAGTCGCGTGTGGCAGGTTGTGAGTGCAGCGTGATAGCTTCACTTCGCCGTTTTGAATGAAAGCGGGGACTAGCTCAGCATTTCATCCTTTTGATGTGGATAAAAGGAGAATACTTTTGGTGGAAATACCAACAATGCTGCTACCTTAAATGCATATGGGTGTGCCTATATGTCTGTGTGTAGTGTGTGTACTCTTCCATACCTACTGTAGGAGTGAACAAAGGTTGCCTTCATTGTAGATGCATTGTAGAGACACAGTAAAGTAAAGTAGTGAAATGAGGCCCGCATTTTAACAATCCCGCACCATTTTCCCGGACTGATGTGGATTGGGGACTGGCTCAGCATTTCATCCTTTTGATGTGGATAAAAGGAGAATACTTTTGGTGGAAATACCAACAACGGCCAGTAAAGCGCCATAAGCACCGCACAGTGTCCTCTACATCACTTTTTGAAAAATATTATATTTACTCCTGAGTCCAGGCTCACCACAATCCGACGCAAATACACAAGACATTGACAATGAAAGAACCAAGTTTAAACAGTAATGCTAATATTGAAAATAGTGCAGACTGCACGAATATTCTCTTTTTTGCCAGAACACCCTGAAGCGCCTCCTTTAATTTCCCGCTCTCCTCGTATAGCTCAGTGGCAGCGTGCGCCTGCTGCAGTCGCGTGTGGCAGGTTGTGAGTGCAGCGTGATAGCTTCACTTCGCCGTTTTGAATGAAAGCGGGGACTAGCTCAGCATTTCATCCTTTTGATGTGGATAAAAGGAGAATACTTTTGGTGGAAATACCAACAATGCTGCTACCTTAAATGCATATGGGTGTGCCTATATGTCTGTGTGTAGTGTGTGTACTCTTCCATACCTACTGTAGGAGTGAACAAAGGTTGCCTTCATTGTAGATGCATTGTAGAGACACAGTAAAGTAAAGTAGTGAAATGAGGCCCGCATTTTAACAATCCCGCACCATTTTCCCGGACTGATGTGGATAGGAGACTGGCTCAGCATTTCATCCTTTTGATGTGGATAAAAGGAGAATACTTTTGGTGGAAATACCAACAACGGCCAGTAAAGTCCCATAAGCACCGCACAGTGTCCTCTACATCACTTTTTGAAAAATATTATATTTACTCCTGAGTCCAGGCTCAAGGAGAGCCCGGCCAGGGTGAGTGGGGAGAGAGCTGCTGCTGAGTACACCTTTTGAATGAAAGCGGGGACTAGCTCAGCTAGCAGCACAAAAGGTACGAACATCACATAATTGGAACAAATCAATATAGCAAATATGTTGCAGGTCCTCTTACATTTGCTATTAAACGGAAATATAGAACAATCACTAAAAAACCTGGATGTTCTGCAAGCGTGCCTCCTTTGCCGTTCTGTTAATGTAATATTCCTTTTAAGGGGCTTTTTGTTTGGGACAATATGCTGCCTATTTTTTTTTAAATGGATCCTTCTGTTAGTGGGAAAAGAAAGCTCCGACTCTGTTTTCCCCGTCTCCATGAAGCCTGAGGTCAGGGAAGAGGCCAGGAATGTGACACTACTCTGAGAAAACAAGATTAGAAGTAATTAACAGACAACAGATGTCCTCTTAACTTTTATGAGGCCAAGAGTGTTTGAGAGTCTGTTTTTTTCTACTTTCTGTAACTTCACTTTTATTTTTAAAAACAAAACATTTGTTGTGTTCTGCTTTATATCACTGTGTTCTTAGAATCATTTCCTTAGTGCTTGTGAGTTGGCTCTAAACTTTAACGCACAGTACCCATTCGTCAAATCGAACTCCTCCTGTTCTCTTATGGGACTTTACGGGTATTGGGGCCGCCTGATGAGAAAGTCCTCGTCTTTTGGAGCCACTGTGAACATTGGAGAGCCAAAGCAAGGTGGCCGGCCCTTTTCATCACACAAGTGTATGTGTTCGAGAGTATGCTGTTTTTTTGTAATTTATTTTAATCCTTGCCTTAGTGGGAGAACAAAGCATCCAATTTATTGGGCCCCTCTCGGTCAAGCATGAGGCCACAGGGAAGTGTAGGGATTTAACACTACTGTGACAAGATGAGATAAGAAGTGATTAACAGTAAACAGATGTCCCCTTCAGTATTCAGAGGGCAGGAGGCCTTTTCTTTTTGTCAACATACTTTCCTCTCTGCATTTAAGTTAGTAACGTAAAATTATTGAAAAAGTACACTTTTGTTGTCTTATGATTTATCTACAATGTTAAAGAAACATTACATCGCCTATCCTGCCGTTTATATAAACTTGAAAGCTAGCTCCAAACTGTTCTATAATGGCTTCCTCTGATATACATTAAATATCTTAACCATGTATATATCACACTCCACAGACAGAACTGCTTATTCATGCTTAAGTAAAAGCTGCTACCCAACAGAATACATTATTTTATTTTAAACATGTGCACCTACACATAGCACCCTTGTGTGCCTTACAAATCACCAAGCAGACTCACATGTGCTATCTTATACCTTTTTTGAAACCTATGCATCCAACTTCTGGCACGTTACTTCACTAAGTCATGTTTGAAATGTGTTATTGCCCCCATCTCATGTGTGTGCACATAGATCACACTTTAAACTTTGTGCACATAGCCAAATCTCATCTGTGTGTACGTAGCCCCTCTGATCTCTTTCCAGATATATTCCTACGCTACTCAGACTTAAATTAGGCAACTCGACATTGTCGAGATGATGTAGCTCCTCTCACCTGTGAGCACATGGAGCCCATTTCTATCATGTGCACTTAACCCCACCCTGGGAACAGTAAATGACTGGGTGTTCACGGCCCTAGATGTATCGGCAGTAAGAGTAGACAGTTATGATGGGAGACTGGGGATATCCGGCAACGCTATATAGGGTAAAATTAAAAGGGACTCTACCGACCCACGCAGAAACAGTGGTGGTGGCCTGAAGAAAGACGACAGCATACCTGCGGTGGAAATGTAATGTAACAGATCACATGCTGCTCTGGTACAGCAACATACTGAGAGCGGTGCGCAACCTATATGTTCAGAAATGGGACCAAATTGTTTTCTCAAATATGGGTGGCTGTGGAAGAGGGGGGGTGCAATCCCTGTGGAGACCCTCAAGAAAGATGATCAATTAGCAAACTCTGAATAATACAGAGACTTACAAGTTAGGCATGCCCTTATTTCACATATCAAAACAAGAATGGCTGCATGAACAGCTTGAACAACTTCTGCTTTACAAAAAGGCCGTTTCAAGAAAGGCACCCCTCTATACACCGACCTTACTCCTCTCCTTATTAAATCTGTCCATTATAGAAATTACTGTTTTATTTTCTTTCACTAGTTTTTATTAAGAATCTTTTGCAGTTTGCAAAGTTATTTGCGTAGCCTTGGGCAATGTGTCCCACTGTGTGGATTACATCTAAGTTGTACGTGAAATGTTATGATCCATGGCTTACTGTTGCAGGTATTGTTACATTTCCTATTACACAAAAACTTTGAAGGAACTTATGTGTTAGAGAGTATGATGTTTTTTTAGTAATTTATTTTAATACTTGCCTTAGTGGGAGAACAAAGCATCTAATCTATTGGGGCTACAGGCAGCAGAGGTGCAAACTTCTCACACTCGCAACAACGAAAAACAGGAATAGCAGAGAGATACACAATGCTATATTCTCATACTCACAGGCAGCAGCTGTGCAAGCTTCTCACACTCACAAGAAGGACATCACAGCCAGCAGCTGTGCAAGCATCTTACACTCACAAGGAGACCACAGGCAGGTGAGGTGCAACCTTCTCCCACTCACAAGAAGGACATGAGAAACTGTAGTGGTGCAAGCTTCTCACACTCACAAGCAGGACATCACAGGCAGAAGATGTAAAAGCTTCTTACACTCACAAGGAGACCGCAGGAAGCAACAGTGCAAGCTTCTCACATTCACAAAGAAACCACAAGCAGCAGAGGTGCAATCTTCTCACACTCGCAAGAAAGATATCACAAACAGCTGTGGTGCAAGGCAGCGGCTTCTTGCAGAGGCAAGAAGGATAAAGACACAGAGCAGCCCTGCAGATTACATTACCACAGATCAGGCTTCAGTGCCAGGCAGTGGATATTTGCATACTCAAGAAGGATGATGAGACAGAGGAGCCCTGCAGAATAGATCAGGCAGCAGCAGTGCAAACTTCTCACATCCACTAGGAGACCACAGGCAGCTGAGATGCCATCTTCTCCCACTAACAAGAAGCACATCACAAGCAGCAGTGGTGCAAGCTTCTCACACTCACAAGAACGACATCACAAACAGCAGCAGTGCAAGCTTCTCACAATCACAAGGAGACTACAGGCAGCAGAGGTGCAAACTGCTCACACGCGCAACAACGAAAAACAGGAATAGCACAGAGATGCACAATGCTATATTCTCATACTCGCAGGCAGCAGCTCTGCACTCTCAATCTGCACTCTCAATCTGCACTCTCTGCACTACCACTCTGCACTACCACTCTGCACTACCACTCTGCACTACCACTCTGCACTACCACTCTGCACTACCACTCTGCACTACCAAACTGCACTCTGCACTCACTCTGCACTCTGCACTCTGCACTACCACTCTGCACTACCACTCTGCACTACCACTCTGCACTACCAGTCTGCACTACCAATCTGCACTCTGCACTACCAATCTGCACTCTGCACTACCAAACTGCACTCTGCACTACCACTCTGCACTACCACTCTGCACTACCACTCTGCACTACCACTCTGCACTACCAAACTCCACTACCAAACTGCACTACCAAACTGCACTCTGCACTCTCACTCTGCACTGTGCACTACCACTCTGCACTACCACTCTGCACTACCACTCTGCACTACCACTCTGCACTCTGCACTACCACTCTGCACTCTGCACTACCACTCTGCACTCCCACTCTGCACTCTGCACTACCACTCTGCACTCCCACTCTGCACTACCACTCTGCACGGAGTGCTAGAGAGTGCAGAGTGAGTGAGGGCAGAGTAGTGAGTGGAGAGTAGTGAGTGAAGAGTAGTAAGTGCAGAGCTCACAAGGAGACCACAGGCAGCAGAGGTGCAAGCTTCTCACACTCACAAGAAGGACATCACAGGCAGTAACGGTGCAATATTCTCACACTCACAAGGAGATCACTGGCAGTACACACCACATGAACACACTCCATAACACATAGCAACAATACATTGGCATTTACAATGCCATTAGCTCAAACTCAAATAAATCCGAGCCCGATTGCATTTCTAATGCTTGTTATGTTTGGAGAGAGTGATTGATATATGCAGATAGTGTTTTTCCCGAATCATATTTGTGTCAGGATGAATACTAAATCAAATTTTCTTTTTACAAGAAACAGGATAAATATGCTTTGCTACCAGCAACAGTAGGCCTCTTGTAAGTACCTCCACAGGCTTCAATTTGAGAATAGGGCTACTAGGTAACCCTTGGAGAACAAACAGGAATATGGGAGTCACTAAGCAATAATTCATTTGAAGGAACTTTAAACAACATTTTAGACATACCAGGTAGTTTAATATCTTAGACATCTTATTTGTAGTTACTGAAGCCAAGATACTTTAGACCACAAAAAACCTCATTCGATTGCTATTTTGTTCTCTATTTGTTGTTGACTTCAGAGGGTGTCCTCTAGAATCTGGCATAGCAGCTTTGTTGGTAATCATGGGTGGCATTTTATGTGCTCGTTTGATTAGAATTTTGAGGTGTCCATTTCTTCTTTGAGTACACAGGATTATTCTCTTCCTTTTAGCACTTCTATAGTCTCTGGGGTTGTCCAGTATGGCATACTGTTTTATAAGCTAACAAAGCATCAACTAGGTCTACTCAGTTGTGGTTAGGACACAATCCCTATACATTAGAGTAAGGCCAATGATCCTTAAAGGTTAATATTTTTTTAACACCTCTGTAAAACAAAACACATTACAATATGTTTTATATTTCTTTAGGCATGATTCCGGTCTCTGCCAGTAGAAACTAAACAATATTTGCTTGACGTTTACTTAGAAGATTCTATAATTGTTTGGGCCACAACAAACATTTAGGGCCTAATTACGATGTCGGTCAGAGTTGCCTCCGACCGACACGGTTTCGTGGAAGGAACTGACCACCCAGAGGTTGGCTCAGTCGCAAACTTCCATTATTCAATGGGAGCTTGTGTGGAGGGCTGCAACCGCTCGCAGCATAAGCGCCAATTGAAAAATTGAAGTTTTTAAAGATCCCTGCACTCTTTGGCCGGCACATTATGGTGCCTGTCAAACGGTGTAGGGGTGCACCAAAGGTACTCCCCAGGGCCAAATGCAAAGAACCGGGGGAAAGCGGGCCCTGCTAGGGGTCCCCAAAGTCAGTTTTCGACAGCCATCTATGTCGGAAAGGCCGACATGGATTGGCTGTCGGAAATCAACATCATAATCCCGTTAATCCCGAAGGTGGAAATCCAGTCTTTAAGGGATTAAGAGGCCTTTCCGACTGGATTACCCGGCCAGTTTAAACTCCGACCACCGTCATCATAACATGGCGGTCGGACTTTAAACCTACCATGTCAGTCGAAAGCCTCTGTCGGACCGACATCCTAATCAGGCCCTAAATATTTTTCAAGTCAAGTCAAAAGAAGTCTTTATTCGATTGTTCATTTTAAAAGACATGCTACACATCCAACATTATATCTCAATTTCTAAAGTGCAAGGATAATTAGTAAAAAAATAACTTAATATGAAGTTAAAAACATGCCTAAAACAGAATTAAATCACTTATACACGACTTCATTTACAGATTAAAAAAGTTAAACATAATAAAAAACAGTTATTACAAGATATCACAGTCTAACTCGGACCTGGTAGATTATTTAACTGGGACCTTGATGCGAGTTAATCAACCTCAAGCGTAGAATCCAAGCCCAACCAAGGTATTTTGCAACCCCTATTACTATTACTACTAAATATTTTATACTGATTTTAGGGGCAGCATCAGGGGCATTGAGGCAGTTTATGGGTTAATTTATGGCTGTTGCTGAGGTTGCATTTCATAGAGAAACTGGAGGACATTTCAACTGCTTCCGGTGGCTCATGTCTCATGTCTCGCTGCCTTCAGGGGCACTGCTACTATTTCTGGCGCAATTTCACAATGCACTTGGGTGGCATGACAGCTGTTTGTAAAAGGGGCATTTAGCTCTCCTTTTCGTAAATTCGCGTTTCTTTTGGGGTTATCTGCTACTGCTTGTAGGGGACTGTACGACTGCGCCTGTGTGCAGTTTATGGAAACACGAGGGCCTTCCTTAAGAGGTCGCAGGCGTCTGTGGGGGCTCATTTCTGACATTGCACCGTCGTATTGTGGGCATTTACATTAAACTTCTGGAGCAAGCCTTTCATGGTGGAGTGAAGGCGTTAGTTAACATGTTCCCCATTCTACTCAAATATTGGTAGGTGTTTCTCCTTTGATGTGTTACTATTTTCACAAGAGTGATACGTGAACAAGCATTTACAATGCAATGGTCTCGGCAATATTATAGGTAGAGCTATTGGAATTGCTCATTTTTTTAATCTTTTTTGTATCCCGAAATAAATGGCATTATCATTTGTATTGGCATTAGCTTTGTTTTTTGCATATGTGATACCTATTGCATTAGCAGAGAGAGTGAGGTAGTGAGAGAGAGTGAGGTAGTAAAGAGTGAGGTAGTGAGGGAGAGGGATGTTGTGAGGTAGTGAGATATAAGCATAGAGTGATGTTGTGATGTAGTGAGATAGAGAAAGAGGTAGTGAAAGAGAGTGAAAGTGAGTTAGTGAGATAGAAAGAGTGAGGTAGTGAGATAGAGAGTGATTGAGGTAGTGAGTTAGAGAAAGTGATGTTGTGAGGTTGTGAGCTAGAGAGTGAGGTAGTGATGTTTTGAGAGAGAGAGAAGTTGTGAGATAGTGAGGTAGTGAGATAGAGTGGAGTAGTGAGATAGAGAGTTATGTGGTGATAGATAGGTAGATAGAGAGTGAGGTAGTGGGAGACAGAGAAAGTGAAGTAGTGAAAGAGTGAGGTAGAGGGATGTTCTGAGGTAGTGAGATAGAAACAGTGAGTGAGTTTGTGAGGTAGTGAGATACAGAGAAAGTGAGGTAGTGAAAGAGAGTGAAAGTGACTTAGTGAGATAGAAAGAGAGAGAGTGAGGTAGTGAGAGAGAGTGAGGTAGATAGAGTGAGGTAGTGAGACAGAGAGGGTGAGGTAGTTAAAGAGTGAGTTAGTGATGGAGAGTGATTTTTGGTGGTAGGGAGATAGAAACAATGAGTGATGTTGTGACGTAGTGAGATAGAGAAGGATTGAGGTAGTGTAAGAGAGAGTGAAAGTGACTTAGTGAGATAGAAAGAGAGAGTTAGTGAGATAGAGAGTGACGTAGTGAGTTGGAGAGATAGAGTGAAGTTGTGAGCTAGTGAGATAGAGAGTGAGTCAGCGAGAGAGTGTTGTAGTTATTTTTTGAGTGAGTGACTTGTGTTATAGTTAGGTAGTGAGAGTGATATCGAAATAGAGTGATGTTATGGAGAGAGTTAGTGAGAGAGAGAGTGAGATAGTTTTATAAATATAATTTGAGTAGTGATGTAGTTATTTTTGTTTTGTGGGAGAGTGAAGTAGATATAGAGTGAGGTAGTGAGAGATAGAGAGAGTGAGGTAGTGAAAGAATGAGGTAGTGAGGGTGAGAGTTGTTGTGCTGCATTGAGATAGAAGCAGAGCGATGTTGTGAAGTAGTGAGCTAGAGAGAGAGTGAGGTAGTGTATGAGAGAGTGAAAGTGAGTTAGTGTATTTGAGAGAGAGAGCGGTAGTGTGAGAGAGAGAGAGAGAGAGAGAGTGAAGTAGTGAGTTAGAGAGAGAGTGAAGTTGTGGGGTAGTGAGAGAGTGATGTAGTGAACTTTAGAGAGAGTGTGTCGTGATATAGTGAGAGATAGTGGGATAGAAACAGAGTGAGGTAGTATATAGAGAGAGTGTGAGGTAGTGAGATAGAGAGTGAAGCAGTGAGTTAGAGAGAGAGAGTGAAGTTGTGAGGTAGTGAGAGAGTGTTGTAGTGAATTTGAGAGAGCGTGTCGTGATATAGTGAGGCAGTGAGAGTGAGATAGTAATAGATAGAGTGAGGTAGTGATGTAGAGAGAGTGAGGTAATGAGATAGAGAGAGTGAAGTTGTGAAGTAGTGTGTTAGAGAGATAGTTACTGTGGTAGTGATATTGTGATGCTGTGAGAAAGAGAGAGTTGAGTAGTGAGGTAGAGATTGAGGTAGAGAGAAAGTGAATGAGAGATAGTGTAGTAGTGTGTGAGGTAGTGAGAGAGATAGTGAGTTAGTGAAAGAGTGAGGTAGTGAGAGAGAGTGAGGTAGTGAGAGAGTTCGAAGGGACGGTATAGTGGAGCTGAGGAGAGCGTGAAGGGATGCTGCAGGGAGGCTGAGCAGAGTGCATCAGTGTAGGGACGGTACCGTAAGAGGCTGAGGAGAGAGTGCAGCAGTGAGTGATGGTGCAGTGGAGGAGTGAGGGCTGCAGCCTGGATGGGGGGGCTGAGCAGAGAGTGCAGCAATGAAGGTACGATGCAATGGGGGGCTGAGCAGAGAGTGCGTCAGTAAAGGGATGGTGCAGGGAGAGGCTGAGGAGAGTGCAGCAGTGAAGGGACGATGCAATGGTGGGCTGAGCAGAGAGTGCATCAGTGAAGGGACAGTGCAGGGAGAGGCTGAGGAGAGAGTGCATCAGTGAAGGGACAGTGCAGGGAGAGGCTGAGCAGAGTGCAGCAGTGAAGGGACGGTGCAGGGAGAGGCTGAGGAGAGTGCACCAGTGAAGGGACGATGCAATGGGGGGCTGAGCAGAGATGTGAGATAGTAATAGATAGAGTGAGGTAGTGATGTAGTGATGTAGTGATGTAGAGAGAGTGAGGTAGTGAGATAGAGAGAGTGAAGTTGTGAAGTTGTGTGTTAGAGAGATAGTTACTGTGGTAGTGATATTCTGATGCTGTGAGAAAGAGAGAGTTGAGTAGTGAGGAAGAGATTGAGGTAGAGAGAGAGTGAATGAGAGATAGCTTAGTAGTGTGAGAGATAGTGAGGTAGTGAGAGAGATAGTGAGGTAGTGAGAGAGAGTGAGGTAGTGAGAGAGAGTGAGGTAGTGAGAGAGAGTGAGGTAGTGAGAGAGAGAGTTCAAAGGGACGGTATAGTGGAGCTGAGGAGAGTGTGAAGGGATGGTGCAGTGAGAGGCTGAGGAGAGTGCATCAGTGAAGGGACGGTACCGTAAGAGGCTAAGGAGAGAGTGCAGCAGTGAGTGATGGTGCAGTGGAGGAGTGAGGGCTGCAGCCTGGATGGGGGGCGGGGCTGAGCAGAGAGTGCAGCAATGAAGGGACGATGCAATGGGGGACTGAGCAGAGTGCGTCAGTGAAGGGATGGTGCAGGGAGGGGCTGAGGAGAGTGCAGCAGTGAAGGGATAGTACCATGAGAGGCTGAGAGAGAGTGCAGCAGTGAGTGATGGTGCAGTGGAGGAGTGAGGGCTACAGCCTGGATGGGGGGGCTGATCAGAGAGTGCAGCAGTGAAGCGATGGCGCAGGGAGAGGCTGAGGAGAGAGTGCTGCAGTGAAGGGATGGTGCAGTGAGAGGTTGAGGAGAGTGCAGCAGTGAAGGCATGGTGCAGTGAGAGGCTGAGCAGAGAGTGCGTCAGTGAAGGGATGGTGCAGGGAGAGGCTGAGAGAGTTCAGCAGTGAGGGATGGTGCAGTGGAGGAGTGAGGGCTACAGCCTGGATGGGGGGGCTGAGCAGAGAGTGCAGCAGTGAAGCGATGGCGCAGGGAGAGGCTGAGGAGAGAGTGCTGCAGTGAAGGGATGGTGCAGTGAGAGGTTGAGGAGAGTGCAGGCATGAAGGGATGGTGCAGTGAGAGGCTGAGCAGAGAGTGCAGCAGTGAGTGATGGTGCAGTGGAGGAGTGAGGGCTACAGCCTGGATGGGGGGGCTGAGCAGAGAGTGCAGCAGTGAAGCGATGGCGCAGGGAGAGGCTGAGAGAGAGTGCAGCAGTGAGTGATGGTACAGTGGAGGAGTGAGGGCTACAGCCTGGATGGGGGGGCTGAGCAGAGAGTGCAGCAGTGAAGCGATGGCGCAGGGAGAGGCTGAGGAGAGAGTGCAGCAGTGAAGGGACAGTGCAGGGACAGTGCAGGGAGAGGCTGAGGAGAGAGTGCATCAGTGAAGGGACAGTGCAGGGAGAGGCTGAGCAGAGAGTGCAGCAGTGAAGGGACGGTGCAGGGAGAAGCTGAGGAGAGTGCAGCAGTAAAAGGACGGTGCAGTGGGGGGCTGAGCAGAGAGTGCAGCAGTAAAAGGACGGTGCAGTGGGGGCTGAGCATAGAGTGCAGCAGTGAAGGGACGGTGCAGTGGGACTGAGGAGAGAGTGTAGCAGTGAAGGGATAATGCAGTGAGAGGCTGAGGAGAGTGCAGCAGTGAAGGGACGGTGCAGTGGGGAGGAGGAGTGAGTGCTGCAGTGAAGTGACGGTGCAGTGAGAGGCTGAGGAGAGTGCAGCAGTGAAGGGACGGTGCAGTGGGGAGGAGGAGTGAGTGCAGCAGTGAAGTGACGGTGCAGTGAGAGGCTGAGGAGAGTGCAGCAGTGAAGGGACGGTGCAAGGAGAGGCTAAGGAGAGAGTGCAGCAATAAAGGGACGGTGCAGGGAGAGGCTGAGGAGAGAGAGCATCAGTGAAGGGCCGGTGCAGGGAGAGGCTGAGGAGAGAGTGCATCAGTAAAGGGATGGTGCAGGGAGAGGCTGAGGAGAGAGTGCAGCAGTGAAGGGATGGTGCAGTGAGAGACTGAGGAGAGTGCACCAGTGAAGGGACAGTGCAGGGAGAGGCTGAAGAGAGTGCAGCAGTGAAGGGACGATGCAATGGGAGGCTGAGCAGAGAGTGCATCAGTGAATGGACGGTGCAGGGAGAGGCTGAGCAGAGAGTGCACCAGTGAAGGGACGGTGCAGGGAGGGGCTGTGGAGAGAGTGCATCAGTGAAGGGACGGTGCAGGGAGAGGCTGAGGAGAGAGTGCAGCAGTGAAGGGATGGTGCAGTGAGAGGCTGAGGAGAGTGCAGCAGTGAAGGGACAGTACCGTGAGAGGCTGAGAGAGAGTGCAGCAGTGAGTGATGGTGCAGTGGAGGAGTGAGGGCTGCAGCCTGGATGGGGGGCTGAGCAGAGAGTAAAGTGATGGCGCAGGGAGAGGCTGAGGAGAGAGTGCTGCAGTGAAGGGATGGTGCAGTGAGAGGTTGAGGAGAGTGCAGCAGTGAAGGGATGGTGCAGTGAGAGGCTGAGCAGAGAGTGCGTCAGTGAAGGGATGGTGCAGGGAGAGGCTGAGAGAGAGTGCAGCAGTGAGTGATGGTGCAGTGGAGGAGTGAGGGCTACAGCCTGGATGGGGGGGGCTGAGCAGAGAGTGCAGCAGTGAAGCGATGGCGCAGGGAGAGGCTGAGGAGAGAGTGCTGCAGTGAAGGGATGGTGCAGTGAGAGGTTGAGGAGAGTGCAGCAGTGAAGGGATGGTGCAGTGAGAGGCTGAGCAGAGAGTGTGTCACTGAAGGGATGGTGCAGGGAGAGGCTGAGGAGAGTGCAGCAGTGAAGGGATTGTGCAGTGGAGGAGTGAGGGCTGCAGCCTGGATGGGGGGCGGGGCTGAGCAGAGAGTGCAGCAATGAAGGGACGATGCAATGGGGGACTGAGCAGAGAGTGCGTCAGTGAAGGGATGGTGCAGGGAGGGGCTGAGGAGAGTGCAGCAGTGAAGGGATAGTACCGTGAGAGGCTGAGAGAGAGTGCAACAGTGAGTGATGGTGCAGTGGAGGAGTGAGGGCTAAAGCCTGGATGGGGGGGCTGAGCAGAGAGTGCAGCAGTGAAGCGATAGCGCAGGGAGAGGCTGAGGAGAGAGTGCTGCAGTGAAGGGATGGTGCAGTGAGAGGTTGAGGAGAGTGCAGCAGTGAAGGGATGGTGCAGTGAGAGGCTGAGCAGAGAGTGCGTCAGTGAAGGGATGGTGCAGGGAGAGGCTGAGGAGAGTGCAGCAGTGAAGGGATGGTGCAGTGAGAGGCTGAGCAGAGAGTGCGTCAGTGAAGGGATGGTGCAGGGAGAGGCTGAGGAGAGTGCAGCAGTGAAGGGACGATGCAATGGGGGGCTGAGCAGAGAGTGCATCAGTAAAGGGATGGTGCAAGGAGAAGCTGAGTAGAGTGCATCAGCGAAGGGACAGTGCAGGGAGAGGCTGAGGAGAGAGTGCATCAGTGAAGGGACAGTGCAGGGAGAGGCTGAGGCTGAGCAGAGAGTGCAGCAGTGAAGGGACGGTGCAGGGAGAGGCTGAGGGGAGTGCATCAGTGAAGGGACAGTGCAGGGAGAGGCTGAGAGAGTGCATCAGTGGAGGGACGGTGCAAGGAGAGGCTGAGGAGAGTGCATCAGTGAAGGGACAGTGCAGGGAGAGGCTGAGGAGAGAGTGCATCAGTGAAGGGACGGTGCAAGGAGAGGCTGAGGAGAGTGCATCAGTGAAGGGACAGTGCAGGGAGAGGCTGAGGAGAGTGCATCAGTGAAGGGACAGTGCAGGGAGAGGCTGAGCAGAGAGTGCATCAGTAAAGGGACGGTGCAGTGGGGATGAGGAGTGAGTGCAGCAGTGAAGTGACGGTGCAGTGAGAGGCAGAGGAGAGTGTCAGGCTCCAGATATCTCCCAACCATGATGAGATGGCAATAAAAGGAGAGGTGATGGCCCTTTGAGTGAGGCCTTTCTGATGGGCCATGCTGGACATGAAAATAAGAAACCTCCCTCACCCACTGCAGATTGCTCCGCTGTAAAGTAAGCAGACAACCTGCGAACACTGCTGAATGTGTTCCAGCACTGGCAAATTTTACCAGAACAAACTCATCATATTTTATTGGGGCCAGCCCCGATCCCAGGTCCAGCTCAATAACAGCTGCCGGGTCTACGATCAAGATGGATTCCCTCTTTTCCTGCACTGTACCCAAATCAGTGGTACTCATTTTATCAACCTCAGTACTATGAAAGACTGAATGTACTGGTCGGAAATTAAAATGGTGACCATGAGGTCAAACACAGATCCCTGCAGTGGATGCATTAGCCCACTGCATCACCCGACCATGCTTCTCATCATGAGACTCTGCTCATGCTGCGATTATGTTATTAGAAAAAAGACTTGTGAGCATTAAAGTGCAGTTGGTATCTGACGCAGGTCAAACCAGGAAAGAGCAGTAGCCTGTCTGCACTCACTGCCTGTCACCTAGTGATGGAATTACCTGGCCCACCCATTGCCTGAGTGGCCTGCTGATGGCTGAGGTCCACACCTGCCCACTACCCATTGCCTTGACACCTCACCTGCATGCAGCTTTTGACACACTGCCAGCACATACTTTGTTGCTGAGCTGACACCTCCCCGTGGTTTTCCTTCTTGGAACCCTTCCATAGCACTACCTGCCCAGCTCCTGAGTTGCCATCTTTACCAGCTAAGCAGGACAGGAAACAGGGAAGAAAGCTATCAACTTTTTCTCTAATATGGCCAATGGTGAACTGCCATGTACGGTCTTACGGCTGCACCGGTCTGTAAACCATCCATTTTATCTACTTCTGGTGTTTTTCCTGGATGGTGACATTACGATTTTCACTAACAAGGCCCCTTTTCTTGCTCTTGAGGACTAGAAAAAGGGTACGGCTGTTTGGAAGTTATATATTTTGGCCCTTAGTAATGTGAGATGTCTGGGAATGGCTCCGTTGTAAATAGTTGCTTGGTACAATCATTGCTATTGTTTGCACAGTGTTTGTAATGAAGTGTTATTTGCACATTTAACTTGTATTCTCATTAACTATTGCTATGACTCACCAATAGTTTACATTTTGCTGCTTGAATGTTATGATCGTCATGCTTCTGTGAGGTTGCTAAGAAACATGACTTTTTAATCATGGCCAAGTAATAGTGTTTTGTCATTGATTCAGTGGAGTTGTGAGGGGGCGTGGTCCAAGCTGGGGGTCTCTAGCCACCTATATACGTACGCGCATACAAACTGGCCATCAGTAGCTGAGAATGTGGATACTCCTTATAAATGTAGCTGGGCACCTGAAGGGTGGCCATATCTGTTGAAGTGCATAAGTACAATAATATTACCTGATGCTTGGTATCTGGATTCTAACAGCCCTTTAACTGAGCAGGTGAAGCCTTAGCATACATGTTGCTGACCATCTGGAGACTGGCATTGCATAGTTCTGGACACGCGGAGGTTAACATTACTCGATGCCAGACATGAGGAGTCTATCTAACCCCGTTGTGTCATCGATGTGTTCTGGAGTGTGCCCACCATTGTTATTCCGACAAAGTACTCCTTAAATCAAAGCACGTTTTTACCGTTATTTTGATCCAATTTGCTTTACAGAACACAACTTCTGAATAATTTTCAAAAACCGCCTTTTGGGAAAAGCCCCAAACCATTTTTGAAGGGATTTTATATCCCACCAGGTTCTGGCCTGTGTTACTTGGTTATAGCGCTTTGAACCATGTCTGTTACTAGTCAAAGTGCTTCAAAATGCAGCCATTGCTACTCTTTGTCCCATGAGTTTCTTCCTGGAAAACCCCCAACCAAATATTTTACCGACATTGCAGACACAGAGTTTTAGAGTTTTTCTTTTTTACAGTGGTAAATGGTTTAGTGAGTTAAGCGCTTGCCGCTGAGACAGGCGGTGATAATCGGGTCTCAAGTTCACATCCCCCTCAAGGTTGACTCGGCCTTCCAGGCTTCCGCGGTGGGTAAACTGAGCACCCGTATTTACATAACAGTAGCAGCAGCGATGGATTGAAAGCCTCACTGTCATTAAAGCGGGAAAATGTTGGCGATGGGGAGAGGGTCTGGGCAGCTGTCGGTGGTTAAAGCGGCGTTCACCCTTGTTTGCTAACGACCATTGGGATACACCCGAATAATCTGAACGAGACAACAAGCTAACTTTTTCTCTCAGGAAAGTCACAGATTACATCCTTAATAAGCGTGTAGAAAAAAGTCTGAAGAAGAGGTTCCTCACAAAATGACTATGCTCATTGTAGAGTAGGTGCTGTGTAACACGTGTTACGTTCTGATGGTGGTTTCTTCATAGCTGTTAACTGTTCCTCTGCTATGTTAGTTGTTGGAACAACCTTATAGGAGAACAAGGCTTTTCTGGATATATTGAAATGTTGCCACGCACACTATTTAAAACGAGTCGACAAGAAGGCAAACTAACTAAATGAGAAGCACTCAGCACTGAAATAATAAAAAGAGAAATGGCGAAAGGGGAAGAAACAGTAGAGGGCAGTTAAAGACTTGATGGTCCTGGGGTGCGCCGCACAGCACTTTCTCAGCGACTAGCAGTAAACACAGTCTAGAAGGCTCTGCAAGTGACTGGGCTGCACAGGAAAAGCATTTTAGGCGTGATTTGTTTATTTAACCCACACTGGTGTGCCGGCTGCTGCCCTAGTCAGACTTAGCAAGCTAAGCTTGCGGTGATGATTATCAGGCCTCTTCAACAGCTCACCTGTTAGTTTCACAATACAAGCTGCAGTCCCCCTGATGACTCACTCCCCTACACGGGCCAGGCTGTTGGGCAGCGGGTGAGGTCCAGGACGAAGCAAGGACGATGCCTCAGTCTCATAAGTGTGCTCAGAGAAGCCGAGCCCCGTAGCACAATGAAGGACAAAGTCAGTGACTGGCTGCTGGCGGGGGGGTTGCGGGGGCGTCCTATTTAAAAAAAATACCGGGCCTATGAAGCCAACGCGCTCTTAAAAAAAAACACTGTTCCGTCTAAAAGGTCATATGCAATGCTCATTTGAAGGACCTCTGTCTGGTTACAGTTGGACACTGCCGCTCTAGCAGCTGCCCAGGCATATCAAGATGACCCTGAATGGACGTCCTTTGCACCGTCTGTGGGGGTTATAGTTTTAAAGACACCAAACAGCAGTCTCCTTACTGATCGTAAATTACGTTTTGCCTCTTTATTTTGTGAAATTCCGAGCAGCGCGTGTAGCAATAAATGCGAACATACGGAAAGTCGAGGCCGCTCTTAGTATTGGAAAAGTACATCACTCCTTCCATAATGCCAGAAACACAACCCCAGAATTCATTTAAAAAAACAAACAATCAAATTCAAAGCTGTGCTCACTGTCTGCAGGGTGCCGCGTCGCTCCGGACTGTGTCATGTTCGCTACCAGCGCCCCGTGGGGTCTGGGGTAGGTGCGGGAGGAGGCACAGGGTGTGTCCGGTCGCAGACATTAGAGGCCCTTGGGCCGGGCTGCACTTTCCGTGCTGGGCCTCAGGTGAGTGCGGAGTGGGAGGGAGTCGGGCCGGGGCAGGTAATAGCGGGGGCGGCCGTTGCTCCTGAAGAGAGGGGAGCCGAGGGCTGAGCACGTAATCCTCGATGGGACAGGAGTAAAGGTTGATATTAAAATATACGTATTACCTGCATTTGTTTCAGGGCTGCAAGCCCTCCCACAACTCAGCAACCCGAGGCACGTCTCTGCTTCCTACCACGGCCGCTCAGGCCTACCCGAGGGATTTTATCAGCAGCTGCCACTACGAACTCCACGGTGCGTGGTTGTGCTCCTGGCTGACGGGAGGACCACTTGAGTGAAAGAAAGCAGTTAAAACTAATTTACATACCTATGAATAATCGTGTAAACAGGCACTATTGTTCGGTGACTCAAGAGGACAGCGAGGAACAGCTCACCTTCAGTGCGAAGGAAACAAAATGGCCGCCTTAAGCTTCTGAATTTTTTCGGATTGGGGGCGTGGTTTTGCTGTTTTGAGTGACAGACAACGTCACTGTCTAAAGAACAGCAAAACTTACGCCCCCAAATCCGAAAAAGACGGGGCTTGTTTTGAGTGACTCCCTTCTCTTCCAATGGCTGGCCTCTGTTTAGGAAGCCAGCCAATGAAAGCGAACGGAGCTGAGAGGCGGGTCTAAACTGCCCTACTATACAACATAAGATCTCTGTACATCCGGTTTTGCCTTCGGCAAACCGGATATACCTCGACCTAAAAAGGGCTAAATGTAATTAACAAGAGTTTTTTTCAAACTGGCCACTAGATGGCAGTGTTGTATTTTTTGGGAGGGCAGCGTAGGTTCGCATTGGCTAGGAGCATATCATTGTATTGTAATTGCATTTATATAGCGCTTACTACCCTGAGGAGGCGTCGAAGCTGATGGGCTGATACATGCAAGCATCCTCTCAGGCACACCTATCTATCACTTACCTTATTGCCATGGCCCAGAAAGCTCAGGCCTCTGTAATGTGCTTACAGTTTCTCTTTCTGGCTCCTGCCACTCGGGTCTGATTAGTACATGTACTGTGACTTCCAGGGCCCTTAGATCACTTTTGCCAAATCAATGCTTTATAATGGTGGGAAGAAGAGAGGTGAGAGGAATAAACAAGCATTGGCAACGCACATTAGCCGTGTAGCCCAGGTGCACACAATTTAATCAGGGAAGCTGTGATTTATACTTTCTGGGTTTCAGTGGCAGAACTGCAATCGTTTCAAACTGACTCCATTTTTAGGTCTCGTCCTGCGTAGGCTGCGCTTGCGCAGTCTCGCTGGCGAGATTTTATGTTTCTAGAGTATGGGGCTTAAACCCGCCTCTCTTCTCCATTGGCTGGCCTCCTAAATGCTGGCCAGCCATTGGAGAAGAGGTTTGTCTGTCCATTTAAGCCCCGTCTTTTTCGGATTCGGAGGTGTGTTTTTTAGGTTCTTTCTCTCCTCTTCCCATTGGCTGGAATTTTACATTCCAGCCAATGGTAAGAGGAGAGAAAGAAAAACACGCCCCCCAGTCGGAAAATGACTGGGCGTTTCTCCGAGCCATTTCTGCATGACCTTGGAGAAACATGGTGCTGTTCATGGCGTGGTCCAAGGGTAAACATGTTATTGTACCTTTAATACACCTCAACCTGCCAGCAGTTCTTCTATTTTCATTGATCGTGGCATACACATAGCGCCAGCAAATGCTAGTACCGCACCCGTGTGTGTCCGATATGCTCGGCTCAAGCACGCCCCCGCCTTCCCTCTTCCCTGACACACACAGACTGACAGACACCACCCCTCAGGTCTAAACTCCGGAGCTCTGGGAGGCTACCGCCATAACGAGCTCTCTGGGGTCATGTAAAAGCATTTGTCCCTCCCGCTGCCGCCCCGCTGGAGGCCCCTCTCCCGGGAATCCCAGAGCACTGTCTGTACAACCCGCCTGGCTGGCTGGGGACACACGGGCGGAGCAGCCGGGAGCCTCGATGCTGTGAAAGCAATGAATTGGGACTACAAAACAGAGGCTTGTGGGTAGCCATGTTCGGAAGTGTTGTGTCCCAGCAAGGGATGCCGGGAATGCGAGCAGTATCTGTGTGCATGTGGAGGAACGAGAAATCAAGAGAAAAGCAGCATGACAGACAAAGGTGGCCCGCAGCAGTGACACCTCCCGGAGAAACCTCTGGCCACATCAGGAGCAAGGTAAGGGCATTGGGTTTTGGGGTACAGGGAACCCCCTCAGACACACTGAGGCCACCGGAACAGAAGAGCAGCCTTTCTTCTCCCACACAGCAGTCAGGCATCACTCTGGCAGTAACAGAGCCTTTACTACCCACTTACTTTAACAACAGAGCTTGCCAGCAGTTCTTCTATTTTAATTTATCGTGGCATACACATAGCCTCAGCAAATGCTCGTATCGCGCCCAATATGCTCAGCTCAAGAACGCCCCCGCCTCCCCTCCTCCCTGACACATACAGACGAACAGACACCCCCCCCCTCAGGTCTAAACTCCGGAGCTCTGGGAGGCTACCTCCATTACGAGCTCTCTGGCGTCATGTACAAGCATTTGTCCCTCCCCCTGCCGCCCCGCTGGTGCCCCCTCTCCCAGGAATCCCAGAGCACTGTCTGCACAACCCGCCCGGCCAGCCGGGGACACACGGGCGGAGCAGCCGGGAGCCTCGATGCTGTGAAAGCAATGAATTGGGACTACAAAACAGAGGTTTGTGGGTAGCTATGATCGGAAGTGTTGTGTCCCAGCAAGGGATGCCGGGAATGCGAGCAGTATCTGTGTGCATGTGGAGGAACGAGAAATCAAGAGTAAAGCAGCATGACAGACAAAGGTGGCCCGCAGCAGTGACACCTCCCGGAGAAATCGCTGGCCACATCAGGAGCAAGGTAAGGGCATTGGGTTTTGGGGTACAGGGCACCCCCTAACACACACTGAGGCCACCGGAACAAAAGAGCAGCCTTTCTTCTCCCATGCAGCAGTCGGGCATCACTATGGCAGTAACAGAGCCGTTACTACCCACCTGCTTTAACAACAGAGCTTCACTTTTCAAAACCAATCCACCAGTCATCGAGCCTCCCTTACCTCAACTTGCTATCACCACTCCACCAACTAAGCATCACTGCTTCACCAGTTCCCAGGAAACAAGCAATCACCCCCAATCTGCCTGAAGCATTGCTCATCCACTTATTCCAGCAACAGGTTATTCCAGCCTTCTGGTGCTTCCAAGCAGCAAAGCATCATTCACGCCCTCCTATTCCAGCAACAGGTTACCATCAAACTCGGCGATGAATTTACCCCTCACGCCCATAGCAGAGTACCAGCAATCCAACCACATGACATCAGTCCTCCACGTGTGCCAGCTGCAAGCAGCATTCCCCACGCACCCCAGGTACAAGGCAACACCCTCCTACCCACACCTGCTTCATTATGCCACCTAGGAAGACGGCACCATTTTTCACTTCCTCAGGCTCTCTCTGCTTTCCATCTTGGCAGCAAAACACATTTTCGTCATGCCACATGATTGGACACCTCCGATCACAATCGGCTCCTAGCACCAGCACACAAGGCCTTTGTCTCATCATTGCTATAGTGCATTTACACAGCCATGCCAAAAGCAGCACATAAGCCGCTTGTCTCTCTTTAGCAACTTGGCTTCTGCTGTTCCTGTCACGCCAGTACCCCTTTGCGTATACAGTACGTTAGCTGCTCCTAGTATGACCATTAAGTCCATATTTATTGTGTGTGGCTCTGTGTGTGTGTCTGTGTGTGTGTGGCTGTGTGTGTGTGGCTCTGTGTATGTGGCTCTGTGTGTGTGGCTCTGTGTATGTGGCTGTGTGTGTGTGGCTGTGTGTGTGTGGCTGTGTGTGTGTGTGTGTGGCTGTGTGTGGCTGTGTGTAGCTCGGTGTGTGGCTCTGTGTGTGTGTGTGGCTCTGTGTGTGTGGCTCTGTGTGTGTGTGGCCTTGTGTGTAAGTGGCTCTGTGTGTGTGGCTCTATGTTTGTGGCTCTTTGTGTGTGTGTGGCTCTGTGTGTGCGTGGCTCTGTGTGTGTGTGTGTGTGTAGCTCTGTGTGTGTGTGTGGCTCTGTGTGTGTGTGTGGCTGTGTGTGTGTGTGGTTCTGTGTGTGTGGCTCTGTGTGTGTGTGGCTCTGTGTGTGCGTGGCTCTGTGTGTGGGGGGCTCTCTGTGTGGGTGCAAATGCAATAGGTCTCGCATTTGCGAGAGATTAAGCTATTGGCATTGTAAATGACAATGCCATTTATTTATGTTCTAAAAACATAAACAAAAATAATGTCATGAGCATTTCCAATAGCTCTAACTTTAACAAAGATGAGACCATTGCATTGTAAATGCTTTTTTTTTTTTTTTTTTTTTTTAAGACCTTTATTGAAGTTACGTAATCAGTACACAGCTTCGACGCCTACAACCTGAGGAAGCAGGCCGGCAGCTGTAGTATGTAGTTTCATCATACCTCATAACCATATGATAGAAGTAATAAGTTAACACAGCATGCTGCCTACAACCCATCTGGGCCGGCCGCGATATAAAGCGTATAAAGCTGTAAAAGGAGGTGTAATTCCACAGGCAACTAACCAGGTAATGTCAATTCTTAAACACTTGAGGTCTCATTTTCTCTTTTTTGTTGAACTCCAAACTTTACTATAACGAACTACGAGAACCAAGGCTGTCAGTCCCCTTTCCCTGTATGGTCTCCAGTTGAGGGATGTGGTGAATAGGATCTCTTAGCGCAGAGTAAGGTGCGATGCTTCCTCCAGCACGGGTCTAGGTGTGCTAGAGGTGTGCGTACTCTGTGTCTTAAGGGACCGACGTGAATGTCCCGTGGGGGGGGGAAGGTGGGAGGGGGGGTGTGTGTGTGTAACCTGTGCCCGTTTCTGTGTACTTGTGAGACAGTCCATTGTGAAATGCCATGTTGTGCGCCTAAGCTCCGGGGGGGGGGAGGAGAGAGGGCCATAGAGCGCTGATGCAGAGAGGGTCAGATGCCCGTCTTACTGTCAGTCAGGGAGAAGGTGGAGTGCGCTATTATAAATTTGCATGAAGGCGCCTGGGACCGCAGGTGGAGTTGTATTGATATCAATATCTCCTACTCCGTAGTGCACCTAGAGGGTGGGGGGGGGGAGGTACAGCAGCATCAGTCGGCAGTGTAGAGGACGCACCTAAAAGTTCGGAGGGTTGCACAGCTTGTCCTGCATCTTCCTGATCATCAAGTCCAGCTTCAGCATTAGTTTGGGCCCGAAGCAGATAGGCGGAGAGTGGGCCCCATAGGTCTTTGGGGCGCAATTTATGGGGCAGTAAGTCGGCGTAATTATGGAGTTGATCCTGCCAAGTTGACATAGTAGTCAGCCACAATTTGAATTTGGGGGCGCGACCACGGCCCCATCTACATGCCACATGGCGTTTCGCAAGCAGGAAACCCAGTGCGAAGAATTTCCGGTGGTGTTTATTCGCCGGGATGGAGTGGCCTAGTAGGGCAATTTTGGGACACATTTCGACCTCCATCCCTATCATTGCAGACATGGCCTCGAACACCCGCGCCCAGTATAGGGCAACAGCTGGGCACGACCATGCCAAGTGAATAAAGTCTCCCCCTGTCCGTTTGCATCTGAGGCATCGATCATTGTCACTCAGTCCGAAACGGCACAGCTTGGCGGGGGTGTAATAGAGGCGGTGCAAAAACTTATAGTGGACCAGTCGGAGGCGGGCATTTCCTGTCACTGAAGTCGTGTGTGAGCAGCTGTCTTCCCATTGTTCGTCTGAGAGAGGGGAATCTAGGTCTGCATCCCAATCACGTCTCGCTCGTAGGTCTGGGGGTGTGGAGGTCGCATACGCGTGCTTGTAGAGTAAGGAGACTACGTGTTTCGGGGTGTCATTTTGAAGCAGTGCATGCAAGGGCGCTAAGACTTCCGGCTCGTCCGTTCCCACCCTCGGGAGTGATCTCACTGCGAGCAGCAAGCACCAGAGTATAAAATAATTGCAAAATGCTGCAGTCACATGAGAAATTTTAACAGTCTGCGTGAAAGGCAAAGGGGGGGGGACACAAAACAATTCTTTATGACTGAGTTTGCTTCTGGCCATTGCCGCTGGAGGAATGTTAACACCTTCGCTGCGGCGGCTATTCCGCCGCAGCGCTAAGGGGGCGGGGGGGCCGCGCGGTGCGCCCATGCTGGTGACGGAACCGCTCCGTCACCAGCCTCGGTTGAGCTGTGCTCATGACGGAGCGGTTCCGTCATGGCCCCGCCCACTCAATAGAATGCGCCGCGCAGGCGCGAAATCAGCACCGCGCAGGCGCGTCGGGCGGGCCATGACATTCAATAACTCCATGATTACCCATTACTCCCCTTGCCGTGACCTCCGCTCCTCTAATCAGTCTCTCCTCACCATTCCCCGTTTCCGTAAGACCAGAGTAGGTGGCACCAGATTTTCCATCCTTGCCCCAGGCTTCTGGAACAGTCTTCCGCTCACCATCAGGTCCATGACCGAGTACCTGCACTTCCGCAAGGCACTCAAAACTCATTTATTTGCCCTAGCCTTTGCCGCCCAGTAATCTTCCGGTCTCCCCTCTCACCCATCACTGTCTATCACTCAGCGCCAGGAAGCCGCTTGGTCACATTGCGCTTTATAAATATTTTCAACTTTCAACTTTCAAGACAGAGTGTTCACCCAGGGCTGCATCCCTGTTGCGCCACCCTGCATGTGACAGAGACAAAATGTACCCAAGCCTGCCCCTGCAGACTGACAGGGCAGTGTGTGACACTGCCAGTTCGACTTTGCCATTACACCTAATGGCAAAGCCACCACTTACCTTAAGTGATATATGTAAGTCTCCCCTAAGGAAGGCCTATAGAGTCCTACGACAGTGAGCTGTATGTTAATAAATAAAACGTGATTTTCTATAAGTCTTAGTAGGAACACTTCCAAATTGTCATTGCGCTGTGAAAAGGTTAGGAGGCCCATTAGCTAACACAGGGTTACCGGCTGGCGCCCCAACCCGGCTAACTCCTGAATGGGACTATATAACAAAGTCAAGTAAGGTATCAAATTAATTGAGACACTAAATCTGACCTCACGTCCTTTTAGAAAGTTGCCACACTGCAATCCAGCTAGTCCAATGACCTCACAAAGGCCCTGACACATAGTCGGGTTTCTGATCACCTGGGGAGACATGTGAACAACTCCCAGGTCTTGGGAACCAAGGCAGTTGCCACAGAGCGAGGTGTCGCCTCCCCTCCCAGGATGGCCACTTTGAAGACTGCCCAAAGGCAGTCTTCAAAGATGAAGCTGCCTTTGAAGGGCTGCTTGTGACAACATCCCTGAGCAGGATGCCTTTTGTTCCTGCAGACAATTAGGAGACAGAGGTAAGGGAGGGAAACCTGTATCTGAACCATTTTTCCGTGTACGTGTAGACCACTGGCAGCCACACCTCTAGGGTGGACTACCCTGCTCCCGATGCCTGAGGAGGGGTTGTGCTATCTTGAAGGGGGCAAGAATGGGACCCTATCTATGTGATAGTCAGATGTCACACTTAACAGGGAGTTCATCACTAGAGAGCAGGGGACCCAGTAGCCCATTGGGTTAGGGACCGTGTGGTCCCCTCCGAGCACTACCTGGGAAAAGTAAGGCACACCTTGCACCCTGCCCCTTAGTTCACATTGGAGAAGAGAAGAGGGCCGAAGAAGGACTGCTCTGCTGCCTTTTACCTGCACAAAGAAAGGCTTCACCATTGTGAAGACTGCACCTGCTGCACCTATGGGCTAGCACTATTGGGACTGTGCCTGCGGCTCCTGCAACAGGGGAAATTTGATCGCACCACAATCGGGAATCCTTTTGAGCATCTTTGCCTGCAACCCTCAGCATCAGGAACACTCCATTGACTTCTATGGTGGTCGTGCTGTAGAGTTTGGAACTTGCTCTAAAAACCCTGTAGTGGCCAGGTAAGTGTCCAAAATATCCATAGTGGCCCCCACGACCGCATCCAACTTGGGCTGGAGTACCTGCACTAACATTTCTAAACTTTTGAAAAGTTTACAAACTTTTTTGTTGACCAATGCTTATTTTCAGTTGCATTTAAAAGTGATAAAAACATACAAAATCTGCATCTCTGAAATGCTCAAGTGGATTTTAATGATCAAGGTCTCTAAAAATTCATAAAAATACACTCTATTTTATTTGTGTGTAATTTTCTTATTTCGTTGTTTGGTGCTGTTAAATGCATCACACTAAGTTCCTTTGCCAAGACTTACTGCTCACAGCCACAGCTAGCTAAGGTTAAGTAAACGAAACTGACTGGGCCCAAGATGGTATCTGTGACTGTACTCCATTATAAGGCCCCACAGCCATATCATATAAGACGCCTGGATCCTCACAGGTAGCAACATGGAGATAGACCAAGCAACAGCCGAGAACGCCAAAAGGGACGAGAGCGGAGAGGTGTGGGGATCACGGACACCTCCCTTTCCCTAGGCCCCAAGCTGCTCCCACTGACAGGAAGAGGTAGCCCTTAGGCACACACAACAAACAGTGGCATTACAGCCAGAGCTGCAAACTATGGAGCTGGGAACCTGGTTTCAAGTCTCAGTGTCGGCTCAACATCCTGTTATTCAGGGCAAATCACGTAATCTCGTTGTGCCTACAAAATGAATAGGTCCTTGTGTAAAGCAACTGACAGTGCTCCAATAATGAATGCACCCTTATGTAAAGTAACTGAAAGCGCTCCAATAATACTTTCAGGCTGTGTTCGCGCTGTATAAAACTGCAATAAGAAAAAATTAGGACTGAGCAAGTGAAAACACGAGCACTCGTATGAAGTGCTACAAGACAAAGAAAAAAGTAGCTCTCAAAATGGGAGCAGTGATGGACACAGGTACCTGGTAAGTGTTCTCGGGAGGAAAGAGGCCTGACAAATTCATGCCATGGACCAACAGGGACAAAGATTTGAGAGCGATGATGGATCGAGCAAATGGGAAGCCTATGAAGGAGCTGAAGCCCACGGATTGAACAGAACACGTCTCTTTGAGACAGCACATGCGCTGTCTAAGCCAAGACATGAAAAGGTGAAAATTGTACTAAATGAGTCCAAAAAGACATTGAGCCAAAGAGAGATTGAGAAAGGGAGAGGAAAAACAAGAGTGGCAAGAATAATACAGATGTGAAATGCATAACTGCCAAGTTTTTAGATTGCCTATGTAGGACAGGTCTGTCATTTCAGTGTGTGTATGACTGACATTCCACTGCCAAATGTTTGACAGTGGTTAATTTGTAAAACATAAAAATAAAAACAGTAATAAGTATCAGTGCCTAGTTTATTTCTCAGTAAGCCACCGTAGCTCACACCGTCCATTGCCCTGCTAAGACTGCCAAAATGCCAATTACAGCTCTGCTTCCTAACCATCACACTAATACAAGTGTGACATGTGTTTACTATTCCAGGCCATCTTTAGCAAGGATAGACTATAAGTTCTAGTTCATATATAGTTTTTAAGCATATGACTGTGAAACCCTTTTCTGACGTTATAAAAAGACATACTGCGCCACCATGTGGTAGACGGTAATAATTAAGTGCTGGTTTTATAAATAAGCGCCAATGGCCAGCAATGACAAACACCGCCACACATTAAGCCCTGCACTTTGAGTGACACTTCATAGGGGAGAAGACATGTTCTAACCGCCTGAGATGCTGCCTGTAGAACTGGCAAACAAAGCTTGAGTCCCGGCTTCAGTGCAACCTCCTGTGATTGTGGGTGAATCACTTAATCTTCCAATGCCTAAAAACAAAAATGCGTAATGCAATCTGGATCTCATTTAAAGTGCTCTAATGCCATTGGGCCAAGTTAGCATTATGTAAAACTGCCCAAAAAAAGGCAAGTAATAACATCCAAGTTGAGATATTTAACACAAACGTCCCACTTTTGAGCAATGAGGAGCTCTAAACTAACCTTGAAACTGCTGTAAAACACATGGAATTGAAGGTCACCAACTACACAAACTGAACCTAAGAAGAACCAAGTGCTCCCTCTCTATGGCGCCTATTAGGATGGCGGACGGACCTGCGTCCGTACGCCACCCCCGAGGTAGCGGGACCCTCCGCAGGGGCAGCGGGGGTCCCTCCGGTGGAATTAGGATGTGACCGCCACCCTGGCGGTCACATTCCGCATATTTAACATTGCGGCGGGTGCTGCTTTAAGCAGCACCCGCCGAAAAGTTAAATATGCATGCTGTGCATTTGCATGCACAAAGCGGCAGGCACCGCGCTGGGTGCCTGCCGCATTGTGCATGCAAATGCAGGGGGGTACCATAGGTACCCCCCATGTGCACTCCAACCCCCCTTCACCCTGGGGACCCGCAACGGGCCCCCAAAGAAAAGACTGTATGCCTTTCCGTGGCGGCATTGCCGCCACGGAAAGGCATGTCCTGAAGCTCATCCTAATATGGCTGGCGGTGTCTGATAGACACCGCCACCATATTAGAGCTTTTCCGCCACGGTCGGAAGGCGACCGCGGCGGAAAAGCGGCGGGCGGTCTTCCCGTCCGCCGATGCCCCCAAGTCATCCTAATGTGGCGGGGGGTGTTTTCATTTACCGCAGCGGTGAATCCGCATCCTCCGGGCCTGCGGTGGCTTCCGCCGGCCCGGAGGATGCTGATTCACCGCAATCCTAATCGACCCCTATGTTAGGACAGTCAATGCTCCTTGACTCATTTAGTTCAGTGAGGTTCATCTTTGCTTGGTCCACTGATGTTGAGCATCCTCAGAAACCCACTCTGGGTGACAGATATGCCACTGCCAGCAGCTAGCTGAGGCCTGGACCCATGTCTGCGGGTCTCAGTGGGGGGCTCTCCCCAGGCCTGCTCAACTTGTGAGTCATCAATGTGTCTGGCTGCATACTGTGCACAACACCAGTCATTGATGGGCGCACTGAACTAAAAAGACTTGCATGCCAAGTGTCTTTGTTATGCTGCAACCATGCCAGCTCTAGTAGTGAGGCAGGCTGTGAAGGTGTCTGTCTCTGTCGGGTTGGTCTGTCTCTTCAGTGCTGTGCACCTGCTACCTCTGTGCTCTCACTCAGACAGCTCGGTCTCACCCAAGCTGGAGGGAAACTTCTCACAGCTCGAGCTTTGGCTTGCCAAGGTACTAATGATACTAGGTGAGGTAGATGGGTGTAATCATTCACTTAGTCATTACATGTAGATTAAATTGCAAGTTTACTTCAATGGATACTTCACCCACAGTCAGAAGCGCCTGGACAGCCCGACGTCCGTTCAGTAACTGAAGTCACTGAAGGAACCTCCAGCACCAGAACACTCCAGACCAGTACAAGCCATTACAAAGCATTACACATATAACATTCCAAAACAAAACCCATTACATCACCTCCTCCCTTTATCATAAAACAAATAATAATAATAAATCCATTCAAGTTAATATTTAACAAATTCATTGTACCTAGCAGGCGCTTTTCTCAACATGCCACTACGACTAAAAGAAGAGATGGATGGATTATTAACAGGTCCAAAATTTTCATTTCTCCTAGATAGTTGATTTTCATTCAAATTTGGTTGTAATCAGTGACTCCACCCACAATCTTCTACATTTACATTGCTTTTAACTTTGTTAATCAATTTTCCTGAACTTCAGACATTTTCACCAGTTGCCTTAAATTCCACTAGCCTTTCTCACATAAGAAAGCGGCACCTTTACTCAATTTGATCACCAGTACTGGGTTTGAAAAGATCGAATTGCCTTTAGAAACTTTAAAAGGTTTTTTAAACATCACCCAATCCCCTACAGAAATTTCCACCTCTTTCAAACCCATTTTTTACTCAAAATTCTTCTTCATTAGATCTTGTTTCACTTTAACCACCTCCGCTAATTTATTTTTGTTGCACTCTTCCTTCTGAACATCAGTACTTTTCCTGTCCACCCAAGGTAGAATGAACCTTTCTACCTCTCAAAAGTTCAAAAGGTGTAACTTTAGTTGTACAATGCGGAGAAGTATTATAATTCCAAACCTTTTCTTCAATAAATGTTCCCACATCCAGACCAGACGCAATTGCTGTCTGGATTCCTTCCTTCATAATTTTGTTTCCGCGGTCCACCAAGCCATTAGAGAAAGGAGAGTAAAGTGCAACATTAAGTTGCCTAATATCCTGTGAAACCAAAAAATTAATTTTTTCTGAGACAAAGTGTGTTCCATTATCAGTTACTAGCACCTGTGGAGCCCTTTCAAGTAAAAATACTTTTTTTAAGAATGAAATGGTATTTTCCGAATTCGGAGAATCCACAAACCTATAATACAACCATTTCGAATAGTAATCCACTGCCAAAATAAGGTATCTCATACCCTCAGGCACAACATTATAGGGACCCAAAAAATCCAATCCCACTTTTTCCCAAGCCGAGCTAGGAAATTGAGTTGGATGCAATGGAGATCCCAAAGGTTTCCAGTGTTTATCCGAGAGTAAACACTCTTCGCAGTTATCCACCACAGATCTAACCTGCGCATCTAAACTAGGCCACCAATAATGCAGTTTAATCCTCATACATGTTTTTGTCACTCCCAAATGACCTTTATTGGCCATTTTTACAATAGCTTTCCTAAGTTCAGTTGGAGGAACAAATTTATCGCCTCTTAATAAAATGTTATTCTTTACAGACAAATCCTCCGCCATTTGTGCAAAATTCCTTAATTCTCCTGATAAATTTCTAACCTCTGGCCACATTTTTGTTGAAAACTCAATTGCTTTAGATAAAATGGGTCCTTCAAACTAGCTTCTTTCCAATCATCCTCTGAAATTGTTAACTTGCATTCCTCAATAGCATCCACCACCGGCACACATTCAAAGTCATCCTCATTCAAGTCATCATCATCATCTCTTTCCATTGTCATCCTAGACAAACAGTCTGCCCTGAAACTTTTGCCCCCCGAGATGTGTCTCAATTCAAAATTGTATTCTTGAAGCTTAGAAACCAACCTAGTTAATCTTGGAGACAAATCGTTATTTTGTGACTCCTTGCTGAAAATAAAAGAAAGAGGTTTATGATCTGACAAAATTACAAATTTGCGTCCCCAAATATCCATCTTAAATTTCTGAGCTGCCCAAACGCAGGCCAATGCTTCCCGTTCAATAGTACTATAGTGAAATTTGAAATTTATTTATTAACTGTATAATTAATTAAAATCTTTACAGTAGAAACACTCAGTATAAAAAAGCTAAAAACTGTGGTTTCAGACCTCAGTACTGAATAGGCCCTCCCCAAGTCCCACTTAGTCTTTCCATGGCATGGGACGTGTTCCTGGAGCCCCTGATTATGCCCTGCAGATGAACTGCTTTGCAGAGCTCTTGAACTACCCTCTATGGCTCAATTGGTCTCTCTCGAGGGGCCATGCTGTTTTTAGAGACCATGCGAGAGGGGTACTGTCGGTGGATCTTTGGTGCATCATTAAGAAAACCCATCAGCTATCCTCCACAGAGATGACCGTGTTCTTCCCAGGGGTTTTGCTGCTTTCGTTGGCGACTTTAAGGGCTATCCTAATTTGATGGATGAGATTTGCCAGTTTTGCTAGTGCCATGGTGTTGGTGGTTGAGAAACACAGGGCTGATACTTCGCTGCACGACTTTATGCCTTTATCGAGACAGATCGGGCGCAGAAGTCGCCGACGTTCGTTATTAAAGTTGGGGCAGCAGCACAAGGAATGCAGCCAGGATTCCCAGTTGTAGGGACACAGTCTACAGGTTATGGATTCCCCTCTTCGGGCCCATGCAGGGTTGAATTCCGAAATCCCTAGCATGGTCAGCCTCATGTATAAGATTTTGGATCGGACTTGTGTGGCGATGGACTCACTTAGGTAAGGTTGTGCTTTACCTACTGTGTAGGAATTATTCAACTGGTCTAAATGAGAGCTGCAGCGGAGAGATTTAAAGTCTTGTTGAAAGGAGATTTTGCGCACTTGTTTGTTGATTGCTCTCTTCCAGGCATTCAGGGGGATGTCTAGCTGTCGGATTCTTTCTTCCTCGATTTTCAATGCTTTAATCGCGTTTCCTAGGCTAGAGTGCCAGACCGAGCCCGGCGTCTCAAAGATTAGTCTCAGATGATTTTTTAAGGAGTTGGCCGGTGCCCTTAATGTCCTTAGGTATTCCTTTATAATCTCCCCCTGACACATCAAATCTGGCCTTGCCAAACCTAACTCCAGTCTTAGCCTTGTTTTTCTGGCTGTCCTCAGAATCAGAAGCACTGCCTTGTGCGCCTTGGCTTGGGCTGTGTTGAAGAGGGCATCCAATTTCCCGGGAAAGGCAAGATGGCCGTTATTAATTGTTGGAAGGAGCTTCGCTCTTAAGACTGTAAGAATTGGGCTGGCGGAAGGGCTGATCAGATGCTGGCTTAGTTGTTTTAATAGATGTATAACCTTGCTGGCCTTGGAGCTCTGCTGTTTTAGGTGTACATTCGCCTTAGAACGTTCCGTCAGCCAGACCCCTAGGTAATTGTATGAGGCCGCCGAGCTGATTTGCATGTTTCTCAGTTGCCACTGTAAATTCGTTTTCAGATGGTAGGACCCAAAAATTATGACCTTTGCTTTTCCTTGGTTGACTGTCAAGTTATTAGTGATGTTGAAGTTATGTAATGCGTTTAGGGCTCTTTGTAGGCCCACCTTCGTGTGGTCCATTATGATGGTGTCGTCAGCATACTGTAACACTGGCAGCCTCACGCTTCCTAGTCTTGGCGCTACTAAACTTGCTCCTTTTAGGGCCTCCCCCAGATCCACCGTGTATAGGTTGAAGAGGATGGAGGCCAGCACGCATCCTTGCTTCAGCCCATTCTCCGTGCTTATTTTGGGGGATACTGTGCTGGCACTTATTTTAATCCGCACCCAGGTGTCCTCATATAATGATCTTATTGCCCTCAGGAGGTGTGATGGAATGCCCCAGTTTTCTAACTTCCACCATGATCTTTTTCTGTCTACTTTGTCGAAAGCTGTACTATAATCCACGTAGCAGCAGAAGAGTGGGGGCTGATTCTTCACAGTTGCCTTGGATGAAAGATACGATATCGCCAGGACATTGATCATGGTTGATGCCTGCTGCCTAAAGTGCCCAGTTTGATGCAATGGTATAATGTTTCTCTCTTCAACCCACTTCTCCAGGTCGGTCAGAATTAGATGGGCGTAAGCCTTAGCTTCCAAGTCGAGTAGGGTGATGAGCCTATAACTAGACGGCTTGAGGCGGTCTCCTTTTTTGAAAATGGGGACCAAAATGGAGCCCCTCCAGGACTCCGGAGTTAAGGCGGTCGAGTAGATGTAATTGAAGAGCGGGGTCAGGAGTAATGCCCAGAATTCTGGTGCCAATTAGAAAGCCGGTGCTGGGATCCCATTAGGCCCCGGGGCCCCATCATTTTTCATACTCTTGATGATGATAATGACCTGTTGGGCATTTATCTGGGCTGGTAAGTTGCCCTGGGCATCGGCCGGGGATCTATTGTCCGTGGAGACCTTGACTGGGCTTGAGAGCCTGACTCCTGGCTTTGTATTGACTGCCTCGGCTATGCCAGCTGGGTCCCCCTTCCACTTGTTGGATTTCTGTTGGAGGGTGCTGTTACATATAGCTGTTTCACATGTAGCAACCATTCTTTTTCAGTCACTCCATTTTCTCTTGAGGGTCTTCGATTACTTTGCCGGTTTATGTATCTGCAGAGTTGCGCTGGGTTCCTTTGTTTGAGCAAAGAAAAGACTTTAATCCATTCGCTCTCCATGTTGGCTTTTTTGTGTTCCCATAATTTTTTCCTAAAGGATAACCTCAGTGATGCGATTGATGGTCCCTCTGTTCGACTAACCCCTCTTTTCTTTTCTGCGAGGGCCTTGTGCAGAAGCCTTTTGCATTCTCGTATATCTTTGTTTAGGCAGATACTTCCTGGTCTCTGTTGCCCTTTCAATCTCGGATTATGGATCTTGGTATTCTCCAGTATTAGGGGTGTCTTTCATAGATTCACATGCCTGAATCATTCCCCGTCGTCGGAGTGGGAGCCCACGGTACATAAAAAAGTAGTAAAATATACCCTTTGTACATAACAAATAACAATATACCCAACCAGGAAGTAAAGTGGCCCCAGCTACAGTAAATAAAACTTCCACATTAGAACCTATCCAGGTCATTATGTATGGACCAAACTGCAGCCAATCAGGCCACAGCTCCCACCAGAATGCTCTCCCCAGAGACCCAGGCTCTTAGATTTTTTACCGCACGTCGTGTGATAGGGAGTCCCTCTGAGCTCTGCTCATTCTTTCTCTACTTGTCAAGTTTCTTTCTTCCATAATGTCTACTTCTAAGTCCCTGTTCAGGACCTGTGACTCTTGTGGAAAAGCGAGGCTATTCAAGGAAGATCCACACACTCGCTGCATCTACTGTTTGTACCCTGACCATCAGGCTAAGGAGTGTAAAATCTGTCGCAAATTTCCTCCTAAGACCCTCAGGGATAGAGAGGGTCGCCTGCTGCTGTGGCTTCAGCGGATAAAGGATAAAGATGCGCCACTTTCTGAGGTAGGAAGTTTTGCCTCAGAGTCTTCTAAAG
Organism: Lissotriton vulgaris; assembly: GCF_964263255.1. NCBI lineage: Eukaryota > Metazoa > Chordata > Amphibia > Caudata > Salamandridae > Lissotriton > Lissotriton vulgaris. The sequence continues at coordinate 1,949,580,727 of NC_141693.1, forward strand.
GGTCAAAGAAGAGGAGGGCTGAGAATGCTGTGCCTACTCCTAAGGCTAAGGTGGCGAAGCACCAGATCGCTTCAGAGGCTGGTGAGCCTTCTACTTCTAAAAGTCTAAAATCCACAGACAAGTCTGTGAAGCTTCCAGGCTTGAAAAGAACAGAGTCTTTAGTGTCTCCTGTGAGACCTATGACTAAGCCACCAACAGCTCTGCCGAATTCCAGTCAGGCTGCCTCTGCTATGACTACTACCTTGACTTTCTCCTCACCAAAGTCGACTATGGTGATGTCCTCAGCCTCCTCTCCAACTTATGTTCATGTTCAAGTTCGTCCCATCTCGACGACGAAGATTGTCACACCTCTCGTCGACGATCAGACGTCGACGAAAATGAAGCAATCGTCGAAGAAACCCTCGTCGTCGTCGACGGCTGTTCCGTCGACGAAGAAAACCTTGCCGACGTCGACGCCATCGTCGACGAAGATACCGTCGACGGACCCGTCGATGACAAAAAAGACCCCGTCGACGGACGCGTCGACGAGAGCGTCGTCGACGAAGGTGAAGAATGTCTCGTCGACGGCCCCGTCGACGATGAAGACTGCTCCGTCGACGGTTCCCTCGTCGACGACGAAATCCAACACGTCGACAAAAATAACACCGCCTCTGAAGTCGAAGGAGCCATTATCTTCAACGTCGAAGGCGACGACACAAACCTCGGATTTGCCACGATTACAAGACAATCCGCCCACACCAAAGTTGTCGTCTTGTACAGACCTGCAAGTATGGTCAGCAAGAACCACTGCCATACCTCTACCATCTCCAGCTACAACTGCAGCTTTGTTGCAGAAAAGGTCATCTCAATCCACGCCATTATCGCCACTCCAAATGCCTGACAGGCTCTTAGATTCTGAGGAAGAATCTGGTGACGATATGTTCCAAGCGGCGCAAAGTCCTTCTGACTTACTGATACAGGTTAAAGATCAGGAGGAAGAAGAAGAAGAAGAGCAAATTCAGGCACCTACATTGGTGAACACACCAGCGCCAGGGATGCAAATGCCAATGGCACTTTTTGAGAATTTGCAATATATGCTAAGCGATTATTATCGCCGCTTCCCACCTTCGGAGTCGGGCGATTCTCATATTACCTCCCCACAGCCTCAAGTGAGTCAAAATCCAAGGGCTGGTATGTCGGAAGAGACACAGCATACCCGGCCTACCACTCCACTCTCCCACCACCAACAGGAGGATGACAATTCTGATGAGGACACCCATGAGGAAGGGGAAGTGGATAAATCGGATTCGTCGGAGTATGAAGATTATCAGGCAGATACGCCATCCCCAGATGAACAGCCGAAGGCTGAGTCACCACCGGTGGATATAGCGAACTTCCATAGAATTATGGACAAGGCTACTAAAAGATTTCTTATTTCAATGGAGTCTAAACAAGAGGAATGTTTTCTGTACGATTTTAAGACTTTATCTCAGAAACAAAGTTGGTCTATTCCCATTATAGACTTTATCTGGAAGGAAGGGCTTAAGATCATGGCCACGCCGAACTCTTCTCCTGCGGTATTGCCGCGAGTAGACAAAAAATATAGGGCGCCCGCCTCTTCACCTGCTTGTCTCATCGGTCAGGCAAAAACAGACTCAGTCATCGCGCAGGCAGCTGAAAAGAGGGCTAGGAACCCCTCAACTCAGATCTCCATTCCTACGGACAGGGACGGAAGACGCCTCGATACCATTGGTAACAAGCATTTACAATGCAATGGTCTCGGCATCATTAAAGGTAGAGCTATTGGCATTGCTCATGACATTTTTTTTTTATCATAAATAAATGGCATTGTCATTTACATTGCCAATAGCTTAATCGTTAAATAAATGGCATTGTCATTTACAATGCCAATAGCTTAATCGCTCGCAAATGCATGACCTATTGCATTTACACCCACACAGAGCCACACACACAAAGCGACCCACACACACATACAGAGCCACCCACACAGAGCCACTCACACAGTCATTCACATAGAGCCCCCTACACAGAGCTACCCTCACACAGACAGAGCCACCCACACATAGAGCCACCTACAAAAAAAAGCTATCCACACAGAGCCACACACACACACAGAGCCACACACACAGAGCCACAGACGCACACACACAGCCACACACACACAGAGCCACACACACACAGAGCCCCACACACAGAGCCCCACACACAGAGCCCCACACACAGAGCCCCACACACAGAGCCACACACACACCCAGAGCCCCACACATACACCCAGAGCCCCACACACACACACCCAGAGCCCCACACACACACACCCAGAGCCCCCCACACACACCCAGAGCCCCCCACACACACCCAGAGCCCCACACACACACCCAGAGCCCCACACACACACACACACAGAGCCCCACACACACCCAGAGCCACATACACACACAGGAGAGGAAGCACAGCGAGGGGGCAGGGAAGCAAGCACAGCCAGGGGGCAGGGGAGCAAGCACAGCCAGGGGGCAGGGGAGCAAGCACAGCCAGGGGGCAGGGGAGCAAGCACAGCCAGGGGCAGGGGAGCAAGCACAGCCAGGGGTGGTAACGCAGCACAAGCACTAACTATCATTACACCACCTTATCAAAAGGAAAAGGCAACGAGGGGGGGGGTGAGGAGCTCACGCACACACAAGCAACGAGGGGGGGTGTAGGAGCTCACGCACGCAGAAGCCACGAGGGGGGAGGGCGGTGAGGAGCTTACGCACACAAGCAACGAGGGGGGAGGGGGTGAGGAGCTCATGCACACAAGCAACGAGGAGGGGAGGGGGGTGAGGAGCTCATGCACAAAAGGGGGAGGGGCTCACGCACACAAAAAGCAACGAGGGGGGAGGGGTTGAGGAGCTCACGCACACAAGCAACGAGTGAGTGCACTTCTGAAGCTCCCTTGCTGACTGTGTGTTGGTAACATAGTGTATGTGAGGGGTGAGTGAGTGCACTTTTGAAGCACACCCACCATTAGTGCATGGTATTAAGCCATGTCCTGACCTCACTTTGGCCGCTCACACTGTGTTTTAGTGGGGAGCCCCCTGGCTGACAGTGTGTGGAGAGAGTCCCTACTGAGGTCAGCGTGAGTAAAGACCCCACAGTCCTGTGGAAATTACCCTGTGAGAAACCTCAAGAAAGCACTAGCACGTGAGGAAACTTGCCATTTCAATATAGGCAAAATTATAAGAAAACTCGACAGATGTCTTCTAAAACCTGTTTTTTGGGGAACAAAGGACGGGGAATTTGTAAATTGACTTCTGCCTCCTGCTTTTCAAATGCAGGCTTTCAGTTTTCATAACGGGGGCGCACTTTTAACACTAGCACCCATGCTTGTTTTGCTTTTAAACAGAAGGTCGTGCCCCTGGTTATGCTGTGAGTGCTGTCTCCATCCTGGATTTAAGGGTGCCTAGCTATTAAGCCACAATACCCGCATGCACAACACTCTCCCCGTGCCATATGCTGTGCAATTACAGGGTGTGCGTGCCGTGCCTGGAAAGCAGCAGAACAGGGGACATGCACTTCTCCATCCCAGAGTCCAAGAGTCCAAGACCCATAACGGGGAGGGCGGAGCCGCCTACGTGGTGAGTGATTCGGTGCCCAATGTCTCTCACCCTCTACTTACTCCTTTCCCATCCTCATTGTACCCTCCATGCCCTTCTCACCTGACGCATCTCCTGAAGATACTATTATAGCGCTTTCGGACCCCTCCCAACTCAGCATGGCGAAGCGCCTTTATTTAATTAATATCACCAGCGCTTTCATACCCCTCCCACCTCCAAACTCAGCATGTCAAAGCACCTTTATTTATTTAACATCACTGGTGATTTCAGACCACTCCCAACACAGCACATTAAAGCCCCTTTAGTTAATGAATATCACCAGCGTTTTTAGACCCCTCCCGCCTCCCAACACAATACGTCAATGCGCCTTTATTTATTTAACATCACTGGTGATTTCAGACCACTCCCAACACAGCACATTAAAGCCCCTTTAGTTAATGAGTATCACCAGCGTTTTTAGACCCCTCCCGCCTCCCAACACAATACGGCAATGCGCCTTTATTTATTTAATGACACAGCGCTTTCAGACCCTTCCTGGCTCCCAAAAGCATGGCGAAGCACCTTTATTGATGTACCATAACCAGCACTTTCAGATCTTTCCCGTCTCCCAACACAGTACGTCGAAGCACCTTTATTAATTTAACATCAACTGCACTGTCAGACCCCTCCCACCTCCCAAGACCGCACGGCGAAGCGACTTTATTTATTTAAAATCACCAGTTTTCCCTATAGTTTACAAAACTGCGAGAAAAGGAGAAAGTTCAGTTTAACTGAGTGAAACGAGTTGGCTGCAACCTGTGCTGTGATTGAAGAAAATCTAATACTTGCAATAAAGTAAATAACTAACATACAAAAGGAACTTTAGATCTTTTGTGGGTGCACCACCCAGTGGCTTATGTTTATGCATCTCTGCTCAGCAGTGGTGTCGAGCAACAACTGGGCCCCACAACACTTAGGAGGTAGTGCACCAGTACTGGAACTGTGTGGGAGGTGTGGTTCCCGAAGTCCGTTGGTGCAGCTGGCGACTGTATAATTATCCTGTTGCACTAATGAGCCTCTGTGCTGACTGACTCCCTGCTTGTTGGCCTACCTCGGGTGTGCTCTCAGGCAACCCCCCCCCCACGAAGAAAAGGCGAAAGAGGAGGGTTGTTGCACCATCAACTCGTAGAACAGGTACCTCTCCTCCAGACACATGCACTTAAGTGCTGGGATTTGGACCTTCACAGTTACTGAGCAGGTGCATTCACCCACCGCGCTGTCCAGGTGCTTTGCATCTATGACTGGAAGATATGTATGTATCTATGTGTATTTATTTGAGTTTCATACGACACACTTGCCATTTGGAAGGCTGTAATCAACAGGGGAAATTGTTGCTTGTTTTATGATAATGGAGTTGACTGACCTCTGAAGGATGAAAGGCTGATTCTATTTGATTCGCTTCTGAGGTAGTGCCCTGCAGATTACCGCATAGTTCAGCAATGAGCGTTCAACACACGGAGTTAAACACTGCAAATCTCTCAAGCCCAGTGGTAGCAGCACAAGCCAGTGGGCTGATGCACCTGCTGCATTAGAAATGCGCATTAACTCACTGAGCTACCTCACTAGCTGTAATAGTGTAGCATCGTAATAAACACGATATTGGCAGAAAAGGATGTTCGGGTCGTTAAAGACACGCTTTTCTAGTGCGAACCTTTTCCCACTGAAGACTGAACTATAGTTCCCGCGCTGTGTGGCCCTATCCAGTCTTATAAAGGGGAATCCCCCTGGGGCGGCGCATATGCAGATGAGATGCATGAGCTCCGACACTGCTCTGTTAAGGAAATCTGCAGGGTCCGCGTGACTGGACAGGCGGGTTTTGTAGGCCTCGGGCTGGAGGCCCGGGTGGCGGGTTCAGCCGTGAGCCCGTCGTGTGCAGGGACGGGCCCTGGGAGCCGTGATCGCTGCCGAGCAGCGTCAGAAGTGCAAAGGTGTGTGTAACAAAACACGACAACAACTGTGCACATTTCAATACACTAGAGCTGAGCTGTTCGAGGCTGGCGAGTGACCCATCGAAAGAGAAAAATGTAAAGCAACATTTTTATCGCTACGTTTACGAATTTTACATGGATTTGTATCCAGTTAATCAAATACCGTGTTGTGCCGCAGGTCACACGGGCAGTCAGTCACCTGACAAGTGCCCTGGTGATGGCACACACTCGTGGCTTTTTGCACTAAAGCAACTCGATTCCCATTTAAACATAAAAAAAACCTCCTTCCCCCGTGAGCGCACTCTTCCAAAGCAGTGATACAGGAATGTTATCTGCTCGTGAGTCCGGTCACAGTAGTGATGAGACAGCCCGTGCTGTGGGAGGGGCTCTAGCCCAGGGGGGCTTGTGGATGTGGCTTATCTCTAGTCCTGGGAGGAAGCGCTTAAGGCTGCATGGGGGCGCTAAGGAGGAGCGAGGAAAGGGGGCTGTGTGTCCGTCATTACCAGCCGGTTCCCCTCTTCTCGAGGGACGGGCTTAGATATGTACTTGAAGTTGGTTTTCTCCCAGACTGCCCTCTAAGCACCCCCTGTTTTACCACCAGTGTCTCTGTTGGATTTCTTTCGGTCTGCGCTCCATCACTGTGCCCCCACGAGCTACCTGTTGGGAAGAGGCTGCTGGCTGCGCCCCCACCCTTGATCTTCCAGGATGGTTCCTGTGCTCCCCCATCACCCAGGTGTGCCCCCACACCTCGCGCGAAGTGGGCCAAGCATGTGTCAGGAGCTAGTCACGGGCAGGTGGCGCATTGCCACGAGATGCCAACGCCCTCTTCCTACTGCCTGGTTCACTTGGGCAGGGCACAGCGCCTCTTCCCGGTGCTGTGAGTGTAGGCGCTTCCTGCCTCACTTCCTGGCCCCGGGCGTCCAGTGTCCCCGCCATGGCCTCACCCACTCGCCCAGACTCTGACAGTCTCTCACGAGCACCGTCTCGGCTGGCGGCAGGCGGCAGCATGCGTGCACATTACACAGTAATATCCGGTGTCCTGGTAGCGCTGCGTGGCTGCCGCTGAAGGGGGCGCTACAGGGAAGATTGGGGTGCACTGCTTGTGTACACTGGGCCTCATACCTGTAGCAGCAGAGTGGCGCAGGAGAGCACAGCTATGAACGGCATGGCGCTGTGGAGCAGGCTGGAGCGGCCTTGACAGAGCAGGGTGCGGTGCAAGAGGGAAACAGGGCGTCAAGGGTTAATTCTGTGTGATTGGAGCGGTGGAGTGCTGCTTACCAAGTCTCACTGTAGTTTGGGGTAGAGGTGCGTTGACTAATGCAGGAGGGAGGGGTGGGGGCCGGGGAGCGGCAGAGCACGACGGAGGAGAGCTGCAGCAGAGGGAGGGAGGGGGGGGCGAGAGCGCGACGGAGGAGGGCAGAGGGAGGGGGGAGGCGAGCGGAGCCGAGCAGCTCCTAAAAGCAGCAGGGAAGGGAGGCGAGCAGCTCCGAAAACACGACCACGTTTCTCAGAGGCAAGGAGACAATGCCTCGGGGAAACGCACGCCATTTTCGGATTCGGGGGCGTGTTTTTTGCGCCCTGAGTGACAGACGACGTCACAGGGCTAAAGAATGCAAAAAATCACGCCCCCGAATCCGAAAAAGACGGGGCTTGTTTGAAGTGATGCATCTCTCCTCCAATGGCTGGCCTCCTTTTAGGAAGCCAGCCAATGGTGAGAGACGGGGCAGGGAGGCGGGTTCTGAGGCCCCACTAGAGGTCATTAATTCTCTGACCGGAAGCTGCTTCGCAGCTTCGTCCCGAGACCTAAAAAGGTATCTACTATTGCGGCCACCACTGTTAGAGTGGCAAATTCGTTAGCAATTCTCGGTAGATATGACAGACAAATGTGGTCTGACATTTCGCCATACATCCAGAAACTGCCTGAGCCAGACCGCTCTGAGGCCACCAAAATTTTACAAGAAGGCGAATGTGCTTCATCTGAAATTATCGACGCAGCAGTGGACATGGCGGCCACAGGATTCAGACAATTGGCAGGAGCTGCAGTGCTCAGAAGAGAGGGATGGTTAAAATCTACGTCCTTTAGGCAAGAAGTACAAGCCAAGGTTTTGAATATGGCTTATGACGGCGAGTTCCTTTTTGGCACACATGTGGACGAAGCCTTACAATCCATTAAGAAGGATACGGAAACCGCACGATCATTAGGTACTTTGCAGTACCGTAAATCTTCCTTTCGTGGTGCAAAAGGAAGGGGTAACTTCTCCAGTAGAGGAGGATATTACCAGCAACGCCCATATTCTAACAACCAAAACAACCAAAGGTACCAGCCTTACAAGCAACAGCCTTATGGCCAAAGACGGAGTAATTATACACAGTCCCGAGGTAAAGCTACCTATCGGGGTAGAGACAACGCCAACAAGAAGTGAGAAAAGCGTCCTGCCGCCACTTTGCCTAAACCAGTCTCAAATTGGAGGAAGAATATCCCTGCATTACTCTCAATGGTCCAATATTACAACAGACAGATGGGTCTTGGATGTAATCTCAAAAGGTCACATATTGGAATTTGTAAAGACCCCTCCAAATTTGCCCCCAAAAGGACCACCCCCAGCACATCTCAGGGAGCTGTTCGTCCAAATCAATGCAATGATTCGGAAAGGGGCAATCGAGAAAGTACCTCAACATCAGAGAGGAAAAGGATTTTACTCTCGTTTTTTCTTGATACGCAAGAAATCGGGGGAATGGCGCCCCATCCTCGATTTGCGTGCCCTCAACAAATTTATCAAGAAGTTGACTTTCAGAATGTTGTCACTCCAAGAGATCCTCCAGTTTCTGACGGAAGGCGACCACATGGCAACACTGGACCTTCAGGATGCTTACTTCCACGTACCCATCTTCCCCAGGCACAGGAAGTTCCTAAGGTTCAGAGTGGCTGGCAGGGACTTCCAGTTCAAGGTCCTTCCCTTCGGGCTACGTTCAGCCCCGAGGGTATTCACAAAGGTATTGGCACCGGTGGCGGCCCACTTACGGTTGCAGGGTGTCCAGATTTATTCATATCTGGACGACTGCCTTATCAAGGCCAATTCCTACGCCACCGCAAGAAATCATATCCAGACATGCCTTTGCCTGTTTCAAAAGTTAGGTTTCTCAATAAACTTCAAAAAATCGGACCTGACACCGTCTCAGAGGACGTCTTTCCTGGGAGCGACTCTGGATTCCAAACAAGCTCAAGTTTTCATTTCAAGCGAAAGACAAGCAAAGATCCAAGAACTGGCGTTTGCACTCCTCAGAAAAAAGTGCGTTTCAGTTCGAAAATTCAAGTCTTTCCTAGGGATGTTGTCATCGTGCATCCTCCTGTCCCCGAACTGTCGTCTGAGGATGAGACCACTACAAGAGGAGCTCAGCCACCAATGGGTGCAAATATCCGGTTCCTTCGAAGATGTCATCGTCTTAACGCCTCGGATGAAAAAAGCAATCCTGTGGTGGACTCAAGAACGCAACCTGTAAGTAGGCTGCGCCTTTCTAGCAGAAGTCCCCAGTTTCATCGTAACCACGGATGCCTCGCTGGAAGGTTGGGGCGCTCACCTTCAAGGGATGACAATCAGTGGCAAATGGAACACACAGCAAAAGTCATGGCACATCAATTTATTGGAGTTGAGGGCCATTTTCCTCGCCCTCAAATCTTTTCAAGCGACTCTGTCAAACTCGTCTGTGTTGATCCGAACAGACAACACGACGAGCATGCATTACCTGAACAAACAGGGGGGCACAAGATCAGCCCGATTGTCTCAGCAAGCTCAGGAAATCTGGAATTGGGCCCTGACACACAACATCAACTTGGCAGCAGTACATGTCCCAGGAGTAGCCAATGTACTAGCAGATTCCTTAAGCAGATCCAAATGCAGCACTCACGAGTGGGAGCTGCATCAGCCGGCACTGGATCAAATTTTCCAGAAGTGGGGTCGCCCCGATCTAGATCTATTCGCGACCTACCACAACAAGAAATGTGTCCATTTCGCGAGTTGGATTCCCCACAAGGAATCTTGCGGGGACGCTCTCTCAATGAACTGGGAACAAATCTTTGCCTACGCCTTCCCTCCGATTCCTCTAATTCCCAAGGTCATCAAGAAGATGAGGAGGCAACCGTGTCGTATGATTCTAATCGCTCCACGGTGGCCCCGGCAATATTGGTTCACACAGCTTCTTCTCCTCTCAGAGTGCGAACCAGTTCAGTTGCCTCAAATTCCGGATCTTCTGACAATTCAGGACGGCAAAATATATCATCCAGACCCTCATTCTCTAAAATTATCAGCTTGGCTCCTCAACACCATGAGTTTGCACACTTGAACATTCCACAGGACTGTCAAGAAGTCCTGAACAATGCTAGAGCACCTTCTACGAACAGAACTTACAAGCTTAAATGGAAGCGTTTTTGTGCTTGGTGCAAAACTATGGATTTACATGCTATGCATGCTGAACCAGACAAGATTTTACCTTTCGTTTTACATCTGGCTAAATCAGGCTTGGCACACTCTACACTTAAAGTGTTTTTAGCGGCCATATCCAGATACCGCCAGGACGGTAAGAATTCACTATATTCCTCACGAATTATCCAGCAATTCTTTAAAGGTTTATTTCGCATGTTTCCACCAGTACGTAGGCCACCTCCATCCTGGCACTTGAATATTGTATTAGCTCAACTCATGCGCCATCCTTTTGAGCCGATTCATAAGGTTGATCTAAAATTCATCACCTGGAAAGTTGCTTTACTACTGGCATTAACATCTGCCAGAAGGGTCAGTGACATGCAGGCATTTACATCTAAACCACCTTTCTTGCAATTCACAAATGATTCGGTGATACTGCGCACCAACCCGAAGTACATGCCCAAAGTACCATCGGATTTCACCCTGAATGAGCCAGTCATACTTAAAACGTTTTTTCCAAATCCGCAGACACCAGCGGAACGAACTCTACACTCGCTAGATATCAAACGGTGTCTTACGTTCTATCTTTCCAGGACAGCGGCCATCAGGAAGACGGATCAGCTGTTTGTTGCACATGGCAAACCAAGACAAAGCTGTGCAGTGACAAAACAAACTATCGCTAGGTGGGTCTCTTCAGCGATAGGGCTCTGTCATCAACAGGCAGGTAAACCCTTACAGACCTTACCCAGAGCACATTCTACGAGAGCAGTCTCTTCTTCGACTGCTTTGTTTGCTGGTGTGCCTCTCCTGCAAATCTGCAGAGCTGCAACTTGGTCCAGCAGGCACACATTCACGAGGCATTACTGTCTGGATTCTTCGAGCGATACCGATGCCTCGGTGAGAAGAGCAGTCCTGCGTAATCTTTTCCAATAAGGTGAGCCTCTGCTATTTCTCTCCCACCTCCTCTTGCTCTTTTTGACGCCTATTGTGTTATTGCTTTGCATTGTGTTCTTGCATTACTGCTATGTGCCTTGGCGTCCAAGAGCTATGTATGATATTATTGCTATTACTGCTCACTACTCTGATTCAGGCATGTGAATCTATGAAAGACACCCCTAATACTGGAGAAGAACAATAGTTACTTACCTGTAATCTGTGGTTCTCCAGTATTGGTGTCTTTCATAGATTCACATGCACCCACCCACCTCCCCTCAGAGTCTCACTCAGGCTGTTTTTATCTATACTTTACTCCGGTACACTCCGGTGCTACAAAATCTGAGAGCCTGGGTCTCTGGGGAGAGCATTCTGGTGGGAGCTGTGGCCTGATTGGCTGCAGTTTGGTCCATACATAATGACCTGGATAGGTTCTAATGTGGAAGTTTTATTTACTGTAGCTGGGGCTACTTTACTTCCTGGTTGGGTATATTGTTATTTGTTATGTACAAAGGGTATATTTTACTACTTTTTTATGTACCGTGGGCTCCCACTCCGACAACGGGGAATGATTCAGGCATGTGAATCTATGAAAGACACCAATACTGGAGAACCACAGATTACAGGTAAGTAACTATTGTTCTTCCTGCACTCGATTTATAGGTCTTCAATAATGTTCTCCCATCCTTTTATGGATGAAGGCTCGGCAAGCAAGCTCCCTTCCTGATTCTGGGTCAACCAAGCTTGAAGTCTGTTCCCGGTCTTGTCTGATCACTTGATCCTCCTCAAAACACTGTGTGTTTCCTCCCCACTGGACACCCGAATGGGTTGGTAGATGGTAGCTGGCGGAACTTCTAGTTGAAACACTGCTATTAATGGCCTGTGATTGCTATCCTTCTGGTCTGCGACTTCGAAGTCTTCCATTCTGGCCGCCATTTCTTCGCTGGCCATTATGCAGTCTATTCTTGACGCATCCCGGAAGGTCTCCTGTTTGTATCTTATCTAAGGTATCTAGGTATTTGAAGAGATGTAGAATGTTGCTCCGATTCAAGATGTCATGCTGACCTGTACTATGGAATCTTGGTGTAAGGGCCACCTCATATACCACTGTTTATGCACCCACTGTTATCGTCCTTTCTCCCCTTTCTGAGGCTGTCTCTGCTGAGGTTGATCATAAGCTAGAGCTTCCTTGGTGATTTGAGGTAGGTCCTGCTTGAGGCTGCTTGTTTTGGCCGTGATTACTCCTAGTTGCGGTCTGAAGCCCCGCACTTAGTTGTGTAGGATTTGGAATATCCGACTGTAAGGTCTGTGTTGCTGAAGCTGTCTGGGTGAGGGATTCTGCAGTAGATGGACTTTTTCCTGTCGATGAATCGTTATCTGTGAGGTGATTCACCCTTTCTGGTGGCCTTTGGCCATTCACTTTAGAGGTGCTTAGTGGTGGGGTTGGCTTGTGCTGAGTTTCCGAAGATGTGGAAACTGGGGCGACATTTTTGCCCCATTTTTTGTCTGTGAAGATTGGGTAGAGCTGAGTGACTTTTCTGTCCCCTCGTGAGGGTGGGTGGGTGGTCTTTGATGGCAGCAATTGTCTCACTTTGAGCTTTGATCTTTTCCGTTGCTTCTTCAGCTTCTTTTTTGCTCTCCTTGATATGAAGGGTTTAGTTGGAAATGAAGTATGTTCCTGCGAGTCTGTTCCAACTGCATCGCTAGCCCTAAAGTTTGGACTTTGTATGTCTTTTGATGTTTCGGGGCTGCTGATAGGAGTGTTGATCGTGTGCACTGCGCTTTTTCCTTTGTCGCCTGTGATCTTCTGTTCTGATGGAACTCCTGCTGACTGTGTTGCTATTGGAATATGACTATTGGGCCTTGCCCGATTGTCTGTATTATTTAAAGTCGGTGCCTCCATGCGACCTTTTACTATCTTGACTATGTCAACTAGAACCTCTGTAAGGGAGGCCCACTTCTCGATGAGATTTGCACAGCTACAGGAACATTCACCCCAGTTGGAGGCCACATATTGGGAGATCCTTTTGTCTAGGTCCTCCATCTTGGAGCTAATGTTGGCTAGGCGCCCTGCAATTGCTTGTAGGAGGTCTATTTGCCCTTCCATCTTGGTCGATTGCCACAAGAGGGCTTTATTTGTGGCGCTATTTGTCACGGTCGAGAGTGTTTTCTCCAAATCCTCTTCAGCGCTGATGTTGTGTAAAAGACATTCAGTTTTTGAGTTAGGGGTCCATGGAGACGCTGAAGGCCATGACAGATTAGGAGTTGGCTGAGGGTTCTTTAGATCTTTTGTTCGAGGTTGAAGAGGAACGAAGATGTGAGCTCCCCGGCCACTGGAGACACAGGGGCAGAGGTAGCTGATTGGGGCCGGAAGATCGTTGGTTTTGGTTCTATAAAATCATTTTGGGGCTCTCTGAGCTCCATGGTCTAGGGGTTTAGACAGGGGGTGTTAGTACAATAGTGTCTTTCAAATTGTTTAAGCAATCTTGAAGCGAAAGCAATGGTTTGCTCTTTACCGTTAACTTCCTGACTCAAAATTGCTCCTAACCCATTCATGCTTGCATCCACTGAAATGACCGACATAAATTCATCACGAAAAGCATGAAGTGCTTGAGCAGAAACAATCAATTCCTTCACCTTAGCAAAAGTCACATCAAGTTCTTTGGACCATACACATTTTTGCCCCTTTTTAAGTAGAATACGAAGTGGTTCGACAATTTGGGAATAGTTAACCACAAATCTAGCGTAATACTCTGCTAGGCCTAAGAATGAGCGTAGAGAATCCTTATTTCTGGGAGCCTTTGCTTCTTTTAAAGCCCTGACAACTGAAAATTTTGGTTTAATGCCTGATCCAGATATTGTGTGACCTAGGTATTCTAATTCGTTCACCCCAAACTTACATTTATCCTCTCTTACTGTCATACCATGTTCCCCGAATAAAGAAAGCACTTTTCTCAACAAAATATTGTGTTCATCAAGACTTTTAGCAAAAATGTGGATATCGTCAAATACGCTTGAACTCCCTTCAGATCTTTGAACATGGTATCCATGAGTCTTTGAAAGACACTGGCTGCCGATGCTAACCCAAAAGGAAGACTCAGAAATGTAAAAGCTCCAAACGGAGTGACAAAGGTTGTCAGCTCTTGAGATTCTTTGGACAAAGGAACTTGATGGTAAGCAGATTTTAAGTCGATCAACGAGAACTATTTAGCACCACCCAAATTCGCTAACAATTCGTGTATCCTGGGCAGGGGATGACAGTCCACTTTAATGTTTTTGTTTAGACCCCTAAGGTCTGCACACAACCTAATCTCATTATTCTTTTTATGAGCGACCACAATGGGGGCGACCCATTGTGATGACTCAGTAGGTTGTATAATCCCTTGTAAACACAAGTCATCCAGCATTTTTTTTAACTCACCTCTAACACTCAATGGTACAGGGCGAACCTTATGTGCAACCGGGGAAGCATCAGGTAGTAATTTAATCTTGTGCTCTACCCCTTCTACTAAACCAACTTTGTCATTGAAAGCATTTTTTAATTCATTTAAAAGATCCCTGCGATCAATTTTTGCATCTTCAATACTGCAAATAGGTAACTCTCTAGCTCTTATGGGATTATCATCACCCGGTACTAAATACAAACCCATTTTAGCCAGGTCTTTCCAACCCACAATGTTTTTCCCTTTGATTGCTACATATATTTTGGTACAAATGGACCTCTCCAACATCTGTAGATTGCCCATGAAAAATCCCAACATGTCAATATCTTTCTCCCCAAACGCTTCAGGGTTGCCGTCAGTTTCCAATAGCACAGTTTCTTTTCCCCATTTTTCATAAAAGGTAGAATCTCGAAGAATGGTGATAGGCGAACCAGAGTCTCCCATGACTTGCAATTGAACTCCGTTGATAGTAGATGAACATAAAGGACCTTTAACCAGCTCTTCCCCAGTATCCAGAGTTAACAATAGATTGTCCAGCGACTCAGGGCAATCTTCTAATTCCGCGCTGCTTACCTTAATCGGTTTCTTTTGAAACCTGCAGACTTTCTGAAAATGTCTAATCTTTTTGCATATTGAACAATGTTTACTCAAAACCGGGCACCCTTTAAAATTGTCAATATGAAATTTCGAACCACATCTGTAACAGAAATTTTGACCTTTTTGTTGAGTAGGTTTTGGAACTTTATCTTTAGCACCCACAGCATACAAGCCATCTTTACCATACTCATCAGTAATTAGGTTTACCTTAGGTGTTACCTCTGACATCTTAGCTTTGGTTGAAATTACAGATCTTTCAATGCTTAAAGCTAAATCTATAACCTCTGACAGTGTAGGGTTTTTGCAACTAAGTATTCTTTCTTTAATTTTTGATGAAGCACAATTAAATACGAGTTGGTCATTCATATAATTGTCTAAAAGGGGGACCAAAATCGCATGAAATTGCCAAAACTCTCAAAGCTGCCACGTATTCTTCTACTTTTTCATCCTCCTTCTGTTTTCGCTTATAAAAATTATGTCTTTCTAACATAATATTAAGAGACCCCTCAAACAGTTTTTTTAATCTAGCTATAGCCTCCAAATAAACATTCCTTTGCCTGTCCCCTGATTAACCAGATGGAGGAGGAATTGGGGTTAAACTGTTAAAAAAATGTTGTGCTGCTAAGCCTAAGCTACCAAATAATAATACGAATTTACACGGAGGAGAATATTCTGTGGCATCAATTGCTACAAGGTGATTCTGAAACAACCCAAACCACTCTGTCCATAGCATAACAGGTTTTCCAGGTTTGTCTAAAAATGGGGGTGGCTGTGTGATGTCTTGTGCTGAAGACATAATAAAAATATCCAAAACACACAATAATGTACACAAAAGTAAAAACCCAGAAAATGAGAATGTATCTCCCACCTCTTAGACGTTCTTTTCTTTTAAAAACGTATATATTAGATAAGGTGGATGTAACACTGTAACACCCACTGTGAGCACCTTTTTCAAGAGCGAGTTACCAAAAAACTAAGTTTAAATTGATGTTGAAAGTTCGTAACTTACTCCTTCAGTGTCACAAAGTATCGGACATTATTCATAAAATGTCAAAAGTATTTTAAATAATCCTTTGTTGTTGAAAGTAAATAAATCTTACAGAGGTTGAAATTTATAAAAATTGCAGAAAGGTATAACCGATATGATCCTTCTTCAATGAAAACATCCAGCATGGTCGTTAAAATAAAGAAACTGAAGAATTTCTCCAAAGCTAAAATGGCGGTGCCTTTCTTAACGCACTACCGGGTGGCTCACGGCACGTTTGAGCAGTTCAGCGTCTTTCTCTGGAGTCGAATGTCGTACGTCACTGACCGGCTCAGACACTATGATCGAAACCAGTAGGGCGTATGAAGAACTCGAGAACAAAGGTAAGGGTGCCCACCTTTGTATACTTTCAAAGTAAGAATGTGTCCAAAAACAACCGCTGATTACAACTGCTCAATGCCCATCAGATGCAATCACTTACTCTCAGCAAATCACGATGTACAAAATGAATTCCGTGTGCCATTCCAGAAATTATTCAATTCTCAGGCATTGTCGAACTGCTCAGAGACTGTACTTAGTATGCTGACATCCAACTCACTCCCAGTTTCGATCCTACCGTAACTGGACGAATCTCCCAATCGATCGAAAAATCTCTGGAGATGTAGTCAATACTGCCGAAGTCAAAACTGACGTAGCTTCAGATGATGTTGCAAAGTACTTCCAATCCAGTTCGCTCACTAACCAAAAGTTTGAGATTGTTCCACTAATGTAGAATTAATGAAATCGTTGCGTGGGTCGGTGGGTGAAGTAGAGAAAACGAATCCCGATCGTCGCCAATATGTAATGATTCACTTAGTCATTACATGTAGATTAAATTACAAGTTTATTTCAATGGATACTTCACCCACAGTCAGAAGCGCCTGGACAGCCCGAAGTCCGTTCAGTAACTGAAGTCACTGAACGGACCTCCAGCCCCAGAACACTCCAGACCAGTTCAAACCTTTACAAAGCATTACACATATAACATTCGCATTACACATATAACATTCCAAAACAAAACCCATTACATCACCATTACAATGGGGTGTCCTGGGAGCGGCTAATAGTACACAGAGCTGATCAGGGGCAATCTGTGACATAATCTTATAGTCACAGACGACCAGGCAGACCTAACCGCAATGAGGCCAGAGGTATGTAGTGTGAGACACTTTGGGCAGCACAGTGAAGAAAATGCCTATGACTTCCTCCTTGAATTTGTGCGGCTGTGTCACACCACAGAGGGTTCAGATGTCACAAGAAAGCTGTTTGAGCCAGTGATGAAAACAAGCCAAGTCCAGGCTGATGACTGTGGTAGCCATGGTAATCAATCACCTCCCCTCAACCCAAGGTTGGCTCTGACACCAGCCATCCATCCATCCATCCATCCACACAGCCTTCCTTTGACTCACTCACACTCCCAAGTGAATTATGAGCCTTTGTCTGCAGAGCTTCAGACAGAGGAGGCCCATCAAGAACCCCACCCCTCTGTAGCTGCTAAAGTATGTGGGGGATTGGAGGACACTCTTGATGCTCGCAGAAGCTTAACTGCACGCTTACCTCTTAGTCCACAAGTACAATTGTTGTCCGCAGCTGGTTACTTCACTCTCTTGGGTCTCTATGGGCGAGATAAGGAGCCCTCTTTTGTGCTCAGCTCCATAAAGTTTGTTTTGCGAACTGAAGCCAAATGCAGCACTAAACACGTTTTACAGCCAGGAGAGCAGTCTCCTGGAATCCTCCTATAGCCTGGCCCTCTGTGAAGACCAACACATTGTTGCCACCCACTCCCTCCTTATCTCATCGGTCTGCCCCCCCTCCCCTCCCCCAGCCATTGAATTGGATGAGGCTTGGTAACTCCTCCCAGGGCCACTGTTTATGCGCCCCAAAACCAACCGGATACCCTGCTTTCTAATTCAGCACTCCCTCTGGTGTGATGTCACTGCTGTAGCTTGTGCCTGCAGGTCGAAGAAAACCTTGCCCGGCTGGCACTTGCGCAGTAGGACATCTGCAAAGTTCACTGGAGTTCACCCAAGAGTTTCAGCACACTATCTCAGAGCAGTGATTTATTTTCAGCCACTCTGTGTCTATTTCCCTGTTCTTGCCCCATAGCATAGTTTGAAACAGTACAAGCTTTCCTAATTTGCAGAGAGTAGGTACACATAGATGCCAAAGGGCCCTGTGCCATGTGTGACCCTGTCTGCCAGGCCTACATTTTTAACCTAGATCATGCCTTATGAGACTTCCAGTTTGGCTTTTAACATTGAATGTATGGGCTCAGAAAACAATTATTGGCTAGAGCGGCAGGTCAGGCTGCCGGCGTCACACATACTAGCAAAGCAAGGAAGGTCCAAGGATTCCAAGGCTAAACAACGCTTAATAAGCTGGTTTCATAGGTAAATGGGGACACACTCAAAGCTCTGGACCTCTTAAGCTTCGTAAGGATAAGCGAGTTTGAGAAAGGGAGAGTGTGTACTCCGTGAAAGTCAGTATTGTGCTTTTTGGGATGAATACCCGTTCTTTCAGATTTTCATATAGAAGACACGACTACTTCAAGTTGCGGTGTGACATCTTTATTGTTGTGTTGTGAGACATAGACAGCCGACACGTGTTTCGCCCCCTAATGGCAAATTGCGCTGGGGCTTTCTCAAGGCTATTTACACAAATGCAGCGTATAATACAACTGTTTCCATATTATCAAAGTTCCAAAACAGGAGTTTCAATTCTTGCAGATCAAAATTCTTCTGTAAGATTGCAGAAGACTAGTCGCTGCAGTTCGGTCCCTGCCCGCGGCTCTCGACATTCGGCATCTGCGTCACACATGCCTTCAGACTGTTAGACAGGTATGCCATCATGAACACAGAACAATAACAAAACTGTCAGCAGCAGATCAACCGCCATCCATACACAGAAAAGTTACGGTCAGGGGTTGCCGTTACAACCACGTGGCAAACAACGCAGTCGCTTAGGGTATTAAGTTATGTGAGATGCCAAGTTCGAGGGGGAAAAGTTAGAATAGATCTGCCATGTAGGTGTGTGGTGTTTTTATAACATAACCCAGTCAATGAGCAGTGGAAGGCATTACCAGGTCAAAGGCAAAGATACAGCCAATGAGTAATTGGATCGATATCAGGGTTCTGAGAGAGAAAGTGAAAGTGTGCAGAAAGATGTACTGTTCTTTAAAGAACTGTGCCAAAACCCCTTTCCTAGATGGGTGAAAAGTTGGGGCACTGCTGATTGATACAAGGATGTCCTTTCAGATACTGGGTGCATAGGTGTAGATGTAGAAGACCTAATGGCTTATACTTTGTTTTTTTGACACTTGTTTGTGTCTGCAGCTGATGGTGCCCTTACTGGGGGTGTTTCAGAATCACCTGAGACTTGACCTAGCAAAATATTCAGGGATGCTTATCGTGATGGCTTTTTAGATGATGTAGCTAGTTTTTAAAATAGGGAAGGCCAGCCAAGAAGTCCTATAGAGTCCAACAGGTTAGTGGTGATGTGGTCATATTTCCTGAGGCATTCAAGAGGCATGCTGCAGCATGCACTTTAGGGGACCCTGTTGTGAGTTGTGAGTGTGGGGGGGCTGTCGAGCTGGCTGTTACCACCATCCAGATGAGAGAGTAAATGGGCTTAAACAGCAGTCCGAGAGGAACAGTTTCTATTTGGTGCTAGAGAGGGCTGGCAGAAGGCCTCCTTGGCTTTCTTCCTGATGTGTTCCTTGAGGACGAAGTCAGTGGCTAGTCAATCAAGGTGGCTTGGTATTGTGTGAATTCTATGGTTCAAATCCACCCTTTTTGTTGAGCCGGGTTTACGCTAGTTATTACTTTGTGTTCTTAACAAATAGCAGGAATTCTGTTTTGCTGGGGTTTAACTTCGGGTAGGGGCTGGACATCCAAGTCTGGATGAAGTAAATGCAGTTTTAGGCTTTGGATGTATGGACCGGAGGAGACTTTCAATTAGAGTTGTGTGACATCTCCACCTACAGATTTAAGATCACTCAGGACAGCATGGAACTCTGCCGATAATAGGGATCTTCCAGGACCTGGAGGTGCCGATGTGCCCAAACGGATGTCCGTGGGAAGGTTAGAATAAGAACCGTATATACTGACCACTCTCTCTGCTGCTGTCGGTATCAGCGCCGGGACACCACATCCGGGATAGCTGCGTGCTCTAAAAATATCTTTATTATTATTATTATTTAGGACACTGCCCAGTGAATCCAGCATGTGGATGAGGGTGTGGAGGTGGATACTGCCAAATATGGCTGAGAGATCCAGCAATATTAAGAGGCAGGGATCATCTTTATATGTTGTCAAGAAGGCATTGTAGTGGTGGCTTGGATGCCGAGGAGGTAGGCAGCGCGAGCTCGGAGCTCCGTGCCCGATCCCGGGAAATATCCTGAAAATTCATTCGAACCCCGAGATAAAAGACATTATCCGGTACTGGAAGGTACTGCGGAGGGTCCGGACCCACGGAGGACGGCATCGAGCCTTCCCACAGCAGTATCTCAACTTTGAAAGCTGAACTCAGCCGAGAAGTCGCGGACCCCAAAATGGCGGCGATGGCATGAGATCGCTTGTGACGGAGGCATCTGCCCGGATACCCACTGAAGACCGCTCCCGGACACGCTAGAGGTGTTGGCGGCCGTGTCGCGCCTCTCCCCAGGTGCCGGAAGGACTTTGGACGCGCCCTTGGGCGGTGGTTGAGGACCGTCTCCTGATTGAGGCGACAATGGTGCGACAGTGACCCGGAGACGAGAACCCCGGACCTCAGGCGCATCTGACGCTGACCGGGCCGCGACCGCTCGGTGCTTCCTGTTTCTTGGTGACATTTCTGGGCCTGAGAACCCGGCCGGAGGACGGGGCCCGGCGACGCTCGGAGGGCGACCAAGAACGCACTCGAGGACCACCGCCCATCCCGGCCCAGATGGGGAAGCCGAAGGGGAAGGGGGATGGCGCGACCGACACAGAGGCGGCGGAAGGAGCGGAGAGAGACCAAGCGGCGCTACAGCGGATGCAGGATCGTATCCTGGAAGCCATCGCCACCACAAAGGATGCCCTGCAGCAAGATATAGCTCAGGTGGCGACTGGTTTAGGCCTCCTGAAGGCCGACCACGACAAACTTAAGGACAGGGTGAAATCTATGGAGACCAAGGTTAAGGACTTAGCCCCGGCCCAGGCAACGGTGAAGGCCCAGATGGCCGACGTGATGGACCGTCTGAAGGTGCTGGAAAGGAGGGCCGAGGATGCAGAAAACAGGAACAGGCGCAACAACGTACGCCTAGTGGGCCTGCCGGAGAAAATTGAAGGTGACGACATGGTGGGCTACTTGGATAACTGGCTGCGGACGGAGGTGGCGCCAGAAGGTCTGTCCCCCTTCTTCTCCCTGGAGCGGGCACATAGAGTTCCGGCGCGTCCGCCTGCCCTGGGCCTTCCTCCTCGCCCGGTGGTGTTCAAGTTGCTCCATTACCGGGACAGAGACTGGCTTTTGCAGAGGGCGAGAGAGGCAGGGCCCTTTCAAGTGGAAAACAACAGAGTCACCATGTTCCCGGATTACACGTTTGAGACTCAGCGACTCCGGGCAAACTTCCTGTCCCTCAAGCGGGAGCTCCGCCAGGAAGGTATCAAGTACTCCCTGCTGTTCCCTGCCAAGCTACGAGTGGTGGTGGATGAGAAGTCTCTGTTTTTCACGACTTCCGCGGACGCATGGGACTGGTGGGACACTTACAAGGCGGGAACGGACGGTGCTAAGGCCAGGGAGGAAGAGGCTAAGGTGGCGGAGCCGATCAGGCAGTCCCAACGGATCAGAAGGAACCGCAAGAGGACCGGGAAACCATCGATGTCGCAGACGGAGGCGGAGAGGCAGGCGGCCCTACAGGCGGTGGTGGACTTCTCTAGAACCGCCAGGACTCAGTCTGGGAAGGGTACGGATTCGGAGGACCCGGGCACGGGCTCAGAGACAGGACAATCGGAATTTGGTGGAGCCCGGGGCCCCATTGTGACGCCGCAGACCTCGGGAGAGATACTGGAGGCGTGTTGAGCTGGTCTGGCGGAATGGACTCGCTGGTTGGACACCGGGGCGATGGACCCGCAGCAGTGGAACGATATTGATTGAGTTTTGGGGAGCTGTAATGTGGGGATTGTGGGGTGGAGCGCGCGGGGCTGATTTGTTGGAGGTCTTGTAGCATCGAGCCGCGCCTTACTGGCCCCTAAGGTCATCGCAGTGGGGACTGCGAATATTACCACCTTTCCTTGAGGGGTGGTCGGGAGTGTTGGTTTGGATGGGGGTACTTCCAGTTGCGGGGGGCCTGTCCTGGGGGGGTGGGAGTTGCGAGCAGTTGGGGTTGCTCAGGGGGTTGCAGTTGTTGGAGGGGTTTGGCTTCCTGTTTGGAGAGGGTGGGGGGGGAGGCCCGTGGTCGCGGGATTTTTGCGAACACTGTTCTTTGCTGCATGGTCCGGTTGTGTAGGGGGGAATGACTAGTACTGGAGCGTTGAAATGTGTGACCTGGAATGTGCGGGGCATGCAATCCATGACGCGCAGACATAAGGTTCAGGCGTACCTCAAGCGTAGGGGGGTTCATATAGCGTTTCTGCAGGAGACGCACCTAAATAAGCAGGAAGGGGCGGCTCTACAAAGGCGATGGAGGGGGCAGTTATTCTACACAACATTTTCAGCATTTGCGAGGGGGGCATTGATTTGGATACGGGCGGGGGTCCCCTTCCAGGTCTCGAAGTCGTCGATAGACCCAGAGGGCAGGTATGTGGCGGTGGAAGGAAGGCTGAGAGGCAGGATGATTTCTCTCTGTAATGTGTATGCTCCTAATGTAGACCTGCCCGCTTTCTTGTCTAACATCTCGGGCAAATTGGCGGGTTATTTGGCAGGGCCGGTCCTCTTGGGGGGGGACTTCAACTCAGTTGAGGATGTGCTACTAGATAGGTCCCATCCCCCGCTGCGCGCGTCCCCAGTACATAGGATCGCCAAGCGTCGATTAGAATGGCAGGAGAGCTGGGCCCTCACGGATGCATGGAGGGCGTTGCACCCAACCACTAGGGACTACTCCTTTCACTCGCACCTGCATGATTTACATGTGAGGCTGGATGCGTTTCTTTGTTCGGAATGTGTGCTCCCCGCGGTGGGAGGAGCGGAATACTTGGCCAGGACGATATCGGACCACAACCCTTTGTTGATGTCTCTGGAATGGATGGTGACTGTTAACTGCGTGCCAACATGGCGCCTGCAACCTGATACCCTGGACGACTTGTTGTTCAGGGAGGCCCTGAGTGAACGTATTGAGAGGTATTTTGAGGAGAACAGTGGCTCGGCTTCCACAAGGGCGGTTGAATGGGATGCTTTCAAGGTGGTGGTGCGGGGACACTGTATTGGGCACACGGCAGGGGCGCGGAAGACTCTGTTGGATGACTTAGACAAGGCTGAGACACGGCTGAGAGATCTAGAGAAGAGGCGCCCGAATCACCCTGAACTGCAGGAGGGGCTTAGCGGGGCGCGGGAGGGGCTGGCGGTAGAGCTAGAGCGGCTGCGTAGCTTCGACCATAAGGCGTACGTGACGAGGGCGCATGCGGAAGGTGATAAGGCGGGGGCGATGTTGGCTTGGCTTGCTAACCCTATCCGGGGGGAGGGCCGATCATGAGGATCCAGGAGCCGGGGGAGGAGCCTTGCCACTCCCAACCCGGGATCCTGAACAAATTCCGAGCTTATTATGAGGGGCTCTATCTGAGTGGTGATACGGGAGGGACGGAGGAGCTTGAGGGGTTCTTGGACGGGCTGGAGTTGCCGCGAGTGGAGGACTCGGAGGCAGAGGAGTTGGGGCGCCCCATCTCCCTCGGAGAAATAGGTTGTGCTGTAAAACAAATGGCTAGAAACAAGACCCCGGGCCTTGACGGTCTACCGATCGAATTTTATGGCAAATACCTAGAGCATCTTGCTCCGCGGCTGCGCGAGGTATACAATGAGGCGCAGGAGAAGGGCCGACTCCCGGGCTCTATGTGCGAGGCCCTTATGATCCCACTCTTGAAGCCGGGCAGAGAGGGTGCGGCGCTGTCCTCGTATCGTCCGTTGTCTATGTTGACGACGGACTACAAGATCCTCAGTAAAATTCTGGCCAACAGATTGCTGGTGCACATGACGGGCCTGGTTCATGGTGACCAGTGCGGTTTTATACCAACACGCAACACCACTCATAACATCCGTAGACTCACGAGACTGATGGGTGCGGACTGGCCAGACACCGTCTCCCCATTTGTCCTGTCCATTGACATTGAGAAGGCATTTGACAGCCTCGAATGGGGATACCTGTATGAGGTGATGCGTCGCTTCGGGTTGGGAGACGGATATATACAATGGACCAAGGTCCTCTACACTGAGGCGGTAGCGAGGGTCCGGGTGGGTGCACTGATCTCAAGACAATACCCGATTAGGCGTGGCACTAGACAGGGTTGTTCCCTATCCCCGCTACTGTTTGCGTTGGCAATGGAACCCTTCGCTGCGGTAGCCAGACTGGGCCGCCACTACGCAGGTTTGCCTTTCAGGGGGAGGCCACACCTCATCTCCCTATATGCGGATGACTTGTTGATGTTTTTGGCCGATGCCGGCGCCGAACTTCAGGGGGCGCGGAGGCTACTGGAGCAGTTCGGTAGGTTGTCGGGCCTGAGGGTCAACTGGCCTAAATCCTGTCTGTTTCCCCTGAGGCCGGGAGAACCGTGCCCACTCACTGCTCAGGAACTCCGGTGGGAGCCGCGTTGCTTACATTATCTAGGGGTTTATGTTTACCACGCCCCGTCCGACCTGCTGGATGGCAACATAACTCGCTGTATTAACGCCCTGCGTGGATCTATGGACTTCTGGGCGACCCTACCTCTCTCCCTGGCTGGTAGAATTTCCTTGCTTAAAATGATAGCCCTACCCAGGCTTTTGTATTACTTTAGGACACTGCCGGTATGGATCCCGAGCTCGGTTTTCAAACGCCTGCGGTCGCTGATTATAGCGTTCCTGTGGGGCGCGGGTAGGAGGCGCATAGCGCTCGACACGCTGTTACGCCCCAAGGATGAGGGAGGTATGGCGGTGCCGGACTTCGAAGGATATTACCTAGCCGCGCAGCTGCAGTCTTTTACTCAGGAGGTGGCGAGGGTATATAGAGGTCCTGAGGACGCGAGAGTCGAAGGCGCCCCGCGACACGTTCTGGCCTATATTACGCTGCACCAGAAACTCCGAGTGGGAGACCTGACGGTCGAGGAGCAGACTTTCCGGCTATGTTGGGACCGGGCCCGTAAGCGGGCGGGTGTCCGCCTTATGTATGCCCCCGAAATACCGCTGGGAATGGTCACTGCCCTCCCACATGGAGGTGACTGGTCACGCTTGCTAGGGTGGGAGGAGGCGGGTATACACGTGCTGGGTGACCTTTACGAAGATGGGGTGTTGCTGCCGTTTCGGGACCTGCAGGAGAGATTTGACCTACCGAGGGGTGACTACCTGCTGCACGCGGCAGTCACAGGCGCCATGCGAGCCCACTGGGGGGAAGGGCTACAGGAACCAGGCACCTCGATGGCTTGCCAGTACGCCATGATGGCGGCGGGAACCTTTAAGGCCGTCACGTGCCTGTACTCGAGGATGCAGCGGGAGGCCTTGCAGCCTTTGGCAGCCCTGAAAGCCAAGTGGGAGCTGGACCTCCAGATGGAGATACCAGACACGACCTGGGGCCAACTGCTGAGGCGGGCGCGGAAGAGCTCGAGGAATGCCAGGTTCCAATTGATCCACTTTTATGTAATCCATAGGGCGTACCTCACGCCCGGAAAAATCCAACAGTACTTTGGGGCGACCGACGCTGCATGCCCTAGATGTAATACAGCGGGGGCGGATCTATGTCATATGCTGTGGGATTGCCCCTCTTTGGGCGACTATTGGCAGGAGGTTGGGCGGGCCCTTAACGGCGCGACGGACAGGGACATCCAGTATACTAAAGCAGTTGGCATCCTTCACTGGTTCCCCCACACACCTAGAAATACGATGTCAAGTAAATTTATTGATTTAGGGCTTATCTTGGCCAAGCGGGAGATCACACGAAATTGGAAGTCCAGAGTGGGGCCCACGTATAAAAGATGGTATGGGGAGTGTCTGAGATGGGCCGCGTGTGATAGTACCCTACGATACCAGATGGCCTGGAGGTCGAATGATGAGAAAGCACTGGAAAGGGCGACTGCATGGGAGGTGATGGTGCAGGCGCTCCGGGATGTGGACGGCGAGGGGCAGGAGGATGAGAGCGAAATAGCTGGAGCAGACCCTAACACTGTACAGGAGAACACACCTTAGCGAATGTTTGCTTCCTCCTACAACACACCGGGCACTAATACATGGTTACTCAAGCGCAGCGCGACCACGGGGGAGGGCGGGTAGGAAGCTAGTTTGGAGGGATGTTGGGGCACCGAAATTTGGGGAGGGGGAGGGGTGTAAATCACAAAAGCATTCCAGGGTTATGTGCAAAATGAAGCGGTCGGACAATGTAAGAAGTACGAGACCAAGACAGGGGTGAAGCCGCCCGCATCATGAGCGGGGTGATCCCTCCGGATGAAGATCGAATGCCTTCAATTGCATCAGTACATGTTATGCTATTTCTGTTGAATATCTTGTCTGTACATTTATATTGGTGATGCAATAAAAATGATGTTAAAAAAAAAAAGAAGGCATTGTAGTGTAGTTCCTATATTAATAATATGGGCAGTGCTAATTGGAATAATATATCCTATAGTTTAGACGTAGGACTGAGGTCTGCTAGGTCTGTATCGTATACATTCGACTTAATTGTGAGTGGCAGCTGGCTCAGAAGTCACTAGAAACTTTCTCGAATTCACAAGAAGGGATTCGTTTCTGACAAACGCATAAACATGACAACTTTGTTTCCCCAAGATAAAACTGATCATCAGAGTCGTGGAAACAATAGATAGATATTTCACTCAGTCAATCGTGCATGCTTCGTTTCACCATAGGTGCAGAGAAAGAGACGGGCGTTTTCAATAAAAAGTTTTATTGAACAGTCTTCTTTCTCAAGCATAAGAAATGAACTGCTACAATCGTAAAACTGGTTGTAAAATATAATGCATACAGTATAAAGAGTAGAACAAAATAATACTGCAAGAGCATTGTATGGTTCCTAAACCATAGATAAATACATACATAAATAACAGAGGCTAAAAGTATTCAACTGGTGCTTCTAAAATACGCCTACCCCGATGTACCTAACCTAAGCTTAGTACGAGGGAAGAGGTAAGTGAGGTGTAGCATAGATGTAGTATTCTTTTCCCAAGAATCTGTCCAAGATCTCTCTTAGGGTCTAATCAGCTCCGTACCTTATTTTGGAATGAAGAAGGTCAGGCTCAGGACTTAATTTCCCAGCAGCCCACAAGGGTAGCCTGGAAACACGAGCTGGATTTCACGGCAGGAG
Source organism: Lissotriton vulgaris (assembly GCF_964263255.1). Classification (NCBI taxonomy): domain Eukaryota; kingdom Metazoa; phylum Chordata; class Amphibia; order Caudata; family Salamandridae; genus Lissotriton; species Lissotriton vulgaris. The sequence continues at coordinate 1,949,608,151 of NC_141693.1, forward strand.
AAAAGACAGCGTCTCTCTCAGTGCGTCTGCTGGAGGGTCGGCTTCCTTCGCCAATTGCTGTAGAAGGATGCGTCGGGCAAGTAGATAGTCAAACTGCTCCAAACCACTGTGTGTTTGCTAAGGCAAGTGTGGGCATATTTATACCTTGAAGTTGCAGAGTTTGACGTAAAGGTGGACATAATAACATCATTAAAGACTCTCGGTTCTTTGAAAACTCCATGAGTTCTTGGACAAGTCAGTTCTCGAGCAAGGGAAAGTCCCTAGCTGCTGAAGCCGAGTTTTCCAAGAAATCTTTGTAGATTTTCGGAACTAGTAGAAGTAGCTCTGCCGTATTTGGACTGCATGAGCTATGTCTGAATATGGTTATGATTCTTATGCCTATATAAGGACATAGTGATTTATACCTATATAAGGGCATGAACCGGGAAATTTACAATAGTGGCCTAAAATGGTTTACAACAGCACCATCTACAATTTATATGGTAGCATTCTCTGCAGCATGATTTAAAGTTGGATACACAGTCGTGCAGGAGAGGGTTGGCACTGATGTGATCTTGGAATTGAGTGTGGACTACCTATTGAGTGATACTGCAATGAAGGGTAGGTGAATGATACGCCGGTAGTTAGGGAGGAGCTCATGGTCTAGTGCAACTTTGTAAAGGAGTGGGAGGGTTTGGTCTATCTTGAAAGCTCTTGAAATATGTCTTGATAAGGATAAAGTGGATGATGGTGAGTAGGGATGAGAGGACAAAGGTAAGGCATCATCTTCAAAGAAGCTGGCTTTGAGGGAGTTAACAACTTTGGCGAGATGTGCAAGAGACCAGGTTTTGAAGGATGACCATTGTGAAATGTTACAGGGAGGAGTATGTGTCAGGGGGGAGCAGGCTTCCTGTTATCAATGTGCTGTCTTATCTTCTGCGTGTTTTCACTGAATAAGAGGGTGATAGCCTTGCGCTTGTCTGTGGGGTGTAGGATAGGAGGGCTAAAGGGGCTTGATGCAGTGCTTGATTATCTCATGGAGAAGTCTGCTTTGGCTGGCTTTTTCAATGATGGTGTTGGCATACTACCTGGATTTGGCTGATGTGATGCACTGTCTGCATGTTGCACAGAGGGGCTCCACTAGTGTGAGAAAATTGGGGGTTCTGCTTTTCTTCCATTTTCTTTCCTATCTACAGATTGAGCGCTTGTTGTTTGCAAAGTTTGTGGAGTGTCTGGGTGCTGTAATGTTTGATTTGAACTTGAATGTTTCAGTTGGAGTGTGAGTGCTCACTGGTTTTTCCAGAAATGTGTTGAACTCATTGTTATGTGTAATTGTAAAGTGTATGACTCACCCGGGAGGGGATTCTGGTGGTCTTCATTTAGAAGTGTGCTGATGTCCGCTCTGCAGGGGGCATGGCAAGAGGCGATTCCTGGTTTAGGTTGTCCATGAAGTCTATGAAGGATCTTAAGGTTTGGTTGATTTTGGACGGATCTGCTCTTGGGGTTTGTGGGTGGAGATACCATTTGAACATTTCTCTGAGGGCATGACGTAAGTTGCTGTCAACAAATCTAGGTCTGGTTCAGCAACTGTGCAATCTTACCTTGTCCTAGAACCTTTGTGGTCCTCATATCACACACCATCAAAATGGGTAACTGAATGTCAAGGAAGGTCCAGGTGAGCCCAAGATAGAAATAGGCTGAAAGTGGGAGCTGATGTCTTATCTGGAGTACTGTGTTAATTTCATAAGATTACATATGTTATATATTTGGAAAATGTCTCTGAGGGCACATTTGGAGTACTGTGTTAAGTGCCTGAAGTCACATCTAAGATATTGTGTAAATTCTAGCTGCCTCATCAACAGTGTTGCTATTGCAATTAGAGACTTAGGGGGTCTATTCACAAACTGCATTTTGTAGTACATTTAGTAATGGTACATGCACTACAAAATGCTGTTTACATACCTATGAGTGGAAATCTCCACCTCTCCTAACTTTTCAGTGGAGAGAACCTCGCACATGAAGGTTTACTATTTAGGGGTCGATTACGATGCCAGCTAGAAAGGCTCCGAATTGCATGCGATTCGGTAAAATCGGATTTGGAAGCCTTGTTTCCGGCCATCTCAGACACATTTCCGGGCGACCGATCATGATGTCCCGAAAGTGCCCAAACTGTCTGACTCGGTTTTGAACGGCATTCGGAGTAACGGTGTTGTTCAGAGCCGACTCGTACTGTCTACAGGCCGCATTTCCGGACGAGCGATTAGGATGTTGGATTGGGACAGCCTTTCTAAGTCGGTTGTTCCAACACAGATCGCCTACTGGAATTTGACTCCGGGGACCTGTATCATGCCCCCTTCACCCGGGCCCTCCAAATTTGGCCTGTGGGGTTACCCATGGGTCTCCCCCTTTCTCTGCATGCACAGTGTGGCAGGCATCATGCGGTGCCTGCCACAGGGTGCAAGGTTTTCCCCAACCACACCTTTTCTCAGTGGAAGCCTGTGTTCTCGTTCGGAACACAGGCTCCCATTGAGTTCAATGGGAGTTAGACGGAATGGTGTTCGGACACACCGTAATCAGTCTGTTGGACTCCCGAAGTCGTTCGGAAAGTATTCCCAAACTGATTTGGTTGGACTGCTTTCCGGATGACATCGTAATCAGGCCCTTAGTAGTAAATGAGGGAGGGACCAAGGAGAGTGGCAGGAAAAAAGTGCGTACTTATTACTAAATTGGAAGGGCTTCGGGTGGAGTAAGGAGGGCTTTAAGCAGGGTAAGAGAGGGGTTTAAGGAGGGACATTCACCCACATACCGACAAAAGAGTAAGCCCATTACTATTCACAAACTGCACTTCTAACGTTACTACAGCCTAAAAGGGACCCAAGACAATAATAAATTACTCCAACTCAGCACCACACATGGATACCCACTGATACTGCAACACACTACCATAGAAAACAATGGATGTACAGACTTAAAATAAAACCCCATGGGGAGCAATGTTAATTTAAATTAAACTAATTTGCATTGTTAAAAATATAAATAAATATAATTTAAAAATTAATGTAACAATATTTTATTAAAATATAAATACATTCCTTTTACATCACTTATAAAAAGTATTAATGCATAATAAAAACATTTTTTTTTCTTTATTTGGGAATTATATTTTGGATTTAAATTTCAGAAAATTAATTTTTTTAAATTTTCCCATTACAATAAGGTGCCTTGTTCAGGTCTGTTGGAGTTATCTGGAATATTTTGAGTACTCAATGACTATAGGAAATATTTAGTATTAAAGGTATCGGGTGGACACTCACTGCATGCAGAATGCTATTCCCTGTCACAGAGGATAAACATTATTGCTTGTTTATCAACACTAGGGCATTAGCTCAATAGCTCTCACAGGGATCTATCCTATCCCCATCCTTATTCAACCTTTATATTGACCACCTTGGTGTCTTACAATGGAAATAAGGGACCTTTTAACATCAGTATGCTGATGACACGCAACTGTACCCAAAGGTTTTCTCTCCAAGTAATATCTTGCTCCTTACCAACACACAACACAGTTCAAGACTGGATGAATTCCCATTATTTAAAACTGAACTTGAATATCTCATTATTTCTTGATTAAAAATCACCACCACCAACATCCCTAACAGCAAACCTACTATTGTCAGCAATGCCAAATCCCTAGGAGTCATCCTAGACAAAAGGCTAAATTTACAACCACAAATCAAAACCATGGCCGGAAATACATGCTTGCAATTGCATCTTTCCTGGTGAATTTGACAATTCATTCTGGAGCAAGATCTCAAATCTCTGGTTCAAATATGGGTGCGTTCTTGAACTGACTACCGTAACTCTCTCCTTACTGGTCTTTCCAAGATTCATCTCACTCCTCCAGAGCTATATACAAGACAGCATCACTCACATGGCCCTGCGGACATCCACCCCATGTTACTTGGCCGACAAGCTTAACACCTTGACTGCGTCGAACGTTCAGCTCCAGTGATGAACGTTCGAAAAACGGGTGGGGCACCGCCGGCCAACGGACGTTCGCAGCACTACCAAGGTAGTGCACGTGACGACCGTTAGCCGACGGCAGCAGCCAAGGGGTTAAGTTCTCTGGTAGTGCTAGCCGATCGCGGAACGCTGAAGCACTGCTGCTAGAACACTCAACCTTTAAAAAGGAACAATTGATGACTCAATCCTTTTCAGGTAGTGCATCCAGAGTACGAATCTCATTAACTCTGAGCCTACGCACAACCACCTCAAAAGCTAAGTTTAAGTCTGAGCTGAAAGTCACACTTTTTCGAAGACATATTATTTCATTTACCCCCTCCCTTCTGTACGTCGTTGGTTTAGTATGTGCAATGATCAGTACCTTGAGACTAACCACATCAATTTCATTGGACACCCTGTTGAACTTGGCACCATGCACCAGCATCTTACTCAATATTTATGACTGCTGCAATTTTGACCTCACTTTAAGGCTCTTGTTTATTGTAAATGGCCTATCATCTTCGGTCAATGTAGTTAATGTGTTTGTTCAATGATCTGTTTATGCTGTAAAGCGTTCTAGCAGCTATGGGTAATATCCGTGTTATTTAAAAATGCATAAATAAATAAATAAAAGAAATCCGGTAAATACCGCCATTGAGCTATAAATGTAATAGTTTGGTTTCGGTACTAAACTTTCTGAGTGACCGCATTGCATGACAAGTAGATAATTAACCCGCTCGCTGCTGCCGTCTGCCGTTGGACGTCGTGCGCGCTACCTCCCTGGTGCTGCGCATGTCCAACGGCGGACGCGGCCCCACCCGTTTCTTCGAACGTTCAGCACTGCCGCTGAACGTTCGAAGCAGGAAACGGGTTAAGTGTAAAGTTTTAAACAAAGAGCTAGGATTGGCTGAGAAAATATGAAATACTGTGTAACGTTGTGGGTTTGGTTGTAACACAAATGAATTAATTAGAGGAGGAATTAGATTAGATTTAAGTGACGTAAACAATGCACCTTTATATGTATGATTTGCAGTGCTCTATTTGCTCATTTTGCTCTAGTTCTAATGAAGAAGTGAATCTTCTTTCCAAAACACGCAATGTTATTGTGGATCTTGTCACTTGGAATTATGCACTTTACACAATTGAAGGACTTGGGATGTTTTTACATTTTATATAATAAAGGAATATTTTTTCAAATACACAGAATATTTGTGGCGGAGGATTCTGGCCAATCGAGATGGTGGTGTTTGAGTATTTTGATCTATGTACTCACACTCCATCCGTCACCCCACCTATGCTTTACCAGTCGTACCATGGCTATTGGCACCCACACAGATGTGCACATATCTGTGGCAGTCATATTTGAAAGCATTTTGTAATATTTAACCAAATCCTATTCAAAGATGGATGTCGGGGATATGTGAACGCACACAGTGGCCATCTTGGATAAAAAAAACATTGGCAAAGTCAATAGGTTTCCTAGCAGAGGTTTAATTGCTTTGCCAATGCTTGTTTTTGTAGCATCCTGTTTTGAGTTGCTTTTTGTCTGCACTCGCTCCCCATTGCTGTTGGGCCACTTGTCAACTGATTATAATTGCGTTGCATATCAAAGAAAGTAACAAACAAGCATTTGCAAAGCCAGTAGGTTTGATGTTTTTATGGTGTCCAGATCGGATGTGCATAAACAGCAGAAGTATCGGCTGCACCAATGCTTGTTTGAGTGCAAAACACAATTCTGAGACTGTTAACCAATGGCTGCGCAGGCCAGACAGAGGTAAAAGACGGTATGGCGCAGTGCTCTTCATCACATTACTACCACAGAGCAGGCATATACAACAGACCCAGCGGCGATGCAGTGAAGACTAGTATTCAGTGCCACGCGCGCTGTGCTAACCACATCTTTATAAACAGGGGTGCAGGTGGGAAGGATGCAGAAGATCACCGGACATTCAGTATCATTCAGTAGCTTAACAATCTGTGTGAGTCTGACTGTGTTGAAATGACAGAGTGAGTAGCAGTGTGTAAGTTGGAATGTATGAACACAAATGACATAGGGCCGGATTACGAGATTGTGGTTTTACTGTGGGCAGCCACCCCAGCGCCCTACAGGAGATTGCCAAGCTCGAAATCAGACCGCCTGCTGGATTACGAGTTTATTCCTGGCGGGCGGTGTGTGCTCCGGCGGTGTCACGGCGTTGCCTAAGGTTCAAAGGAGAGCCATGGAAAGGCAGCGCCATGGGACCGTCGAAGGACGTGCCTGCATGGAAATAAATGCTTCATGTGCCACCCTGTATGCACCCCCAAGCACAGAGGTGACAGAGAGCCCAGTAAGGGCCCACTGAATTGACTCAACGCCACCCTTTCTATGGCTGGCTGGCTCAGACTGTTGCGCCACTGCCGCAGGATCAGGGCTCCCGGCGGTTGCAGCAGTCCAATGGCGGTCCAACTCCTAATATGGCGGGTGGACCACCATACAGTGCGACTACAGTGGTCCGATGGACAGCCGTAGTCATAATTAGGCCCTTAGTGGTTGCATAGGGCAGAGCTCGGTACAAATATCCGCAGTAGCATAGGTTGGTGGGGAGGGAGAGAAGTGGATACCATGATGGGGAGTGGTGAGGGAGTACCTGGGGTCCAGGAGGGAATCATGATATAAGAGAGAGAATGTAAGGCGTACTACTAGGCAGGAATTGAGGAGTGAGTTGGAGAAAGGGCAATTATAAGTAGGACATGGAAGGACATAAATATTAGAGCAGAAAAGGAAAGTGGCTTAGTAAATGATGGTGAGGTCGATAGGTGAAGAGATGGAGACAATGTGAGAGGAAATTCACTCCATATATGTTGTTATTTCACGAAGTCCATGCACCCCTATTACTTATAGGGGTGCATGGACTTCGTGCAATAACAACATATAAGGAGTGAATTTCCTCTCACATTGTTTACGGGTTACGGGCCGGCTGCTTTTGGTGAACCTCTACTAGGCTCTGGCTGCTATGGCCACCCTCTCATCACTTGATGAATACCTCATAGTCCAAAGATTAGCCCAGTACTGGCGAAGGATGGAACTGGGACCACAGCAGACCCAGCAGCAGACATTCCCTTGTGGCTCCATTAATGATGCCAGGCAGCTGGGCAACAATTGTATTGGCAATCTCAGAGTAGCCTTCATGTTTTGCAGCAAGACACAAAACTCTCACAGGACGTCTGGCTTCACGTACAGGTTCCCCATTCCTGCTGCCTTCTCTCCAACAAATACCCAAATTGTACCTTTTAGACTTCTCGTGCTGAGCTCACTTCTATCCAGGCTTAGAAGCCCTTCCTCTGTTCCTTCTTCTATTTGCCCCCTAACCTACATAGTTTCTTACTCCTGCAGGCATTCAAAATTAGGATCTTCCAGACTGTTTATTCCTATTCCACATTGTGTCAGGTCCCTTGTGAAGATATAGCAACGCTACGCTCTACTGGTCACCGTCCCGTCAGCCACCCTTACCCTACTCTTACCCATACCCCAATCCTAGTAAAACTCTCATAAGTCTCTTACAAGCATTTTCAGTACGACTTACCCTAATCTTCCCTTCTTTTTGATTCCTTCTTGCCACTCACTGCACACTCTCCCTCATCACTCCGCTCTACTCAAGTGCCACTCCTGTCAAACTTTCCCTTGTCTGTGATCTCATTAAAGTGACAATGAGTAGCAAAAAACTAGGGCTTCACCTTTGATCTAATATCAGATTGAAACCAGGACCTCATCTTCGTTACAGAAATGTGTCTTAGATAGGTTCCTATGTGATCATTAGAGGGTAGCTGTTCCTAGGAGAAGCTGACCAGTCTAGCCACTAAGGGGACAGGTGAGGGGAATTCTATCCGGGGTAATAGGGGATAAATTCCTCTTTGTTGAAGACGTGCCCTCACACACCCAAGCAGGTGTCATGCTTCATCATCGTTTTTGGCCACTATAGGTGTGGCAGGGTATACTCAGACATGAGTCCCTTGCTCACTGCACCATCAGGATTCAAGCAAGCCGGGCCGACGATGGCTGAAATGCCAGAAACCGGTCCCCGGAAGCTTGTCTCCTTTCTGGTGAAGAATTGGCTTGGTAGTTTAGTCTGCCCTGTTCCCATGATGCACTGGGCCAGGGACAGACTGATTTGCATATAGCCAGGTTCTGAGCTGGGATGGTGCAGTGAGCTAAATAATGGTGATGGATCAAGCCCTGATCTTTGGACTGGGTAAGAGTGGTCTGCTTAATTCAGACACTCTGTTCATCACCACCCCCTTTTCTGAATCATGCTTCATCATCGGACGTTCCTCCCCTGTGGGGTGGCGCTGCTGTACCCCACGGGCCCCGCGAGAGGGCTCTTTGTCGGAGATATTTTTGAGGAACGCCGTAGTGGCGAGTGCGGGTGTGCGGTGAGAAGTGCAGGTGAGTTAAAAATATCACTCAGGTACCCTAAAGACACGTTATTCTGCGGTCCCTGTGATATGGTTAAAAGCAAGAGTCAAGAAGAATGCTCTTGAACAGGTAGTCACAAAAAGGAGTATTTTCCTTCTGCGTATCTTAGTACAGGTGCAGATAAGTGGAGATAAAAAAACGTTGATATCAGGTCCATGCAGAAGGAATTTTCACCTTTTTGTGACTACCTGTTCAAGAGCATTCCTCTCGCGTGGCTCAGCACCAGCACTTTATCATATACATCAGCGTTTTTCCTGAGCATCAGTTTAGGACATATTCATTTTTAGGCACTGGGCGAATACGTGATTTGCCCAGAATCACAGGATGTTGCGCCAATGCTGAGACTCGAACCTGGTTCCCCCAGCTCCAAGGTCGGCAGCTGTGGTCATTAGGCCACATCTTCCACCCCCCACTTTCATGGTTAGTAGTTGGTTTAGTTTCAGGCGGCACTAACAGGTGATTGAAATGGGCTGCAGAGGGGCTCTCTGCACCACAGGCGATTAACAACTGGTGTCGCTATTAAACAAAAACTGCATTTTTCATGAAGTGCCAGCGACTGCATTTTATGTCAGTAAAAAAGCAGACAAGCAATCCTTCTCTACCACCGGATGTCACTTTATTTATTTTTAGGAAAGCACTGTTTTGTTGTGGGCTGCATGTTAAATAGAAAAGCATTTGCAATGCAATAAGTCTCGCATTGTTTGAATTATAGCTATTGGCTCTGTAAATGGTATTGTTTTTACCCCAGTGTTTTTGTTTGGAGTGTTGTGGATGTATGTGGTGTGGAGTGGAATCATGTGGTTGGATTAGAATTGTTATTTGTGGAATTGTGTGGGGTGGTATTGTGTGATGTGTAGTGCATTTGTATACCAAAATAATGTGGCATGGTGAATAGATAGGGGTGAGAGCTGAAGAGTATAGATACAAAAGAAGATAGAGAGGGCTAGGTAGTTTCTGCACAAAGTGGTGAATGAACTCCATATAGAGGAGCAGAAAGAGAGTGTGAGAAAGAGGGAAAGAAGTGGACAGCAGGCCATAGACGTATAAAGAAGGAGCGGAAGACACCCGGAGAAGAGGAGGAAAGCATGGGTTTGAGGACTGAAACCTTGAAAAGGCATGGGAAGAATATTGTGCTAAAAGACCTGAAGTGAACCACATGAGAGAGGCAGCAAGAGTGTGTGAGAGAGGAAGAGAGAGGGGTGAGAGATGGTATGAGAGAGAGAGAGAGAGGGATTAGTGGGAGGCGCCCCCAGGGAGGGGTAGGCGAGAGGTACACTAGTGCACAACACAAGGAGGTACTGTAAGGGAGCATTTGTGAGCAGGTATTATAGAGAGGAGATAGGGAGTGTGAGGAAGGGATGAGAGGGGTAGATGGATTGCAAGATGAAAAGGGGTTATTGAGGGGGTGGTGTGCTTGAGTGGATGTGGTGCCGAATGATACTGAGGTGATGCTGAACAATGCTCTGGTGGTGCTCAGGTGGAGCTGTGCTCAGGTGGTGCCGAGTTGTGATGCACTGGTGTTGAGGTGTGCACTGGTGCTGAGGTGGTGCTGCGCTAATGCTGAAGTGGTGCTGTGTTGCTGCTGAGTTGTTGCTGAGGTGGTGCTGCGCTAATGCTGAAGTGGTGCTTTGTTGATGCTGAGTTGCTGCTGAGGTGGTGCTGTGCTGAGGTGGGGCTTTGCTGATGCTGTGGTGGGGCTGCGTTGGTGCTGCGCTGGTGGCGCACTGGTGCTAAGGTTGTGCTGTGCTGATATGGTGCTGGGCTGCTGTGGTGCTGTGGTTGTGTTGAGTGATGCTGAGAAGATGCTGCGCTGGTGTTGAGTGTTGCTGAGGTTGTGCTGAATGATGCTATCATGGTGCTGAGTGATGCTGTGGTGGCGCTGAGTGATGCTTTGGTAGCGCTGAGTGATGCTGTGGTGATGCACCGATGCTCAGGTGGTGCTGAGTAATGGTGAGATGATGCTATGCGTTGCTGAAATGGTGCTGCACTAGCTTTCAGTAATGTTGAGGTGGTGCTCAGGTTGAGCTGCACTGGTTCTGAGTGATGCTGTAGTGGTGCTCATAAAGTACACATTTAATTATGCATTTATGGAGCCGAAGGCTCACAAAGGTGGAAAGTAAGGAAACACATTGGTGCATATAACTTCAGCAACAGATGCAGAACAAAAACTACACAAAACATATGAATTGTGAATTAGAAGTCAACGATCATTAAGGGTAGACAGAGATGCAGGCTGAGGCAGGGCTGTAAGTGGGAATGAAAAAAACTGGTGGTGGGGGGTCTATTAAAGAGGCCTATGTAATTAGGGCGTGGCTTAAAAATCTGTGCTTAGCATAGTGTGCTGCCCAAATGGTATTTTGCTGTTTCTGTCATTGCATCCAGATATATAATATAGCAAGTAACATTATACTCCCAACAAGCTAGGACTATTGGCTTTGTTAATGGTTGTTAGTTGCATAAGATAAATAAGCAACAACTATGGCTTTGTTGTATATAACATTAAAATCCTTCCGTTCTGAAATGACGAGGCTATGAAAGACGAGTCTCTTTGAAATGACATCAAAGGCACTGAAGGGAGGTACGTCTGCAGAGTTAAGATTACATTTTTTGTTACCCTCAGGGTGAGAACAAAAATGGAGAGCCTGACAGGGACCCGTCTTAGCACCTGCTTTTAAGTACTGCTAGTGCAAAGCACCTGCGACACCCGGCCCACTTAAAGCCCTGGACTGAAGATCACAAAACATTTCCCCAAAGTAAGAACCTCCATGTGGATTAACCCATCACCAAGAAATTCACACCTGACAACTCAGAGCGTGTTGAGGGCGGTGGGCAAGCGCTATGTAAAACTTATCACTGTCCCACTAAGTGAAGAGTAAGGAGCAGTAAAGGGAAATGTTTAATAAGAGTTTCTGAGAGTTGTAACATCTTACTAACTTACGAAATGTCCAAAATAGTGAACTCCTGCACTGTGATTCATACATAGATAATAATGTGAGGTAGTTAGGTGAGGCAAGGCAGTCTCTTGCTCCTCCTTTGCACTGTGTTGTTGGAGCACAGTTCGACTCTATCTGGGACACCCATCATTACAGATTTATGAATCAGAGATACAAATCGGGGGAAAAAACCTCACTCTTACGTCACTGTTTTCAGACTCAAGAAAAAGGCAACTGGCCATTTCCCACACTGTAAGTATGAAAATGTGGACCATCCTAGCATGACCCTTGCACATGGCACCGTAGAAGCCCCCAAAATACAAGTGATGGAATGCACACCTTACATTTTTCTAAATCAACAAGTTTCAAGAATGCTCATAGGCAAGTATTTGGTGTGCTGGCTCGTTTTGTGCTCTGCCCCAAATGCACATGAATTCATTCCAAATGGTGCGTCTTAATGAACAGTGAGAAAGCTACACCACCATGAGGGCAAAAAGATAGAAGAATCAATCAACATGAAGCCAATTTTTATCCAAAAATCCGGTTTGATCCATATTATATCCATTTCTTAAGTCCAGAATACACATGGAGACAGCATCTTAAATGCTCAAGCAATACCCATCCAGGCCTTATACATCAGCAAACTAGAATTAACGTCTCATCTGCCATCTAGCTATTAACCCAATGCATTTTGAGCTGCTAGCCCTTCGTCAGGGGTAGCTGTAGATTAGAAAAAAGTCCATCAGCAGTCATGCATAATCTCACGAGACTTTAACTTAACTAAACCATCAACGTGCACTGTGGAGGGGCGGTGCTCAGACCTCTACACAGTGCCTGCCCTTCAAAAAGTATTTCTTGCCTATGAACATTTTCACAGCACCTAATTTTTTTTATATATCCACCCTTTTTTAATCAAAAGGCTTGCGTTTGAGTCTACATTAATAATACATTTCCAAAGCATTCACCTACAGAAGGTTGATGACGTGTAATGTAATCCACGTAATTTTTTAACAACGGTATCAGGGTGCACTCGGCGTATAAATCGCCCAGAGTACGTACGCCTGCCATGTGCCAGTTGTAGGGAAGTGGGTTTCAGTTGCAGTAACCCCCCACTTTTTGCCTGATACCTGATGCACTTTTCCTTGTTGTGCCCTGGGTCCCTGCAATCAGGGACCCAGGGCCTGTGTTCCTTCCCTAAAAACTACACTAAAGCCTAAACCTAATTGGCCATGGTACCCAGGGCGCTGAGACCAGAGAAGACCCCTAAGGGCTGCAGCACTTATTGTGCCACCCTTAGGGGTCCTGTACCCTGACACCCATACACTGCCTTGGCAGGCTGAGTGTCTTGGTATAGAACTAAACAGAGTCGACATGGCACACATCCCTGTGTGCCATGCCCACAAATACACTGCCCCGACATACATCAGTCACCCCTCTAGCTGGGTGCCCTATGCCAGTGGTGTGTGCATGAGTACCCAGGGCCATTCCTGGGCACTGTAAGTGCGGTGATGCCATTAAGGGTATATGGTGCTGGTAGGTTGTCATTACGAACTCCACAGCACCATAATGGCTACACTGAAGATTGATTAGAAACTTCTCAGCACATTAAACTCACACTGATGCTAGTGTGGGATTTAATGTAAAAAGCACTACAGGGGGCACCTTAGAGATGCCCCCTGAAACCTAACCAACTACCAGTGTCCTGACTGAGAGGCTGCCACACAGCAGACATGTTGCTGGAGCCCTGGGTAGAGAGCCATCCGCTCTCCTGGGCCTGCAACTATGCACATCCTGGGATGGGGTGCTAGGTCTCCTCCCCCAGGATAGGCAGGGGGGGCTTCAAAGGCATGCCATCTTTGTGAGCTTCTCCAGGCCTCTTGTTGTACTCAGTAACTGGCCCCCACCGGTTCTGACCCCCACTCTGGCTGGAAAACAGGCGAAAAAACCAAAGGAAGGGAAGGGGATATGCCAGCCTCTGCCAACCCCACCCCTCAGGTGGGGGAGGCGAGGTGAAACACAACTCCGGGCTCCCGCCATCTTGAGGATGTCCAATCAGAGATAGTCTCCTGCCCACCTCCCACAGGAGAGGAGCAGGACAGGGGGTCCCTGCCCTTACCTACCTGTAACACCCCTAAATTCACTATTTAGGGGCACCCTGAACCTTTCTTCAGCAGAACCAAAATCCGAAACAAGAAAGAAGAACAAGAAACAAGAAGACCTGCCGTGCAACTGCTAAAAAGAGGAAGACACCAACTGATTCGGCCCCAGCCCGACAGGCCTGTCGACCTTCGAACCTGCTCCTGCTAAACCCCGGCGTCTCCAGGGGTCAGCAACCTCAAAAACCCCGGAGGACCTGACTGCCTTGTGACTCTGACTACCTGGGTCTCCCACGAGCAGTGGTACTGCTCAAAGCAAGTAATAAGCCCTGGCATCAGCCCGGAACCGCCAACCCTGCACAATCTGCACCCGCCAAGCCTGGCCAGTGCTGGAGTGAACCAACGCCACAAGGACGTCCCCCCGGCGATTGTGACCAGAAGTCCAGTGCCCAAGGACCCTCCTCGAGGACCCTGATGACGCCTGCAGCCTCAGAACCAGGGACCCACCCTACCGCGACCAGCTGAGGGTAAGATGTCCCGACGCTCAAAAGCACCCTGCTCGAGTGCCCCTGGGAGTGCAACCTCTATCCTATCTCACTTTCCCACTTGCCCTGAGTAAGTGACCAGGAGCCCAGCTCCCACAGCCGCTTGGCCTGCTAGCCAGCATCCACCAATCAAGGGCTCCCTGCCTTCCATAGGATAACATTGGGCCTAACTCACTCTGCACCGGCTGCCCCTGTGCATCTGAGGGTGTAGCAACTGTACCTACCTGACCCTGGGAGACCCCTGAGTCTATGCACAGAACCTTAACTCTGCCAGTGGAGTACTTACCTAAAATCTGATAACTCATGACTGGTTTCACTTGGAAATTCTTCTAAAGTGTGGAGTTTTGAAACTTTAAAACATTCGTCTAAAATCAACCGAAATTCGAAGACGAAAATACTCACCTGTTATCAGGAGAGATCCCAGTGTTGGATCTTGGTGCCCAGCATTGACCCTTAAAAGTAATTACAACCGTACTTACCCTAACTACATTTTCTACCGTAGGAAACCAATGACTGTTTTCTGTGAAATTTCTTCAAAGTGTTGATTTCTGCAAACTACAAATATTCTTTAAAAATCGTACCAACTATAAAACCGTAATTACTTATCTGTTTCAGTTATATGTCCTAGTGCTGAACCTAGGAGCCCAGCACTGGATTACAAAAGTAACGAGAACATACTTTACCTGCAATTTGAATTTCCTTCCATAGGATAACATTGCCTGGTTTTTGCTGAAAAAGTTTCCAAGTGTTGATTTTGCAAACTTACAAATATTCGTTAAAAATCACCTGTATAACAAAAACACAATCTTTCAACTGTTTATAGGTGGTGCACCAGTGCTGGATCTAGGATCTATCACTGAGTTAGAAAGAGTAACCATAACCCCATTTACCTGCTAAGTGAATTTCTTCCATAGGAAATCATTGACACTTTTTCTGTGAAATTTCTTCTAAGTGTCAACTTTTAAAATACTAAAATATTGCTTACAAATCACTACTGTGACTTAATCGATTTTGGTCAAATGGTTACAGTACATGTCCCAGAACTGAATCTAGGATGCAGTGCTGCAGTTAGAAAAGTAATCCTAGAAGTAATCTTTTGCCTTCTTTTAGAAATTCCCATTGAGCTCAATGTGTTATTGTGTTTGAAATGGTGTTGCCTATGGCAACAACTGTAACTATCCTATTCGAAAGTCTATTGTCTATTGAAAGTATTTATCTAAAAGTAACTCAATCTGAGAAAGTATATTTTGATACCTATTGTTGGTTCTAATATAAAACAAGTATATATTTTTTATACAAACCATTGGCGTAGAGTTAAGTTCTTGAGTGTGTGGCACTATTTGCTGACTGAGTGTGTACAACAAATGCTTTACACTGTCTTCTGATACTGCCTTACTGCTCGACCAAGCTACCTTTTTAGAGAGCAAGGTTATATCTAACTTTAGCCTCTGCCAAACCTCTGGGATCTGTGGACTATGTGCACACTGTAACTATTTGGGAATAGTATATACAGAGCCACTTTCACACACCAGTGTGTCAATGCCCCATTAGAAGTGCCTTTAAGATGGCCGCCGGAATCCGTGGCGTGTGTGTTGTTTCGTGAGGAATTAGACAGCATACACAAAACAAAGTTGCATGAAGCAAAACGGAACCATGGAGCGCGAGCCACAATCCATGAACCTCCACGGACCTCGAGGCACAATTCAAAAGTAAGCACTCAACAAACTTTTGCTTGTAAGGACTTTAAAGTGTTTCCACACCCAGATTGTTGTTCAAAATCACGTTTTCACAGTCATCCAAGACTCAATAGTGAAACGGGGCAGACCAGGGCGAAATTCCACACATCCAGGCTGTCATTCTATTCCGTTTTTCACAATCATCCACGACAGTCAGTAGCATAACTTGCATTCAGAGACAAGTCCGGTAGGACAATGGTTGTGATAAAGTACTCGGAAGGAGAGCAGATAGTTCAATACTCACAGTCTATTTTAGGACAGTGATGAAATTCCTTGTGTTGTTGGTTTCTTGGTTTTCTTTGCAAATTAAAATTCAGTGGTGGAAGTAGAGAATGTCTGCCCCTGCATAGACCGGGTTCAACTCGTTGCCAATGTAAAGATCCACTCAGACGCAGTGTAGAAAGAAATATGATCTTTATTGATCAAAGATACAGCCACAGCTACCTCCAGCTTGCTCTCCAGTTCCTGAGCTCCAATCTCCCTTCACCTTCAAAGAACAACATTCCGCCCACCAACGTGGTTCTAAATTCCATCCCAAGAAGCTGAGACAACACCACACTCATATGATGTTGACAGGTTATAAAGGACTGGGTCTCTATGGTTCGTCTTGCGACTCTATGGAGTAATGAGTAATGTGTTTCAAAAAGCTTTATTGTGATTGGTTGCTGTTTTGAAGTAGTAAAAGAAAGAGAAGCATAATCCTAGCCTCCGTGTCCCTAATAGAATGGAAAATCTTGTCATGAATGTTGGAAAATGTTGAACTGCAGCGGTGTACTTTTCCCCCCTTCCCTTGTTGCTACTTGCATCCTCATTCCGAGTGCCTCCCACACATTGCTTCACCCTCCGCTGT